>NC_134697.1:82121314-82846314 GCF_050947455.1 Rhinoderma darwinii | reverse complement strand
AATAGTATAGACTGGAGACAAGTAGGGGGTTTAGGATGGCAGGGTAGCATAGGTATAACAGTGTTTTAGTGGTTAAGGGACAAGTCCCACATTCACACACAGGGGAGTAGCTAAAGGCTCACGGGCCCCGATGCAAAAGTTCTTATTGTCCCCCCCCCCCGCAAACTTCTCATGGCCGATGGTCCGCAGCTTTCAGCTGCATCGCTGGGTCTCCTAAGTGACAACAAAGCAGCACTAGCAGCCGGGGCGTCAGTAAGGGCTTAAAATGTCTGGGGAAATAGCCCCAATACATATGTCCCGTCCCCCCCGCCGAAAAAATGTGTGTGTGTGTGTATAGGAGACAGCATATCTATAGCACTACGACCCTATAAACTATGGATAGGATTAGATACAGTGGCTGAGCAGACAGTATCACACATGAAAAGATTAGATACAGTGGCTGAGCAGACAGTATCACACATGATAGGATTAGATACAGTGGCTCAACAGACAGTATCACACATGATAGGATTAGATACAGTGGCTGAGCAGACAGTATCACACATGATAGGATTAGATACAGGGCTCAGCAGACAGTATCACACATGATAGGATTAGATACAGTGGCTCAGCAGACAGTATCACACAGGATAGGATTAGATACAGTGGCTCAGCAGACAGTATCACACATGATAGGATTAGATACAGTGGCTGAGCAGACAGTATCACACATGATAGGATTAGATACAGGGCTCAGCAGACAGTATCACACATGATAGGATTAGATACAGTGGCTCAGCAGACAGTATAACACATGAGAGGATTAGATACAGTGGCTGAGCAGACTGTATCACACATGATAGGATTAGATACAGTGGCTCAGCAGACAGTATCACACATGATAGGATTAGATACAGTGGCTGAGCAGACAGTATCACACATGATAGGATTAGATACACAGCTCAGCAGACAGTATCACACATGATAGGATTAGATACAGTGGCTCAGCAGACAGTATCACACATGATGGGATTAGATACAGTGGCTCAGCAGACAGTATCACACATGATAGGATTAGATATAGGACTCAGCAGACAGTATCACACATGATTGGATTAGATATAGGACTCAGCAGACAGTATCACACATGATAGGATTAGATATAGGACTCAGCAGACAGTATCACACATGATAGGATTAGATATAGGACTCAGCAGACAGTATCACACATGATTGGATTAGATACAGTGGCTCAGCAGACAGTATCACACATGATAGGATTAGATATAGGACTCAGCAGACAGTATCACACATGATAGGATTAGATATAGGACTCAGCAGACAGTATCACACATGATTGGATTAGATATAGGACTCAGCAGACAGTATCACACATGATCGGATTAGATACAGTGGCTGAGCAGACAGTATCACACATGATAGGATTAGATACAGTGGCTCAGCAGACAGTATCACACATGATAGGATTAGATATAGGACTCAGCAGACAGTATCACACATGATTGGATTAGATATAGGACTCAGCAGACAGTATCACACATGATAGGATTAGATACAGTGGCTGAGCAGACAGTATCACACATAATAGGATTAGATATAGGGACCAGCTCGCTGACATTGCGGCTCCAGCGCTGGACCCAGGAAAGGTAAGAATAATAATTGTTTTGCTTCTTTATGTGTTACTAATTATTTTTGTGTGTTTGTGTTATTTTACAGGTTCGGTTGTTGGACTTCGTCGGATTCGAGGACTTCAATGACAGCGTTTTTTTTATTCTCAATAAAATGGTTAATGAGGGTTGTGTGGGTTTAGTTATTTCAATAAAATATTGATTCCATGTCCTTGTATTTTTTTAAACTTTATTTTTACCACCTTAGTAATAGCTGCTGGCTGATTCACAACCTCCATTACTAAGGCGGGGCTTAATGTTATGCCGGTTAAGAGGCTAACACTACATGGTAGGCTTAAAGGGGTTGTCCAGTCCCTAAACATTGATGGCCTATCCTCAGGCTAGGCCATCAATAGCTGATGGGTCGGGACCCCGCCAATCAGCTGTTTTGATGGGGCCACAGCACTGCTTCCCCTTCATTTCCCTTACTTGCTCACACGGATTCACAATGTCAGCAAGTGACTGGAATGAAGGGGAAGCAGCTCTCGTACGAGTGCTGCGGCCTCTTCAAAACAGCTGATTGGCGGGGTCCCAGGAGTCTGACCCCGACCTACCAGCTTCAGCAGACGGATATTAATCTTGCCCTCCTCTTCAGCCGGAGCTGAGGTCCTGTCCTGACTCTACCCAGGGTCGGGATGTTGTGCACGGCGCATAGCATTGTGACGTCATGCGATGCGCACAGCGCTGTGACGTCAGGACCTCAGCTGCGCAATGGAACCAGGTGGGTAAGTACTGTCAGTTACTATAGTAGCAGGCCCAGTTACTATAGTAACTTTTTATTGATGGGGGCCTGCGGGCCCCCCTGGCCTCGGGGTCCGGTCGCCATTTCGACCCCTATAGCTACGCCACTGCTCACAGGCTAACCACAGGCTTTACAACAGGTGAGCAAGTGGAGGTGCACTTGCTCTTATTTGGGCAGGCGCATGCCTCGGCCCAGCATGTGGGGTGCGACAAATTGCCGTAAACCCCCCCGAAAAACGGCTAAAAATACGGAAACTGAATGCCTCCAAACATCTGACCATTGATTTCAATGGGAAAAACTGCATTTCGTTCCCACGGGTCGTTTTTTTACGCGGCCATTTGTAAAAACGGCATGTAAAAAACGCCCTATAAAAAGAAGTGCATGTCACTTCTTGAGACGTTTTTGGAGCGTTTTTTCACTGGGTCATTTGAAAAACAGCTTCAAAAACGGCCGTAAAAAACGCTTGATGCTTAAAAAAACGGCTGAAAATCAGAGGCTATTTTACAGCCGTTTTTTGCTTAGCGTGTGAACCTCGCCTTTTCTATTGACACATTGAAAAACAACCCCGAAAACGGGTCAAGAAGTGACATGCACTTCTTTCTACGGGGCTTTTTTTACACGCTGTTTTTTCAAACACCTGCTTCAAAATACGCCCCGTCGGAACAAAACGCCATTTTTCCCATTGAAATCAATGGTCAGATGTTTGGAGGCATTCAGCTTCCATTTTTTCTGCCATTTTCGGGCGTCACATTCAGTGTTTTTCACGCAGCGTGTGTCCGCTGCGTGAAACTCACTGCATTGCCTATACTTGTGCGTTTTTTGCGCATCACGCACCTATTGAAGTCAATGGGTGCGTGAAAATCACGGACATCATCCGTGTGCTCTCCTTGATTCACGCAAAAGTTGCTAAAGGAATGATGTGAAAAAGAAAAACACCTTCAGTTTATTTTGCGGACGAAAAAACGCGTGAGATACGGATGACGTACGCACGTAAAAAACGCAGACACCCACCGTACACAGATGTCACACGGAACTGCAATGCAAGAAAAACTTTTTTATGCGCACAAAACGGACACATTCGTGTGAATAAGGCCTAAGAGTAGATTCTACTGAACCTGACTACAGAGGAAGCTGTTCGTAGTCAGGATCCACTACTTAACCATAAAATTCTTAACCATTGGTGAATAGGACTATGGAGACACATTAGGTAATTAAAATATAAAGTGGTATATTTTTATATTTTACTGCTACTGGCCACAACTTGCCTAAAGATGAACTTTGACTTGGGTGTAACCATAAAAACTTTGTGTTCTGTTATCTAGGATATGTCTTCTACAGACGAAACGTGTAAAAGTCTTGTCCTTTTCATGGTGTGGTAACGTAACCTTCGTTTTTTCAGTATGATTACCCCATATGTGGTAAAAAACCACTTCCTATCGTTCAACTGATTTTACGCTCAGAATTACTAAGAATATAATGAGAATTGTCTGTTTAAGGATATGAGGCTTACAAGAGTTTCGGTGATTATGTTAAAGCACAAGTCAAAAGCTTATATACTGCTAGGTGAGATAATTAGGGATGTCATCCTAAAAAAGAAAAAAAAAGTGCCAGCGCTATAATGTCTTAAGAGGTTGTAAGTAGCGGAGCTGTCCGGTTTGCATCATATTCCTGGATGTGGTCATAAAAATAAAGGGCGCGGTTATGCAAATAGGGACTGTGGTCGGTTATTGCATCATTTCTAGGCCATACGTTCATGCAAGAAAAAAAACGTACAGATATTGAGGTGCTGATTGCGAACAGGTTTACGCAAGTTATTAGCAAATAAAACTAAATGACAAAAAATTTTTTATGTTATGTTCCATCTCTTCACCCCAACTGATCAGTAATAGTTATCAAATATTTATTGTATGTTGCAGAGATGTTGCTAGGGTCTTAAAAGATCAGGGACACCAGCCATAAGGCATATAGCCCCCCCCCCTAATAAAAAAAAGTGTGTGTGTGTATATATATATATATATATACACATAATGCGTGTTACTATATAGGACAACCGGGGTGCCGAGACACTCTTCTAAATCCACTGCACCCACAAGGGAAAAAAAACAACTTCTTGTGGTTGCTTCCCATGCTTGTAGCAGACATGACGCACGCACATCTGCTAAAAGTAGCGCCCCCGATGCTTGCCACCAGAACGGCCTGGCGGAGAGGAGTGCGGAAGCTATTAAGAGCTCATGCACACTTCAGTGAAATTCTTCAGTGTGTTATCAGTTTTTTTTAACGGATAGCACACTGACCCATTCATTTCTATGGCGCCATGCACACATCCGTTTTATTTGCGGATCAGTTTGTCCGTTCCGCAAATTATAGAACAGGTTCTATTCCTGTCAGTTTTTGCGGATCAGTCTCGCCCATTCTATTCATTGGTCCGTTAAAATGAAAACGGACCGCACACGGAAGGCATCTGTGCGAGGTCCGTGTTTTGCTGATCCATGTTTTGCGGATATAGGTCACGGTCGTGTGCATGAGCCCTAAAGGCTGCGTTCCTGGGCAGCGCAGGTATGTGCTTACTGCCGGGGAAGGAATTAACTTCTGTCTGTGGTATGAGTGAAGCTCTGGGTGAAGCTCAGAGGGTGAGACGGTGAGGAGACCTTTTACGCCACGTGCTATGAGATGGTCTCATTTTACTGCGGTTGGGATCGATGGTCTTTTTACTGCGGGGGGGACCGATGGTCATTTTACTGCCGGGGGGACCGATGGTCATTTTACTGCCGGGGGGACCGATGGTCATTTTACTGCCGGGGGGATCGATGGTCATTTTACTGCGGGGGGGATCGATGGTCATTTTACTGCGGGGGGGGGGACCGATGGTCATTTTACTGCCGGGGGGACCGATGGTCATTTTACTGCGGGGGGGACCGATGGTCATTTTACTGTGGGGGGATTGATGGTCATTTTACTGTGGGGGGATTGATGGTCATTTTACTGTGGGGGATGATGGTTATATTATGGCGGGGGGGCTGATGGTCATTTTACTGTGGGGACTGATGGTCATTTTACTGTGGGGGGATTGATGGTCATTTTACTGTGGGGGGATTGATGGTCATTTTACTGTGGGGGGATTGATGGTCATTTTACTGTGGGGGGATTGATGGTAATTTTACTGTGGGGGATGATGGTTATATTATGGCGGGGGGGCTGATGGTCATTTTACTGTGGGGGGATTGATGGTCATTTTACTGTGGGGGGATGATGGTTATATTATGGTGGGGGGGCTGATGGTCATTTTACTGTGGGGACTGATGGTCATTTTACTGTGGGAGGATGATGGTTATATTATGGCGGGGGGGCTGATGGTCATTTTACTGTGGGGACTGATGGTCATTTTACTGTGGGGGGATGATGGTTATATTATGGCGGGGGGGCTGATGGTCATTTTACTGTGGGGGAGGCTGATGGTCATTTCCTCATTGCTGAAAGTGTTTTCTTTGGGGTGGCGTGTAATGTAAAGGTGTAGCAAAGTATAAAGTGCATCTTATTTTTGAGACCAAGCTTGCTGGCCAACCTCGGTACATCTGCCGTACATTTCTTTCACCCACCACAAACATCTGTCCATGTGACACCTCAGCTGCAATGAACCTGCCTCCAGGGCTCATAAGAGTGTACTGCTTGTTTTTAGCTGTTTTATTTATTTTTTGGTCTTTTTTGTAAACATTATTTGGTAGGGGTACCCTGAGGAATTGTATATTCCAGGGCTGCCTTGAGCCTGAAAATGTTGGGAAACTCTGAACAATATAGACAAAAGTATTGGGACAAGTTATGGGACACCTGCAGGGGCGTTTATGACAAACCATTCAATATCCATAGGCATTAATATGGAGTTGGTCTTCCCTTTACAGTTAAAACAGCTTCCACTCTTGGTTTTGGAGAGTATCTGTAGGAATTTTTGCTTATTCATCCAGAAGAGTATTTGTGAGGTCAGACATTGATGTTGGAGGAGAGGCCTGACTTGTAATCTCTGTTCTAGTTCATCCCAAAGGTTTTGGATGGGGTTGAGGTCAGGGCTCTGTGCGGGCCGGTCAATTTCATCAACACCAAACTCACCCAACCATGACTTTATGGACCTTGCTTGGTCCACTGGTGCGCAGTCATTCTGGAATAAAAAAAAGAACCTTCCCCCCAAACTGTTGTCACAAAGGTGTAAAGCATACGATTGTCCAAACTTTCTTGGTATGCTGAAGCATTAAGATTTCCCTAAACGGGAACTAAGGGGCCGACCCCTGAAAAACAACCCCATAGCATTATCCCTTCTCCACCAAACTTTACAGTTGGCACAATGCAGTCAGGCAGATAACGTTCTCCTAAAAATTTACCAAACTCAGATTTTTGACGACTTTTAAGCACTATGCGCCTCAGCACTTGTCCACCCCGCTCTGTAACTTTATGTGGACTGCCACTTTGTGGCTGAGTTTCTGTGGTTCCTAAATACTTCCACTACTTTGCAATAATACCAGTCACAGTTGATCGTGGAATATTTAGGAGGGAAGAAATTTCATAAACTGACTTGTTGCAACGGCGGCGTCCTATTACAGTACCACGCTGGAATTCAGTGATCTCTTTAGAATGACTCATTCTTTCACAAATGTTTGTAAAGACGACTGCATGGCGACGTGCTGGATTTTATACACCTGTAGCAATGGGACTGAATGAAACACCTGAATTAAATTATTAAGAGGTAAGACACGCACGCACGTAACAATCGGACCCGGCCTGGAGAAGCAATTGGCTATCTGCCCTGCCACTAACACTAGTAAGCCGCAGGCTGTTTTAGGCCTGTGCCCTACTATAGGTCAGGAGGACACAGAGGACACAGAGGACATGTCACGGTTTGTGGGTATGTGGATCCACTGGGCCGCACCGCCGTAGCGGGGAGGCAGCTGGCCAAACATCAGAGCACCCAATCAATACAAAAGTCCAGCACAAGGGTACCTGAATAGTCCAGACAGTGACAGTGACAGAGACTTTAGCACGGATGGGGCTGGATGCGGCAGGTTGCGCCAGACGTGGTGGAAGGCAGTTGGTGCAGCAGGACATGACTCCAAGGGTATGTGCAGACGCCTTATTTTCATATTTTCAAACATCTGCCCATTGCTTGCAATGGATCTTACGATGTTCTGTGCAGACGAGCGGTCATTTTACGAGTCGCTGTCAAAAGACGGCGCGTAAAATTACGGCCGCATCAAAGAAGTGCAGGACACTTCTTGGGAAGTAATTGGAGCCGTTTTTCATTGACTCCAATGAAAACCAGCTCCAATTACGTCCGTAAAAGACGCTGCGAAAAACGCGTGCACTTGTAAAAACGTCTGAAATTCAGGAGCCGTTTTCTCCTGAAAACAGCTCTGTAATTTCAGACGTATTTGGCGTTGTCGTGTGAACATACCCCAACACTAGGCAGGCTCAGGAACAACGCACAGCACAGGATACAGGTAGCAGTTCACGGGAACACTGGGAACAGGATAACACTGAGGGACCATTTGCAAAGGCTAACATGGGAATTACTAACAATGCTCAGGCAGGGAGTGAAGGGGCAGGGCCCCATAAATAGTCCAGAGTGATTGGGGGTTAATTAAAAATATAATTCATGTACGCGCGCTGGCCCTTTAAGGGTGGGCACTGGCATGCGCGTGCACCCTACGGGACAGTGCCAAGCTGAGCAGAAGTGAGTGCTGGCCAGCACTCACAGATCCATGGCCACAGCCGCCAGGGGTGAGTAGGATGGGCGGTCTGCGGCCATGGACGCTACAGGACATCACAGTCCCGTCATAAGAAGTGCAATGACATCACTGCATCGCGCCGCCTGTGCTAGGACGGGGGCAGTTGGCTGCAGGAAGAGGACCCAGCCGCTCATCGTAGGAACGGGTATAGGTGACTTTTTATTTTCATTGATGTAAGGACTTATTTAGACGAACGTGATATACGTCCGTGCAACGTGTGTGATTTTTCACGCGGGTCGCACGGACCTATGTTAGTCTATGGGGCCGTGCAGACTGTCCGTGAGTTTCACGCAGCGTGTGTCCGCTGCGTAAAACTCACGACATGTCCTATATTTGTGCGTTGTTCGCGCATCACGCACCCATTGAAGTCAATGGGTGCATGAAAATCACGCGCAGCACACGGAAGCACTTCCGTGGCACGCGCGTGATTCGCGCAACAGCAGTAAAAAGTATGAATGAAAACAGAAAAGCACCACGTGCTTTTCTGTTTACAAACATACAGAGTGTCATAATGATGGCGGCTGCGCGAAAATCACGCACGCACGCATCATACGGGGATGACACACGGAGCTGTTAAGTACCTCTTGCGCGCGCAAAACGCTGCATTTTTTGCGTGCTCAAAACGCACACGCTCGTGTAAATCCGGCCTAAAGGGGTAGTTTTAATGTGGGGGTCAACTAACTACTATATAGGACACAAAGGGAGGCATTGCTGTGGATCGAGCACAAAGGGGCCCAATTAGTGTGTACAGGGCCTTATAGTGCCGCCACACGGAGTTTTTTTATCACTGATTTAAACGAGCAAACCACGTTGGAATCAGCGCCAAAAAATGTCCGAAATCACCCCCAAATATTGATTTCAATGGGAGGCAGGTGTGTCTTTTGGCTGTTGACAGGAGAAAAAAAGCGTAATTTCCGTTCTCGCCAGAAGAGGCATGTCTCTCCAGCGCTCGGGTGTGCAGCTTAGTTTCTGATCAGCTTTTTTCAGAAAGCCGAGCAGTTGGCGTACGGGCTCATAGACTTTCTATTGGGTCCATACACCGTTCCCTTGGCTTTCCGAGAAAAACCGACCAGGAACCAAGCAGCTCAGCGCTTACCCGAGCGCTTCTTTTTAGAGATCGGTGGGGGTCTCAGTGCTCAGATCCCCACTGATCAAAACTTCTGACATGTCAGAAGTTTTCTGCAAATTTAGTAACTCTTTAATTAAAGTCAAGTAACATCAGGGACATTTCCTTACAAGAAAGTAACGTTGACAGTGTACTGCAATTATGTATCGCTAATAATGTCGGTCTTTACTGGAAACTTTGAGACAAATACTGATCTCACATCATGAAGTCCAGCGGGGAGTAGAAAGGAGGGAGTATAATATCAGTCATGTAACACACCACTGCTGCACACTTCCCAGGAGGTGTATCCTTGTCTTAGAGCCTTGTACAGACTGGGGAGGGAGCAGAGCCTGGAATTCAAACATAAACCACAAGAGATTAGAAAGTTGCAGCAACTTCCTAATATGGCAAAAGACATTCCTGTGGCCGGGAGGAAACGGAGCTTGGCGGAGCCGGCCGTTCAGGTCTTCAGCCGTGGTTATGGACAATATTATTTACACAATTAGGATTGAACACATAGGGGAGATTTAGCCGCCGTACTGATGTTCAATCAAAAACACGATTGTTCATAGAGACCGAAATAAAGAGTGATGTGTCTTCTCTACTACTGGTGTAGGATGGGGTATTTGTCTTCCTATTCCTCCCTCCCTGTATATAGTTAATATCAGAGCTTCCCTGCACCATCTTCACCTCAATCGCACTTTCCCTTCTTTCTTTTTGCTGTTTGTTAGTATTTCGAGCTTTGTTTCTTCACCAATAAATCTGAGAAGTGTCGATAAAAACGTCGTTCTGTATACACACAGAGTACAAATATATACGGTGGAGGGGTGATCTGGATAATGCTACATCCCGCAACGTGATGAAAAGCAGAACTGTGCATTAAACCTGAAATACAACTGATGTTTCGAGGGGTTCTCTAAATTTACGTTAACAAAAAGATAGTTACTGAAGCTCTAGGCTATGTTCACATAGGGCGGAAAAGCACACGGCGTATCTGCCCTGGGCCCCACAGGGAATTCCGGCCGAAAAACCGCACCGAATTATTCAGCCAGAATGTCCGCTGCGGAAAACTGCACGTAAAAAAGGTTTCATACTTACGTAGCCCTGATGACACGTCCCCCTGCCGTCCCGTAACCCGGCCCCCTGGTATGACGTTTCATCCCATGAGACCGCTGCAGCCATCACATTGGATGAAACGTCATCCCAGGCGGCCGGCCTGGACGAAGCAGCACGCAATTCTAGGTATGAGATTTTATTTATTTTCTGAGTTGCGTTTTTTGCGGCGGCTTTTACCTCCCATTGAATTCAGCGGGGAAATCCCGCAACAAATAAGCAGCGTTTACGCAAATACAATAGACATGCTGCGGATAAAAAAAACCTGCACCGCAGGTCAATTTCTGAGCGTTTTTTTCCTCTTATCATTTACGCAGCGTCTGGATCAGATTTGTTCACAATTCATTCACTCTACTGATACTGTATTATGCTACGGATTTTCCACAATGAAATCCGTTGCAGACAATCAGCAAGATTTTCGCTACGTGTAAACTGACCCATAGGAGGGAAAAAAAAAATCAAGATTTACTTTCAGAAACGCCTCCTTGTCCCTTCTCTTCCCCTTTAGTTCACTGCCAATTCTAACCTGAGCTGAAAACATGAGTAATCGGAGATAGACTGGTTGCTAGGTATGTGCTACCAGACAACGATTTTAAAACGTTGTGGTTGCTATGCAGTGTATCCCTAGTGACAGATATGACTCAGCTGACAAGCTCAAAGCTTGACTGGCACTATGCTGACAGCAGAGAAAGGGAAAGCCGGCCATAACAATCTTCGGCTTTGACATTAATCAGATTTTAGTGGAGATTCTCTTTAAAATATGCAATGACATATTTTGTTTTAAGAAATTGAATATTTCATTTTGTTTTTTGTTTTCCTAATCTGTTTTACTTCCTGGGGCTTGCCCAGTTTGATAAACATGTCATGTAGGGACCACTGCTGCAAGACAATGCAGGGACTTTGCACAACAGTACCTGTGGTCACATTATCCCCTTTAGGTTTATTGGGACCTGAGAAACTGGGCATGAATCATACGTCCTATTAGGGCATATCGACTTCTTAGATGACGGACTCCATGAGCAAGAATGGAGAACCACAATGCAGAATCACACATAGTTTTGAGGCAGTTTGTGTGTGGTAGTTTTTGGCTGGGGATTTTATCAGCTTCGTTCACATCTGCGCCAGGGCTCCGTTCCGAAGTAGCTTTCGGTCAGAATGGAGCTGTCACGTTGGGTGCGTGGACCCACTGAGCCATACCGCTTTGACGGTATGGCAGCTGGCCAACAGAACGCAGGTTAGTCTATAGTTCGTATAGTGTACCTGTGGCAGCTCGGACAGTAGCAATGACAGGCTCGGCTGGGACTTAGTCAGCAGGCAGACATCAGGCATGGAGTAGCAGGACAGGCGTGGAATACAGCACAGCACGACTACAGCTCAGCACGGCACTTGACCAGGTAGCACGAGATACAGGTACAGGAACAGGGAACACTGGGAACTGGAAAACACTAGGAGACCATTTGCTAGACAAACTTAGGGTATGACAACAACGCTCAGGCAAGGGAGGAAGGGGCTGAGCCCTTCTTATAGTCCAGAGTACTCAGGCTAATTTTAACATTCACTTCAGGTGCGCAAGCTGGCCCTTTAAGAGCGGACACGAGCGTGCGTGCGTGCGCACGCACCCTACGGGACCCGGCCGAGGTAAGCGGAAGTGAGTGCTGGCATCTCCTGAGGAGACTGGGGCCAGCGCTCGCAGACCCATGGCTGCGGCCATCAGGAGGTGAGTGAGCCTGACAGCCCGCGGCCATGGACATGACAGGAGCCCTGACTGACTCAAGTTTCCATCATCATTGATTTCAATGGTGACGAATCCGGTGCCAATGGTTTCCGTTTGTCTCCGTTGTGCAAGGGTTCCGTCGTTTTGATGGAATCAATCCCGTAGTCGACTGCGCTGTTCATTCCGTCAAAACGACGGAACCCTGTCACAACGGAGACAAACAGAAACCATTAGCACCGGATCCGTCACCATTGAAATCAACGGTGATGGAAACGGAAACCTATTGTTCCCGCTTGTGTCAGTCAGAGCTCCGTTCTGACAGAAAGCGCTCAACGAAACGGAGCCCTAACGCAGATGTGAACGAAGCCTTAGTCTTTTCTTTATATCTTTCCTTCGTTTTGGCTGTGGCTAAAAAAAAAAATGGAGCCAAAAACTGCATGTAAGGCCAGATGCACACGAACGTGGGGAAACTCGGACATGAAACACATGACGTTTTTCACGTCCGAGGTGCCCCCGTGCGGGTTCAGTTTTCACAGATCCCCATATACTTGAGTCTATGGAGGGATCCGTGAAAACGGAACAAAATAGGACATGTTCTATTTCTCAATGAACCCTTCACATGGTGCGTTGAAACAACAGCTGTGTGAATGACCCCATTGAAATACATGCGTCTGTGTTACGGCCGTTGTTTTAATTCTACGTTCGTCCGAATTCGGCCTAAGGGTATGTTCACACGATGAGAGGCATTTACGTGTGAAAAGACAGACTGTTTACAGCTGCCTCGTTTCAGACGTAAATGCTCCTCCTCGTAATTTACGAGCCGTCTGTGACGCTCGTAAATCTTGAGCTGTTCTTCATTGAGTTCAATGAAGAACGGCTCAAATTACGTTGCAAAGAAGTGCCCTGCACTTCTGTGCCGAGGCAGTCAATTTACGCGTCGTCGTTTGACAGCTGTCAAACGACGACGCATAAATAACAGGTCGTCTGCACAGTACGTCAGCAAACCCATTCAAATGAATGGTCAGATGTTTGCCGACGTATTGTAGCCCTATTTTCAGACGTAAAACGAGGCATAATACGCCTCGTTTACGTCTGAAAATAGGTCGTGTGAACGCAGCCTTAGACTTTGATTTCCCTGCAGTGGTCGCTGCAAGGGAAATGTCTGGTCAGAGAGGCTTCTCCTGGAAAATCAGCTGTGACAACACCTTAATTGAATGATCTTAAAGGGCTATTTACAGGCGCAGATAATCGGTTAGATTCCCAAACTAATAAGCGAGCGTGCGCGATAATCACTTGATGTGAACAGGTGAAGCAACTGAACAATTACCTATAAAATGCGCGCTGAACAAACAAATGATCTTTTATACATACAGAAAAACAATCACTGGTCGTTCTGACATTGTGGTATGTAAACATGCATGGTTCGATTGCTTAGGCCATGTTCACACGTAGCATAAACACTGCAGGATTTTTGACCGGATTTTCTGTGCGGAAATTCCAGTGTTTTCGCAAGACAAATTGACATGCGCACTCCAGGTCAATTTCCGCACATCTTTCTGCATATTTTTTTTATGCAGCGTAAGAATATTCCGCAGTATTTATGCTATGTATTTCCTTAGTCTAAGGGTAAGTTCACACGCACTAATTACGGACGTAATTCGGGCGTTTTTGCCCCGAATTACGTCCGAAAATAGCGCCTCAATAGCGCTGACAAACATCTGCCCATTGAAAGCAATGGGCAGACGTTTGTCTGTTCACACGAGGCGTAATTTACGCGCCGCTGTCAAATGACGGCGCGTAAATAGACGCCCGCGTCAAAGAAGTGACCTGTCACTTCTTTGGCCGTAATTGGAGCCGTTATTCATTGACTCCAATGAATAGCAGCGCCAATTACGTCCGTAATGGACGCGGCGTTCAAGCGCCTGCACATGCCGTTACGGCAGAAATTACGGGGATGTTTTCAGGCTGAAACATCCCCGTAATTTCAGCCGTTACGGACGCCCTCGTGTGAACATACCCTTACAGAAATCAAATATCGGCTTGTGTGCATGGACTTTTAGGCCGTGTTCACACGTAGCGTAAATACAGCAGATTTTTTTCAACAGATATTGTTGCGGAAAATCTGTAGCATAACACAGTAGCAGCAAAAAGGATGAGATTTGAACAATTCCCATCCACACGCTGCGTAAATGATAAGCGGAAAATCCGATCAGAAATTGACCCATGGTGCGTTTTTTAATCCACAGCATGTGGATTGTATTTGCCGAATTGCTGCTTTTTTTGTTGTTGCAGGTTTTCCCCATTGAATTCAATGGTGAGGTAAAACCAGAAACAGCAGATCTTGTGATTTTTGCGGCGGGAAAGCTGCGATTCCACCGCAAAAATCGCAACTCAGAGAAATAAATTACAATATTTTGCTTACCCAGAATTCTGTGCTTCTTTGTCCAGGCCGGCCTCCTGGGATGACTTTTTATCCCATGTGACAATCGCAGGCTGCAGCGGTCACATGGGATGAAACGTCAGGATGGCGGAGGTTCGCGTCGCCATGGCTAGGTATGATTTTCTTTTTTTCCGTGCGGTTTTCCGCAGCAGACATTCCGGCCAAAAAACTGCACCACGATTTGGCAGGAATTCCCTGAGGCGAGCAGGGTGGATATGCTGTGCGCTTTTATGCAGCGTCTCTGCCCTGTGTGAACATACCCTCAGGGTATGTTCACACGCTTAACAAAAAATGGCTGAAAATACGGAGCTGTTTTCAAGGGAAAAGTGCCCCTGATTTTCAGAAGTTTTTTAAGCAACACGCATTTTTTACGGCCATGTATTTAGTTATGAACATGATGAGAACCAGACCCCTGAGATCAGGAGAGGCTTTCCCGATTTCACAGACGAGGGGACTATCCGGTCCTTAGATCTAAACATACGGCCCCTGCACGGAGCCGTCATATCGTTGCGTGCACGGGGCCGGAGCCACTACCTTGCATTCCTTGGGGAGGAACATTCTCAGCTGTAGTACAACCAAGGCAGTTGGATGAAACCAGTGGGGTCACAGAGCAAAGGTCAAGTGCTTTTTAGGAGGAAGCGGACATTATTTTGGAGAACACAATGTATATTTAAAGAGCAGCACATCTTTAAATAATCTTCTTTCCAGAGCAATTGAAGGTGGTTTTTAGAATTGTTCTAAACTTTCTCGTTCATATTGCGGTCCATAAAACTCAGTACCATAGTCATTCGTCAGGGTGTTGCCAAGATAACCCATTCTTAACGTGGTTGAGAAATGACATCTACTTTTTCGGGTCAGAACGGCTGCAGTTTCCTTACCCATTACTCCGCAGTTGGCGACACTAAAACACAGAAACACCTCTCATGGGTTAAAAAAAAAAAAAAGAAAATCTAAAAAAAATCTACGCTTCATCCTGATCCGTTATGAGCGTGAACTCCAGAATAAATAAAATATTTAAATGTTGACTACTTAGTGAAAAATTAGTGAGAAGCACGTGGGCCTAAATAAAAACAAAAGATGAAACATTTTTTGGGGTAAAAAATAAAGATTTCATACAATCCATGTAAGAACATGTAGAGGTAGTAGACTCTGTGCTAGCAAGTCAAGCGGGCAGTGTCCCCCCCACTCAATCACAACTTCCCCAGCATGAATGTGTATGCAGGGGATGCTGTCAATCATTGTATATTGGCGGGGGGGGGGGGGGGGGGGGGGGGGGGGAGAGAACACCCTCACAAAGAGAAGCGAGTTCAATAGGCAGGATTCAAAAGACGTTATTTTAAGACTTCCTGTACATGTGACACACGACTACAGTTTTTCTGCGGTTTTTGGCCACGTGGCAGGTACGAAAAAAAAAAAAAATGGTTTCAAAAAGCTTCACCTGTACAAGCTGCATGGGCAAAAGCAACAATGAAAATCGGAAATTCGTTCTTAATGATAATTCGGTTTTCAGGAGTCCTCCGTGACCCTTGACCTTTGAGGGGTAGGAACAGAGAAGGTTTGAAGGGTCCCTCCTCAGCCTCTCGCCCGTGGTTCCAAAGTAATACACCGGACAGCATAACTAAAATAATTATAATTGCTAAAGTCACAATCATAATAAGAAGGGGGGGGGGGGGGTGGTATTTCTTAGTGTTTCTCCGGGTGGCAAGAAGATCGACCAGCCGTTCCCCCCCCAACTGCATGTCATTTGATTAAAATAAAACAGACCGTGATTAAGGGCACGGTCGTGTTCACAGGGCCTTATGGTGTGAATTGGATGGCAACTTGTCGCAACCAAAATAGTCTTGCCTGATGTAGGATTGGGATAAAGGAACGTAAATACTTCACTCTCATTTACATCACCTAAAAGCAGAATGTCCAGAAAGGCAAGGTCTTTACATACAGAATTTGTAACATTTAAATCATTCCGATTGATGAAGTTCACAAACCGTGGTACGACCGCCACATCACGACCCCAGAGAAGTAACAGGTCATCTATGTAGCGCCAATACCACACAATGGCCTCACCAAAGGGATTTGACATGGAGAAAATAGAATTCTCCTCCCACCACACCATAAAGCGATTCGCTAGGGACGGGGGAAAATTGGAGCCCATCGGGGTTCCTTCGATCGGTAAAAGATCAAAGCAGAAAATATTGTAGGTTAACACACAGGTGACTGCCATCAGAATGAATTCCTGTAGCCGTGCTGTGAAGTTACTCCCCGTATTTTTCAGACTATAAAACGCAGAATAAATCTTGCTAAAAAGTCCCTGCGTCCTATAGTCGGCAGTCAAGGGAACCGGCAGCACCGGGGCCCCTGACCGCTTTACTTAACCCCTTCGCAAAGCCATGATGTGCCGGCACATCATGGAGCGGTGAGAGGGATGAGGTTTTGGCATTCAATATACTGCAGGTGTCGGCTGTGTTTTACAGCTGACACTTTGCTCTAACGGCCAGGAATAGCAATGGCGCAGTTTCTGGCCGTTTAACTAGTTAAATGCCACGGTCAATTGCGACATTTATAGGGGTCTTCCCATGTAGGATCGGTCATAAATGTCAAATGGATGCGGGTCCCACACCTATCTCTAGAACGGGGCCCCCTACCCCCGTTCTCTCTTACCCGGCTCCGCGGTCTCCTGGCCACTTCCCGGTTATGTGGTCGGGAGTTACGGAAACAGCCGAGTACTCAGTTTCTTCCCATAGAACTGAATAGTAGTTACGGAAACAGCGCCGCATGCTACGCTGCTTCTGTAACTGCCATTCACTACTATGAGAGTTATGGAAACCGCGTAGCTCAGTGAGTTAGGCTGTTCCGTAACTCATCCATGTATGGCAGCGTATTGTAAAAGTTAGATACATTTTCAGAAGTGGAAAAAAAATATTAAAAAGTAAAAAAAAAAACGAGACACATAATTAGAAATGCTACAAGTCAATATTTATTAATAGCCCCTAATTCCACCTCTTCAAGTAGCGGTTTCAATGACATGGTAACTTGTAGTGGGATGGTGAGTCAATTTAGTATATGTACATTCATTAGCCAAGACCATAATTACCCGTTTAGCATATAACATGGAGCTGAATACCACCACTGCACCGCCTTTGACTGCTGACCGGTTACGGTTATTTTTCATATGTTTATATCATTTTCAGCTATAAAATATGAGATTATCGTTCGGTATTGATACCGTATTGCCATCACGTGGAGGTGTTGACAGAGGTGCGGCACTACCGTGTAACATTTTTCCACTGCTTTTCTATACTGTAGAATTTCACCGTATTAAAATTTTGTGCAACTATGCGAAGAATAGCAGCTCTGGTTCCTCTAGAAACACGGTATAAGAGATATAGGTTTATTAACTGTAATTTGCACCATGTGGTTTATGCCATAGAGTGCAGCAAATGGTACATCTAATATGTAGCTGGTTATACAGCAGAGTAATACTATGCACTATATTGCTGTATCTTCATGGTCTGAATAGGACCCTATTGAAATAGTGATCGTATTGTGTGAACCTGTGTAGGTTTCTTAAGAAGCAGAGGGGATTGGTTACTTGTGCTTTTAAATATTGTGTAGTGACAGTGACGTATGATAGGATTAAAGGGTTGGTCCAGTCGCTAAAGATTGATGGCCTATCCTCAGGATAGGCCATCAATAGCAGATGGATCAGGGTCCGACTCCCGGGACCCCCACCGATCACCTGTTTTGTACGAGCACCGCTTCCCTTTTTCTTCTTGCTCACTGTGAACCGTCGACACGGATTTAGCGGCGATTAACAGGTATTGCAGCCTTCTCCCATTAACTTAAATTGGAGAAAAGGCTGCAATACCTGCTCCGTCCGTTTCGACGATTCACAGTAGGAGCAGCACTGTATCCCCTTCAAACAAGCCGAACCTTGACTTGTTCAAAAAGCGTAAGCATATTTCCACCTAACTTGCGCAGTGTTCACTTTTTTTTTTTTAATGAGTTGCCAATAAAATTAATATTTTCATAAGCACGTGCTGGAAAAACCCTTCTTTTGTTGCATGGATTACCCTTGAAAGCCTGCACGCTCCCCTCCGCACACTCCTAATGTGAAGGACTACGAGCACCGACGAGACAAGTGTGGTGGGCCTGCTTATGAATCTTTTTTTCTATTTTTACTTGCAGAACCTGCTGTGTAGAACTCCACAGAGACAAAGTGTAAGGCTGGGTTTGCACGACGCAGACAAAACCGCTGCGTTTTGCGGTGACAAACGTTTGAAAAATGCATTTTCATCAAAATGTGTGAATCCAGCCTCAGGGAACATGATGTAGATCAATGTCTGACAACCAAATTGTTTGTAGTACCAGTTTTACCGTTATTGGGGAAGTGAACCCACTGGGTTACTCCGCTGTATGGCTGGATTCAAACGAGAATGTTCGGTCCGTAAAGGACAGAACGTATTTCGGCCACAAGTCCCGGACTGAACACACTGCAGGGAGCCGGGCTCCTAGCATCATAGTTATGTACGATGCTAGTAGTCCCTGCCTCGCTGCGGGACAACTGTCCTGTACTGTAATCATGTTGTTTTCAGTACGGGACAGTAGTTCCACGGAGAGGCAGGGACTACTAGCATCGTACATAACTATGATGCTAGGAGCCCGGCTCCCTGCAGTGTCTTCGGTCCGGGACTTGCGGCTGAAATACGTTCAGTCCTTTACGGACCGAACATGCTTGTGTGAACGCAGCCTAACAGAGTAGCTGCAGGCCAGACAAATCTGGGGCAGTCACTGGTCGATGGTACCTGGATGTCAGGCTGGTGCTGGATTATCGGAAGCAGAACTGGTCTCGGACACTGGACATGTATACTGAAGTCGACACTCATACTTAAGTAGTCACCGATACGGGTTTCAGAGACCAGCTACGGAAGCTTCGCAAACTTATGCCCCAGCACACGACCGCATTTTTATCCGTAATCACGGATCCATTCATTTCCATGTGCTACAGTCACCGTTCCGTATTTTTACGGACAGTTGTCCGTTCTGTAAAATATAGACCATGTCCTATTCTTGTCCGTAATTACAGCACAGGCTGCCCATAGAAGTCTATGGGAGCTTCCATAATTACTGACTGCTACGGATGTGCAGCTGTAGTGGTCTGTAATTACGGAAGCGTTGGTAGGCAACGCCAGGTTTGCAGATGTTGCACATCATTTGTGGTTTTCTTCTATTTGCGGATACCGTTCTGTATATGCAGTTGACCAAAGATCCGTAGTTATGGATGGATTCAAATATGGTCGTGTGCATGGGGCCTAACACTAGGATAGCAACAACCTTGCTCAGGCACTTGGGAGATGGAGAATATGCCTTAAATAGTCCTGGGAAACAGCAAAAGGTGATTGGGCAACTTTAGATTTGTGTGCACTGCCCCTTTAAGAGGTGGCCGGCACGCACGCGCACTAGGAATCCAGTGGCAGTGAGCCGCAGAAGACTGGGCACGCCAAGAGAGGCACAAGACCCGCTGGCATTACACCGGTCCAGCACAGCGAAGGCAGAGGAGTAACTTATTACAGAAGTCAAAGGAGCTGAAGAACAATTGTTATACACTAGGACGAGACGGATCTTGAATGGTATTTTAATAAAGACTACATGTGGACAAACACCACCAACATAGTGCACGCAGATTAAATGTTCCATACAACGTTTTTCCACATGCCTTAAAACTTCATTGAAATCACCAAACAATTATAAATCACTAATAAATAAAATATTAGAGAAAACAAACCCTATAAAATAGAAGATAAAAAGGTTTAAAAAGCACATCTGATATGTATTTCAATTATCTCAAGCTCTTCACAAGACATAGGCCCAGCACACTTTGTATTTTTGTGCTCTAACCCCTTTCATATGCCGAAATTGTGAATAGATCCAAAGAGGAAGAGCATAAAACCGTTATATATCTCATTACTATTGGATACATAAAAAAGGCATAAAAACTAAAAAAAAAATAATTGCACCAAAAGTGCAAAGTATGAATTGAGCCATAAGATCATTGAAATGAAGATACATTCAGCTGCACATTTTTCTGTTGAAAGGTAAGAAGAAAATCAAAGGAAAATCATACAAAACATATGTGAGAGAAGCAAAATGATACAAGCAGAATGTCAAGGGTTCAATATACAGGGTCTGGTGATGGTTTCCTCTTAGAGGAAATAGGAGTATAGCATTTGTAACAGCGAGCTTTCAGAAAATTGAAATACTAGAAACTGGAGTTCACACCTTGCAACCAAGATCTCAATTTGTAGAAGAAAATTAAATTCTGGGACTAAGGTGCCAATTGCGACAGTGTTCCTTTAAGGCCGGGTTCCCACGTAGCGTAAACGCTACGTATAATCTGCAACAGAATTGTATGGAAATTCTGCAGCATTTACAGTAGCGGCAAAAACCTGCAGCGTAAATGTTAATAAATCTGACTTACATTTCGGAATTTAATTCCGCAGCTTGTCAATTTATGCTGCGTATTTGCCGATTTTCCGCTGCGGGTTTTCCCCATTGAATTCGATGGGGATGCAAATCCTGCAACAGAAAGCCCAGCGTTGCAACTTTTGTGGCGTATTCGCGTAGATTATGCCCGCAAAAATTGCAACTCGGCCTCCTGGGATGGCGTTTCATCCCATGTGACCGCTGCAGCCAATCACAGGCTGTTGCGTCACATGGCCTGCAACATCATACGAGGCCCGGCTAAGTGCAGAAAAGAGGGAGGGGGTACGTATGGATTGATTTTTTCAAGCGCTGCTTTCCGCAGCAGAATTTCCATCTGGAAAACCACACCACAATCTGGTGCGATTTTTCGGCCGGAAGGTGCTGCAGGTTCCAGGTCGGATACGCTGCACAATTTTTACGCAGCGTATCCGACCAGTGGGTACCCGGCCTAAGAGTCGATAGCACTAGTGAACCAGGATGCTTACGTATTGTTGCCGGTAGAGAACATCAGGGAAGGAGGCACTTTTAATAAACTATTGATGTTTCAGATTAAAAATTAAACCTCTAGTACGGCCATGCTTTGGGGAAATGTGTAGGCATTGGTCTCGGGAAAATTGGAGAGTGAAGGACGTGGGTCAATCTTTGTCTTCATTCACTACGGCTGTAACCAGCTCCAGTCCATGCTCTAAACAGAGAAACACATGATTATATTAAATTAATACAACAGCAGAAAAACCGCAACCAGTTTCACAGAATGGCATAGGGTTTGATAATAATTTCTTCAGTGTCCGTGTGTCTGACACGCAGGATCCACCTGTAATCGACCACATCTAAGCCATGAACGTAGAGGTGATCGGTAACGGCTCGATCCTGTGTCAGAGACACCCAGGACCGGCTGACACAGGTCTCAGCGCCAGATACAGCTGCTCTCTATACAGGATACAAAGCAGCTGTATCTCAAAAAGTAAAAAGAACTTGTAATAAAAAGTATTGAGAAAGTCGCAAACACACCGATACACATTTTTATGAAAAAAACAGGTGTACATAGCCGCTAAGGGATATGAATAGCCAAGTATTGCTATTATCAGAACATTCAAGGTTAAATGTGGGTCATTTAAAGAATAATACTAAAATTAATGCGACGCTCATCAAAAAAATATCTATTAGAATTATTCAAGGGGGCTCAAAAACGTTAACTGAACAATTAGACTTGGACAGCCTCATATCTTATGGTATATGGGTGTGGGCCAAAGGTAAGATGTTCGTGTTTGTCAGGAGTTACGCTTTACACTTTTGGTAGCCAGGACATTTGCCACGCTTTTGACAAGCACAAATTAGAGCATAAAACCCCCCCCCCCCCCCCAAAAAAAACACACTACACCCGCATACCATCTGTTTTCTCAAAGTAGACAACTGGCACATAGCCAAAATGCCGCTCAGCACTTTATACACAGACACCTTCATGCACCATCAAAATTTAATTTTTTGAGCATAATTCATAAAAAACAATGTTGCTAAACGTGCGACCCAAGCAAAAAACTGGACGCACAACATCTCCTAAAAATGTAAACTGTACAGAGATCACACATACCACTTATGCCTATCTTTAAAAAACCATCAAAACTGAGGAAACCAAAAATCTGGTTAGACGTTTTAAAAATAAAATATATATAAATAAATTTTTTAAAAACACCAGGATTACACGCCTTGAAAAGTGAGTGCACCCCCCAAACCCTACATTTATCCTGAAAGCAGACTGCCTTACGATTGCAGTTGTTTTGGCGTGCCGTTAACAGCTATGTTCACCTTACGTAACTTTGTACCAAATAGGAAGAACTTTTTGAAAACTCGCATACAAGCACATGGACAAAAGTTAATGGGTCATCTGAAGCCATACAGGGACAGAAGGAGGATCACAGATCCTCCTGCTCCTCCTCTCCAGGCTGAAGTGAGAGCTGCAAGAGTCACACCTTTAAAACAAGACCAAGATCGCGGTCTAGCCTGTGCTAGAGCGCTTAATAGCAAGGACATACCAGATACGTCCTTGGCCACTAAAGTGCTTTACTTGCCAGGGCATAGGAGATACGTGCTTGGCAGGAAAAGGGTTCAATTCGACGTGAAGTTCCATCTAAAAACTTCCAGAATATACAGGGCTATTAGGAGTATATATACACACTTACAACAAAGCTTCTTTCTCGCTCCGTGCTCTCCAGAATCAAGGTGCTGAGCTGCTTCTGATAAAACAGGTTTTCATCTACGGCACTTTTAGAGGTCTCTCTGAAAAAGGGAACGGCTCAATTCAATAATTAAAAAAAAAAAAAAATACATTTTGCCTGTCAACAGCATTTAATGTACTATAAAAGCAGAAAGTCTTAGGCCTCATGCACACGACCGTAGCCGTGTGCACGGCCGTGATTTTCGGGTCGGCCGGCTGCGGACTGTCAGCGGACTGTCAGCCGCAGGCCGCCCGCAAATCGTGGGACATGCACATGGCCGCGGCCATTGTTTTCAATGAGCCCGGACCGCAGAACCGCAAAAACTACGGTCGTGTGCACGGCCCCATAGAAAAGAATGGGGCCGCAATTCTCCCGTGGATTTTCGGGGGAATTGCGGCCGCAAAAACACGGTCGTGTGCATGAGGCCTTAGACTTCCAGACCCCCACTAACCAAACTTATGTAATGTACATATCTAACTCATGTGACAGAAGTTGGAAAATCCTTTTAAAGCAACAGGTATAACAAATAACTATGAAACGCAAGAATAGCAAGCGTGTAAAGGAGGCCCGTCAGGTGAATGTACTGTGCAAACATAATCCATCATACTTGCTGCTCTTGTCTTTTGGGATCAACATAGATGAAAGAGCCTGTGGAGAATTTGGGTCTGTCCAGCCTGATGTACGAGGAGTGCTGGGTGTTTCTAAACTGGAAGGTCCTAGAGAACGTGCAGAGCTCTGTGTCTAAAAAGGAAAGAAAGCGGATTTACATACATATAGGATACGCACTATGGGGCAGATTTACTAGGAGTGTCTTGAAGGGGTTTGCCCATAATCAATATTTATCACCTATCCAACCGAACACGAGGAGGGGCTACCTTGCCGTTTCTGGGAGCCCCATATGAATGAAGTGGTACTGCGCATGATCAGCAACCGCTCCATTCATTTCTATGAGGCTGCTGTGCGGTGTCTTTGGCAGCCCCATAAAAATTAATGGAGCGGCGGCCAAGCCTGCGCAGTACCGCTTCATTCCATGGGGCTCTCAGGAAGGCAAGGTAGCCCATTCTCGTGATCGGTGGGGGTCCCAGCAGATGGACCCCCACCGATTAGATATTTATCACCTATCCTGTGGATAGGTGATAAATATTGATTATGGGGAAACGCATTTAAATTCAAACAACTTCAAATTAAAATAAATGTGGCAAATGTATTACAGTGGCTCATACTGGATGATAACTTTAGCACATCTTTAGCCACTTCTGTCTAGCTTTATACCACCTCCTGGTTTGCCTACTTTACACCACCTTTTTTGCAGCAAAAATCCCCCGAAAAAAACAAATACTTAACCCACATCTTTCAGCTAAGCCACGCCCCCACGCCGGATGAGTTGCAAAAGGTGTCACAATTTCTAAGCGTGGCGCACGACACAGAATTATGGTACATTTTGATTAGTAGAAGTTTGACAATTCATTTGGAACAGGCAACCCCCACCCACTTCTTTCCAATTCGTGAAGGGTAATCTATTCCAATAGGTTATTTGAGATAAAGGAAGTAAAGCGCTGCTCTATGAAGGTTACAAAGGACAACACAATGACCACACGCAAATAAGGTTTCCAAACCATTGTTGCCAAGGATTATTAACTCCTTAAAGGGAACCAGTCATCCACATTATGCCGATTGCAGTAGTCGGTCACTTATTTGCTTAAAGGTGAACTAAAACTTTTAGAAAACTTCTGATGTGTCATAGTGACGTCAGAAGTTTTGATCGGTGGGGGTCCGAGCAAAGACTTTCATTTATTTTTATTTTTTTTTAATTCCCAGGAGCATTTTCCTTCCTGAACGTTTTACAACGGTGTTTTATTAGGTCATGTATGGAACGTTTTAAATCAGCATACACAATGATTCAAGGGCGTCTTCGCAATCTGATTTTGAAAAACGGAGTGTTTTGTAGTGTTTTATATAATTCATATATATTTTTATTGTATTTTAGGTTTTATTTCTAGGTCAAAGACTATTCTGACAATTCCAATATTTTAATACAAAAACTCCAAACAACCGCTTTGAAAACCTGCGAAACAAACAATGCAAAAATGTCTCATAGTAAAATGAGGGTCATTTTGGAGTAAATGATCAAAGCAGGTTAAAAAAAAAATAAAAATAAAAAAATAAAAATAAAAAAAAAAAAAGAATAAAAATAGATTCAAGATGATCAAAATAAATGATCAGTGACCAAAGTAAAACCTGTTCTCGATCAAAAAGACTATAAATAAAAAAACACAAGCCCCTAAATAGGGATAGTGGTTACTTGAGATCATCTTCCTCCCGATCTGCTCTCTTTTAGGCCAGGACCACACGCAGTTTGTGCAGTTGTGTTTTTTAACCAAACACAGGAGCGGACACAACAGATATTAGATGTATTAGTCTTCCCTTTATATATATATATATTTTTCCTTTTGGATCCGCTTCTGGCTTTGGCTTAAAAAAAAAAAAAAACACAGGAGCCAAAAACTGCACCAAATACTGCGTGTGTGTGTGTCCCTGGCCTTAGTGAGCAGCAGGCGGCCTCCATGAGTTAGAATATACTTACACAAGCGATTTTCAGAAGGTGCCAGATCTCTCTCTGCCGTTTGGCCTGCATCTGCATCAGCGAATTGTCCGCTTCCTTTATGTTATTCACAGTCAACTCAATTTGAGGGAGCAAATCAATAATTTTCTGCTTACAGCCTAGAAGCCGGCTACGGAGACGACATACACCGATCAGATTACAGGAAAGGGAAAGGGAAAAAAAAACAAAAAAAACACATTACCGAATGGCTTTCAAGATTGCACAGGGTAGGGGTCAGATCTAACTCCTATTACCAGATTAGCATCAAAGAGAAAAGAAATCCAATTTTGATCATTCCACTTTCCTTAACCCCTTAGTGACCAGCCCATTTTAGGCCCTAATGACCAAGCTATTTTATTTGTTTTTCTATAGTCGCAGTCAAAGAGCTATAACTTTTTTATTTTTATTCTACATAGCTGTATGAGGACTTGTTTTTTTGTGGGATTAGTTGTACTTTTTAATAGCACCATTTTTGGGTACATATAATTTTTTTATTAACTTTTAGTAACTTTTTGGGGGGGGGGGGGGGATTATAAAAAAACCTGAAATTCCGCCATTGTTCTATGCGTTTTTAAATTGAAGCCGTTCACTGTGCGGCATAAATAACATGTTACCCTTATTCTATGGGTCGGTACGATTACGGCGATACCACATATGTAGAGGTTTTTTATGTTTTACGACTTTTGCACAATAAAAACACTTTTGAACTAAAATTATTTGTTTTTGCATCGTCGCTTTCCATGAGCCGTAACTTTTTTATTTTTCCGTCAATGTAGTGATTTTTTTGGGCTTGTTTTCTGCGGGACGAGACGTAGTTTTGATTGGTACTGTTTTGGGGTGCATTGGACTTGATTCATTTTTAATCTGACTTTTTGGGGGGCAATGGAAAAAAATTGCAATTTCGCCATTGTTTTTTGCGTTTTTTTTTTACACTGTTCACCTTTCGGTTTAAATTACCTATTAACTTTATTAATGGAGTCATTACGGTCGCGGCGATACCACATATGTGTACTTTTATTTATTGTTTTACACTTTTACTAAATAAAACCACTTTTTATGGGAAAAAATTGATTTTTTTACTGTCATTTTTATGAATAATCTTTATTTCACATTTATTATTTATTTCACTAGTCCCACTAGGGGACTTTACTGTGCGATCTTCAGATCGCTGCTATAATGCTCTGGTATACTTCGTATACCAGAGCATTATTGCCTGTCAGTGTAAATCTGACAGGCAATCTGTTAGGACGTGCCTCCGGCGCGTCCTAACAGGAATATGTCCAGGGCAGACCTGGGGGCTTTTATCAAGCCCCCGGCTGCCATGACACCCCATCGGAGACACGCGATTGCATTCGCGGGCCGCCGATGGGTGACAGAGGGAGCGCACTCCCTCTGTAAACAAAGTTAAATGCCGCAGTCGCTATTGACGGCGGCATTTAACAGGTTAAACGGCCGCGATCAAAGTAAACTTCGATCGCGGGCGTTGGAGCTCAGCTGTCATCAGACAGCTGAGCCCGGGCTCTAGCCTGCACGGGAGACCCGTGCAGGACTTAGACTAGGCTCACGTGAAAAGGCGTCAGCCTAAGGCCCCTTAGTGACCAACGTAAAAAGGCGTATTGGTGGTCACTAAGGGGTTAATGGTGTAGAAACTTGCAGGAAGACCATCTACAATGTATTACATCATTCCACAAGTGAAAGTGGCTTTTTTACGGTTTGCCAACTCAAATAACTTTGGCTCTGTTCACACTGTGTTTACAATCGGGAAATGCTCCAGATGAAAGCCTCTAATGTATAAGCATTCACGGCCCATAGAGCCCATTATAGAACAAACAAAAAAACGTATATACCCCACGGCATAATTTGCCTCTGTACAGGAAAGCGCAGCGGGCTAACATCTCGGCGGACACCAAAAGGCAACTTTTATATAGTTACATCCTGGAAGGTTTACCAGCACATAACTTACACTGAACGCAGTGTGAACACAGCCTAAGGCTTTATTCAACCGACCAGGTGTCAAAATCGGCCGTATAGAACAGCCGTTTTTTTTACAGCCGATTTGCAACCATGCGGGACCAGTTTTCATGGATCCCTCATAGACTTAAGTCTATTGGGGGACCCACGAAAATGGGCAAAAATAGGACATGTCCTATTTTTTCCTGGGCCGTGTGAATAGCCCCATAGACCTGCACTGATTTTAATGCAGCCGTGTGACGGTCGATTATCCCCATCGTCTGAATAGGGACTTAGATATTGGCAATATGATTAAAAACGAGTGATTTCTATCAGAAACGAAAATAATGATCATCAGCAAAACAAAAGTACCTTAAATGTCCAAAAAGCTCCTTTAGCACTTTATCCTGGCCCTGCACAGTCAGTACAATGGTTTTAACCATCTCCGTACTATCACTGTAGGCATTATCTGCAAAGAAAGACACGACGATTGTTATTTCCCACTCTGAACCAGTGATTTGCACTCTAGACTAAGTGAGATGCTATACCTGGCGATCGTGGCTTCAACTGCTTGTACAACTCTATAGCCTTCTGTTCCCTATAAAAGGGGAAAACAAACATCACATCAGTGGACACGTTTCAGATAGGTCAGGCAAGGCTGGCGGACAGCTAAATTCGTAGGTCTGCCACTAGGTGGCATGAGCATGCTTGGGGCTAAAACAGACTGTGGTTTCTATTCCACCTGCAATGACCTTCACCCCCTATTTCAGAAATATATAATGACTGAATGTTTCTTCTGTAACCTTGTAGCAGTCTTGATGAACGTCCAGACATGAAGTTATCACATTCCTTATTAATTTGTTTTCATTTCATTATTCACATACATATTCCCAAATAAACTCCCACACCACCTCCATTTTAAAGGCCAACAAGCTATTGTATTCTTGCCAAGAGAATTTGCAGGTGTTAACGCAAGCATATGAGAATTACAGTACATCTGTGATTGGCTCAATATGACATGTATGCTATTAGCTGAAACAGAGTTAGTCACATTGCCTCTGATTGGTTAACCTCAAGCCTATTCCCCTTTTGAAAGATATTATTGTGGTAGTTTTTGGCAATAAACCTCAGGAGTCTTTTTGAGCATACAAGCAATGTCCATCTCTTACTTCTCTCCGATATAATCTATGATCTGGATAAATTCCCGGAGTGAATGTCTGTTGCAACACTCGTCCAAAATTTGAGACTAATATTTTGAGCCATGACTTCAACATGTAGCAATAATTGCTTCAGATTTTCCATCCGGCTTTGCAAATTAAATCTCACATCGTTACATAGTTAGTACAAAAAAAAAAAACACACGTCCATCAAGTTCAACCAAGGGATGGGGAAAAGGGAAGGGAGGGATGATACATAATTTCTACACGGACATAGGAGCGGATATTTTTTTGTTCTAGGAAATGATCTTTGCCTTTTTTGCAGCATCTCCTGTCCCTGCTGTGACGGCTCCTGCGGTGACTATTCCATAGTTCTCACAGTAAAGAAGACTTGTCTCCTCTGCAGGTTGAACCTTTCTTTCTCCAGACGGAGGGAGTGCACCCTTGTTTTTTGAGGGGGTTTTACACGGAACAGGATTTCACTATATTTCTTGATGGGCCATTAATATATTTATATAAGTTAATCATGTCCCCCCTTAGTCGTCTCTTTTCAAGGCTAAATAGGTTTAGTTCTGTTAATCTTTCCTCATAACTTAGATTCTCCATGCCCCTTATTAGCTTCGTTGCTTTTCTTTGTATTTTTTCCAACTCCAGGGCATCCTTTCTATGAACTGGAGCCCAGAACTGAACCGCATATTCTAGATGAGGCCGCACTAATGCTTTGTAAAGTGGCAATATTACATCCCTGTCCCGCGAGTCCATGCCTCTTTTAATACACGACAATATCCTGCTGGCCTTTGAAGCAGCTGATTGACGTTGCATGCTGTTATTTAGTTTATGATTTACAAGTACACCCAGATCCTTCTCAACAAGTGACTCCCCCCAGTGTAGCTCCCCCTAGGACATATGATGCATGCAGGTTGTTGGTACCCAGGTGCATAACTTTACATTTATCTACATTAAACTTCATTTGCCAAGTGGACGCCCAAAACACTCAGTGCGTCCAAATCAGCTTGCAAGTCACAAACATCTTCCATAGACTGAACTATATTACATAGCTTGGGGTCATCTGCAAAACTAGAAATCGTGCTATTAATCCCATCCTCTAGATCAGGGGTCTCAAACTCGGCCGGGTAAGTGGGCCGCATATAGAAAAAATGTGAAGTGGTCGGGCCGCATTACTTTCAAATTTGATACAATACAAAATTATTGTTAATTAGTTATTTGAACTTCTATAACACTATATTACTAGATTAATAATACTACATTACTATAATAATACTGCTAGGTTTAAAATTTGAGAGACTTCTCCACGTGCTTATTTCAACAACCCAGCTTAAGTGTCGCTAAATGCAGTCCGGCGGCTCAGTTAGCACCCATGTCAAGATTGGGCAGCCCCTTTTTAGATAGTGCCACAGTACCCTCGGATGCTGCCGCAGAGCCCTGTGTAGATGCTGCCACAGCAGTGCCCCCCGTAGGTGCCGCCACAGCAGTGCCCCCTCGTAGGTGCCGCCACAGCAGTGCCCCCCCGTAGGTGCCGCCACAGCAGTGCCCCCCCGTAGGTGCCGCCACAGCAGTGCCCCCCCGTAGGTGCCGCCACAGCAGTGCCCCCCCGTAGGTGTCGCCACAGCAGTGCCCCCCGTAGATGCCGCCACAGCAGTGCCCCCCGTAGATGCCGCCACAGCAGTGCCCCCTGTAGATGCCGCCACAGCAGTGCCCCCTGTAGACTGGGACTCCTGCTCTGGGGAAGCCCCTGACATTGTCGATGTATGGACAGCGATGTCAGAGGCTTCCCCAGAGTCCCGGAGAAGAGCCGATAATAGCGCTCTGCCCGGGACGGTGCTATGGGGAAGACCCTGACACACTGTCCATATATGTGCAGCGATGTCAGGGAATTCCACAGAGTCATGGAGCAGAGCCTGTACTAGCGCTCTGCCCAGGACTCCGCTCTGGGGAAGACCCTGACACACTGTCCATATGTGGACGGCGATGTCAGGGAATTCCAGAGTCTCGGAGCAGAGCCGATACTAGTGGCTCTGTGTCCCGCGGGCCGCAGATGACAGCCCCAGGGGCCGCATGCGGCCCGCGTGCTTGAGACCCCTGCTCTAGATCATTAATAAATAAGTTGAATAATAGTGGTCCCAGCACTGAACCCTTGGGTCACCACTTATAACTGGGGACCATTCAGAGTAGGAATCATTGACCACAACTCTCTGGATACGGTCCTTGAGCCAATTCTCAATCCAATTACAAACTATACTATCTAAACCTATAGTCCTTAAATTTACCCATTAGATGTCTATGGGGGACAGTGTCAAATGCCTTTGCAAAGTCCAAAAACACTAAATCCACAGTGGCCCCTCTGTCTAGGCTTCTGCTCACCTCTTCATAAAAACAGATCAGGTTGGTTTGACAGCTTCTGTCCTCCGTAAAACCGTGCTGTCACTTATAATACTATTTTTTGTCACATAATCCTGTAAATAGTCCCTCAAACATTATCCCCACGATGGATGTTAAGCTTACTGGTCTATAATTACCCCGGGGAAGACCAAGAGCCCTTTTGGAAAACCGGCACCACATTTGCCCTGCGCCAGTCCCTTGGCATTATACCAGTCACTAGAGAATCTCTGAATATTATGAGGAGGGGGACAGAAATAACTGAACTAAGCTCTTTAAGAACTCTAGGGTGTATCCCATCTGGTTCCGGGGCCTTGTGTACATTTATTTAACTTAGCTTGGACCATATTCAGCCAATTCCGTATATCAACTGATATATTAACAGCACTGACAGCGGCTACATCAGCTGCTCCTTCATCAGTTGTATATACAGAGCTAAAGAACCCATTTAGTAACTCTGCCTTCTCTTGATCCCCTGTGATCAACTCCCCATTACCATTATCTAGGGGTCCTACATGTTCAGACCTAGGCTTTATTGCATTTATATTACTTGAAGAATTTTTGGGGGATTGGTTTTGAATCTTTGACCACCTGATTTCAATTTTGTATTTTTACAGATTTATTAAGCTCTCTGTAATTTACAAAGGCTGAAGCTGTACCCTCAGATTTCTATTTTTCATCTTTTTTGTCATATATTGCCTTTTTATAGAAAATGGAAGCCAGGGGTCAGCAGCCTTCGGCACTCCAGCTGTCGTGAATCTCCACTTCCCAGCATGCCCTGGCAGCCTTTGACAGAAATAAAGCTTTTGGCTGTCAGGGCATGCTGGGAGCTGTAGTTTCACAACAGTTGGAGTGCCCAAGGTTGCTGACCCCTGATTAAGCCTTGTTGGGTTTAATTTTAGTCGTTTATACTGGTTACCTATAGGAATAAATTTTGCACTAAAAATCTTCTTTGTATAATTAAAAATCTATTTATCATTTGTCCCATTATTTGACATTAGTTCTTCCCAGTCTATGTCCTGAATTTCAGCCCTCATCCTGTGGAATTTGGCCTTCTTAAAATTAAGTGTTTTTGCCCTCGCAGCCTGTGTTTGTTTTTTACAGTATAGGTAAAATATTACTATATTGTGATCACTGTTACCGAGGTTTTCACGATCATTGACGTTCCCAACAAGCTCTGCATTATTAGAAATGACCAGATCCAACAGAGCTTCACCTCTAGTCGGGTCTTCCACAAACTGGCCCGTAACATTTTTCCAGCAGAAGGTTAAGGAAATGTCTCCCCTTTGCAGTTGAAGCCGAACCATGATGCCAATTAGTATCCCGGTAATTAAAATCTCCCATTATCACTACAGTACCCGCCTGTGCAGCCCGCTTCATCTGTTTATATAGCTGACCTTCCATCTCCTCAGTTATATTGGGGGGTCTATAGATTACGCCAAAAGTAATATTTTCAGTATTTACCTCCCTTTGTAATTCCACCCACAAGGTTTCAACCCCCTCACAATCTTCACCCACTATTGTCTCTTTCACGCTCACCTTCATATCACTTCTCACATACAGACATACACCACCGCCTTCATATCACTTCTCACATACAGACATACACCACCGCCTTCACATCACACATACATACACCACCGCCTACATATCACTTCATACATACGTACACCACCGCCTTCATATCACTTCTCACATACAGACATACACCACCGCCTTCATATCACTTCTCACATACAGACATACACGACCGCCTTTCCTATTTGTCCAGTCTTTCCGAAACAGTGTAAAACCCTGTAGATTTACAGCCCAGTCATGTGAAGAGTCTGGCCATGTTTCAGCAACACCAACTATATCTATATTTTCTTCCAGTAACAAGACCTCCAGCTCTCCCATTTTGTTTGCTAGACTTCTGGCATTTGTGAACATACACTTTAACTTGCCTTTCAAATTGTAACGTTCAGTATCAGAAATGTGATTTGACATTTGGGCATTTTAATCTACCATGTGTAACAAAACATTGATCTCCTTATCCTGTTTAGTCCTCCCCAAAAGTTCATTTATCGACCCACCAATATAGTCTGACCCCTCTCTAACCTAACTACCCCTTTATTTTCTACATTGCCCTCCCTCGTCAGCCCTGGTTTTACCTCCCTCCTCAGCCCAAGTGGTGAAATATTTTTTTTTAGTGTAGAAATTGACCTGCAGTGCAGAACTTTTATTTTGAAATGGTTGCACATTTGTTGCAGACTTTTCTTCCTTGAAATGTACATTTTTTTTTTCTGTTGCAAACTTAACTCCAAGATGGCGCTCCCAATGCAACGAGTTTATGTCCCCTGTGCTGGTCTGTGATGACCCGGCTGACTAGGTTTTGTCCTATGACCACTGGAGCAAATCACAGACTGCAGAGTGACATTGGACAAGAAGTCATCCCTGGAGGCTGGCTCAAAACATACCAGCCGGGGAGGCCCGGACTCTTTGCTACGGCAGGGACAGAGGAGGCGCGTATGTCCTATTTTATTTTTTAATCCCCTCTGATCTCCTGTTCACTGTTCACCACAGCAGCAAATCCGGACAAAAATCTTAACCAATTTAGACACATTTGGTGTGGACTTTTGGCTGTAAATCCCTGCGGAAACTCCTCAAGGTCTTTTCTAACCTTTGAGAGTTCGACCATAATAGTAAAAAATGAAGGCAAAAAAACCCCCAAAAATAAAATACCCCCCCCAAAAAAAAGTCCTCCTCCTGCCAATCAGTTGGAACGCTAAAACTGACCCAATTACCTTAAAATAGACATGTAATATATAAATATTTACAGTAGACAATGACAATCACAAATGAAAAAAAAGGCTATCAATATATTACCAGAAAAAAAAAAAAATCTAAGTAAAGACAATATATTTTTTTTTTTACCATTGTTTTTTTTGTATACTAATTACGTATAATATATATATATATATATATATATATATATATATATATAAAACACATTTCTAACTATTTAACGAACGCGTGCTAAAAATGGCTAAACGGTGCCTGGTCCCGAAGGCTCCAAATAGCGCGGTCCTGAACCGGATCAGTGTTCTAGCACTCAGTACCACTGTTAAATTGTATTTGCACCTGCGTTAAAACTTTGCACCACACATTTTGCTATGGGAGAGAGAGTTATAACAAGACTACATGTCAATTCTGAATCTTACAGGTGCTCCATGACATCCCCCTGTCTGCGGGCATACGGACTACGCTGCAGTTCAACAATCTCGGTGTGAAGGCCCATGATCTGATCATCCAGGAAGGAAATTTCGCCAGCCTGTGTGTACGTAAGAAAACACGTGAGAATAGTATAGGACGACCACAACCTACATCTTTTCTGAAGAAAGCAGATTACTCAAGCTTATTAACTCCAAGCATGAGCGGAACAGTAAGATAGGTCTGGACAACATAAGTTGGCATGTTGTGGCAGTCGTGGCAAGGCAGGGAGATCCACTAAATCAGAAAACCATGCAATCAACTACACTGGCACTATTGATTTGAAGGTTGAGACACCACATGACTGATGTGGCCATAACAAGTCATTACACCTACATTACCATCATCAGTGCTGGAAAGATCAGGACACATTTTTTTTTTACTATTATGATTCCAGGACTGCTACAAAGGAAATTGATAGTATTTAGGCAATACTAATAAAATCTTCTCTCGTGCAGTTTTCATTGTGGCCCCTTTATTCTAGCAATCAGTGGGGGGACGGACGACAGGGCATAGACCACAATGATAACATCTTATGACAGGTCTCCGTTACATCTCAAAAAGGTGGGCCTCCCTTTACCGGTGGTAAATCACATGGATTTAAAATTTCATTTTTGTAAAAAAAAAAAAAATTAATTAAAAAACAAACATACAATACCTTTGCGCAACCAACTGCTCGATCTTCCATCTCTTTCCAGGCTCTCAACATCTTTTCAGATGCTGAAAGAAAAAAAAAAAAATATAGAAAAATTTACCATATTGGAGAATTGCAGACGGTCATGTTAAAGTTAATAGGAAAAGCCATTGTTTAGGCCTCATGCACACGACCGTAAAAACTCCCGTTATTACGACCCGTAATAACGGGCTCAGACTTCTATTGGCCACGGGTACCTTCCCGTTTTCTTACGGGAAGGTGCCCGTGCCGTTGAAAAAGATAGAACATGTCCTATTTCAGGCTGTGATAACGGCACGGACAGCCCATAGAAGTCTATGGAGCTCCCGTAATGACGGGTGGCTACATGTGTGCACCCGTCATTACGGCAGCGTTGCTAGGCGACGTCAGTAAATAGTCACTGTTCAGGGTGCTGAAAGAGTTAACTGATCGGCAGTAACTCTTTCAGCACCCTGGACAGTGAATACCGATCAGAATATAGGTCAACCTGTAAAAAAAATAAAAACGTTCATACTTACCGAGAACTTCCTGCTTCTTCCTCCAGTCCGGTCTCCCGGCCGTTGCCTTGGTGACGCGTCCCTCTCTACATCCAGCCCGACACCCCTAGATGACGTTTCAGCCCATGTGACCGCTGCAGCCAATCACAGGCTAATCACAGGCTGCAGCGGTCACATGGACTGCCGCGTCATCCAGGGAGGTCGGGCTGGATGTGAAGAGAGGGACGCGTCACCAAGGCAACGGCCGGGTAAGTATGAATTTTTTACTTTTATCTCGGAAAGGGCTGCCCCTTCTCTCTATCCTGCACTGATAGAGAGAAGGGGCTGCCGATTAGTGCAGTGTAATTTTGCATCGAAAACGTGCCCGTAAATACGGGTGGAATACGGGTGACACCGGACCCGTATTTACAGGCACGGGTCTGTAAATACTGGTGCAAAACGGGTCGTATACGCGTGACACCAGACCCGTATTTACGCCAGTATTTACGGGTGGGAAAAAATACGGTCGTGTGCATGAGGCCTTAAAGAGGACCCGTCACCTGCCCAAAAAACCACAGTGGACATGTTTGTTAGATTGCAGGCACCTCACAAATTCTGCCGTATTATAATCTTGTTCTTCTACCCCCCCCACCGTTCGAGATATCCGGGTCGTTAGTTTGTGTCTGATATGTAAACGAGGCCTTTGACTGTCAAGTGGGTGGTTACCCCTTATCAAGTGACAGGTGTTACCCGCCCACTTGACAGTCAAAGGCCTCATTTGCATATCAACCACCAAAAGTAATGGCTCTGATATCTCAGCAACGGTGGGGGCTAGAAGAAAAATAAAGCAGCTGAATCTGTGAGGCGCCTGCAATCAGATGTCAGTTGCAGTTTTTTGGGCAGGTGACAGGTTCTCTTCAAAAATTTGATGCTACATTTGTATAGTCCAGAAAATGTACTTAACGAAAACAGATGTACTGTAAAGCAACAGGTAAATTAAATAACCGTGCTTATTGCGTTATGTCACCTGTCAATGGGATGGGACATATCAGGAATCAAGTAAACAGACAGTTCTTGAATTTGATTTGCTTAAAGCAGAAAAAAAATGGGCAAGCGCAAGGATCGGAGCGACTGACAAGGGACAAATTGTGAGGGCTAGATGAGTGGGTCAGAAAATCTCCCAAATTTGTATTGTGGGGTGTTCCTAGCACACAGTGGTTAGTTACTACCAATGGCGATCCAAAGAAGGACAACTGGTGAACCGGCAACAGGATGATGGGCGTCCAATGTGTGTAGGGAGCCAAGTCTAGCCCCTCTGGTCCCATCACACAGAAGTGCTATTGTAGCAGAAATTACAACAAAAGTTAATGGTTAAGAGTGAGGTGTTAGATCACACATTGCATCTTGCGGTGTTTGGGGTTGTGTCTGTCCAAATTCCCGCGCTAACCGCGTGCGCCACCAAAAGCGCCTACAGTAGGCACATGAGTATCGGAACTGGGCCATAGAGCAATGGAGACAGGTGCCTGGTCTGATGAATCACGTTTTCTTTACATCATGTGGACGGCCGGATCGTGCGTCGCTAACCTGGATGCAATATGGGAAGAAGGCAAGCCGACAGGGTCATATACCCGTTATTGTGTTCCGCTAGGAAACCTTGGGAATCACGTGGATGTGACTGACAGTTTGGCAGTGCCCCTTTCAGTAGGATAATGCAGCCTGCAAAAATTGTTCAGGAATGATTTGAGGAACATGACAAAGCGTTTGAGGTGCTGACTTGTCCTCCAAATTGCCCTGATCTGAATCCGATAGAGTATCTGTGGGACGGGCTGTAAAAAAAGTCTGACCCATGGAGGCCACAACCTGGAAACGGACAGGAATTAAAGAATCTACTGGTAACGTCTTGGTGCCCGATACCACTGGACACCTTCAGAGGTCTTGAGTCCACGCCTCAAAGCAGTTTTAGCGGAACCGATACAAAATTAGGCAGATGGTTTTAATGATCAGAAGAACGTTGCCCAGAGCATCCCACTTCCTCCCTGAATGCATCCCGATATCTCTTCCTCAGGTAAGCGACGCAAAAGGTGCTGGTCTGCAAGCAGTGATGCGGTATATGACACCTTCCATGGCCAGCATTAGCTTTGATTTTATTTTTAATTTATGCTACAACAGCCTGTTGATCGGATCAGAATTGTCTCTCCACGCATCAATGGCCCTTATGACCCTTTCACTAGAATTCTAAGAGAAAAAAAAAAAGAAGCGTAGGGATACTGGCATGAAAAAAACTAAAAAAAAAAACACACAAACTTTTGTAAAAAAATATGATTTCCCCAAAAATGTGGTCTAAATAGCATCTCACAATCTCTATAACGAAAGGAACATTTTTGGGGTGTCGTGGCGCTGGCCGTACATCTCCAACACCCCTTTGTTGTCCTGTAGGCCTCGAGCTTCCAGCAAGATACACTACAGTCACTAACTTCTTCCATATTGGGTTGGTATAATGTTATAAAATATTTGATAGCAGCAGGTTGAAAGGGGTATCCCGTGGCTGTGGCACAATGAAGTGCTCGTCCCTGTGGCCTGAACTAGGGAGGAGAGGACGGACCTGCTCCAATGCTTTGTGTAGAAGAAAAATAATAACTAAATAAATGTCATTTTGTAACGGTTCTGCACTTTTAGGCTGAACGCACACGTTGCGTATTTCGTGTGGATTTTCATGCGGCAAATCCGCAGCGTAATACGGTACAAGCAAAGTAAAGGAGATTTCAAGAAATATCATCTACACGGTGCAGATTTTGGATTACCAATGTTACCTGTTAAATGCTGGAGCGCAGTCAGTACAGGGTGTGCGGCGTTGGGATGTAAAGCCCACATCCGATAAGTGGCGGCAGCATTGGCGTTACTGGGTGTGTGGACTGTGCGGGGCACATGCTCAAACTGTATCCCCAGTAAGGGGCAAATGTGAGCTGTAGAGTAGTTATAGTTCAACCCATGGTATTCATGAGTTTACAAAAGAAAATAAAAAATAAAAAGAAAGAGCGTATTCAAAAAGTCCAGGCCAGTGCGATTTATGCTTATGAAGATGGGCGCGGGTCCGACTGCTGGGACTCAAAGAATGAACATAGCAGTAGGGTGCAAGCGCAACCTGCCGTTCCGTTTATTCGGAGGGACAGGACCCTTGTTTTCGTGATGGGTGGGTGTCCCACCGATCAGCATGTTACCACCTATCCTGTGGTTAGGGGATAACACTTACTCTTTGGACAATCTCTTTAAAGGGGTTTTCCCATATGAAGCTTTTACGGCAGGGGTGCACAAATAGCAGCCCCCAACCAGCTCAGAAACAAAAAAAAGACAACGGCATGAGTTTTAAATGAAGTTATCCTTTAAAGGAAAAATCCCATCTGCGACATAAATGGCATATCCACAGGATATACCATAAATATCTCATCTCTGGAGCTCCCATAGATCAAGAGCATCCTCAATTCAGTACTAGAGAGAGGACAGGAGGCTGCGCTATCACCGCCCACACCTGCTCCAATGTAGTTTATGGATGAAATGCTCATAAGGTTTGTGTTCTGGTAGGTGGGGAACGAAACCCCCAACTTTGTTCAACCCTTGGCCGTGGCACAGTGAGTATGTGGAAAAGGTAGTGCACCCTTGATTTTTGGCACATTCACAGGACACCCCTCACACAACGTGTTACTCACAGATTCCATAGGCCATTTGATCACTGTAGCGTTCCAGATCTATCTCGATGCTTTTTTTGAAGAACTGCAGCTTGGCTTCCAGTTGCTGAGAGGCCGACACCATTGTATTTTTCATCCTCGTTAGGTTGGTATTGTAGCGCAGTAAACTAAGCCTTGGAAACACGTGTAATGTTAATAGAAAAACAAAAAGACAGTCATTAAACACACTGGATCAGGGCTACTTACATGGCTGCTCTTTGACCCTGGAAGAGGCGGCTGTAATCCTCCTTCAAGCCCGACACATAATGGACAGCCTCTGCCCACACCTTACGCAGTTGTACTATGGGAAGCTGCGTTTTGCTCTCCTGCACTGCGATCATTAAAGAAAAAGGATACATTATAAAAAAAAGTCACAGAAATACCCACAGAAGATTTAGTATAATGTGGATAGGTTTTCGTTTTTTTTAAATTTAATTAGACTTCAGAGGTTTCCTTTAATCCCTCTCCTGCTACTTTGGCTGACAATCTCCTAAATGGGGGAATGGACTGTAGACCCATAAGGCTTCGTTCACACCTGCACCTAGTTTTTCTGTTCTTTTCCCAACGGAGCCTCTGAAGAATATGTAAAAAGAGCCCTAACAGGTTTACTTAGAAGAGACGGACTCGTCGGCCGACCCAGCCGCGGGACTCGTCGGCCGACCCAGCCGCGGGACTCGTCGGCCGACCCAGCCGCGGGACTCGTCGGCCGACCCAGCCGCGGGACTCGTCGGCCGACCCAGCCGCGGGACTCGTCGGCCGACCCAGCCGCGGGACTCGTCGGCCGACCCAGCCGCGGGACTCGTCGGCCGACCCAGCCGCGGGACTCGTCGGCCGACCCAGCCGCGGGACTCGTCGGCCGACCCAGCCGCGGGACTCGTCGGCCGACCCAGCCGCGGGACTCGTCGGCCGACCCAGCCGCGGGACTCGTCGGCCGACCCAGCCGCGGGACTCGTCGGCCGACCCAGCCGCGGGACTCGTCGGCCGACCCAGCCGCGGGACTCGTCGGCCGACCCAGCCGCGGGACTCGTCGGCCGACCCAGCCGCGGGACTCGTCGGCCGACCCAGCCGCGGGACTCGTCGGCCGACCCAGCCGCGGGACTCGTCGGCCGACCCAGCCGCGGGACTCGTCGGCCGACCCAGCCGCGGGACTCGTCGGCCGACCCAGCCGCGGGACTCGTCGGCCGACCCAGCCGCGGGACTCGTCGGCCGACCCAGCCGCGGGACTCGTCGGCCGACCCAGCCGCGGGACTCGTCGGCCGACCCAGCCGCGGGACTCGTCGGCCGACCCAGCCGCGCACCACAAAACACATGTAACAGATAATACATTGCAGAAAAGCATTTTCCTGCAAATTGGGGAGGGAGTTTGGGGACAGGGGACTTCTATATCCAGAACAATGTACTACATCGCAAAACTTACCAATATAATTGACGCATTCAGACAGGTGTCTTGGTTGGAAAGGTCCTTCATAGGCAGTTTTACTTTTATCAAACAAATATACCATGTAGCTGTCCCACCCTCTCTGTGTACACAAAAAAATAAATGTGTAAAGGGGTTATTTCATGAATCGTATTCATACCACAAGTCCCGAAATGCTGTTAATCGCCATTTTTGTGTCATTTGCAGCGTTTATGGAATAAAAAAAAATAAAGAATTAATCCTATTCTATCATTCACTACTTCCATGTGTCCCCCTTAGAGCAGCTAAATTAGTGGCAGAATGAATCTCCTTCCCCCTCTGGCAGTGGACCATATAGTCCCTTCTTACCTGTCCTGCAGGAGTCTCCTCAGCTATACTGCCATGCTACTGTGGAGGCTCTGCTCCTTCCCTGACAAGCAGGACAGAAAGATATTATTATTGGCTGCTCTGCAGTGAGCAGAAGATCACTACGCATAAACCAGGCTGCGTGGGGAGTGGCTGAGCATCTGTGTCCATCCACCTAATGAGCTAGCGTTCACATTGCCACACACACCAGGTGGCACCGTACTAGGTAAGCAAATGTCAAACCTTTACTGGATCATTTTTTAAGATCGTGTAAACGGAAAACATTGTTCAATTTTTATTATCTATGAAATTAATAGGACATTTAATGGAAGGAAAACCACTTGAAGGGGTTGTCCACTACCAGACAACTGATTATCTACCAGATAGGCCATCAATATATCATTAGTGCGGGTCCGACACCCAGATCCCGCACCGATGAGCCGCTCCTGTGGCCTGCAGGCACCAGATGTTATTGCCCATCATGCGACAAGCAGTTGGCTCCATACACAGAATAGCGATTGCTATTTTCTTCTTACCACTCCATCGATCACACACTGGGACGCAGGCTTCCTGGGATCTAGAGATACTCCCATCTCCAGCAGCAATTCTTGGTTACATGTGGTTATTCCAGTCTCTCTTTCGACGCTAGACTGCAAGGAGTGAAGACTTTCCTCTGGTTGCAGCAGAAAGGACAAAATCCTGGCAGATGTCATGTTCAAGATGTGAACAATCTATAAAAGGAGTCAAATCAGTGAGCCACGACTGCTCAATACACATGTATCACTATAAATAGTCAAGTGATAACTAGGATTTACCTTTAAATTAAGAATATGGTCCATTATCCAAAAACACTGGGGGTTGTCCAAACCTCCGCCTCGTTGTTGAGGGTCCCAGTTCAGAATCAGCTGTAACCAGGTCTCCAGCTGATCGACCATGATGCTACCGCAACAAAAGGGAAAAAGTTTAACTTCAAGTTAATTCAACAAACTGCACTGCAGGAAACAGTCCAAAGGCTTTTACATGGGCCAATGATCGGGAAAACAAGCGATCATAAGAGATCACTGCCCTGCGTGCCCAGATTTTGCAGGGAGAACAAAAATGCAATTTTCCCCGTTACGGTCATTGAGGGGGACAGCGCACCATGGGAAGTACTGGTTTCTATAGTGATCAATCGACCAGTTGGTCATCGATATGAATCAATAGGCGATCGGTCAGGGTCCGACTCCCGACGATCAGCTGTTTTGAAGGGGGTGAAGCGCTGCTTCCCTTTAATTTCTTCTTGCTCACGGTGAATCGACACGGCGATTCACCGGTATTGAATGAAAGAAGGTTGCAATACTGTGAATTACTGCTTCATCCATGTCGACGAATCACAGTGAGCAAGAAGAAATGAAGGGGCAACAGCGCTCGTGCAGCAGATTTCCGGGGGACCCGGGACACTGACCCTGACCCATCAGCTATAGATGGCCTATCTGCTATTGATGGCCTATCTGCTTAGACCATCAGATTTTAGACACTGGAAAACCCCTTTAATAACTTGTTTGCTAAAAGTATCAAGATGTTCAATCTAACAAGTAACAAACCTGCACAAATTATTGGGCTGTGGCAAGTGTGCGCTGAAGCGAATTTCCCCCGACATCTCTTCATAAGCGTATATGTGTTTAGGGTCCTTCTTCTTGATCTTCTCATGCCTTTAAGAGAAGAAACAATTTTATACATAGAAGTAGAGGTTAACAATTCATTTAAAAAGGGATTGTATTAGGACCATTTTTTTGTGAGAGGCCAAATATTACGGTAAAATTACTACATTAATGAAAATTAATTTACTCTCCATTTTTTGCTCCCATTCATCTTCATTGCACTCCTTAAGGCCCCATGCACACGGCCGTACCGGTAATCGCGGGTCAGCCGCCCGCATTATCGGGCCGTGCCCGCATACAAAGAATGGGACCACGGCCCGTAAAATGCAGAACAACACAGACATGTTCCATAATTTTCTGAAACATTTCTATGGCACAGACACCCATCCGTAGTGATACAGAAAGGTGTCTGCGGCCAATAGAACTGAATGGGTCCGCAATTAGAGAATTTTTTTGGGCCGTGTGCATGGGGTCCAATTCTTTTGTGTTAGTGGTCAGGCTGTAACCTACCACCACGTGATCGCCATGTTGTGTTTATTTTGCCACCTGGGTCCTGCTATTTTCCTTTGTCATTCCCTATGCTGTAGTGCTCCAGATTGCTATCGTATAGAACACAATGACGCGGCTTGGGGCATAAGGGGAAGTATTGCTCATATAAACCCAGCAGGTATCAGCGTTCACAGGGGCAGGACTGGCTAATGAACATGCTTGGAGCGGTCCTAGTGTATTCAATATGAAGTCATTCTGATGGCCGGGCCAGGGAGCTCTACAAGACGGGGATAATCAGATTCAACTGCACATGCCCGGCCACTGCAACTGCCGGCGGCCTTGTCTATGAGCAACTGAAGATTACACAAAATAAGCAACGCAAGATAAAATTACAGCATATCTGGAGATAAGAGCGTATACGGGAATGCAGCATTTTCAAACCTTTTCAGGCTCGAGGCACCTTTACCAAAAATGTAAAGAAAAAAAAGCTAAAAAAGCACTATGCTTTAGAAAAAAAAACCAAAAACAAATACAACTGCCTCAAAAAAGCCACATGCAAAAGAGCACTCCAAAAGGAGCACCGCATGTTTTCTGCCTCCTATTTCAATGGGAGGTCAGAGGTGGAAATCACTCAAAGACCATCAGCCCCCCCCCCACTCACAGTGAAGTGACCATCAGCCAAAGCATGCTTATTCCTGGGGAAGGAAGAACTTCTAACCCTGCCCAGGTCCGCAGCGTTAACGGCTCCTCTCCCTCAGTCAGGCTCTTCTAGCGGGAAGTGGTGTTCGGTACTTGTAGCAGACGTGTGTGCACGCACGTAAGCTGCAAGAATAGTGGACGTAAGTGTCGGGGGCGGAGCTCGTAGCAGACATGCGTGCGTCACATCTGCTACAAGCAAAAGGGTTTTGTTTTTTTTGCAGTGGACGAGCGGAGTGTCGTTGCACCCCTGGACTGTTATAGCGGCACCCCGGTTGGGAACCACTGCTGTAATGGGTAAAATATATATTTATCAGTTAGGAATACAATTGAACAGGATATTAGTCATGAGACAATCCTTTAACCCCTTCCCCCTGCATTCTGGACCCTAATGACAGCAATTTTCCATCGTCTTGCGTCGACATAGCTGTATAAGGTCTTGTTTTTTGCGGGACAAGTTGTATATTTTTAAAAGCACCATTTTGGGGTACATAGAATTTATTGATTAACTTTTGGGGGGGGGGGGGGGGGTAGAAGGAAACATGAAATTTTGCCACTTTTTTGCGTCCTAAATCTACGCCGTTTACCGTGTGGTATAAATAACACAATAACTTTATTCAGCGGGTTGTTACGATTGCAATGATACCAAATTTGTCGTTTTTGTATGTTTTACTACTTTTACACAGTAAAAACGCTTTTATTTTTTCAAAATTTGTTTTTGTGTCTCCATATTTGAAGAGCCGTAACGTTTTTATTGTTCCGCCGATGCGGTTGTATGAGGGCTATTTTTTTGGGGGACGACTTGTAGTTTTTATTGGTACCATTTTGGAGTAGATGCGACTTTTTATCACATTTATTTTTTTTAAGTCAGGATTCACAGAAAACCATTGTTTTTTACGGCGTTCACCGTGCGGGTTAAATATTGGAACAGCTTTATAGTCTGAGTCATTAGGGACACTGCGATACCAAATATGTTAACTTTTTAGCTTTTTTTTTAATAGTAAAGCATTTTGTAAGGAGAAAAAGTCGGTTTTCCATTTTTTTTTCACATTTCTTTTTATATTAACTTTATTAAACTTACTTTTTTACTAGTCCCACTAGGGGACTTTAATATGCGATTCTCCGATCGCTATTATAATACACTGCAATAGTTCTGTATCGCAGTGTATTACTGCCTGTCTGTGTAAAACTGATAGCCATCTGCTAGGTCATGCCTCTGGCATAGCCTAACAGGCATTTACTACAGGCAGACCTGGGGGCCTTTATTAGGCCCCCGGCTGCCATCGGAGACACAGACACTCGGCGATCTTATCACCGGGTGTCCGTTGGATGAGAGGGAGCTCCCTCCCCTTCTAAAAAACCACTCCAATGCGGCGCATGCTATTGAGCGCTGCATCTGAGGGGTTAAACGGATGAGATCAATACGGATATCGATCTCACCCGTTCGAGCAGGGATGCCCCCAGCCCTCAGCTGCCTCTGGAGTTTTAACGGCTCGCTGCTCTGTTTATTTATCCTGATGCAGCGCCGTGAAAAGGCTATTGCATCGGAATAAAGCCTGTTAGTGGCCGAAGTGAAAAGGCTCATCGGCGGTCATTAAGGGGTTAAATAAAAACCCATGGCATATAGGTGTTTCCATGGGTCTTACTATTTAAGGTGTATGTATGTGTACATATATGAACCATAGAATGCATTGTAAGTAAAGTACCGCTGTCCTGAAACTGTAGCACTCTAAACACAGGTATACTTCACTATGAGCAGTCAGTAGTAGGATCAGTGGCGCCGAGCATTCTAGCAGCGCCACTGATTACCGGAGCGACTTTTCAAAGGGCCTGTGATAACCCCCTTATACATATTAGTGCCGATATTCTGCTGGTCGCAAAGAGAAAAATCAATGCAATACTTTCCGTTCTTACTGCTGCCCCCCTGTATCACCCAAATCGTGTTTTCCAGGTAATGTGCATATAAAGGAGTCGTTTATATTATCCATTGCAATTATTCAGAAGAAACAATTAATACCTTTTGAATGAACAGACAACGATTATACCAGAGATTATCCAAAGTTTGGGACAGTGTAAGATTGTGGCGGTTACTCACCAAGTGAAAGGCTGCATGTTATGTAGGAATGGTCTGAAGCCGGCAATGCATTCAAAAATCATTGTACCAAAGCTCCAGTAATCCACAGTCACAGTGTACGCCTTGTTTTCAAAGAGCTCAGGAGCCTTTAGGGAAGAAATAAGACATGTGAAATTCTTCAACCTGAATAGTTAACGCAAAGTGGTTTTCCCCATCTCAGAAAGTGTTGGCCTATTGCTAGGATAGGTGGGGGTCTGACAGCCAGGACCCCCACTGTTCCGGACAACGAGGGGGCTGTAGTCTCGCCAGAGTTTCTCCCCACACGAGTGCTCCCAACCTCAGGTAACATCTATATACTGAGAGCATGGTGTACGGCGCCGACAAAGCACCAAATAACCAGCTGTAAAGTTACAATGGCGGCTTATTTTGGGACCCACATTTGGGACAACAGGTACTCCACTGAAAACGAATCAAGGAATCCCGAATATTCTATGGATTTGTCATTTTCTGGAGAAGCCTTTTAAAGCATGCCTCAGATAGCAGAACACTATTTCTGGCCATTATAGGACTTATGTTCTGCATTGTTTAGCAGTTTTCCCCCCTGCAGCCTCTCTCTAATTCACCGTTGTCTGAGCTAGCGGGCGAAGTCTAACAGCCATCATGTCTCCTATACACAGCACACATAGAAGAGGAGAATCCTGCTCGCCTATGTAATAAGCACCAGCCAGATGGAGATTATACAGCAGTAATGAGCAGTACAGCTGAAAATCCTGCACAGGGGTGAGATATGAATTCTACCAAAAGCTGATGCATGTTTGTGTGAGTCTCACTGTTCCCCACCCTCCTCTCTCCCTAGACTTCTATAGGCAGCATGTCTGTCTCTCGCTTTGCCTGCTTCCCCTCCCTTCTCCATAGACCCGTATGGGCAGCATGTCTCATTGTCTTTCAAGTCCTTCCTCCTGCTCCCCCCTCTCCATATTCTATTGGCAGGCAGTGGAGACACCCCCCCCCCCCCCCCCATTTCCTGCAATCTGTCTCCACTGCTCTAACTAGGGATGGATTTTGCTTAACAGGAGGTGGACAGACGGTTACAGGAAGGGGGGGGGGGTAGTAGACACCTAGTCGTAGTAACCTCGCACAGAATATGCATGGGTAAAACGACTAAATTTAAACAGTAAGTAAATTACAAAGCGGATATATATCAGGAAAACTCAGATTAGGATAAGTGGTTTAAAAAGTTACTTTCAATCAAAGCCATAGAAGATTTATAATAAAAAATAAAATAAAAAGTAAAAAGAGGAAAAATAGTAGTGATTAATACATAATACACACCAGATATTGTAGAGTTCCTACAAAAGAGGTACAAAGACTTCCCTGATCAAGGTCCTTCGCATATCCTAAATCTATTATTTTGTGCACGATCTATCATTAAAGAGAAAAAAAACGAAGTCAAGATGTTTTTACCATATTTTATCTTTTCTTTTTTTCAAAATTAATGATTTTATGTCAGTTTTATTTACCTTTCCATTGCAGTCCTGCAGCACAATATTTTCTGGTTTCAAGTCCCTGTGTATAATACGATTTTCATGTAGATACTGAATTCCAGACCCTAAACCAGCAGTCAAGAGAAAATGTGTGAATCGCAAAACAAACAAAACATAATAGAAAAACAATCAATTGCGTGAAGAAAAAAAAACATCCAGTACAACACAGCGAGAGCGAGCAGCAGACCCTGAGCCATCGCGGAGAGAGATAAGAACACATACCGATATCACTTAATATATTCAGCACTTGGCTTTCCTTCAAACCACAGCAGTTTTCTGGCTTGTTCAAAAGCTAAAAAAAACAAAAACGAAAAAAAAAAAAAACAAACACCACATAATAACGTATCACAAATGGAGATCAAAAACAAAAGAAAACATGGCAGTAAGTTCACAAAAAAAAAAAAAAAAAAATTTAAATAATGCCACATTAATCCACTAATAGAAAATGACCCATTAAATATATTTAAAGGGGTTGTCCAGTCGCTGAAAATTGATGGCCTATTCTTAGGATAAGACATCAATATCTGATTGGTTGGGGTCCGACTCCTGGGACCCCTGCCGATCAGTTGTTTTGCTTCCCATCATTCCTTATCTGCTCGTACTGTAAAATCGATGACACTTGTAGTGGTGGCTCGCAGTATTACAACTGCTCATCTTCTAACCCTCATAGATGAGACAGAGCACATATCCTGTCTCAATAGTCAGCGATGTAATAACATGAAGGCTGCATCAGGGTGTGATCTGTTCCGGATGGGCAAACTTTTCAAAAGTGGGTGGAGCTTAGCTAAATGGGCGTGGCCAGCACATTTACTATCATTTACTCAATTTCCATTTCAGGTGCACAGATGGCCGGCGCTCTTTATATTAAGGCAGACGTACAAAACGGCAGTCTTGATAAATCTCTCCCAAAACCTCCTGGATTCTACACATATTTGACAATTATTTAGAACATGGGTGTAAGGTGTGCCGTACTTTACGCAAGTCTCCTCCAGAGCAGTACTCCATTGCCAAGTGTGGAACTGAATTCACCATAAAGTCCATCTCAGGTGGCACCTCACACGCCTTTACAACATTAGGATGATTTAACCTGCAAAAGAAACGCTACAGTAAAGCTTCACGCACAGCACCGTCATTTTGGTGCGCAATTACAGATCAAAATCCGGTTCCATTCATTTTTATGGAACACGGACACCTTCTCGCATATTTACAGGAAGGGGTCCGGGCTGTAGAAAGCTTCTGTAAAAAATTAGGACATCTCCAATTTTTTTGTTTTTGCGGACCGTGCTTTCATACTTTATAACGGAGCACGGCCCGCAAATGCAGGAGACTGTCCGTGGCCGGCCGTGCCCGTAAAAGAAATACCGGAAAAAATAAAATAAAAAAAAAAAGTGCTAGGTATTTAAATTACCTATTTAAATTATTGGCCCACATTTATTAATAGTGTAAAAAAAAAAAAAAAAAAAAAAAAAAAGGAAAACTTTTGGAAAGTAAACATCCTTATTTTGTCACTTATTCTGCATTTATTTGCACCATTTTGGAAAACGCATGTTTAACGGTATCATCCGGTAAATGTCACATGGATTCAATAACTGATGTAATAGATTAGCTTTAACTGTTGATGTGGGATCTCCCCTTCGCATGGCACCTCATAACCGTTCCATGAACGCAACCCTTAATCTATACCAAAAAAACAAAAACATGTCGTGCAATGTGAAAAACACCACATAAAAAAAATTCAAAGTAAAAACACAGGTACTTAAACGCTAGTTAAAAAAAAGCCACAAAAAAAAAAAAAAAAGTGGAACACACAAAAAAAAACACAAGAAAAAGCCATAAAAAAAAGAGAAAAAAAAAAAAAGTTTCAGATGCTCACAAAAATAAATAAATCCAAAATAAACAGCGCTGTGCGCATATTCCCATTAAAGTTAATGACAAGCTTGTAAGAGGCTACGTGGAAATCCAAAGCAAACAATCAGGGCAGAACGAGCAGGCTCCGATTATCAAGATACAGGAAGGGGTCGGTGGGCAATAGAAATGAATGGGCCTGTAACTAGGGACGAATTCAACGGTCGTGTGCATGGGGCCTAATGCCCTAAAATGCAAGGTGTTTGTGTGGTTTATGAGGGGCACAGTAGACCCCACTTCTGCCATCAGCTGGTCGTAACTGTACAGCGAGCAGCCAGCAAGATCCGCAGGATGGGGTGAAAAACAAAAAGTCCGGCAGTAACCTCTTCATGATCTGGATCTCCTGACACCATCGCTCCTTGTTCTTGGAGCTCAGTTCCAAGCGGCACGATTTGATGGCTAATAATTCTCCAGTCTCCTGAATAAAAGAACAAAAACACAATAAAAGCAATTAACGCATTTACTATTAACGGCAAAAAGTTCCCCCTCCAACAAAAAAAAAAAAAAAACCCCCGTTAACTATTTTTCACTTGCATATTCGCCTTATAAAACCGTTCAACATGACGCTTGTGTTTATACGTTCCATGAGACAGGAAGTTAAACTTCGGCTAAATCGCATGGCCGTGTGACGGTCGTGGTTTTTTTTTACAGCCATTTTTATAAACCATGAAGTTCTTTGGGTGTATTCACATGGGCGTTATTCTAACGACTACTTTATTACTTGTAAATACCGAAATAAATGTTGCTATTTTTGGCCGTTTTCACAGCCCCCATAGAAGTCAAGGGTTCAGATTTTAACAGCCGTTTTTCAGAAATCAATCATCACAGCCATTAAAAATGATCTTGGCCCTCACTAGAGGACTATTTGGGAACCGTGCTATTTTAAGTGCCAAGCCTGGGGGGAAGTCCTTGATGTCACTATCCATATAAGGACAGTGATGTCAGGGCTTTCAATTATGGAGTCCGCGGCCAGAGCACCGCAAGCTGTCTTGCCGGGGACTCCTGTCTTAGAAAACCCATTGATGCCACCGCCATAAATGGACAGTGCCGTCAGGGGCTCCTCCAGGAGCGGAATCCCCAGTCAGAGCATCAGCAACACTCTGGCTGGGGAATCTGGTCCTAAAGGGAGCCCCAAAGGCACTTCCTACTGGTGGTGGTGGGAATGTGTGCTACGATCCACATGGGAAATGTGTGGTAACTATCTACAGTGGAACTATCCAGGGGGGCATTGCAGATTCCAGATGGGCACTGTGGTGTCTACAGGGGGTCAGGAAACAAACAAGAGGTCCCCCGTCCACTCACATAACAGCTAGTACCGTCTATCTGCACACTCTCCTCTATGGTATAACCGCAGGGAATACCGTAAAGAAACCTCCCTGACGCACAACACTCACCCGGTTCTGGTACAAACATACGTTCCCAAAACCGCCAGTGCCGAGTCGGTCTTTCATATCCCATGGCCCGCAGACTGTTCCCTGCTGGACTGGCGGCCGCTCCATGATAACTAAAGATACCTATATAGGGACTTCCGCCTGCCTCAGTCGCTTCCGATCACCTGTCACCGCTTCTTCGCCAGGCATTTCCGGTCTGCAGAATATCCTGCACTGCATAGGTTGAAAACGTGTCACGTGCTCCCAGGATGCGTTCCACGTCTCGTTTCCACTCTCTCCTGAATTCCAGGCCAGGACAGATGACGTCACCATCCTGCGTCAGAATCTGCTGCAAGAAGAACGTCAAGTCAGGGGTGTGTTACCTGTCAATATGTCGTGTCTGTGTATTGGCATCCTGTGTGTGGTGGCGGATACGGGGTAGAGGGCATTTGTCGGTGGCATTGGGTGAATCGCATGCATGATTTCCCGCTTCTCTTTAGATGTGATCGCCTTTGTCATTGTAGGGAAAAGATCGGTCGATATTTTGTGTTTTGCCTTTTTTTAAAGAGCATTTTAGGATTTGAAATATTTGGAGAATTATAATTTAAACATGATTTATATTCAAACCGGGAGGGTAAAGCTTGTTTATTATAGCGCCCACATATTCTGCAGCGCTGTACCCAAATTGTCATCAATCATTATCTGTCCCCCAATGAGCTCACAATCTAAATCCCCTATATCGCACATTATGGCCGCTACATAGTTACCCAATTAAACGCAACCGCATTGGTTTTGGATCCACAAAACTCTGGGCCCGTTTCGGTCCATCGGAATGCAATATGCCATTGTTGTGGATCCGCGTGCCTTCGGGACTCCCAGATCCACAACAATTCACCAGTATTGGCGAATCCGCAAATCCGGACCATAAAATGACATGCCCTGAGTTTTTGCGGTCCGGATCTGCCGTCCCCGCACCGATCCGTGTAAATCATGGCCGTGTGCATGGGGCCATAGAAAAGAATGCGTATGCAAAAATGCGGATAAATTGCGGCCGCAAATGCTTGTCCGTGTGCATGAAGCCTAACCCAAGTTTCCATGTTTTGAAAGGAACAGTCTGTATTTTTGACCTGGATCCCTCCTAACTGTATATTAGACCCCCAACCTGTATATCATGTCATGATTTCTGACCTGAAAATGTCATTATGCCGATGATTTGTGTGATGTGGAAATTAAAAAACGTTCAAGCGTAGAAATAATATACATTCAAATCATTGGAAGATATGATATGAGAAGTCGTGGGTATTACATTTTGGGGATCGGCAGGGCCGGTTTTAGACAAAGTGTGACCCTGGGCAAAAGTTAAAAGTGGGGCCCCAAATGCTGAATTAGGGCCTGTTCACATCTGCGTCGGGGTTCCGTTGATGGTTTCCCTCAGAACTTTTCGTATGGGGAACCCGTGGACGCAAACCAAACAGAAGCCATAGCTTTCCGACTGATTTCAATGGTAGTGTTTCCGGAAACAATAGCGCAGTTGACTTTTAATGTCTATGAGAATGATGAAAACAGCCGAGCACTGTACTCGTCTGTTTCAGTCACTCCCATAGACTTTGAATGGAGCATTCTTGACCGCCGCTTCATTTCATGTCCTCCCCACTGCAGTCCAGCTGTGAGGAGGAATAGGGGGTTCGGGACCCCTGGTCTTGAGATCAGTCGGGGCCCCAGCAGTCAGACAGTTATCACCTATTCTGTGGATAGGTGATAATTTTTGATTCTGGGACAACCCCTTTAAGGGGACCCTTGCAGTTTTAATCTGGATTTGTACAGGGTTTTTTTTTAAGCCAAAACCGGATGTGGATCATAAAGGGAGAGAAATATATGGGGCAGATACTACGTCTTCTCTGTTTTTGAATCTACTTCTGGTTCTGGCATAAAAAGCGTATCCGCCCTGTGCGCCGCAGGGAATTCCGGGCGAAAAAATGCAGAGTCCTGTTGCAGTTTTTGCCTGGAATGTCCGCTGCAGAAAACGGAGGCATCTAGCAGGCCGGCCTCCTGGGATGAGGTTTAATCTCAGGAAACTGCTGCAGCGGCGGTTACATGGGATGAAGAGTCATCCCAGGAGACGTCCCTCTGCCGTCATCCAGGCCGGCCTCCTGGGATGACTCTTCATCCCATGTAACCGCCGCTACAGCCTGTGATTGGCTGCAGTGGTCACATGGGATGAAACGTCATCCCAGGAGGCCGGCCTGGAGGTAGAAACACAGACTCCTGGGTGAGTATAAGATTTTTTTTTTATTTCTTTGCTTCAGCGTTGTGTTTTTTTTTTGCGGTGGAATCGCTGTTATCCCGCCGCAAAAATCGTAACAACTGCTATTTGTTGCGGGTTTTACTTCCCTATTGAATTCAATGGGGAAAACTCGCAACAAATAAGCAGCGTTTACACAAATACAATTGACGGGCTGCGGAATAAAATTCTGCACCGCTGGTCAATTTCTGAGCGTATTTTCCGCTCAGTATTTACGCAGCGTGTGGAGGAGATTTGTTTTATCTCATCCACTTTGCTGCTACTGTATTTGCTGCGGATGTTCCACAATGAATTCCGTTGCGGAAAATCCGCCGTATTTACTCAACGTGTGAACTGACCCTAAGTGTAAATAACCCTTACGCTTTTGCAGCTGCTGCCTGACATTGAGTGCTGCTAGTACGGTTAATACTGCAAAATAAAAAATAAAACCTAAAGCGATGTACAATGTAAAAATGCACTAAAACGGCATAGGTATAGTGCAGTTTCTTAATCCTGGTTTTTCTTCGTAGCCAAAACCATTACTGGTTCTAAATGGAGATAAATTATAAAGAAAAGCTTTACACTTCTCTTCATTTCTTTGTAAACAAATGTCAGTTTTGACCAGAAAAAGAAACACTTGCACACTGCACTGTGTGAACAAGGTCTTAGGCAGGTGCTAGATTTTCCATTATCCTTTTTTGTCATAGGAACAAAATTATTGAGAAAAACAGAAGCTCCGGATCCACCGCATGATGGATACAGACTTTGGGTTTCGTCAGGTTTGCCGTCATGAGGTCTGGCGTTTTTCTGGTCAAAATTGCGCTACATGCTGTGCTATTTTGTCCGGCGAAAAAAACGGAGTCTGCAAAGGAGCATCAGATGCTGATGTGAATAGAATAAAATCCTTAGTCCTACTCATTTCTTCTCTTTCTATAAGCGTAGACGTAGTATATAAAGAATTTTGCATATGTTCTAAAAGTAGACTGATACAGATACATCCGTATAACCTGCTTAAAAAAAAATTCAAAATCCTATTGTTAATATCTTGACCTTTGCCATACATGAATGGCACTAGTGTTAAGTAGTTAGAACAAAGCAATGTACACGTAAGGCGCGGGGGATATTTTTCAGTACAGCATACTGTAGGTACCCGAAAATGGTTTCATTCAAAAATACAACCCTTATACAGCTATTTTGACAGAAGGATTAAAAAGCTTTGAGGTACAAAGGTTCTATTTGTTTTGAGGGTGTGAAGACTTTCCATTCAGCTCTGAGGAACTCGCACCGCAATATGAATGTATGGTCTATACTCGTAAACTATAACTGAAAGAGGGCGCCGAGATCTCGTTATTGTCCGCCCAGAGGATAACTGCTAATGCTGCCAGCCGTTCATTTCCACTGGTTTAAACCTTATCTCTGGGCAACCGTTCCTGTTACCTCTTCCACATTCGGACACAAGTACTCGCCCCCTGTAGCTGCCGGTGTATATGAAGTCATTGGTTGTGACCCCAACTAGTAAAGAGCTTTATGTTCCACAGACCCTTTATAAGCTGCATTCAATGTTAGCCATGATTTGCATCATTGTGTCTCCAACTTTTCATCCATTTCCCGACCGTCTGATCGTTTTTAACGGCTGTTTGCCATCCGCTTTTCACGGCCGTTACAAAAACGGAGGAATTTCATGTGTCAGGCTTCTTTTGTACCAAACCCCGAAGACACCCACAGTAAGGTATCCTCGTAGATAGTGCCCCTGTAGGGAATTCCACACAGTGCCAATGTAAAGAGCGCTACACAGTGCCCTTGTAGAGAGCGCCACACAGTGCCCTTGTAGATAGTGCCACACGGAGTCCATGTAGATAGTGCCACACGGAGTCCATGTAGATAGTGGCACACTCACCTGTTCACATTCCAGTGTCGTGCTATCCTTTAGCGATGCAGGCCTGGTCTCTTCCAACCGGGCCTGCTCCAGCGGAATGACGTTGGCAGTGCGATGACATCATCATGCCACCTGCATCACAAAAAAGGGCTGAATGGCGAAGAAGGTAACCAATGGTTCGCTCGCCTCACGAGTGCTGTGAGCGCTGTCAATTCTATCCGGGTCCTAAGGACGTGGATACAATTGAGTCCACTTGTGACTGATCAGTTTTTAACGGCCGTCACATGGATCGATTTCTCAAAATCTGCCGTTAAAAACGTATCCATTGAATTCTATGGGGGCTGTCGGGCCGTGAAAATGATGGAAAATAGAATATGCTCTATATTTTTACGGCCAGTATCCACGGGCCGTTAAAATACGTCCGTGTGAATACACCCATAGAACATCATTGTTCTGAAAACCTCCGTGTTGTATAGCCTTATTGTAGTCTTCATGTGCTATTTCACTTTTAAAGCAGTTTGTACCCCGTGTGGCAACCATCGCCCATAGGCTGCCATGTTTAAAAAAAAAAGTATAGCGTGCGGTATATGATTTCTGCAGGATGCCTCTGTATGGGTTAGTGCTGCAGGTTATACTATTTAATATAGTTTAAAAAAAAAGTATGCTGATGTATACCAGCCCGATGGAGACCAAAAGGACACTCTTTTGGCCTCTGTCGGGTAAGTGGGGGCTTATGGATACGTTTGACCTATGCGCCGGGAGATTTCCTGGCTCATGGGCCAAGCGTACGCTGCAAACTGGTAAAATCACGGACACGCCGACGGAACCCAATAAAGTGGATGGGTTCCGTCGGGCCGCCGGTGCTGTCCGTGGTGGAACAGAACCGTTGCTTGTGGTTTCCCCTTGTTCTGCTCCTCTGAAGGAGCAGAACAACGGAAAGCCCCAACGCAGGTGTGAACAGGGCCTAAGTTTGAATAGATAGGGAGAAACTGCTATAAAAATGAAACAACATACTTCTCTGCATGCTGCCAGTGAATGGAAACATCCTTGGCCGGTCACCCATACCTTTTATTGTGATTATAGCCACAGACATGTCATTTGTAAATCTGAAAATTTTTGGAAATTTTATAAAACTGTCGTTTTTTTTTATTATAGACTGAATTGGTTTCTGATTTTTTTTTTTTTTTTCCCTTACAGTGAAATCCACGTTCATCTGATCCAGGTTGAGCTCTGCACGCAAACTGCATTACAGGTCGTCTCTACATTAGACGTGCGGACTGGAATTCCCGAATGACGACCAGATGACTTGGAAGTAGCACGGGTGGCCCTGGGCGTCAAGTACGCGACCGCTTGATCATTTCTTCATCCATCAGGAACATTGACGCGCTCCCTACAGCCGTCTAGGTCGCCTGATAAACTGTATCGGGATCGGTATTAATGTTTACACATCTCGGGCTAGGAATCTTTCCACTACCTCTCTGGGCACTTTTATAGGGTTTACTATTACAAATCGCTCCTCCGGTTCTTCGTTACGTCATGTGTACATTAGTGATGTCTTTTGAGGATCCGCTCAGTGTCACCACTGGCAGCACGAAAACTTTAGTCGGAACTGACGGCAACGATACGTCAAATGCTCCGGATGAATGCAATGAGAACAAAGACGAGACCTTGCGTCCGGAGCAGGAGTCGGAGGAGAAGATGCCGGTGCAGCTCTACATCGAGGATACACCGTCTACAATGGAGACGAACACAGAGGAGCAAAACATGCATCACATCAATGCCAACAGCTGGTTTGTGGCTCCTTTATTCTTGTAGCCTGGTCATTGTCTGAAAGCTTGAATACGCGATGCGCGGGTATTTTGTACCCTGCTGTTCTGATCGAATAGTTTTTGGGAAGACTTCCAAATTAAAGGGAGTCTCCCATGAGATTCCAGGCTAACAGACGCCTGATACCGTTCATTATTGATAGGGTAAAGGAACTTACCAGTGTTGAAGATCTTAGCGCTTGCATCAGGGTAAAAAATAACTTTTATTCGACCGCGTGCCATATGCAAATTAGGTTTTAGTGTCCGCTGAAACGGGAAGTGTCCGGCATCTAGACAGCCAACATCTGCCCTCTCCTCATGGTCATAGAACTCCGCTTGTATGACCATGACGACGAGCAGAGCCATCCGTCAACTTCCTAGAGACCGTGTCTATGTGCCATGTTCAACACAATGTTTTTGTTTTTGCAGATGTTTGTCTCGTTGCTTTGTTTCCGTTACTCCTTTTTGTCTTTTGTCACAATAAATGTGCATTTATTTCGTTTGTGAGTGCCTCATTGCTTTATATTTACGTCTATTAGTCAGTAATGCGCAACCGAACATATTAATGGAAAAACATATAAACTTCCAAGGTAATAAGATTTAAAGCAATACTACACTTATAGTGGTTACCTGTATAGCCGTGAACTGGTCACACAGAAATCCTATATACTTTAATACAGCATCCTTAAGTGGGGTTTCCCATCATAGACATTTATTCAGGTAGTTGGTAAGTAACAGAACTTATTGCCAGGGGTGACCATGCTGGGGATCTGCACGCTCTCGGAGGCCAGTATGATCACCACACTTACTTCTGCATGGGTAGATAGTTGTTAGTATGTTTACTTTATTTTTTACTCTATTTTTACGCTGCAGTATAGGAAAAGGAGATGGTATAAGCCAAAATCACATTGCCCTATTGCCACAAACTTTGTTAGGGTCCATCAACACAGGGCAATATGTGTTTTTGGGTCAATTTTACACGAAACATTTATGTCTGTGAGCCGCTGGTGTCTGTCTACTTGTGCACTTCGGAAGCATCCCCTTATTTAAAGATGGTCCGAAGGTCAAAATTAAAGAGTACCCGTTATTTTTCCCCAAAAATTCTGACTTTAAATTGGTGGAAGTCCGGGACCTTAGTCCCTCCACAGATCGCTAGAACAAAAAGGTACAAATGCTCTAGTGAGCGCTGTGACCCTTTAGCTCCTGTTATTACTCTGGTTTGGATCCCCACCAGTCAAAACTGACACGTCAGAAGTTTTTGGAAATGCCCGCTACATCCCATGCATGGCTTTACAATACCTTTGTTTTGCTTGGCGGTATAATGCTGCATTTCTTCATCAGATGTGTTTTACGTCTCCTATCACCTCTGATTTCAGTTAATAGTTTACTGAGCAGGAGCAGACCGAGCATGATCTGGGCTATAAAGGTCAAAGACAACTTGCCTCCAAAAAATAGGCAACATTAAAACTTCAAAACAGTGGCCATATACACCTCAAGCACTGCCCAAATTCAGTAATGGCCGGTCCACCCCTATGGCCTTATTCTTATGAGCGTTGAATACGTCTGTGTGACGGCCATTGAAACAACGGCTGTCACATGGACCTATGTAATTCAATGGGGCCGTTCACGTGGGCGTTGTTTCAATGGACCGTGTGAAGGGTCCGTTGAAAAGGTAGAACATGTCCTGGAGTCATCCATATTTGTGGGCTTAGAGGGATAGTCTCATCCTACTCACTTATGGCATGTCCAAAGGGTATGTGTAATGATAGGGGTAGGGAATTGGACAAGTGAGCCCTAATCTACCTGCCACTCTGTCCCTGCCTACTTGCAACGACCCGCCCTAGGCGACGGGGTACAACTGGGCGGCGGTCCCTACGCTCAGTAAGTGCACGAGACAAACAGACAAGGGTACACAAAGCTAAGGGAAATGGGGCAGTTGCCCAAGGCAACACCGTGAGCAACAAGAGAGGTAAACGAGCTGAGTCAAACCAGGAATGTACGAGGTACCAAGCGCAGAGCAGGAGAGTAGTCCGTAAGCCGGGGTCAATATGGAAATAGTCAGAAGCTGTAGCTGGGCCAGGAAACCACACGAGAAGAATCACAAGCAAGGAGGAACAGGAAAGGCAGGTATAAATAGACAGAGGGCGGGAGCTAGCTCCGTCTGGCCAGGCTGCGATAGGCTCTCCCACTCCTAAGCCTGCCATCCTGAGTGGTGGAAGATGGAGTCAGTCTCACAGACATAGACTCAGGTGCAGACTGATTACCCATGGGAGTTAACCCCGAAGCTGTGCCTGGCAGATCCTTTACAGTATGCCAAAAATGCGTTAGAGGGGCAGTTTCCACTTCCGGGAATCTTCCCATTGAAGTCTGTGGGTATAAGCTGGGCACCACTTGCTCGGTTCTTTCCACTACTAAAGATAGGGCTGTGCACGCGCGCGGACTCCTCTCCATTAAAGACAGCGGCTGCACAAAACCTGGAAAAGGGAGTTGTCGAGCAAAAACCCACTTTCTGGAATTAGGTAGGGATGTCTGGAATTAGCTAGGGATGACACAATGATATTATGTCCATGAAAATTGCCGTACTGTGAGAATTATTCCGCTCGAACTACTAAGGAATCTAGAACATTTGTTCTTCAGTAATGATGTCCGGTTGTACAATTGCTCGCAATCAGCATTCCAATGCAAAAATTTGACGTATAATTTTTTCCGTGGTACGTGTCATTCCCTTTGGTGCCAGTTAACCCAATGCAGTAGTGCAGCTGTTTTCCGGGAGTATGGGAATCAGGGAGAACTGACCGCTAACCGTAACATTTTTAGTGTGTGGGTAGAGTTCTGGAAACTTTTTCACAAAGAGTGAAATTCTCTCGTAAAACATTTCACTATATCAATGTTAAAACGGTTTTATAAATAGGAATATACACAAATACATAGTCAAGTAACAGATCATTTTGACATTTATCAACATTTTCCGCTGCAATCTTTTGATATGTTTGATCAAGTACAATTCTACATCTATGACATGCATAAGTGAGTCCGATCTTCCTGCATTACCATTATGTGACGCGCTGTACGTCTGACCTCTACTCGGAAAAGTACAAAACATTCAATGACATCCAATCGCTGGTCAGTAACATAACAATCCGCCAAAGCTATTCAACAAGCCAACATGTGACTGTTTTGCAAACATGATATTTGTCTTCTATTCAGATTCAACAGTTGTGTTAAAGGGGTTGTGCACACACGGACAACTGATGATCTATCCACAAGATAGGTCATCAGTATATGATCGGTGGGGGTCCGACACCTGGACCTGTTCTGCATCACGGCTGCTATGCAGTGCTTGGAGCCATCTGCTTCCGGCTCCAATTACTGCATAGACGTCATAACATCCAGCGCCCGGAGGCAGCTGATCGGTGCAGGGTCCGGGTGTCGGACCCCCACTGATCATATACTGATGACCTATCCTGTGGATAGGTCATCAGTTGTCCTTGCGTGGAAAACCCGTTTCATTTACAATCTGTATTTCTTCAAAAAACTTTTACGTATTAATATACATTGGTGACATACTGCTGGGATGTACCACAAATTTCCGATGGGTGGAGGGCTGCTCTGCCAACTGCTTTAGAACAACGGCGCTAGGTAGCTGCCATGCCACTTAGGGATCTTTTACACGGGCCAATTATTGAGCAAACGCTCGTTCATTGGCTGATCGTATTGATTCGGCAGCCTAAAATATTATCGTTGGCAGCACATCTCGGTGTGTAAACAGGGCGACGCGCTGCCGACATGATAATGTATGGGGACGAGTGATCGGAGTAACGAGCGCTTGTCCCCATCCATAGCTCCGTGTGATAGGAGCAAACGATCGCCGATCAATGTGCTGTCTTGTTGATCGGCGCTCGTTTACACGGCCCACGTTGGGCCGTGTATGAGGACCCTTAGTCTCATGTCGGCTCTACTCAGATTTATTTGGGGGCAGCATGTTGGGCCATTGTTGTCATTGCCACCCATGCGACCACCCAAAAAAAGTTGACAGGAGATGATGTGGCACAGTCTTTCCTTGCGCTACTGCCACTTTGCTCGAGCGATCGCTGGGGGTCAGATGCCACTAATGTTAATGCCGTAAGTATGGTTGGTGTTTATATGTTACTATAATATCCAGTATGTACAAATGCATATAACAATGACCACCACTTTTTCCTTTACAGGGTATTTGTGGCTTCAGTGATATTCACTGTGTAATAAAAAAAAATAATCTAAAAATGTTCCAATCTGTCCTGGTCATGTAATGATTGCACGACTAGATACAATATGTAGATCTGATAACTGTACTGTAACTCGGTGTGTGCCTAAAAACAATGAAGGTGAATGACTGCAAGCAGAGATCTTGAGGAGTTAATACATGAAGGAATATTGGAAAAATATTATAACTTTATTATACAGTGAATTTGCAGAAACCATAATACCCTTTAGGTTTGGTTGTCCCTTAAAAAAAAAAGGCAAGGAAATTTCTGTGGTCTTTGATTTTGGATAAAGATAGCAAATATGCTCTAGTATCCAAGAGATATTAACCATTTGTAGCATTAGTTACTGCTTGTGTAAATGGATAAGAGAATCAATACTTTATTAAGAGCCCAATGATTGGTGATGGGTTTACCGCTCACGACTCGTCTATATGAGTCAGACTCGAGGGGCACTCACAACGAGTGGACCCAGCCTGCCTATGGATTACATAGTTGATCATTCATCTGAATGGCCCCCATCTGATACTGCAATTGCGCAGACGTAGCTTTCGGGTTAGAGAAGCCGGACCCATGTGGTCATAGACATATGCCATACTTGCCCAGACTCTCCGAGATCATTTGTGAGTATTCCGAGATAGTGGAGATCTCCCTGCAGAACATGCATGTCTCCTGCACAGATTGCTGGTAGCTGCCACTAGGGGGAGCTTGCTGCATAGGTATTTATGTTGCTCCCATGGGTGCTGTATTAATATTTGGGTCACGTGAGCTCCCGCATGTAGCGGTTGTATTATTTAACTCCCACTCTGCTAGAACTATTGCTTGGTTGTTTATGAGGATTACTGTGCTGTCACTGTTATTGGAGGCTTTTTAACTGCCGTTATGGGGATGTCCTTGTATGTATGTATGTATGTATGTATGTGTGTGGGGGGGGGGGGGGGGGATTTACATATAAAAAAATATTACATTTTAATATCTAGTCTCATTGAAAATTAGTCACGTATGACGTATATTTACAATAGTAATTTAAAGCGGATCGGTCATCAGACTATATAAGGGCAGCACAGTATGGGGACGGGTCCGCTCTCCTATTAGTCAATCGGCATAAAAAATATTGTGCTGTTTGGCTAATGGAAGCGATCAAAGAACACAGCGGACTCATAGTAAAGCTTTATTCAGACGAACGTGTGGGAAAGTGGCCGTGAAAAACGTCAGTTTTTGACGGCCGATTTGCACCCGTGCGGGACCTGTTTTCACAGATCCCTCAAAGACTTGAGTCTATTGAGAGATCCGTGAAAACGGCCAAAAATAGGACATGTCCTATTTTTTCACGGACCCTTCACACAGTCTGTTAAAACAGCTGTGTGAATAGCCCCACAGAAATACATGTGGCCGCGTAACGGCCGTTAAAAAAAAAACGGCCGTCACCCGGACGATTTATATCTTCGTCTGAATAAAGTTTTAGGAATCCGCTGTACCATGCTGTGATGGCTGTCCCGCCGCTCTCGGCAGTGGTTGATGGCTTTGTATCTGCTCCCCTCATGAATACGCCGGGCTGATAACTACGAGTCCGGTCTATACGTTGATCGCTTCTATTAGCCAAATGGCACCATTTATTTTTTTTGTGCCATTTTGGCTAATAGGAGTACGGACGTGTATCTGTAGCAAAGTCTGATGACAGATCCGCTCCTAAAGTCTGCCAATAATGTTTGTGTACAGTGGTAACGTACGTCTGTGTGTCCACTAATACCCATTTCTGCCATCTCTTTCTTCTTTTCACATTAGGTGCATCGCAGTCGTCACTATCGTGCTCTGCCTGTTGTTTTTCCTCTATTACTGCTTTTAATCCGTATACACCTATTACCTCAGCACAACATGTGATTGGATAATCATATATGAAGAACGCCGATGATCATAACAGATCTTCCGGATTTCACAATTTTACAAATTTTTTGAAAAATTGGAAAGAAATCAGAGCTGTTCCAAAAACATTTTAAGACAGCAATTTACGACAGTTCCCACAGTGTCTGAAAATGCAGAAAAACAACATCATCCTCCAGAATTGGGCATTTCCCCGTCACCGTTATCTTTTCTAATGCATCTTTTGAATGTTTCTTAAAAAAAAACAAAAAAATCCCAATCCCAAAAAAGTCCCAAAAATATTCTGCATCCCATTGGCTTTCAGAATGGGATGAATATTTTCATCTTCGACTCCGTGATCATAGCCAAAACATTTATAGACTACATTGTCATGATGTTGTAGCATTCATTGACTTCCGCCCGGATTGATGGTAAGGAGTGGTTCACAGGTCAACGAGAGGACGACGATGATGAAGAAGAAATTCGAGATTATTTACTAATGCCACTTCGATATCTTCTTCCTGCTGCCATTTTTGTGGATTGACGCCATATTGCCATTTTCTGTTCGGTCTGATGATGAACAAAGTTTTATCAATCCGATTTTGGCGCCAGGAGAACGCTATCACATCTTTAACCACCGATTCGGTGGCATAATGCGGAGACATCCTCCGTACACTGGACGTATATATCATAAGCATATCTGACAGATATATAAATATATAGGATATAGATTAACAGGCACACACCTGGAATATAAGCGTCATTTAGTCTGCCAGTCCGACTAGAATAATCTAGATTAGTGGCTTTACTAAACTCAGCCTTGAATACCGGACATTAATTTTTTTTTATTTTTTTTCAGACCAATGAATTTAATGGCTTAACATATATAGTTATTGGCAGCTCATATCAGGACCGCCGTGAGATCGATCTTACTGCTGCTATACAATCACATATACACAAGATATTATATCCTCTTATGTGTCAATGAATGAGCGCACAGCCACCGGCAAAGCCACCGGCACAAATGGCTTGATTCTAATATGTCTGGTCGCCTTGATTGGATTGATAATCACATAAAGTATTGAAGTGTGTATCTATATGTCTCTCCATAGGTTCGGCTTGAAGCGTCCGGGTAAATTCAAATACTGCGGATTTTCCGCAACGGATTTAGTTGTGGAAAATCTGCAGCGTAATAGTAGCAGCAAAGTGGATGAGATTTGAACAAACCTCCTCCACACGCTGCGTAAATAAAAGCAACGCTTGGCTTTCTGTTGCGGGTTTTGTATCCCATTGGATTCAATGGGGAAAACCCGTAACGGAAAATCATCGAAAACGCAGCGTAAATTGACATGCTGCGGAATTTAATTCCGCACCGCCGATCGAGTTATTAAAAAAAAATTCCCGCAGCGTGGGCATGAGATTTACTAAATCTCACCTACTTTGCTGCTACTGTAAACGCTGCGGAATTTCCGCACACAATTCCGTTGCGGAAATTCCGCAGCATTTACGCTATGGGGGAATCCGGCCTTATACTTACCCAGAATTCTGTGCTTCTTCGTCCAGGCCGGCCTCCTGGGGTAACGTTTCATCCCATATGACCGCTGCAGCCAATCACTGGCTACAGCGGTCACATGGGACAAAACATCATCCCAGGAGGCCGGTCTGCAGGACGTCGGAGGTAAGTATGTGTTCTTGTTGTTTTTTTTACGGACATTCCGGCACAAAAACTGCACCACAATTTGTTGCGTTTTTTCGGCCGGGAATTCCCTGCGGCCGCCAGGAAGGATACGCCGTATACCGTTACGCAGCGTACCTGCCCTGTGTGACCGTAGCCTTCGAGTGGTGGGCTTCTTGAGCTCTATGTATGAGATTTAATCATAAAAAATCTTAAAATGAACTATTAATCTGTACAGTGAGAAAACACCATGTAGCATAATGACATCATTGTGTTATTAGTATAATGTCATTTCATCTCTGTACTTGTGGGACCAATTTTCTTATGTACCAGGGTGGCTTATTGCCCCTTTAGGCATTAGGGCCTTGTTGTGATCGCTACCTCTGCAACGTCGATAGTTACGCCACCGTTTCCTTCCAATAACATGAAGACCGTATTTTGAGGTCCTATAAACAGTGGCATTAGATCATCACTAATATGCCTAAAATACAATTTCTAGTTTACATTAAGGGAAAGTGCAATTGTGGTCTCAAAAACGATAAATCGAATGGCGTTACTTACCCGCTATACATGTTCAGCAGTCTTCCTTCTCTGTTTTTTAAGACCGAGCTGTGATTTGTGCTCATTGTATTCTACAGGAGTTACAAATCCACCAAAATTTAATTTCTTTTGATGCCAGAATATCTTCCCTGCACCTGTCACACTCCATGCTTTACACTGCAGCTTTGCTTGTTCAAATTGGCTGCTTTGTATAGGCACAAACTGAGAACAAGCGCAGCAGGAAGTACATGTAGAGCAACAGCAACAAGGAAAGTATTATAAACTACAAGTAACTAAACATATTGAGAAAATTAACTCTCAATAATAGAGGATCATGGAGATCCCCTTTCTAATTGGTTCTCGGTTTTGAAAGCCCCTTAAAGAGATCCATCTGAACCAATGATCAAAGTAAAGAAGTGAATACGATTTGTTATTTTGTTAAGAAGCATTATCAAATGGAGCAACGGGGTGGGATTTCAGTTGACCATGGGCGTATTTGTTGTTTTAGCCAATATGTAACAGCCAACCCCTTAAAGAAAAAGTAAAGTTAGGATTCTATTCTTGCGTGCAAATTTTGAGTCATACTTAGGGCCTGTTCACACCTGTGTTGGAGGAGCTGTTAGGGGCGTCTTTCGCATATCCGGCAGAAATAGCGCTATTATTTCTGGTAAAACACCCCGACGGAAAGCCGAAGGAATCCAATAAAGTCAATGGGTTCCATTGGCCACCGATGGTGTCTGTGTTGCAACGGAACCGTTGCGTCCGGTATTCCCTTGTTCTGCCCCTCTGATGTAGCAGAACAACAGAATGCCCCGACGCAGGTGTGAACAGGGCCTTATAGGGGAATTACAATCCCACTTAAATAAACACCAAAAACAGGCAACTGCGGTAGCGAGATTATGCCATCGAAAATCACCCTAGTAGCGAAGTATTAATGCGAGTATTCAATGTGAGTATTTAATGTGGAAGAAGAACATGTGAGGTGGATCCTGATGGGTAACAGATGCACATATTGTGGGCGATATATCAAGCCCAGTGCAGAGGAAAAGAGCAGTAGTCGCCCATTACAACCAATCAGGTTGCTTCTCTAATTTAAAAAAAAAAAATGAGAGATGGAATCTGATTGGCTGCCCAGGGCACTTTATTAGCACTTAGAAGAAACGGTCATATATCGCTAGTTTACCACAGACACATATTGTATCCGTGTCTGATGTGTTTACAAGAATTAGCGGGTGAATACGACCTTGTGTTAGTATTTTGAGGATTGGTAATAATGGAAAGCGTCTATTTTACCGCCCAGTATATAATAACCGTATCATTTCCTACATATCTATCCACGTTGTCTATATTGTGTTATTATTATAAATGGAACATTTTGTGATTTGTACAAATATTTCTGTGATATTCTGAATTATTATATTATATAACAATATAGTGGTCACCATTATTTATTACTGGTAAATCCGTAAATGTAAGTGTTTACAGTAGCTAACTCCTACAGATGTGTGAGAGAAGTTGTAAAGCCATGCACAAACAAATATAAAAATACTTCATTTATTGTATAGGACTCAAGTCAAATGTACGAAAACATGCCACACCGAAAATTATTAAAGGGGTTGTACAGTCCCTAAAAATTGATGGCCTATCCTCATAATAGGCCATCAATATCTGACCGGTCGGGGTCCAACTCCTGGGACCCCGCCGATCAGCTGTTTTGAAGGGGCGCGGTAGCGCTTGTTGGAGCGCTGCTTCCCCTTCCTGTCACTGCTCGTGCTGTGAATCGTCGACCCACTTGTAGCGGCGGTTCACTGTACTACAGCCTTGAAGTGAATGGGCAGTAATTCTGTGAACCACCGCTACCAGCGTATCAGCGATATACAGTACGAGCAGATAAGGAATGAAGGAGAAGCAGCACTCACAGGCGCTGTGGCCCCTTCAAAACAGCTGATCGGTGGGGGTCCCAGGAGTCGGACCCCGACCAATCAGAAATATATGGCCTATCCTGAGGCGATGCCCCATTTGGGCCTTCTTTGCAGGTTCCATCATCTTTGACGGATACCTTGGCAACACCCGACGGCCCCCGATCGATCCAGCTCTGCGTCGTTGCTTTCGTTATAAATGGAAGTCACGACGAAGATGTGGACACAACATAAAGAGTCGGCAAATGCAAATAGATGATGCGTATTTACCTCAGCACATGGGGGCCCTCCAATCCCACTAGGACGTGCCCCAGGACACTGGTTGAAATCTCCCATATTACTGGAGAAATGGGAGGTAATTGTAGACTGAGGCATTAGTGGGTCCTTAAATGCTGTGTACACCTTTGAAATAGTTTTTTTTTTTATAATAAAAATGTGTATCAGTGTGATTGGTGCAACTTCCTAAATACATTTTATTAAAAATATTTTCACTTTTTGAGATATAGCTGCTTTGTATTCTGTATACAGAGCAGCTGTATCTAGCGCTGAAACCTTTATCTGTCAGGTCAGCGGCACTGACGGGTTCAGTGTCAGCGGGTCCTGCGTTTTTATAACTCGCAGGATCGAGCGGTTACTGATCACATCCAAGTTCATAACTGCTGGATAACAGGCGTTATCCTACAGGATAACAGTAGGACTGACACTGAACCCGTCAGTCCTACTGACCTGACAGGTACAGGATTTAACGAACTATACAGCTGCTCTCTATACAGGGAACAAAGCAGCTGTATCTCAAAAAGTAAAAATAATTTTTAATAAAAAGAATTTAGAAAAAAACTATTTCAAAAGGTGTACATAGCCTTTAATGGGAACAATTCTGCTTTGATAAGTCACAAACTATTAAAATTGAGGCTTAATCTATAAAATATTTATCGACAGGTCCAAAAAAACAGTGGTAGTGGCTGGCTAATAACTCCTCCTAAATGTCATTATTACTTGCAATATTGTTACACTATGTTGTGCTATTGCCCCAAAGTAGAAGGGGTAAGATAGTGATATAATAACCAATTAAAGTCTAGGATACAGTATATTGTGCTCAGTGTAGACTGACTGTTAATCTCTATTCTACGTGTAATATTTATGGTCAGAGAGAAGGAATAGATGGCCGAGATTGAATTGGAGTGGTGTTTACATCCATGTTTATGGATCTATGAAATTGGACCTGTCAGATCTCCTGACATTAACGTAATACTTCTATTCTGCATGAAACAACTATTCCAGAGCATCTTTTCTTAGAACTCTGTATTGTGCCATCCCTCTATTATTCCTCCTGGAATTGTATAATTTTTTTTAAAACTGGGCATTACCAATCTGCTTGTCAATAGGGTTTAACTGGAATTGGACAGTGTGTGTAGGGACACAACCCATTGACAAGGGATCAGTCACTGTTGGTGGCAATGCTCTGTAAATGGAGACTTGAGGCAATAATGTAAGGGCACGTTCAGACATGCTGGAATTTTTCCGCTGCAAATTCACGGCAGTTACGCAACGAATCTGCAGCATCATTTGCATATTTGACAGGTAATTCGGACATAGCGGATATCACAGCGGACTTGCCGCAGATTTCAGCCTAGTCCGCTGCTTCTCCGCAACAGACTGCGTGAAAATTCTGCACCGCAGCCTAAAATCCGCAATGTTATTTTCCGCAACTTCTGAACAAAGTTGCCTAAAAAGGTATAGAAACCAATGAAAAAAACGGATTTCCACAGCGGACTGTCCGCAGCGGAATTCAACAGCAATTCCGTCACGTCCGGGTGGCAGAGGTCCTGCAGAGTAATAGGTTCGGATATAACTAATAAGGAGGATCCCAATTGGGAACCCCTCATTATTACCTTCATATGCCCTAAGAGGGTACAAGTAATGGCACTCTGTAAAATAGGCAACCCTAATGGGAACCCCTTTAATCGTCAAGCACTATGAACCCACAACATTGAATGGATTAAAGGATACGATGTATTTTATATATACTTTTATGATAATAGTAAGGAAGAAGAAAAAACTCCTCTTCCCAAATATGAGGGCTCTCCACACTTTTACACTGCGTTGCTGAAACATAACGGCTGAAGGACAATGCACTATTTATAGCACTAATCGTTTTATAGATAGAAAAGGGCTTATCACATTTTGCGCTTATATTATTTTTACAATTATATTTTATAGATAGACTATGGATTGCACTGGATGCTTTGTTGGACACTTATATTAATGTATCAAATAAAGAAAAATGTTTACAAATTCATAAAAATAAAGTTTCAAATATGTTTAGATACAGAATATTTGATATGAATTGATGGGTTTGAAAGATAAATCAGGTTGTGTTTTTTTATTGAAAAAATGTAAGAAAGTGATTCTGAAACTTGGATCATTAAACTGATTGTCTTCCTGGGGAAAATCCTTGTTTTCCGCGGATAATGGGTTTGTTACATGCACTAAAAGAGATTGGAAAAGATGTATCAATATATATACTATAATGTATTAATGCATATTTATATGTATAGTATGCTTTTGGTGAATCTCTCTTGTAATTGGTGGTGCTTTTTCTAGAAATAAATGTATCCATTTACAAAAAAAATTCTATGTGTTTGTTTATAATGTAGATTTTGAGCACAATGTTTTCTTATATTAATAAATGGGAACCAATAAACGAAATAAATTACATCAATAGTGTTGACTATGATTGGAGAATGAGACTATTACCATGTCCGCTTTATAAAAAGTAAATGTTGGTAGTGTAGAATATTGCATTATACCGAATGGTAGCCACATAACCAAAAACAAGCCCAACAGCAGTTATAGGCTCAGCGATATTCACGTTACCCAATCTGTTATCCAATGTTGTTGCAAACCTCTCAATGTAAATTACGAATTTCAGGTCATTTTAAACTCTGTAGAGAAATGACTCAAAATCATCCAAGAAACACGTCTTTGTAGGAAAGTTTGCATAAGCCCCATCCCTTTACAGTCCTGTTCATTGGACAGTCCTGCAAAAAAACGGGATTGTTGGCAGGTATTTTGGCATAATGCCCATAAGCCTACCCAATTTCTGCCTTAGGCCGGGTTCTCAGGGAACAGATATGCTGCTTAAAACCACCCGCAGTACGTTCCATCCGAAAACTGCACGACATTGTGGTGCGTTTTTTCAGACGGAATTTCCGCTGCGGAAAGAAGCAGTAAAAACCGTTCATACTTACGTAGGCCGTTGTTATGGCGACACGTCCCTCCGTTGCAGTCCAGTCCGGCTACCCTGGATGACGCTACAGTCCATGTGACCGTTGCAGCCTGTGATTGGCTGCAGCGGTCACATGGGATGCAACATCATCCCAGGAGGCCGGACTGCAGGAAGAAGGTGGGCGCGTTCTGGGTATGACTTTTTTTTTCCGTAGTTGAGTTTTTTGCGGCGTAATCGCTACTAATACGCCCCAAAGCTCGCAACACTTGGCTTTTAGTTTCGGGTTCTGCATTCCAATTGAATTCAATGGGGAAAAAACCCGCTACAGAAAATCAACAAAAACGCAGCATAAATTGACATACTACGGAATTAAATTCCGCATCGCAGGTCAATTTATTAACGTTTACGCTTTTTTTCCGCAGCGTTTACACTATGTGGAAACCCGGCCTTAGGTTTCTTAATTTCTCATGTGTCCTTTCAAGATTTTATGGCAGTATCTTTTGTCCCAGTACTGACTACCCAGTACGCCTTGTGCATGATTCACCATTTAATCCTAGGAAAACAAAGCACCTTCATTGCGTACCCAAAATCAGAGTGCTCTAATATAAATCATCACCACATTAGCTTCATGGGCGCAGGAATTGTACCAGTTTGTAACATACTGGATTACATTAAACAACAACTAATGTAAAGGTTTAAAATGCAGAATAAAACTGGTTAATATTGATTCTCCAAAATCCTTCTACCTGGGGTATCTGTGAAAATCTAGAGGGTTGGACCATAACAACCCAGAGGTCTGCAGCAAGCAGAGTAAAGGCCCACCCGTTCTTCCATATGTATGCAAACATCCAGCAGAGGGAGTAACATCTCCATAGTTTGGTTCTGTATGTATGTAACGACTACAGAATACAGCCAATGATAAAGTAATATGAATGTACATTGTTCTACATTGATTTTCCCTACACTCCTCAACATCTAACTTGCAACAGCAAAAAGGAAAACTTTTGGAATTGTGGAAATCACAGGATCGGTTGACATGTTAATGATATGCAAATGATAAAAAAAGGAAACAAAATATTCCAAACATCTTGCTTTATTCAGTATTGAGTATGAGCGCCACACGCAGAAATACACGCACTTACACACCTTGGCAGCTATGAATGAGGTTATTAATGGTTGTCTGAAGAATGTTATGCCACGCTGAATGTACGTGGGCACGCAAATCTTCAAGATTGGCTGCTGGCAGCTCCCTTTGCAATTGCCGACCAATGACGTCCCAGATGTGCCCGATGGGAGACCAGTCTGTAGATGCTGCAGGCCATGGTAGAACGTTTAGGCCACGCAGGCTGCTCACAGTAGCACGAGCAATATGCAGCCTGATGTTGCCCTGTTGAAAAACAGCTTGTGGGACACTTTGGAGAAATGGTCGTACCACTGGTTCATTGACCAAATCAATGTAATGCAGAGCTGTTAGTGTACCTGAAATGAAGACTAGAGGAGTCCCTAGAGGCTACTGTACATTATGCCACCCCACACCGTAATCTCGGGAGTAAGATCGGTGTGACGTTCCCTTGTGAATGCCTCTTCATGGTATTGGCCGTGTGGTCTTCAGACCAATCTCCAGCTATCATTGCATCCACGCTAAAAGCGGGACTCATCGGGGAAGAGGATAGAGCCCAATTCCAGCCTCCATTGCCGTCTTGCTTGATAGCCTTTGAGAGCGGTGGCGTGTGGTCAAAATGGAACAGCTGTAGCTGGACATCTAGCTTGTAGCCCAATGTTGTGCAAATTACTTCTAATGATTTCTGTCGACACTTGTTGCCCCCCTAGGCTTGGGATGTGACGTCCAATTTCACTTGTACTACAGAATGGATCACTACGCGCCATTCTTCCAATCAAACGATCCATCCATGCAGAGGTTCGCCTCCGCGCACCTCTTTCTGTCATTCCCATTCGTTGTTCTCCCAACCTCCGGGACACGAAACGTTGAACAGTGCTGACATCTCGGCCTAAGTGCGTAGCGATCTGCTGGAGTGATAAACCCAGGTCTCTCAGTTCAAGGATTCTGTCACTCTTAGTTTGCGACAAGTGGCGATAACCAGCACAACGATGACCAGGTGGCATCGCACAATCATTCTACGCCACTTGATCTGATTTTTGAGGTTTCATGTGGCTAAAAAACTTTCAATCTGGCTTTTATGCCTCCCACATGCTCCAGATTGAAGCTCCGTACTTGAAAATGTGATAATTTGCAGATCTTAGCGACACCTGCTACTTCCGCCATTTGCATTACCTTACGGCTTGTCATTGTTGGTGTTCTAATTTTAAAGTTGAGGAGTGTATTTTACTTATAATTATTTTAATATGTTTTTTTTTAGCATCTGTAACAACAATGTTACATGATCTCTCTGCCTCCACCAGCCCACAAATGTCTCATATACACACCATAGCAGGAGCATTATTAATGTAAGAAAAGGGAGGAGTCATGGAACTCCTGGTGAAGCAGCGATCACCTGTGAAACGTTGAGCTCCTGGTTCTATTTATTGTTTTATTTATTTATTTTACCAGTCTTTATACTAAAACTTTTTAGAACGTTTATCCTGCTAATTTTGAATAAAAACGTTTTGACTCATTACTGAGGCCAGGTCAGTTATTTGTTTTTCACGGACATACAAAGCCCTACTGATCTATACAATCCCTTCACCAGCACAACCTGTGATACAACAGGACTACTGGAGGACTATTCACAGACCACAGACGGGGAGGAACGATCCCAGGTCCAGCAACTGAGGATCACATTTTACCTCATGTGAGTACAGCATTTCTATACTGCACCTTTACAACCTATATACTACACCATGGCGCGGGCTCTCTATCCTTAATACTTTTTAGATATACTAAGGAAATACAGAAACAAAAAAGAATCACACTACCCCACCCAGTGAGAGAGCTGTAGCGTCCATGACCGTGGACCGTCGGGTTTACTCACCCCCCGGCTGCCGCAGCCATGGATATGTGAGCACTGGCTCGCATATCCTTCCCAGGAGACGCCAGCGCTCACTTCCGCTCCGGTCCGCTGTGTCCCGTAGGGTGCGCACGCACGCTCGTGCATGGCCTTAAAGTGCCAGCGCGCGCATATGGGAAATCAACATCATCAACTGGCCCTTGATTTCATGGACTATAAGAAGGGCCCTGCCCCTTTGCTCATTGCCTGAGCGTTGTTAGTTTTCCCACATCAGTCTTACAAATGGTTCCTTAGTGTTATCCTTTTCCTGTTGTTACCCGTGCCTTGTTACCTGTATCCTGTATCCCGTGCTGTGTCCTTGTTCCTGAGCCTGTTAGTGTTGGAGCTGTGTCCTATTGCACCTGCTGTCGTCTGCCACGTCCGATGTCATCTGCCACGTCCGATGTCATCTGCCACGTCCAGTGTTATCCGCCACGTCCAGTGTTATCCGCCACGTCTGGCGCAAACTGCTGCACCTGCTGTCATCCGCCACGTTGGCGTAACCTGCTGCACCCACCTCCATCCGTACTAAAGCCTCTGCCACTGCCTGGAATATTCAAGTACCCTAGTGTGGGACTTTGTATTGCTTGGGTGCTCTGTTGTTTGGCCTAGAGAGTCCACATACTCACAAACCATGTGTAAAGGATCTGCCAGGCACTACGTCTGGGTATACTCCCAGGATTAATCAGTCGACACCTGAGGCCAGACCTCTGAGACTGACACCTGCTCCCACCAATCAGGGTGGCAGGCTCAGGAGTGGGAGAGCCTATCGCGGCCTGGTCAGTCAGAGTTAGCTCCGCCCCCTGTCCATTTATACCTGCCGTTTTCTCTTCCTCCTTGCTTGTTATTCTTCTTGGATTCCTGGCCCCACTGCTGCCTTGCTCCAGCCTGCTTCTGCCGTGCTTCTGCCTTGCTTCAGTTCCGTTTATCCTGCGTTGCTCTGCCCCTGGCTTGCTTCTGCTCCGTGCTCCCGTTTGTATACTCCACTACTTCCTGATCCTGACTGGCTCATTCACCGCTCCGTTTCTTTGCGGCGTTCCGTGGGCTACTGTATTCCCTTGCGTGTTCCCTGTTTGTACTCCTTGCACTTAGACAGCGTAGGGACCGCCGCCAAGTTGTACCCCGTCGCCTAGGGCGGGTCGTTGCAAGTAGGCAGGGACAGGGCGGTGGGTAGATTAGGGCTCACTTGTTCCCTTCACCTCCTTCCTGCCATTACACCATGACAAGAGTGCGGAAATACATTGGCACACCTTTACCAAACTGTGATATCATGGAAATAACGAAGTTGGTTCTTCAACAGTAGGTTGTCAGATATGGCGGTGAATTAAAAAAAAAAAAAAAAAAAAAGGACAAATAAAAATGCGATAGAAAAGCTTTGAGAATTGTTGCCATTGAACTACTTTTCATACCATAATGTAAATTTTGTCTAATCTTAAACCAACTTTATCTTTTGAAGTGAACATTATTTTTAAGCATGAATTACGACAAGGCTGTGTCTGGGATTTTAGTAAGGTTTGTGGTACAATCTGATGTGGGTGACACCGGAGACTGACACACATTAAAATGATTATAATATGTCATGTCCGGCAGTGGGCAAGAGGTGCTATGGAACATTACCATGACTTTACCTCCTGTATGATTAATCTGTGGATCGAGGAAATATTTACCACAATTTCTTTAACACCCGGAGAATTCACACATAAATAAGTTTAACTAATTTAACTAATTTTAACTAAAGGGAAACTTTCAAAAAACCTCGGTCCCTCAAGTTACAATATTACTTTGTTCCCATACTAAAGTGAAAATATTCCAACTAGGACTATGGAAAAGTAGTAATTGGTACGAAGCCTCCAAAATGACGTCCCAAAATAAGAAAAAATGAAGATTAGAGAAAAGAAAATTTGGAAAATGTATACAAAATCCATGATTTTCTCTAGATCAGAGAATTCCCTATGCACAATGAATGACAATTAAGGGAGTAAATATAGATTTACTTTGAAAGATTATAGCAATAGCAGTAAGTTTTTGAATTTTAACATAAGACAGATTTATAAGATAAGACAGATTTGTAAGACGTTAGCGGAATAATTTGTAGGACAGAATATTGAGTTGAGTTCTTCATTTTTGCATTATGCTACCCAGAATTACAAATAGGTGACATTTATTAGTGAGTTGTTATATTACCGTTTTGTCTGTTATGAAAAGAACCAAACCACAAATAACTTTACCAGATGGGATGAGGTCAGCCAATGACTTATAAAAGTTTTTATAATTTCTAAATTAAACTCCCAATTGGAATGGCACAGCTGTACACGGCGGGGTAATGGGAATGTCACTTGTGAGTTCTATGTATTTTAGAAAGGGTGAACAGAATTTTCATAATCATCTAGAAACATAACACTTTTTAAAACAAAAAAAGTTATATTTTCTAACGGCACCACTTTAGGGTACATATAATTGAATGATGAACTTAATTTTTTTATGCCATTTTCGGTGTGCTATTATGAAGATATTTACTTTATTCTAGATGTCGTTATGATTACCAAATATATATAGTTTTGTATGATGGCTTGTTTTTTTCATAGAAAAATTTTCGTCAAGGTATCTTTTGAGGCCTTCTGGCACTTTCTAGGGCCTGAGAAGGGTACAAACAGGTTTTCTGTAGCTCTAAATGGCTCAGTTCTCTGCAGATAGATCTGAATTGCCCTTTTAACATCCAAGGTATGTAGAAGCTGTTGTTCATCATCTGATGGCTCAGAAAAAAAAAAAACCTGGAAGAAAGGCTTCTCTATTGATGTTCACTGTTGATGCCACTTTAGGTATAAATCATGATAAGGTTCTTAGTAGTACTCCATCTGGAAGGAACCTGCGGTAAGGATGTCTTGAAGATAAAGCTTGTAGCTCACCAAGTCTCTTGGCTGAAGTTACAGCGGTAAGAAAGAGAACTTCGCAAGAACGCCATTTAAGATTCCATCAAGGGTTCAAATGGAGATTTTTTAGAACAAGAGTCAGGTCCCAGACGGGAATATGAGCTCTAATCTCTGGTCTAAGATTCTTTAAGGTCTTGAAAAATCTTGATATCATACAGTCATACAATTGGTTGCAGTAACATGAAATGTTAAAGTATTATTTTTTAGGCCCTTTTGAAATCCATCCTTATAAATTCCAGAATGCAAGAGACGTCAATAGTAGGAAAACTGGATTCAGTCAGCCATTCTGAAAACTTCTTCCATATTCTTTCATAAGTCTTGTTTGTAGATTGTTTTCTAGCAGACAAAAGAGAAGATATGACAGAACTTAAAAACCCTTTTCCCATTAATTGGGTTCTTTCAGCAGCCAAGCCGCAAGATGGAGCTTTGATAAGGCTGGATGATGGAGGCTTTTCTAGAGTAGGAGGTCTGGATGAGGTGGTAGCTTCCAGAACTCCCCCTTTGAGAGCTGCAGCAACAGAGGGAACCAAGCCCTGCGAGACCAGAATGGGGCTATTAGAATTATTCTGGGACGATCCACGATAATCTTCTGTAATACTTTTTGAATCATGGGTACTGGGGGAAAGATGTAAAGCAATTTCTTCTTTCAGGTAATTGAGAAGGCATCTATTATTGAAGGACGATCCAGTCGATTCAGGGAAGCGAAGTTCTGCAGTTTCCGGTTGGACTGGGTTGCCATTAAATCCATTTCCGGAACTCCCCACTTGTTGATGATCCCCTGGAAGTACCTCTGATTTAGCTCCCATTCTGAAGGAAAAATGGCTGTTCGACTCAGAAGATCTGTTTGAATATTCTATATTTCTATATTTTATATGAATTGCGCTCAATTCTAACAGGAATTCTTGAAAGATTCTTCTGCACTCCGCTAGAAGATTCCTGCTTCTTGTGTAGAATAGAGCCCTATTCTTGGATTGGAACTGGTTCCAGGGCCCCTTTCGCCACAAATTCTTGAACTAGAGGATCGTTGATCAGGAATCTCTCGAGGTTGATGGTGGAACTCAAGAGCGTAGCCTTTTTCTATTATCTGGATAACCCACTTGTCTGAGGTAATAGTTGGCCAGAAATGACAGAACGCCATCAACTGACCGCCTACTGATCTTCTGGCGTCAGAACTCCGAGTTTGATGGACTCGGCTCGTCCAACTTCTAGGACTTATCTGTAAACAATCCTCTGAATCTTTGGTCTGTTTTGCCCCGGTCATTTCTCCTTCTGAATACAGGTCTGAAGAAAGCGTCAAATCTTCTATGGCCTTGAAAAACTCTTTGTCAAAACCACTTCTTCTCTTGAGGAAAAAAAAGCTCTTTGACTTCATTGGAGCCTTGAGTAACTTATCCAGTTTCTCCCCAAAAAGTCTGCCAGGTTCCAGGGGGATTGCACAGAAATTGTGTTTGGATCCCAAATCACCATTCCATGGCCTTAGCCAGATTGTTCTGTGGGTAGAATTAGCAAGGGCGATGTTCTTGGCTGCTCCTCTTAAGACATCCACAGGAAAGTCACAGACAAAATCAGCAGCTAACTTCAGAAAGTAGAGTTGGTCTAACAATTCATGTCTGGTAACACCTGATTCAATATCTCTACCAAGATGGCTGAACCAAATGCGTAGTGCACGAGATACAGGTACAGTCGCCATGGCCGCTTTACTTAGCGCACCAAGTCCGCAATTTGATTTATTAAGGCTAGTGTCTGCCTTTCTATCCATAGGATCTTTTAATAATGAGGAATCAGCCGGCAAAAAAGTATTTTTGGACAGTCTTGCAACGTCTGGATCAACTCTCGCAGGATTTTCCCAGATGATAAAAAGGAGACAGGTGTACGTCTCTTAGAATGCTTCTTCTTTTTCTTCTTTTCTGAGGATGATCCAAAAGTTAAGGTTCAATGTGCATAAGGCCAAGGTATACTTTTGCCTTGCCTGAATCCACAGCCAGAAACCATGATTTTTTTTTAAAACACATGATAAAATAAATATAATACCCACTTAGCGTGGGCTTCCATGGAGCAGTAAAAAGTGATTATAGCCTGGTCCAGTTAAATATGCTAATTGTTGTTTTATTAGGTGGGCTGGTCCTAGGATGGAGTTAAAGTGAGGTTTAACCCCTTCAAAGCTGCAGAGGACGAAATAGGAAAGTTTGTATTCTTTTTGCACAATAAATGGATTTCTTTTACATTTTGGACCTTTTTTAAAAAAAAAACAAAAACGTTAATTTCTTTTTTCTTTTTTATTCCACCTTGGGTACATGAACATGCGATCCTGTAATATAGTGTAACATTGCTCGTGTAATACATTACAATTCTACAATGTATCATAACTATCAGTGTTAGGGGGCAGGCCACCAATTAGGCTTTGACTTGACCAGGGCCTTATATGTACATACACATGGCAATCTACTTAGCTGCCATAGTCGCCATTGGCTGAGGCATCTAAGAGCTTAAATGGCCGCGATTGGCTTCTTCTCCATTCCCGGCCATTGCAGCGGCATGTGGGCTGTTAGTTACTGCCACCCTCGTACCTTAAATGTACGGCACAGCGGGTTAATGCAATGATGCCTGTGACGTACATTAGCTCTTACAGTAAATAAAAAAAAATGGTGAAACCTTCCCCCTCTACACATAGTGGATGCCATCCTAATTAGGTCAGCCTAAGCCATTTTCTATTCTCAGGATCAAAAGTCAGACCCCTACCGATCAGACATTTATGGCATATCAAATTAATTACCAATTTCAATAAATGTTATTTGTGGTCATACCCCTTTAATTTCTTTATTTACCTGCCTCTGAGCCCACTCTAGCCCTGTCTTTCTTATACACTTACAAAAACATTGCAAACATTCCAAGATTAACTTGTCTTGGTGGCAGCTGCCTGGCATTGGTTGCTATCATTCATTATCCCCTGATATTTCTAAATCTAAACTAAGACCTGTCCATTTACTTGACTTTGTTAGAAAGTAATTTGTATGATACTTTTGGGGTGGTGACAGCCTCCATCTTGGTAATGTACACCTGCTATATGGTCAAGTCTCTTTAGCGCACAGAATAAAGCCAGTTCCTATCGGAATTAAGCACATTTTGTAGGCAGAGGCCCAAGCAATCCAAAAATAGAGCCAAGTATTTATATTACAACTTCTCAGCCCAACCTTCTAATTGTCTCTGTTCTTTATGATATTATAATCTACGTTTTGCGCAATTAGGAGGTGCACATGGTGTTTAATATGTTCGTATCTGTCATTTTGGCTTCAAAATCTTGTGTTATACTTTCCCATGTTTTTAATATTTTTACAATCCTATTTCTCTATAGTCTTATTGACTTTTTGGATAAGGTGTAGCTTCTGTTTAACACCATTTTCATGCGTGAGGCCAAACAATTCTAATCTTGTTGGGGCTTATTGCTTTGCCTTATAAAAACTGGGTGTTCAGGTAAACAGAAGGTAAAGGCGTGTATGAATTTATAAGGCTTCTAAATATATTTACATTCTTTTCAGTCTGTAGCTTAGCGTTTAGCGTATTTCTAATAATCCACCATTAAATTCCTGGAAGAAAAAAAAAAAAACCTTCAAAGCTAACCATGCATTAATCATTACTCACAACGTAGAATAAATAAATCTAACTCCAGCATGGAAACAGTGCCTACTTTATTGTTTTAGCTAGCATCAGTGAACCGGCAATGTATGGAGTTCTTATTGAGGATATGTTCGGTTATTTGGTTGGCTCAAGTGACCTACTTCTACTATTGCTTGTTTGTCAGACGGCTTTTTTGCTGCATCCCGTAAAAGGAGCACCCGTTGTCTTGTGGTCCTTGAATGGGTTGACGTACGACAATGGCCTTTTCTACATTTCGAGTCCGTCAATCAGACAGGTTATAAAAGTAAGGTAGGTGCGCTTGCTGAGCATGCTCGGCTATTTCTGATGCTCTCATTCATCTCTGCGCAGAGTGATGCCACATGGTTATCTTGTTCTCTGGCCAAGAACAGAGAATAGGAGCCCCTCATTCTCAGCAACAGTGAGGGTCACAGAGGTTGTAGCCCCCACCTCACTTACTGCCTTTCAGGTCATAAAAGTAATAAGGAGTTTGGTACAACTCCTTTTAACAAAATGTTGTTCACACTAGTCCATAAAAATTTCATTTTACTTAGGAGAATTTGGTTCGCTGGAGGATCCTTGTTGGTAGCCCTGACCTTCCATGAATACTTGATATGCTGTAGACAACTGAGCATGCTGGACCTGTCGATTCTAGTGGCCATCTCTGTTAGCGTTCACAATAAATACAAGCCGAATGATAGCAGAAGATCTGAATATAAGAGGTGGATATATTTTTTGAATGCATATATATTGCAAAAATAACTATAGTATAGACCTGATTAGATTTTACAAACTCACTATATTATATATATATATACACACACACACACACACTACCGTTCAAAAGTTTGGGGTCACCCAGACAATTTTGTGTTTTCCATGAAAACTCACACTTATATTTATCAAATGAGTTGCAAAATGACTAGAAAATAAAGTCAAGACATTGACAAGGTTAGAAATAATGATTTTTATTTGAAATAATAATTTTCTCCTTCAAACTTTGCTTTCGTCAAAGAATGCTCCATTTGCAGCAATTACAGCATTGCAGACCTTTGGCATTCTAGCTGTTAATTTACTGAGGTAATCGGGAGAAATTTCACCCCATGCTTCCAGAAGCCCCTCCCACAAGTTGGATTGGCTTGATGGCCACTTCTTGCGTACCATACGGTCAAGCTGCTCCCACAACAGCTCTATGGGGTTGAGATCTGGTGACTGCGCTGGCCACTCCATTACAGATAGAATACCAGCTGCCTGCTTCTTCCCTAAATAGTTCTTGCATCATTTGGAGGTGTGCTTTGGGTCATTGTCCTGTTGTAGGATGAAATTGTCTCCAATCAAGCGCTGTCCTCAGGGTATGGCATGGCGTTGCAAAATGGAGTGATAGCCTTCCTTATTCAAAATCCCTTTTACCTTGTACAAATCTCCCACTTTACCAGCACCAAAGCAACCCCAGACCATCACATGACCTCCACCATGCTTGACAGATGACGTCAGGCACTCTTCCAGTATCTTTTCAGTTGTTCTGCGTCTCACAAATGTTCTTCTGTGTGATCCAAACACCTCAAACTTCGATTCGTCTGTCCATAACACTTTTTTTCCAATCTTCCTCTGTCCAATGTCTGTGTGCTTTTGCCCATATTAATCTTTTCCTTTTATTAGCCAGTCTCAGATATGACTTTTTCTTTGCCACTCTGCCCTGAAGGCCAGCATCCCGGAGTCGCCTCTTCACTGTAGACGTTGAGGCTGGCGTTTTGCGGGTACTATTTAATGAAGCTGCCAGTTGAGGACCTGTGAGGGGTCTATTTCTCAAACTAGAGACTCTAATGTACTTGTCTTGTTGCTCAGTTGTGCAGCGGGGCCTCCCACTACTCTTTCTACTCTGGTTAGAGCCTGTGTGTGCTGTCCTCTGAAGGGAGTAGTACACACCGTTGTAGGAAATCTTCAGTTTCTTGGCAATTTCTCGCATGGAATAGCCTTCATTTCTAAGAACAAGAATAGACTGTCGAGTTTCACATGAAAGCTCTCTTTTTCTAGCCATTATGAGAGTTCAATCGAACCCACAAATGTAATGCTCCAGATTCTCAACTAGCTCAAAGGAAGGTCAGTTTTATAGCTCCTCTAAACAGCAAAACTGTTTACAGCGGTGCTAACATAATGCACAAGTGGTTTCAAGTGTTTTCTAATCATCCATTAGCCTTCTAACACAGTTAGCAAACACAATGTACCATTAGAACACTGGAGTGATGGTTGCTGGAAATGAGCCTCTATACACCTATGTAGATATTGCATTAAAAACCAGACGTTTGCAGCTAGAATAGTCATTTAGCACATTAACAATGTATAGAGTGTATTTCTGATTAATTTAATGTTATCTCCATTGAAAAAAAACTATGCCTTCCTTTCAAAAATAAGGAAATTTCTAAGTGACCCTAAACTTTTGAACGGTAGTGTATATATATATATATATATATATTCATATAAAAATATGTGTTTTTCATATTTTCTATGGCGAAAAGCACACATTTAATTTGCCTGTAGGCCCACAGGGATCCTTTATACATACTGTATATGATAGGTTATTTAAGTGGATAATAATTATTATTTATCCGCAGGACACATTAGATCATTAGGGGTCTGACCCCTAGGACCCTCACGATTTCTAGAACCCCTAACCAGCACAACCGCACCACCATCCTTCCCCACCAGCACAACCGCGGTAAGAAGACGTTTGCTTGGAGAAGCAGGTTGAGTGAGCTACGGTGAGAGTGATCGTGGGGATCGCAGTAGTCAGACCTTACCAATCTAACATTTGACACCTATCTAGTGGATAGGTGAGACATGTAAACTGCTGTAATCTCTTTAATGTTAACTATGAATCTAAATGTAATGGAGAACATAATTACATAAAAAAGGAGGGACAAATTGCATTCCTGAAAATTATATAAGGAAGTTAATGAGATTACGATGGAATTCCTTAAGGGCAAAGTTGTGCTAACAAGCCAGGAATTAATGTGAAAATGTTTTTTAACATCAGCAATACCATATCTGTACAGACAGGTCCCTGCAGATTACCGAGAATTTCTCATATTATTTTACTGTTCGTGCATGCACAGGGTATCGTGAGAAGAACAGTAACTTGAATCTTTGACTACTTGGTGTTTCGCAAGGCCGCTAATGTATTATTTGTACCCAAAATAAAGAGTAATCTCCTTTAATCCCTTCAATATAATAACATGGATCCATCTGTCATGCAAAGAATATCACGTTACCACACCTGTACTATTCATGAATCAGTTGTCTGGAAGAGGTTACATGATACGAGATTAAACAATTTATGAACAATATTAGTTTTTTTTGCAGATTACAAACAGAATTCTATCCAAGTCCTTTGCCTAGAATCATTGGTCTGTGTGTTTTGATCTGATATCTTCTGGCTAGGAAGGACGACTGTATGGGCGGTGGGTCATCAAATTCTAGGGGAGTATGGGGACCGCCCTGGTTGTTCATGAAAGTAAAATTGCAGTGGTATCGTACTAATCCCTATGTCTTCAATAGTGTGTGCATTCATTATCACTGTAGTTCTACTTGGGGGCACACAGCAGACAGGCACACTCCCCAGTAGGAGGCTCAGAGAGCTCCAAGACCCCATCTGGGGAACCCATGTGGAAATCATTCACTCCAGTCCGGCTGCATAAAGGTACAATCAAACGGAGCGGTTTATTGCCACAACTATCACAAATTCGCGTCAAACTTTGGCATGACGGGGCAGTTGTGACATACAAAAAGACAACATTACTGTCATGTCTGAATATATTCTAAGGGTGCCTGCTGCCTGTGCATCAGAGCTACGGGAATTACCGCGCGGCACGTCCATGATCATTTCCTGAAATCACAGGGTTCACTAGCAACCGCACAAATGTAGAAGCCGTGGCTTTTGCATGTGGGAAAACAGTGCTCAGTATAAGTGTAGTGTGTTTAGGGTTATTGTGTCAGGGAACTGATTATTTCAGGTCCCCGTCACAGTACAGGCAGTGGCGGATCTTCCTTAGGGCGGTTCGGGCGGCCGCCCGGGGCCCAAGGCTCCCGGGGGGCCCATGGCCGCCTGAACCCCATATGACTGCATGGACCCCCTCATGCCCGGTGGCATCGCTAGCACCGGAGGGGGCCCCGGTGCTAGCGGTAGTCACATTCATTTGTATCTGAGACCTCAGGACTCAGATACAAATGAATATTATAAGCTGCAGGCCACGTTAGGCCTGCAGCCTATAAGGCGCTGGGAAGCCTCCCTGCTCAGGCCGGCGTGATGAGGTACTGCATCACACCGGTCTGCGCATGCATCTAGTCCGGAGGATTCACAAGCGTCCAGCTGGAGTGGCCGCCACGGGGCAAGGTAAGTAATATATATATTTTTTTTAGGTGGGGGTAGTGCTGTGTATATATTCAAGGATGGGGGGAGTGCTCAGTTACACTATATACAAAGGGGAGTGCTGGGTGGCCCTATATACAAGGGGGAGGGTAGAGCTGTGTGGGCCTATATACAAGGGGGAGGGGAGCGCTGTGCGACACTATATACAAGGGGGAGGGGAGCGCTGTGTGCACTATATACAAGGGGGAGGGGAGCGCTGTGTGGCCCTTGTGAGCTGCCGTCCCCCTTGGGTTGCTGTATTGGGCAGTCACGCACACGGAAACGGTAAAGTAGATACAGCGGGTACTTTTTATTTTGCACCAAACAAACAGATCCTTTTTGTACAGAGTTTGCATCCACTGGGTAAAGCAACCAACATAACAATATCACTTTGTTAAAAAACAGTCTTTAAAGTTCTCACCCTGTAGCAGCCACCACCTGATTGTGCAAATCCCCTTTGTTAGGTGCTTCGGTCATAGCAGTCTTCCTGGAGGAATAACAACCTCCTTCCTCCTCACACTCTCTGGTCCCACTGTCAGCTTCCCTTTTAATCAGGGCCAGCTGAGACTCAGAACCTAAAAATCAAAACCTGGACTGGAGGTATGGGAATGGCCATCCCACCCAGAATCTCTACAGCCATTCCTAAATCCCAGACCCTGAAATCCAGCCTAAAAAAACTCCTGCTCACCAACTACACTTGCTGAGCAACGAACTTCCCAGAGATTTACACCACTGAGATAAGAAATCTCAGTGGCACATACCTACCCTCTACCAGTATTCCTACTGACTGTTTACACACTATATACAAGGGGGGAGGGTAGCGCTGAGTGGCCCTATATACAAGGGCGAGGGAAGCACTGTGTGGCACTATATACAAAGGGGTGGAGTGCTCTGTGACACTATATACAAGGGGGAGCGCTGTGTGCACTATATACAAAGGGGGAGCGCTGTGTGCACTATATGCAAAGGGGGAGCGCTGTGTGCACTATACAAAGTGGGGAGCACTGTGTGCACTATATACAAAGTGGGGAGCGCTGTATGCACTATACAAAGTGGGGAGCACTGTGTGCACTATATACAAAGGGGGAGCGCTGTGTGCACTATATACAAAGGGGGAGCGCTGTGTGCACTATATACAAAGGGGAAGCGCTGGGGGGAGCACTGTGTGACACTATGTACAAAGGGAGAGGGCTGTGTAGCACTATATACAAGGGGGGGCTGTGTGGTGCTATCCACAGCGGTATGTGTGTTGCGCTCTTTACAGGGGGGCTCTGAGGCACTATTTACAAGAGGGGGAGGGCTGTATGGAGCTATCAATACGGGGCTGTGTGTAACGCTCTCTATGGGGGGCTGTGTGTGGCACTATGTACAGGGGGCTGTGTGTATGTGGTGTTTTACAGTGTACGGTATTATTATATTCAGGCGCACGGTGTTTGGTGGTATTATATTTAGGGGCACAGTATGTGGCACCATGATAATTTTATTTTCGTTTATAGGTGTGGAAATGTTGGAAAAGTGAGGAGCCGAAGACATCTGACATTCTGTAAATTCTGCAGAAATGGGTCATGGCCGGGAGAAGTCGTCATGAGCTCTGGACCGGATGGAGAAGAAAAGTGGAAAAAAACTACTAGAATCTGAGATGTCGTTACCTGTGAGTCACTAGATTTATAGAGAATCTGTCACCACTCCTGACATGTTTATTATAGGAAATCCTTGTATTTCACAAAAAGTCTTTGTGCAGTCCAGGACTGATAGACAATTCCCCTTGTCAGGAGGACGTGTCCCTGAACAGTGTGATACTGTCAGTATGTAGGGACACAGCCCTGTGACAAGGGAAATCGTAACACCCATTTGTTAATGCTTGCCCAAAAAGGTAGTTTTAAAAATAGTTACGGTGCGGCAGGGTGGCGGTGCAGAAGGGGTGCCCAAGTTTGGATAACAGCCCAGGGCCTATATTCTACTTAATCCGCCACTGAGTACAGGATCACGCTGTCTGTGTGACAGCCTGATCTTGCCGATGGCACTGTGTGAAGGAGCGATCAGTGCCATCAAACTCAGCACGTAAATAAACAGGCGGCAGTCACAGAGACCAGTCCAGTAGCTCGTTAACTTATGTGGTGTGGACGGGTAGGGGCTAAGCTTTATTTTTCAAACAATCAAAAACCCCTTTAGGGTGCATTCACACAGTGTGGTTTTTCGGTGTTTTTTGCGGGCGAAAACTTCTCTTAAGAAAAGCCGCATGTGTTTTTACTGTGATTTGATGCGGTTTTACACCAAATACACCCTTATGGTCAGTTCTTAATTTTTTTGGTGCTGAATTTGACTTGGAAACGTCAGGTTTTTTTCTGCCTGCAAAAAACTCTGTGTGAAGTAGGACTAGTAGGGGGAGTTCACATTGCATTTTTTGACAGGCATAAAAAAATCTTCCACAAAACTCCATCAGGAATTTTGAGGCAGATTGTAAATTGCCATCGTTTTTTGACGCTTTTTTATTTGCATTTTTTTCGGATTTGGGGCATTTCTTTGCGCTGATTTTGATGTGGATTTTGCGTCGGAATCAGCACCAGAAAACGCAGTGTGGACTACCCTTTAAGCCTTAGCAATTTACACCGTTTTGAAACCACACGTCACAGTTGCTTTAATTTTGGAGTAAGTAGAATACTTATTTGTAAAGTGTTTCTGACCATGTTTGGAAAACGATTTCAAAGTTTGTCAGATTTATATCCTTTTTATGGTTGTTTACTTCCCCTTATGTGATATATATTTAGCATCAAAATACTTATCTCAGCACATACACAAATCCTGACATTTAGTCATAGTTAGCAATGTGTTGTTTTTTTCTTTTGTTCTAAGAATGAAACCAGTTTGGAAATCAAAATATCCATTACTATCACATAGGGGACTTTTTAACACCAGCCCATTTCCCACATGTTGTATATATCCCTTATTCCTTATAGATTATAAACTCCCACATATACAACTTTACAAAAAAGTACCATAAGGTACAGAAATGAAAATTTCCATCTGATATTGTATGTTTTCCATGTTTCTGTATGGTGTTCAATACGGTTACTGTATTCATGCGAATATCGTATAAAAACATACAGGACACCTGACCATCTATATGAGCTCGTTGGACATCCTATTCCAAAAGCATGGGTGTTCATATGGATTTGGGCCCCCTTTTGCATCTATAACAGCTTTCACTTTTCTGGGCTGGTTTTTCATGAGATTTGAGAATATGTGCTCATTCAGCCAAAACAGCATTTGTGAGGTCAGGCACTCATGTTGGACAAGAAGGTCTAACTTGCAATTGACAGTCAAATTCATCCTAAAGGTGTTCAACAGCGTCGGATTGAATCACCAGAGAGCTGGAGGATCCTCCAATGGGCCCAGGCACCGATGCAGTGGTTGGGCCGGGAGAAAGGGGCCCACCAGTGGCCCTGTATCCCTGAGTGAGTACCACTGATTTTGGTGGAGCAGAGAGCCATTGGCTTCTTGCCCCACCACTAACTCTTGTAAGCCACAGGTTGAGACCTGTGACCTACTAGACGAAGGAAGGACGCCAGCATCCAGCTACGGACACCAGGCTGCAGGTAGCGTAACCAACTGCTTGACATCGGAATGGGTCAGTTTTTATTTTATTCCTTTTCATTGGCGCAAAGGGGGGCTATTAATGGGGGGGCACAAAGGTGAAACTAACGACTATATGAGGACACAAAGGGAGAGCTAACTACTATATGGGGCACAAAGGTGGTCTAACTACTATATGGGGGCACAAAGGGGGACCCTACTACTATATGTGGGTACAAGCGGCACCCATCTACTATATTGGGCCACAAAGGGAACATTACTACTGTGTGGCGGCACATAGGGAGGCATTACTCTGTAGGGAGCACAAAGAAGTCCCTATTACTGTATGGGGGCACTATAACTGTGTTTGGAGAAAAGTCGATTGGGCTTTAGGTATTGCTGCCTTTTGGGCCAAATGCAAGTCAGATCTCCACCATAGGCTACATAAGTTCAAGGTGTGAGAGTATGGTTGTCCATCAAGAGCAGAAGATTGAGGCAACCATGTGGCAAGCTGGGTCCCAGGTTTATTGGTGCCTTTAAGATACTAAAGCAGTTGGACTTGCCCCTGAAGTATAATTTCCAGAACCTTTTACTGTTCCCTTTTAAGCCTGTGTCTTCTTTCAGGAAGTCTGGTCCTAGACCCAATCTGTTCTTGTTCACGGTCAGCTGGAGTATATGGTAAAGAAGATCTTTGATTCTAAGTGGCGTGGCAGACAGCTCCATTATCTTGTAGAATGGCAGGGTTATGGTCAAGAGTAGATGTCTTCGGTACCAGGTAGAAACATTTATGCTAGCAAATTGATCAGAGCCTTTTTATGCTGCTAATACGGGTAAATCTCTTGAGCTCTCCCTCCCAGTCCGTTCCTGCATGTTAGTCATCTCCTATCTATGAATTAGCAGCTTGGGCACTTGTAAATGCAACTGCTGCATAGCTCATTCATCAGTGCAGGTCAGATGTCCCCACTGATGTGGGCCACTGAGACTAATTTGGAGAGAACGACCTGATTGGTCTAAATCTCCTAGAATCCCTGGCCTCACCATTATAGTGCTGGCGATAGGGTATTCTATGTGTGTTTGCTTTGTGCTTCTCTTTGTGCATCTGTTATTTTCCCCATCATTCGACTGTTATCATTACCCATCATCTGTTTGTTACCATCATCTGCTAATATTATAATCTTGTTACTATCCCTTTCTTCAATCAGTGAGTTCCTGTTTTTTGTATTCCTCTTGCCTGCTAGTATTTGTTGTGCCCCTGGTCGCTCACCGCCGACACGTCCTACTTACCTCCGGCAGCCGCGACTCCAGGACACTGTCTTCTTGCCGGCTCCTCCCTCCCCGGAGACGCCATCACATGCGCCTGCAGTTCCCCACTGCAAATATTCCCTAACCAATCCCTTTGCACCCTGGACTATATAAAGGACTCTGCCCTCTTCCTTCTTGCCTGAGCGTTGTTGTGTCTGCCCATATTCGTTACTACAAATGGTCCCTTAGTTGTATCCTTTGTTCCCGTATCCTGTTTCCAGTAAGTATAGTGTTGGAGTCAAGTGTCATCTGTGCCAAGTGTCATCTGTGCCAAGTGTCTGCTACACCATTTCTCTGCTACGCCACAGCTCTGCTAAGCCAAGTGCCAGCTACACCAAATGTCTGCTACCCCAAGTGTCCGGTATGCCAAGTGTCTGTCGAATCTTCTATACATGTACCCTTGTCCTATAGACTATCATTGACTCTTGTTTGGCCAGCTACTACTCCGCTACGGCGGAGTGACACAGTGGGTCCACATACCCCACAGTCGTTACCGTATTGTGATACGTGCTCCATATTTCTCTTTCTTTCGACAGTCCAGTTGGGTCACAATTTAGCCTTACTGTAAGTCCTGTAGCAGCTTTCGCTCTATCGCACTTGGGCTGCCTATATATGACCGGATGTAATATTACATCTCCCCTGTAGTGGCCGTTGCAGGGGAAATGAGCAACTGACTTTACATTTTATTCTACTATATACAGATTTTTCTTCAAACCAATTAATTGATTAGTGTTGTATTACTCATGGCTTTTAATTACTTATTTTCATATGTCAAACACTGACCAGTCAAGTATTTTTTACCTTATTTCCTCTAGAAACACACATGAAAGGGTGTAAGGAGGCAGGATATAGTGTAGACTCTGCACGGTTTGCGTTAATTCTCCAATTGCATCACACCATTATTGCATCTTCATGAGACATCTCCATTCACAGCCGAGTATACAGTATATAGTTAGAGCATAAATCTTTCCTAATAAGGTAAAGGCAAAAAATGATTAGTATAACTGTAAGAGGAAGTCGTTGATGCCGCAACTATTCTATGTGTCTCTAAGAATAGCAAACGTGACATTCATATGTCTGTCTCACCACTGTTGACACTTATCGCAGCAATATCACATTAATTTTCATAGAGGAAAAAATTATATATTAATACCTAAATCTCTCCTAATCTTATATTTTACACTTTAATACACATTTCTAAAGAAATAAGATCACATATACTGTACATGTATTTAAAGTTCTGATATATATACATAGTTAGTGGGTTGACCTAAGTCAATTAAGTTGAACCTTTTAAGTGTACAAACCCAAGTTGGATGCCCTTCTTTGACCTTTCCCCAACGCTGTAATATCTTTTTCGTAGACTATTGCCCAAAATGGAACGGTAAATTCAAAATACGGCTGCACCAGTGCTTTATAAAGGGGTAAGGCGTCAATTTAAATTTGTGATGCCTATAGATGGGTGCGGCTACACCTGCTTACGTGTTTCTCTAAGAGCTAATATAAAGAATATATAAATGCTCATAGTTAAAGTGCACCTATACTTTCAAAAAGACTTTTGACATGTCAGAAGTTTTGATCGGTGGGGGTCTGAAAACTTAGACCCCCCCACCAAACGCTAAAATTATGCGGTAGAAGCGCTAGTTTCTGCTCGGCTTTGCTTAGCTTTCCTCGAAAAGCGGAACAAGCAGGGCACAGACTCTATTCTATTCTAATTCTATTGAGCCTGTAGGCAGCTCACTAAGAAAAGCAGAGCCGGGCCGCGTCATTTTAGCAATCGGTTCATTTGCTCGGACCCCCACCGATCAAAACTTCTGACATGTCACTATGACATGTCAAACGTTTTTGAAAGCATAAGTACACTTTAAGGCCTAACAACTCCACAAAAACGACCCTTTACCAAGCTAACAAAACTCCTACCGCCTTTGTTTTAGACTTATCTACATTCATCCCCTAGTGGAGGAAAACACATCCTCCCATCTTTTTTAAGTATCATTAAAAGGTACAGTATAAAAATTAGCCAAATTTGCAGCATTCAAATGAAATCCTTGCCCCAAGTACCCCAAATCCCACCATGCTGTGATGCTGTTGCCAATGGCTGTAGTTCATTTTCAGCAGGATGAGCATGCACAGATTCTATCTTGTTTTTATGTGTGTCATTGGAGGTTTGCCGAGTCGTGCCTTTGCGGAAGCTTCGTCCTGTAAGTACAGGGCGGGCATGCCCAGTGGAGCTCTCAGTGCGGCTTCCTCTGTCCCTCCTGGGAACCACATAAAAGGACAGGCTCTTACAGAAGGACAAGATTACTGGGATTAGCCTCATATGTGTGAAAAGGATGAATTCATACAATCTAAATCCTGGCATTTTGCTGCGATTGCCACAATCAACAACAAAAAGCGTAATTTCGCGATTGATGATGTCATTGCTGGTCCATTTTAGTCTTCACTCTCACAGGAGACGTGCTGCAAACATGATAGAAATGTATGGGGGCGAGCGATCAGAGTAACAAACGCTCATCCCGATACAAAGCTCGTTGTGAAAGGAGCAGATGAGAGCCGATCAATGAGCTGTCTCGTTGATCGGCACTCTTTACATGGCCCACATTGAGTCATATAGGACCACCCTTAGAGGGGTTGTTTGGTTTAGAAAATCCATTTTAAATTTTATTAGCTAATTCTGAGTTAAAGTCCTCCTGTTCAGTAACCTTATCACCTGTTATCAAGTTCCCTCACAGATTACAGCTGAGCATGGGTTGTAGTCTCTCGGTGAATGTTTTGGAATTGCAAGTTCCATAACATATTCAGAAGTCAGAAGTAAAGGATGTAGGTAAGTAGCTTGATCAAAACACATGCAGACAGGAAATTCACAAGCAAAGAACAGGTGGAGGATGCCAGGTATAAATACTAACCCTACACCTGATAGGCAGAAGAGCAGAGAAAAGAGATAGGCTCAAGGTAAAACCAGAACTGCCCAGAAGCTAGAACAGTAGTCATGGTGATCTTAAGGGAACAGGCGTTTTCCTAACAGTGACACAGTATTGAGGGAGATTTTCTTGCATAGAAAAGAGAAGGATGCACTGCTGCCACATAGGGGACTAACTAAGACTTCAGGCTACGTATGCCTACATTTAGGGAATCTATCCTTGTAGACAGTTTCTCCCCATACTGAAGTCTGTCTGCTAATGATGTAGAATGAGCTTCCACAACGTGTATGGACACCAGTTATTGAATTTCTGTATCTTTAGGCTCATACAAATACATCCAGTGTTTTATACTAGAAACAAGTAAGCAAGCACATTGCTACCCAAACTGGATCACAGAGGGTTGGTCCCCCACGATCATAAATAGATTGTATATCCTAATAAAATGCCATTACTTACTGTGGTGGGAATAAAACAATAAATGTTAACATTTTTACTACCTGCTACCACCACAAGAGGGAGCTATGGAGTTTACTGCATATTGTTTTTGTATTTAGTCCAACGTAAACGTTATATTCAGTAAGCACCTAAGCTCTCCCTAGAGTTGTCTGCAACCAGCCATAAGGGCATGACCACACGTAGCGGAATTGCTCTGGAATTCCGCTGCGGACAGTCCGCAGCGAAAATCCGCAGCGTACACGTTTCTCTATTGCCTTCCACAGCTTTGTGGTTGGCTTCGTTTACACGTTGCGGACAATTTCGCTGCGGAGCATAGGCTGCGGAGCGGTATTTGGTGTCTGCAGCATACAATGGTTGTTGCGTACGTGTAGCGGACTTGTTGCGGACTCATTGCAGAATTTCTCCATTGACTTCAATGGAGAGTCAAAATTCCGCAATGAAGTCCGCAGATGTTATGTGTGCTGCGGAGCGTATTGGTTTTACTAACATGACATTTCTTCATTCTGGCTGAACCTATGTATTTCTAGGTCTACAGCCAGACTGAGGAAGTCAATGGGGCTCCGGTAATTACGGGTGACTACGTGTGTGCACTCATAATTACGGGTGACTACGTGTGTGCACCCGTAATTACGGGAGCGTTGCTAGGCGACGTCAGTAAATAGTCACTGTCCAGGGTGCTGAAAGAGTTAACTGATCGGCAGTAATTGTTTCAGCACCCTGGACAGTGACTACCGATCACAATATACATCAACCTGTAAAAAAAATTGAAGTTCATACTTACCGAGAACTCCCTGCTTCTTCCTCCAGTCCGGCTTCCCAGGATGACATTTCAGTCTAAGTGACGGCTGCAGCCAATCACAGGCCAATCACAGGCTGCAGCAGTCACATGGACTGCCGCGTCATCCAGGGAGGTCGGGCTGGATGGCGAGAGAGGGACGCATCACCAAGACAACGGCCGGGTAAGTATGAAATTCTTTTACTTTCACTAGGGAAAGGGCTGTCCCTTCTCTCTATCCTGCACTGATAGAGAGAAGGGAAGTACTTTCACCTCAATACGCAACGGCTAGTCCGCATCAATTTAATGCCCATTTTGGGCAGAGCCGCAACAGAATCTGCAACGCAGATTCTGTGCGCCATTGATGCGGACAGTAGCGGAAGAATTCCGCCACGTCTGGGCATGCCCTAATTGTATTACATAACTCTATGGCTGCGCAGTGAATTTGGAATTCTATATCAGGAAAAAAAACAAAAAACTCTGACCACTAAATTTATATTAAGAAATTAATCAGAACAGAATTTTTGACCTATTTAGATAAAAAAAAAAAAAAGAACAAGACGAAGGATTGGAAAAATGTGACAGTATTGTCATAATGGCCCTTCTACACCATGTTTATGTCAAGCATTGAGGGAACAAGCCCAGACTTAAAAGAAAAGGTAAGCACAGGCTGGGGGAAACGGTTACTACCACGTGGGCATTTGTGGCTGACAGGGCAGACACTAGCATGGGGTAATGTGTGACTAGTATTAAACGGGGCAACGGTCGCTGGCACATGACTAGCACTATACTCTAGTTTATTGCTTGCTCTCAGGAATGGTTAAAAAAAGGCAACTGGAATAATTTCTAAGCATGTATCTTATTATGCCTGACATTATACTGAGCCACTGGTTTTCTATAATAGCAGTGCACCACTTCACTGCATCATTTTTCATTTTATTACTTGGGGAAGGGCTTTATTCATTGGCTGTATTATATTATTCTGTCGTAATAAAATTTGTCTTTATTACCTTGGTTATGTCCCATTGTGATGTCACAAGATAGTGTTTTTTTTCTTGTCTAGGCTGTTATATTGTTATGATGTCACAATAGTGTTTGTGTTTAAAAACCTTGGCTATGTCCCATTGTGATGATGTCACAATAGTGTATGCCTTTATTCTTACACAAAACTTCATTGCAATTAGGTCACAATAGAGTTTTTCTAGATACCTTATCAGAATTCCATTGCAATGATGTCACTATAGAGTTTAACTCCATAACTAGTTCAATTAAGATGATGTCACAATCGTGTTTGTCCTTATTCATAGGCAAAGTTTCATTGAAATGAGGTTAAATAGAGTTTGGCTTCATACCTTGATTTTCTTCCACTGAGATATTACAATGGAGTTTGTTTTTTTCCATGGCTGTTATATTGTGATAATATATTGTGACAATAGTATTTTGCTTTACTCTTTGGTTGTGCTCCATTGTGATGATTAAATTAGAATTACATAGTTTATAAGATTGATAAAAGACACAGATACTTCAAGGCCATCCTATAATCCTACACTGATGATCCAGAGCAGAGGACGGAAAAAAACAAAAAAAACTAACCCATAACGGCACCGATATCTAAATAACGGAGGGAGGTAGAATTTTTTTCTAAAGTGCCCCAGGGTTTGTGACCCCGGCCCATTACATGCTGCACTCAGCTGCACATGTATGGGGAGGTGAAAGGTTCTCTTTAAGGCTGAGTGTTTGCTTTTCTCAAGCATTTATATACTTGAGAAAGTCTAACACTCATCTGAATTGTTAGAATGATTCGGGTCCTCTTGACACCTTTGCATCCAGGAAATCCACAAATGGTGCTGTCCTAAAGTCAATTTTATGGTACGTGATGTCACAATAGTATTTTTTTTTTAATTATGGCTGTTTTGGTGATGATGTCACAATAGTATTTGTTTTTAAATTATGGCTGTATTGGTGATGATGTCACAATAGTAGTTGTCTTTGCTCATTGGTTGTGTTCCATTCTGATGATGTCACAATAGTGTTGTCTTTATTCCTTAACTGTGTTCTATAGTGATGAATAATAAAGACAAACACTATTGTGACATTAGGGATTAAAGACAACTACTATTGTGACATCGGTATAATGTAAAACAACTAAGGAATAAAACCAAACTATTGTGACTATTGACACAATTGGGAAACCACTTAGGAATAATGACAAACACAATTGTGACATCATTACAAAGCAACTTTCACCCAAAAATAACGACAAACTATAGTGACATCACCACAATGCAACACAAGGTTTACAGACAACACTATTTTGACATCATAACAATAGAACACAGCTAAAGAATAAAGGCAACACTACTGTGACATCATCACAGTGGTACACAACCAAGATGTAAAGACAAACTCAATTGTGACATCGGGTCTGGAAAGCAATAGGCAAGGCAATAACAAAGTTCACACTAAAAGTCAGTAGTAATGCAGCATTCGGAGCACTTTAGGAGTTGCACTTCAAGCAGCTGTACTTTAAGGAGTTGTACTTCAGCAATCTGGAATGAGGAATAGCCGTATTTGGGTTGGCGCAGGCTAACCTGGGGTTTAAGGAATCACCTGGTCTTCACCCTAAACCCCGAAAAGGTCTATGGACTTTGCTGCAAGGGGATTACCATGTTGCGGTCCCCAGCATAGTCCCCAAATGACAGCTGGGCTGCAGATAAATGAATTCAATGGAGAGAGGGAAAAGATGTGGCCGCATGTATTGAGAGTTCAGTACACAGAAGCAAAAGATCAGCCGATCAGATTTCAAGCCCAACAAGTTCAGTTACTGTCACTCACAATTGGAAAGTACATAGACAAACACAATTGTGGCATAATCACAATAGAACTCTGTCTAAGAATAAAGGCAAACTCTATTGTTATGACATTACAATGGAACTCTGCCTAGGAATCAATACAAATTCTTGTTACATCGTCATAATAGAACACAGCAGAGGACTAAAGACAATACTATTGTGACATCGTCATCATCATCAGAGAGGAGAACAACCAAGACTAATCCTACTGTGATATCATCATGTTATGACACAATGCTCCTCCCGCATTCCAAAACAGCTGAGCAGGCAGGTCTCCCTCTTAGGGTATGTTCACACGTAGCGTAAACACTGCAGATTTTCTGCAACGGATTTCATTGCGGAAAATCCGCAGCGTAATACAGTAGCAGCAAAGTGGATGAGATGTGAAGAAATCTCATCCACATGCTGCATAAAAAATCAGCTGAAAAATCTTTCATAAATTGACCTGCGGTGTGTTTTTTTTAAATCCGCAGAATTTCAATTTATGCTTCGGAATCGCTGATTTTCTCTCGTGGTTTCTCCCCTGTGAATTCAATGGGAGGTAAAACCTGTAACAAATAGAAGATGTTCTGATTTTTGGCGTAAAAAGCTGCGATTCTGCCGCAAAAATTGCAACTCAGATAAAAAAACCTCTTTCTGGTTTCAATTTAATAAAAAGGTTTATACTTACCACCCAGACGTTGTCATATCGACACTTTCTTCTGTTTTCCGTCCAGGCCGGCCTCCTGGGATGACATTTTATCCCATGTTACCACTGCAGCCAATCACTGGCTGCAGCGGTCAGATGGGCTGCAGCGTCATCCCAGGAGGCCGGCCTGGATGCACAAAAGGCACGCGTCACCAAGACAACAAAGAACATGGTAAGTATAAACTTTTTTTTTAAACCGCCGTTTTCCGCAGCGGACATTCCACCTGGAAAACTGCACCACAATTTTGTGCAGTTTTTCAGGTGTAATTCCCTGCGGGCTCCAGGACGAATACTTCTCCTTGTGTAATAAAGAATAGTCATTTTCTGAATAATTTGGATATCTTTATCACGGCTAAGAATCAAAGTTATGATATCCTAATCGTTGTGCCAGAGATTAAGCTAAACAGCATAATCTGCGGCAAGGAAGATACTCTGTTGCTATATACACAACACAATGGAAAACACATATGATTTAGAGGAATTAATTAAATTGTGCATTTTTAATTGATCACAGATTTACGATATTTTTATAAGGGCTGTGAAACGAGCGCCGATCAATGAGACATCCCGTAGATCGGCGCTCGTTTACTCCTTTCACAAGGAGCAATGATCGGTAATGAATAGGGGCAAGTGATCATAACTATGATCGTCCATCCCCATACATTTTCATCATGTCTGCAGCACGTCTCGCTGTTTACACAAGGAGATGTGCTGCCGACAAAGATAATATTTAGTGCTGCATACAAGATACGATCAGCCGACGAATGAGCTTTTTTAGCTGATCGTTGTCCAGGGTAATAATCGGGAACGGTTCATATGAACACTCGTTTGTCCGTTCATTGGCCATGTAAAAAGGTCTTTACTGAAAGAAGAAAGGAAAGACTGTGGGCTTTTGGAAATAATCCTCTCTATCTTTTAGTCAATAAACACTGAAGACCCAGTAAAATACTGAATCTATATCTGAACCTATGCCAATTTGATGTTATTACATAGTTACATAGTTACATAGTTTGTACGGTTGAAAAAAGACACGTCCATCAAGTTCAACCAAGGGACGGGAAAAGGGAGAAAAATTTCTACACATAGGAGCTAATATATTTTTGTTCTAGGAAATTATCTAAGCTTTTTTTTGCATTATCTACTGTCCCTGCTGTGACGGCGCCTGCGGTGACTATTCCATAAATTCACAGTTCTCACAGTAAAGAAGACTTGTCGCCTCTGCAGGTTGAACCTTTTTTTTCTCCAGACGGAGGGAGTGCCCCCTTGTTTTTTTAGGGGGTTTTTACATGGAACAGGATTTCACCATATTTTTTGTATGTGCCATTCATATATTTATATAAGTTAATAAAGTGTCGTCCCCCCCCTTAGTCTCCATGCCCCTTATTAGCTTCGTTGCTCTTCTTTGTATTTTTCATTCTTTCTATGAACTGGAGGCCAGAACTGAACTGCATATTCTAGATGAGGCCTCACTAGTGCTTTGTAAAGTGGTAATATTACATCCCTGTCCCGCGAGTCCATGCCTCTTTTAATACACGACAATATCTTGCTGGCCTTTGAAGCAGCTGATTGACATTGTGCTGTTATTTAGTTTATGATTTATAAGTACAACCAGATCCTTCCCAACAAGTGACTATTCAAAAGCTTCTTACTGGTCAGCAGAAAATGAGAGATGACGTTCAGAAAATCTTTGCTTAATTGCGGAGGTTCAGGGCGCTATGTTGTTTTATAAAGATTCGTAGTCACAAATTAAAAAAATCTGTTTGATTGAAAAATACATAAAATTTCTCCTCTGGCACAGGGTGAAGTACCAGAGTCTTATTTTATAGTGCCAACACAAATCTGCACTAAAACACGCAAGATTTAATCTTTCACCATAGTGGAAATTTCATGGACATAGCCTTTGCTCATGATAATAATATCGCATTGATTTCAAGGCATTTTCGAAGCTGAAAACGAAGCTTTTTAAAAAAAAAATGAAGCTTATTTTGAGGCTTTTTACGAGGCGTTTTTCTAATTCAGCAGCATAAAAATACACCTCATGTGAACAGACAGGGTATTTCCCATTGAAATCAATGGGAAACTGTTTACAGGTGTATTTCAAGTGTATTCTGGAGCGTAAAATGAGGCTTTTACGCTCAAAATTCATCCTGAAAATAAGCCGTGTGAACATATCCTGAACCTACTTCTTCTCTACCTGAGAGCACATGAGCTTTCAGAACTTTCTGTTAAGTAGTAAAACACTGACAAAACGACAGTATATAAATTTGGTATCAACTTAATTGTACCGACCTGCAAAATAAAGGTAACATGTAATTTTTATCGCACGATGAACGCCATAAAATCAAAACCCAAAAAACAATGGTGGAATTACTGTTATTTTTTTCCATTCCATTACACAAACCTTTTTTCAGTACATTAAATGGTGCCATTAAAAAATACAACTCGTCCCGCAAAATCAACTAAAAAAATGTGTCTCTTGGGAGGCAGGAAGGAAAAAAACTACTGAAAAAATGAAAACTGACTACGGCGCCAAGGGGTTAATAATGAGGCAAATATGCTTAGACGGGCTTATATAAGGGTTTCACACTGTGAGTATTCACCATGGGATCTAGATACAAACAGCGTCCCAGTTGCTGCGGTCCTGCAGAATAAACAAATTTGTAGTAGCGTCTCAGTTGCCCAAGTAACAGGGTACATATGCACATTGACGCTAGAAAGAGGAAACTAGGCCGCAGGCTGTGGGTGAAGGCCACATGACCAGGGGGATAGGAGGGGAGCAGCTAGGGGGTGGAGCTAGAGGGGGCTATGGCGTCGGTGCGTTTGGCGCTAATTGCCATTGGGACACAGCAGGAGAAGTGTATGCCTGCTCTGCACATCCCTGAATTACCTTGCTCGTGGCCTTGTGTTCCCTCCTTCTGATTGTCATGGCTGAGCTGGGACCCGGCTGGGCCTTCTTCAGCGTTCGCCTCTCTGCCTGTGGGGCGGCCTAGGAGTCCCCCTGACCTTGCTGTTCCTGAGGGGGGATCTGTGGCTCACCCACTGTGACGCGGCAGTCACGTAGGGTGCTTCCACCCGCCCGGTTTGAGCCTAGATGACATGCCGGGAGTCCGGTGCAGGGTTGGGAGCCCTTCTAGGGATCCTGAAGGCTGGAGTCCTGGGTCCTCCACCAGGGGCCGTAAGTCCCGGCCTGGCAGAAATCCTGCTTCCCAGGGAGATGCTCAGATGGTGAAAGAGTGTTGATGGGTTTCTTAAGGCATGTGATAGCAGTGGGCTGGTCGGTTTCAAAGGTTACTCACTTTGTGGTGGCCCTGGCCTTTGGTTTTTAAATTCGGAGGTTTCAGGGATGTCACAAAGGATTTCCTGGTCGGGCAGGCCCTGAGGGGTTACCGCAGGGTTAGGTAGTTTCCGGATAGTTGGCACCCAGTTTATTTTTCTTTGCTTGTGCGCTTGGGGGTGGTGCTGGATGTGGTTTGTAGTTCACAGTACGAGGCGGTGTTATTTTGGTTGGCTTTTCATGGAAGTTATTTAGTGCGATAGTAGTACAGGGGGGTTGTTCACGGAGGATGTAGTGTTGCTGTACGGTAGAGATTAATTCCGGATCCGAAAACAGATCAACGGGGTAGAGGTGTCATATTGGGTGCTGACCCGGGGGTGTTAATGTGCCTGGTGAGCTGCCTTAGACCTTATTAGTTAGGGCGGACTGGGGCTCCTGGCCCACGTTTGTGCTATTCGGATGGTTCTTTCCTATTCCGGTATCCGTTTGTGTTTCGGATATATTTGATGGAATTGGTGCTGGATGGTTCCGGTGCCCCTCATTGTTTTTGTATTGGTGCTGATACAGAGGCGGCTGGGTTGGGACTTGGCCTGGATGTGGTTCAGCGGATCGGTCCTATATTCATCTTCATTTGTGTTGTGTTTTCTTTCTTTTATTTTCTGCTTGTGTATCTTTTAGCTCCCTGTCTGGTGTGGATACTGGGGCATTTGTATGTTCATTGGGGAGCTGAATGGGCAAATGTTCATCCTGATAGGAGACAGCTGGGCTTCCACATGGGTGTGGCTGTGCTCCGCTGCCTGGGTCGGAGAGGTATAGTTTGGAATCGGGTGTTTCCAGAATTCCACCAGTACGCTAATCTGGATAGGGCCCCGGATGTTCTCGTGTTGCACGCTGGGGGGGAATGATCTTGGAGTCAGGCCCTCCGTGAGCTTATCAGTGACATCCATTAATTTTTGCTCCGTCTGTGGTCACTGTATACTGGGGTGATTATAGTTCAGTCGGAGATTGTGCCGCAAAGGACATGACGGCTGGAGCGTTCTGTTGTTGATGTGAATAGAGTGAGGGTTAAGGTAAATAGGGCAGTGTCTGCCTTTGTTTTCAGGAATGGGGGAGTGTTTGTGCACCATTATAATTTTGAAGATGGTCAGGGGAGTTTTTTTTACTTTTGGGTGCTCAGAATACAGGAGGGAATTGAGCGTGCTGTGTTGTGTGGGGTAGCTCACTTACTTGAGGGGGTCAAAGTATGCTCGTAGTTGCAGGTTGGTGGTCCTTTGAGTTGGTGTTAAATTTGTGTTGGAAGGATTATTCATGGGTATGGTCCCTTCCAAATTGTACAATATTCATGGTCTGACTTATTTGGACTCCTGCTGGGTTTGTGTCCCCGGGGAGCAGGTATAAGTCATTGGCCATTTGCAGTTGGTCACGCTGCCCCTGAGCCTGTGGGGAATTGCCTGGGGATAAATTGAAATATGGGCAGATTGGCAGTGCCAATTCCTGTTCTTAGCTCCAAGGACCTATTTCCTTTGGGTGAATGTTTTGAGTGTGTGAAATGTTTTTATACTGGTAATATTTATTGCATTTTTGTATTATTGATGTTATGTTTGTTCTGCTGTGGCCAATTTTGTCCAATTCAGAGTCTATATTTATTTACTCATAATTATGTGGTGGGGGAGTATGAATCTAGTATTGGAAAGACAGAGGATTGGAGGGTTGGCTCCACTTGAGTTAAAGGTAAGTCTAAATGTGGACTGAACTCTATCATCCCACAGTCATGAGAGGGGTTGACATGAGCATCCACAATGAAGAAGAGAGACTGTTGTCAATTGCTCGGACAATCCTGCATTCATACTTAAGTGGCTCTGTCACCACATTATAAGTGGCCTATCTTGTACATGATGTGATCAGCGCTGTAATGTAGATAACAGCAGTGTTTTTTATTTTGAAAAACGATCATTTTTGACGGAGTTATGACCTATTTTAGCTTTATGCTAATGAGTTTCTTAATGGACAACTGGGCGTGTTTTACTTTTTGGCCAAGTGGGCGTTATGGAGAGAAATGTATGACGCTGACCAATCAGTGACCAATCAGCGTTATACACTTCCCCCCATTCATTTACACAGCACATAGCGATATCGCTATATCGCTATGTGCAGCCACATAAACACACTATAACGTTACTGCAGTGTCCTGATAATGAATATACATTACCTCCAGCCGGGACGTGATGTGTATGCAGAATCCTGACACTTCGCTAACGTTTCTGTGAGATTTACAGCAAGGCAAGCGTAATCTCGCGAGATTACGCTGTAAAATGTCATTTAAAACGAGATTACGCTTGACGCTGTAAATCAGGATTCTGAATAGACATCACGTCCTGGCTGGAGGTAATGTATATTCATTGTCAGGACACTGCAGTAACGTTATAGTGTGTTTATGTGGCTGCACATAGCGATATGGCTCCCTCCTCTGAGTCTCACAATGGCTCTGGCGGTGATGCAGGACTCCACCTGGTGAAAGCACCAGGCACACACTCCGATTCTGCAGGTCCCTCGTCAGGCAAACAGCCCAAGTCCCTTTGGGTCCACCAGTCAGGATGAATTTGATCGCCTCTCAAACCTGCATGTTCTCCAGGCATTCGGGCATGCTAGGCCAGATCTAAACCTCATCACCCGTTGCATCCACGGAGGCAAACGCAAAACCCCTCCATTGTTGAGCCAGACAACTGTCCCTTAGACTCTCTGCTCACGGGCTGTCTGGTTGTCTGATTCCATATATTTCTCCAAGATCTCTATCTCCCTCTAGATGTGCAAAGATTTATGCTGCTGTGCCTCTGATCTCCAAAGGCGCGTGCCTGGTAAATCCCACCCTTCCTGCCAAAAGACATGGCGGAAGCGCAGCCGTGCTCGGGTCCAGCCTAATGGTCTATTGCTTACCCAGCCAAACAGTCTCACTGGCTGCCACCTGCGCTTACTCCACAGATGGAGACCACCACTCACTCCACAGTTCACTTGGGTGCTTATCTGGCAGCTAAGCCTCCTCAAAGGCGTGAAACAGGGCCCAACCTCTACACCTCCTGTGGTGCTGCTCTTTTGGGTCATCTGGCCTGTATGCCATACAGTCGGTCTATGCTCAACTGTGCATTGACATCTTGACAACTGCGCCAATGTTGTAAGCTGGGGGCCTAGATGGTACTCAGCCTCTGCAGGTTTGTCCAAGGATAGATAGCATGGAGACAAGTGGAAGTTGCAACCTCAAACTTTATTTTCAGGCTAGCACTGATGGTGCACATCACATATACACATGTATACTCAATTCTTCCCAGTATGGGAGGCACAAAATTAGACATGGCTAAGGCAGGCTTGATGGCGACTGACTTACTTTAATTCATGCAGACAGGGCCAAAGGTGCACCTCCCTGATACAGGGCTGGTCTGGCAATAAGGCCTAGTAGGCTGCAAAATGACTGGTTGCTACTTGCTGTTTGTGGGGTGGCTCCTGCACGCACCCACCAATGCTTAAACGAATGGACACCACACAGTAGGGAGACTATTGCCTACAACCCACAGCTCCCTTCTCAGGACCGTCCTCTGTTGGCCCTGTGACAATCATCAATATCTACGGTCCCTGTGACAGTTCGCTCTTTAGGACCTCTACCATAGGCTCAACTATCAGCACCGTTATCTCCAGAAGCTTCCTCCACAGCACACAACTCTCCCCACCAGATCTCAGTATTCAAGACCAGGTCACTCCAACTTCCACCCGTTCCTGAACAAGGGTTTGACGGGCTTACCGCTGTTTGATACGTTAAGCGCCACTCCCAGCGTGACCATGCAGTGTAGCCATTCTCCGCCGTCATCACCCTGTACAGAGCAGTAAACACAGCCAAAATGGCGTCTGGGACGTTTGTCCCAATGCCAACAATTTAGATTGCAAGCCAGCCAATCGCCATGCCACCCTCAAGAAAGTCACAACACCACAGTGCACAACAAAGTACAAGATAACACGCACAAATATTGTCTCATCATCCCCACCTATTATCTATCCAGTATATCTGCATATACATTTGATCGTGATTGCTCCTACAGGATATGACATGGGTGACAAATGTTTATTTATCACACATACACTCAGCCATTTGGAATTGCAGAAGTAAACATCCGATGTAAGATCATTTTCACATACTACGCAATAGCTACTCCTCCAACCATTTTCCATTTATCTCCTTTTTAGCTTGTGCATTGCCAGATATGTTTGTTGTGTTTAGACATGTCCAATTCTCTGTTTAATCACAGGCAATTGAACTAATTTTGGAATTTTTGCGCAGATTTAGAGGAAGCTGCACAAGGGCTGCAAGTAAACACACATGTTTCATCACAAGCCTCCGAGTAGATGTGTGTAATTCTAGGCTATTTATGTAGGGAATACCTATCGTGACTCCGGGCAATGCGTATCTTTGTCTACAAGATACAGCTTGTATGTAATGGCAAAGCTTGTCAAATAGGTTAATCTTGGGAAATTAATTATTGTATTTATTTTTTATTATATTATTTACTATAATTTATTACAGTAATTAACTGAGATGTGTCAGAATCCGACTAAATTTTTCATATTTTTTTATATGAGCATGTGAATTGGATATTTTTTGTGATACGGCAAATAGGAAGGGCTTATACCAGTACTGCATACAGTTATTTTATGTAGCATATTATATTAAGATAAAGCTGCCAAATACACCATATTACTACTTTAAATGATAATGAGTATGTATGTATATGTAAAAGATATATTAGCTCAACCCATTCTAATAAGGCTAAAATTCACATATATGTACCAGAAGCGTAAGAAATTTCTGCGACATAAAATCAGTTCCGTACTTTTGAAAGGGTTGTTTCTGCAGCAGGTGCATGGATTTCTGCAAGCCCGCTTCAGATGACTGACATTTATTTTCAGTTGTACAAATTTCTGCACTGCAACAAATCTGTCGCGTGTGAGTGTGTGATCCTAAAGCCAGAATCACCCACTCAGTTTTGATGCAGTTTTTGTGGTAGTTCTTGGCTCAGTTTTTTAAGCCAAACACAGAAGTGGACACAAAGAACTTTGTGTGTGATTCTGGCCTAAAAGTAACGGCTGGAGACGCAGGTGTCTTGTTACATAAGTAACTGTACAAATCCTGAAGCCTTTCCCGTGTAGCTCCTCTTTCAATTCAGCACCAAGTCAGAATCAGCGAAAAAAAAACATCGGGAAACGCCCCCATTGATGTCAATAGGCGGCAAAGGCGGTTTTTTTTCCCGTGCCGCTTTTTGCCGCTCGTGGGAAAAAACAGCAGCATTGTAAAGGATCTGCCAGGCACAGCTTATGTGTATACGCCCATAGGTAATCAGTCTGCACCTGCTTCTATGTCTGTGAGACTGACTCCATCTTCCACCACTCAGGATGGCAGGCTTAGGAGTGGGAGAGCCTATCACAGCCTGGCCAGATGGAGCTAGCTCCCGCCCTCTGTCTATTTATACCTGCCTTTCCTGTTCATCCTTGCTTGTGATTCTTCTCTGTTGGTTTCCTGGCCCTGCTGTAGCTTCTGAACTATTTGACCCTGCTTCATACTGACCCTGGCTTACTGACTACTCTCCTGCTCTGCGTTTGGTACCTCGTACACTCCTGGTTTGACTCGGCTTGTTCACTACTCTCCTGCTCAGCGTTTGGTACCTCGTACACTCCTGGTTTGACTCGGCTCGTTCACCTCTCTTGTTGCTCACGGTGTTGCCGTGGGCAACAGCCCCATTTCCCTAGCTTTGTGTACCCTTGTCTGTTTGTCTGTCGTGCACTTACTGAGCGTAGGGACCGTCGCCCAGTTGTACCCCGTCGCCTAGGTCGGGTCGTTGCAAGTAGGCAGGGACTGAGTGGCGGGTAGATTAGGGCTCACTTGGCTGTTTCCCTACCCCCATCATTACATAATCACAAGCCCATATACCTAGGCTACCCTGGTCCCTCAGACTACTGTGGACCCCCTTGAGACCCAGGCTCAGCAAATGCAGGGTCTCTCCCTACAGGTCCAGGCCCTGGCTCAGAGGGTCAACCAGCCTGACGCTACCATGGTAGTGCCCCTCACCTCACCTCTTGAACCCCACCTCAAGTTGCCTGACCGGTTCTCAGGGGACCGGAGGACTTTTCTCTTCTTTCGGGAGAGTTGTAGGCTCTACTTTCGCTTAAAGCCTCACTCCTCAGGTTCTGAGAGCCAGCGGGTGGGTATAATTATGTCCCGGCTCCAGGAAGGACCCCAAGAATGGGCCTTCTCCTTGGCTCCTGACGCCCCTGAACTTTCCTCCGTTGATCTTTTCTTTTCTGCTCTCGGACTCATTTATGACGAGACTGACAGGACTGCCTTTGCCGAGAGTCAGCTGGTGACCTTACGTCAGGGTAAGAGACCTGTTGAGGAGTATTGTTCTGACTTTAGGAAGTGGTGCGTAGCTTCTCGGTGGAATGACCCTACCTTAAGGTGCCAGTTTAGGTTGGGTCTGTCGAACGCCCTGAAAGACCTGCTAGTTAGCTATCCCTCTTCTGACTCCCTAGACCAGGTTATGGCTTTAGCGGTACGACTTGACCGACGTCTCAGGGAACGACAACTTGAAAGTTTTTGTGTTTTCCCCTCTGACTCCCCCATGATGCCTCCCGAGGTCCCGTTGCTTCGCTCTTGCACGGAAGACTCAGAGGTACCTATGCAACTCGGTGCCTCCGTGTCCCCCCAACAACGTAGAGAGTTCCGCAGGAAGAATGGTCTCTGCTTCTATTGTGGGGTTGACAAGCATCAACTGAACACCTGTCCTAGGCGTAAGAATAAGCAGCCGGAAAACTTCCGCGCCTAAGTGATCATCGGTTAGGTCACTTGGGCGCACAGGTATTTTCCGTAAATATGAAACGTAATAAAATCTTGCTTCCCTTTCAGGTCTCTTTTGGTGGTAGGTCTGCTACCGGCAGTGCCTTCGTGGATTCAGGGTCTTCTGCTAATATCATGTCTGTGGAATTTGCTATGTCTCTAGCTATGCCTTTGATTGATTTGCCTAAACCTGTCCCGGTAGTGGGTATCGACTCCACTCCTCTTGCTAATGGTTATTTTACACAGCATACCCCTGTTTTTGAACTCCTTGTTGGCTCCATGCATTTGGAGCAGTGCTCTGTACTGTTGATGCAGGGATTATAGTCCGATTTGGTTTTAGGCCTTCCCTGGTTGCAGTTGCATAATCCCACGTTTGACTGGAATACTGGGGAGTTTACCAAATGGGGTAATGAATGCTTGACATCATGTTTTTCTGTTAATTCTATTTCTCCCCCTGAGGAGGTGAACACGCTACCTGAGTTTGTTCAAGACTTCGCTGATGTTTTCTCTAAGGAGGCCTCCGAAGTGTTACCTCCTCATAGAGAATACGATTGCGCTATCGATTTGGTACCAGGAGCAAAGCTCCCTAAGGGTAGGATATTTAATCTCTCTTGTCCCGAACGTGAAGCCATGAGAGAGTATATCCAGGAATGCCTGGCCAAGGGTTACATTCGCCCCTCTACTTCTCCGGTAGGTGCTGGTTTCTTCTTCGTAGGGAAGAAGGATGGTGGTCTTAGGCCATGCATTGACTACCGTAACTTGAATAAGGTCACTGTAAGGAACCAGTATCCCCTTCCTTTTATTCCTGATCTCTTTAATCAGGTTCAGGGGGCCCAATGGTTCTCTAAGTTTGATCTACGTGGGGCGTATAACCTTATTCGCATCAAAGAGGGGGATGAGTGGAAGACTGCGTTTAACACGCCCGAAGGTCATTTCGAATACCTTGTCATGCCCTTTGGGTTGTGTAATGCTCCCGCGGTCTTCCAGAATTTCATAAATGAGATTTTAAGAGATTACCTGGGGGTATTTCTTGTAGTGTACCTTGATGACATACTTGTGTTTTCCAAGGACTGGTCCTCCCACATTGAGCATGTCAGGAAGGTGCTCCAGGTCCTTCGGGAAAACAAACTGTTTGCGAAGACCGAAAAATGTGTGTTTGGGGTGCAGGAGATACCATTTTTGGGTCAAATCCTCACTCCTCATGAATTCCGCATGGACCCCGCCAAGGTCCAGGCTGTGGCGGAATGGTTCCAACCTGCTTCCCTGAAGGCGTTACAGTGTTTCTTGGGGTTCGCTAATTATTACAGGAGATTTATTGCTAAATTCTCGGTCATCGCTAAGCCTCTTACGGACCTCACTCGCAAAGGTGCTGATCTCCTCCTCTGGCCTCCTGAGGCTGTCCAGGCTTTTGAGGTCCTTAAGAAGTGCTTTATCTCGGCCCCGGTGCTGGTTCAGCCCAACCAAATGGAGCCATTTATCGTGGAGGTTGACGCATCCGAGGTGGGAGTGGGGGCTGTCTTGTCCCAGGGTACCAGGTCCCTCACCCATCTCCGTCCCTGTGCCTACTTCTCCAGGAAGTTTTCGCCCACTGAGAGTAACTATGATATTGGCAACCGCGAACTCTTAGCCATTAAATGGGCATTTGAAGAGTGGCGCCACTTCCTGGAGGGGGCTAGGCACCAGGTAACTGACCACAAGAATCTGGTTTTCCTAGAATCTGCCCGGAGGCTAAACCCGAGACAAGCTCGATGGGCGCTATTTTTTACCAGATTCAACTTTTTGGTTACCTATAGGGCTGGGTCTAAAAATATTAAGGCCGATGCACTGTCGCGTAGCTTCATGGCCAGCCCTCCTTCGGAGGAAGATCCTGCTTGTATTTTGCCTCCAGGTATAATCATTTCTTCTATTGATTCTGATTTAGTCTCTGAAATTGCGGCTGATCAAGGTTCAGCTCCCGGGAACCTTCCTGAGAACAAGCTGTTTGTTCCCCTGCAATTCCGGCTAAGGGTACTTAGGGAAAATCATGACTCCGCACTATCTGGTCATCCAGGCTTCCTGGGTACCAAGCACCTCATTGCCAGAAACTATTGGTGGCCTGGGTTGCCTAAAGACGTTAAGGCCTACGTCGCCGCTTGTGAGGTTTGTGCTAGGTCCAAGACTCCCAGGTCCCGACCAGCGGGCTTACTACGTTCTTTGCCCATTCCCCTGAGACCTTGGACCCATATATCCATGGATTTTATCACCGATTTGCCTCCATCTCAAGGCAAGTCGGTGGTGTGGGTTGTAGTAGACCGCTTCAGTAAGATGTGCCACTTTGTGCCCCTCAAGAAACTACCCAATGCTAAGACGTTAGCTACCTTGTTTGTCAAACACATCCTGCGTCTCCATGGGGTCCCTGTCAATATTGTTTCGGACAGGTGGGCACAATTTGTTTCATTGTTTTGGAGAGCCTTCTGTAAAAAGTTGGAGATTGATCTGTCCTTCTCCTCTGCCTTCCATCCTGAAACTAATGGCCAAACCGAGAGGACTAATCAGTCTCTAGAACAAAATTTAAGGTGTTTCATCTCTGACTGTCAATATGATTGGGTCTCATTCATTCCCCTCGCCGAATTTTCCCTTAATAACCGGGTCAGTAACTCGTCAGGGGTCTCCCCCTTTTTCTGTAATTTTGGGTTTAATCCACGGTTCTCCTCCGTATCACCTGGTAGTTCCAACAATCCCGAGGTAGAGGTTGTTCATCGGGAACTGTGCACAGTCTGGGCCCAGGTTCAGAAGAACCTAGAGGCGTCCCAGAGCATACAAAAAACTCAGGCAGATAGAAGATGTTCTGCTAACCCCTTGTTTATGGTCGGGGATCTGGTGTGGTTATCGTCTAAGAACTTGCGCCTTAAGGTCCCGTCCAAGAAGTTTGCTCCCCGGTTTATAGGGCCGTATAAGGTCATTGAAGTCCTCAATCCTGTCTCCTTCCGACTGGAGTTGCCCCCATCGAATGCACGACGTGTTTCATGCCTCCCTCCTTAAACGCTGCTCCCCGTCCTTGGCTCCCTCGAGGAAACCTCCTGTCCCCGTTCTCACCCTTGAGGGGGTGGAATTCGAAGTGGCCAAAATTGTGGACAGCAAGATGGTCCAAGACTCCCTCCAGTACCTGGTCCGTTGGAGAGGATACGGGCCTGAGGAGAGGACTTGGGTACCCGCCCGGGATGTTCACGCTGGGTTATTGGTCAGGAAGTTCCACCTTCGTTTCCCCAATAAACCAGGTCCACCTAGAAAGGGTCCGGTGGCCCCTCATAAAAGGGGGGGGGTACTGTAAAGGATCTGCCAGGCACAGCTTCTGTGTATACGCCCATAGGTAATCAGTCTGCACCTGCTTCTATGTCTGTGAGACTGACTCCATCTACCACCACTCAGGATGGCAGGCTTAGGAGTGGGAGAGCCTATCACAGCCTGGCCAGACGGAGCTAGCTCCCGCCCTCTGTCTAGTTATACCTGCCTTTCCTGTTCCTCCTTGCTTGTGATTCTTCTCTGTTGTTTTCCTGGCCCTGCTGCAGCTTCTGAACTATTTGACCCTGCTTCATACTGACCCTGGCTTACTGACTACTCTCCTGCTCTGCGTTTGGTACCTCGTACACTCCTGGTTTGACTCGGCTTGTTCACTACTCTCCTGCTCAGCATTTGGTACCTTGTACACTCCTGGTTTGACTCGGCTCGTTCACCTCTCTTGTTGCTCACGGTGTTGCCGTGGGCAACTGCCCCATTTCCCTAGCTTTGTGTACCCTTGTCTGTTTGTCTGTCGTGCACTTACTGAGCGTAGGGACCATCGCCTAGTTGTACCCCGTCGTTGCAAGTAGGCAGGGACTGAGTGGCGGGTAGATTAGGGCTCACCTGTCTGTTTCCCTACCCCCATCATTACAAGCATGTCCTTTCTTGCAGTGGTTCCGCCTTTGATCTCCCATTGAAATCAATGGGAGGCAGAGAAAACCTGCGGAGCTCGTTTACGAACATTTTTGGCTGCGTTTTTTGCTAGTGGTATTTGTATTAGCTTCAATGGCCGCTGGCGGAAAACGCTGCGAAAACTGTGACAGAAAAGCACAGAAAGTTCAAAATCTTCAAAAAACTCTGCGTGAACTAGGCCTAAGAAAGAAAATCACTCCAAAACAGTTTTCTAGGCTGGTAGAAACTTACCCCAATGTGCTACATCCCCCCCCCCCCCAGCTTATTAAAACTCATTTAAAACTAAGTAAAAGTCCATTGGTTTAGACAAAACAATTTGTGATTGGATACAAAATTGGCTAAAAGACGGAAAGTAAAGTATAGTCATTAATAGATCACATTCAAACTGGAAAAATGTTATAAGCGATGCACCCCAGGGATCTGTACTGGGACCATTAACCTCTCTGTATTTGCAGATGTCTCAAAGTTCTGTAGAGTTGTAGGTACTGTACAAATGCCTTATCCCTACACCTGCTGACCATGGAAGCCTATGGAAGAAACACCAGAAAATTGCATCCTGCCTTTTGAAACAAAAGCTTCTGACCCAGCTTTAAAGTATAATCTGGCCAAAGCAATTTTTTGGAAAAAAAATAAATTAAAAAAAATGCCACCAAAAATGAGAGTAAATGCTGTGTGTAAATCCAGTCTAAGGCTGGGTTCACACAGAGTTTTTTGCCGGCGGAAAGTCTGCCTCAAAATTTCGTTTGGAATTTTGAGGCAGATTTTCCTCTGCCTGCATGCCGATTTTCAGCTGCGTTTTTCGCCCGTGGCCATTGAGCGCCGCGGGCATAAAACTCTGCGTAATACGCTTTCTCTGCCTCCCATTGATGTCAATGGGAGGTCAGTGGCGTAAACGCCCGAATGATAGGGCATGTCCCTTCTTTTTCCCACGAGCCGGTTTTACCGCTCGTGGGAAAAAAACACCTCCGCCTCCCATTAAAGTCAATGGGAGGCATTTTCGGCCGTTTTTTGGCGCGTTTTGCGGCGCGGTTTCCGCGTCAAAAATCTCATAAAAAAACTCAGTGTGAACTCCCCCTAAACCAGTTTTCCATTTTAAAAAAAAATGTGTTTATAGAATAGGTAACCTTACAATTTTCTAATAGATGTATTTAAAACAAACCCCATTTATTACACAGCAGATTCTAAATATGCTGTGGATTTTTTTCATTTTCAGCATGCCCTATTAGTTTCAATGCAATTAGTGAGATCCGTGGTTATATCTGCAGTAAAATACACATGTAACACATGCAGATTCCGTTGCGGAATTTAGTGTGGATTTTTAGAGCGGTTCAACAGTGTAATATTTATGCGATGAGTAGACCTTGCCTACAGCAACATCTCATCATGTCAGTGAGTAGCTGTTCTTCCCAGGGGCCGACATATAGCCTATGCAGCATGTTCAGATGCGTAAAGGCCCACAGGGGGCCACAGGCTCACTCGGGCCTCAGGGTGTTCCAAAACAAGTATTCTGCTTCTCTCGTCCCTCTCCCCTACTTACACTCTTCCACAGGTCTTTCATAGAATGCACAGACACTGTATCATCCCAGTCAGCTAATCAAAGTCAGATAATCGCTTTTAAAGTAAGCCAAAAGGATGAAACCAATCAAGGCAAGGAATCAAGAGAGACGGGAATCAAGAATACCTGGACAATAGATTAAGAAGTGGAACTGTCCAACATTTCAGATGTCTCAAGGAGAAAAGCTACTGACTGGGACACAGGAGTTTCTGGGTTTAAATCCTGACCGCGACAAATGAAGAGGCAACACAAATCCACCAGGGATGTTACCTAGAATCTCTTCAGTACCCTAGACCACCAGGGCTTTTTACCTAGAATCCCTTCAGTACCCTACACCACCAGGGATGTTACCTAGAATCCCTCCAGTACCCTACACCACCAGCGATGTTACCTAGAATCCCTTCAGTACCCTACACCACCAGGGATTTTATCTACCAATGCAGGGAAAATTAGGACATACAGTTATTTTCCAGAGAGATTACAGCAAAAGTATTTTTTTACAGCCATTATTTATTTTAAATATGAGAAGATGTATGCTGGTGGAAGGGGGCCCATACGCTGTTTTTGGACAGAGACCCTCATTTGTCTGTGTCTGCCCCTAGCTCTTCCAATTGTCTCCCTAAATTCTCTATGTTGTGTATTTTTTTTTCTTAACAGTTAGTTTTATTAACAACATGACATCGCCTAGAGACAGGCAGCCATTTTATACATTACCTACAGAAAGGCAGCCATGCTATACAAGTAAATACACACACAGTGAAGTAGTTGTTGCAATAACCAGAATAATAAGCAATGTTCCACCATTAGTCCTATTCAGTTAGCCCATCGATGTGTCCTGTGTGTTCCCCAAGCACATGTAAGTAATGTAGCCGTGTTGCTAACTGCATGCCATGGTCACATGATCTGTGTGTGTGTGTGTGTGTGTGTGTGTGTGTGTGGTGTGTGTGTGGGGGGGGGGGGGGGTTAACCCATGGTTTGTGTGCAAGTTAGTCCCTATGTTGACTACACTTCAGTTTTGTATAGAGCCCCAATTAAATCGGACGATAATCGGACTATGCAGCGAGGGCCGATCAACGAGACATCGTTGATCGGCGCTTATTTGCTCCTTTCACACGGAGCTATGTATGGGGACGAGCGCTCGTTACTCCGATCGCTTGTCCCCATACATTATTATCATGTCGGCAGCGCGTCTCCCTGTTTACACACCAAGATGCGCTGCCGACAACGATAATATTTCCGTTTTTTAAAACGATACGACCAGCAGATAATTGAGCGTTTGCTCGTTCATCTGCTGATCGCTGCCCTGTTTACACAGCAATTATTGCCAACGAGCCTTCTATGAACGATCGTTTGCCCAATAATCGCCCAGTGTAAAACCCCCTTTAATCACTCAAGTCTTCTAGCATGGACACATTCCATAGACAATACTTTATTTCTTCTCCACTTTTTGATATGCGAGAATCAGTTACTTACATATTATGACCTTAGTCTATGATATTTTTAGATTCACATGTTTTGCCCTATGAGGGATAGGTGGCAAGAAGGAGGCCCTGACTCACTGACTTGTTCCTTCCTGCCAAACCCCATTACTAACTTATGAGAGAAAAGGTGATAAAACAGGAACAATGACAAAACTTAGTGGTTTAGCTTCCTTCAGGTTCTTCAATGACCAATGAATCAATTATTAAGCTCACTTATCTGTATCCTTAAAAGTCAGATCTGTTTCCCGGGATATATAGTTAAGGTATGTTCACACGCAGTAGCAAAATACGTCTGAAATTACGGAGCTGTTTTCGCCTGAGAACACCTCTTGATTTTCAGAAGTTTTTGTAACTATTCACGTTTTTCACGGCGTATTTTACGGACGTTATTGGAGCTGTTTTTCAATGGAGTCAATGAAAAACGGCTCCAAAAACGTCCCAAGAAGTGACATGCACTTCTGTGACGCGGGCGTATTTTTACGCGCCGTCTTTTGACAGCGACGCAGAAAATTACACCTCGTGAGAACAGAACATCGTAAAACCCATTGACAGCAATGGGCAGATGTTTGTAGGCGTAATGGAGCCCGAATTACGACTGAAAACAGTGCGTGTGAACATACCCTAATTGTGACTGTGAAACATGAAAAATGCTGACAGGTCCTCTTTAATGAAAGCTTGAATGACAATTGCATTGTGGAGAATATTGTTTGCAGGAATAAATCACATTGGTTCACAGACATTTCTCATAATTTAATTGTAATATTAGTTATGGAAATAATTCTAGGTACTAGAATTGCGATCTGATCTCTAGAGAAGTCATATCCTCCCCCACCTTTCATCCACAAGGGCTTGTCCACACTTTTTTTTTTTGCTGCGGAAAATTTACGCAGCATTTGCGCATCATAGTAGAGAATTCGCTGCAGAAAATCTGCACCATTTCATGTGTTTTTTACTGCGAAAATAGTGCAGATTTTTTTAATGCATTTTTTTGGTGCATTTTTTCAAGGGCTGTGTGATGGTGATATTTCTTCTTCCTATGATGTAATTTCCGCCCCCTGTAAGAACTTCGGCAGCGTTTCCAAAGCAAATTGCGCAGTACATTGTAGTTTGCCGGGAATTGTTGTTCCTCATTGATTTCTATGGGGAAAAACGCACAAAATCAGTCCACTTTCCGCAGCAATAATTGACATGCTGCGGAAATGAAATGACACATCGTAGATTAATTTTTGGACGGAAAGTTTCCGCAGCATGTGGATGACATTTGTTAAATCACACCAACTTTGCTGCTCTACATTGTTAATGTGCTAATTGACTATTCTAGCTGCAAACGTCTGGTTTTTAATGCAATATCAACATAGGTGTATAGAGGCCCATTTCCAGCAACCATCACTCCAGTGTTCTAATGGTACATTGTGTTTGCTAACTGTGTTAGAAGGCTAATGGATGATTAGAAAACACTTGAAAACCCTTGAGCAATTATGTTAGCGCCGCTGTAAACAGTTTTTCTGTTTAGAGGAGCTATAAAACCGACCTTCCTTTGATCTAGTTGAGAATCTGGAGCATTATATTTGTGGGTTCGATTAAACTCTCAAAATGGCTAGAAAAAGAGAGCTTTCATGTGAAACTCGACAGTCTATTCTTGTTCTTAGAAATTAAGGCTATTCCATGAGAGAAATTGCCAAGAAACTGAAGATTTCCTACAACTGTGTGTACTACTCCCTTCAGAGGACAGCACAAACAGGCTCTAACCAGAGTAGAAAGAGAAGTGGGAGGCCCCGCTGCACAACTGAGAAACAAGACAAGTACATTAGAGTCTCTAGTTTGAGAAATAGACGCCTCACAGGTCCTCAACTGGCAGCTTCATTAAATAGTACCCGCAAAACGCCAGTGTCAACGTCTACAGTGAAGAGGCGACTCCGGGATGCTGGCCTTCAGGGCAGAGTGGCAAAGAAAAAGCCATATCTGAGACTGGCTAACAAAAGGAAAAGATTAATATGGGCAAAAGCACACAGACATTGGACAGAGGAAGATTGGAAAAAAGTGTTATGGACAGACGAATCGAAGTTTGAGGTATTTGGATCACACAGAAGAACATTTGTGAGACGCAGAACAACTGAAAAGATGCTGGAAGAGTGCCTGACGCCATCTGTCAAGCATGGTGGAGGTAATGTGATGGTCTGGGGTTGCTTTGGTGCTGGTAAAGTGGGAGATTTGTACAAGGTAAAAGGGATTTTGAATAAGGAAGGCTATTACTCCATTTTGCAACGCCATGCCATACCCTGTGGACAGCGCTTGATTGGAGCCAATTTCATCCTACAACAGGACAATGACCCAAAGCACACCTCCAAATTATGCAAGAACTATTTAGGGAAGAAGCAGGCAGCTGGTATTCTATCTGTAATGGAGTGGCCAGCGCAGTCACCAGATCTCAACCCCATAGAGCTGTTGTGGGAGCAGCTTGACCGTATGGTACCCAAGAAGTGCCCATCAAGCCAATCCAACTTGTGGGCGGGGCTTCTGGAAGCATGGGGTGAAATTTCTCCCGATTACCTCAGCAAATTAACAGCTAGAATGCCAAAGGTCTGCAATGCTGTAATCGCTGCAAATGGAGCATTCTTTGACGAAAGCAAAGTTTGAAGGAGAAAATTATTATTTCAAATAAAAATCATTATTTCTAACCTTGTCAACGTCTTGACTATATTTTCTAGTCATTTTGCAACTCATTTGATAAATATAAGTGGGAGTTTTCATGGAAAGCATAAAATTGTCTGGGTGACCCCAAACTTTTGAACGGTAGTGTATATATATATATATGTTATGGTGTTATTAAAAAGATCAAATCACAAATCTTTATTAGGACCTTTGGGGTAGATTTTGAAATGCCAGCGTTTTTAAGTTGTTGTTTTTTTCAGCGTTTATTGCCGTGTTTTTTACCTCGATTTATTTTAGGTGTTTTATGAGATGAATCAATTACAAAAACAGCACCAACATTTTTTCCAAATGAACAGCCCAGTTTTCTTCCTTCCATTGATTTGGATACCGCTCCAAGAAAGAGCATGCCTCTTTTTTTTTTCGAGCAGTCAAAAGCCGCCTGGGAAAAAAAACATTCCTGCCTCCCATTGAAATCACTGAAGGGCAATTTGGGATGTCTTTTAGCACTGATTCTGGCACACTTTCCGCATTCCGTAATCAGCGCCAAAATCAGCGCCAAAATCAGCACCATAAACCTCCGTGTGGACTGACCCCTCGGTTGCATGTAGATAAAATACTAGTACCATATGGGGTGGGGGACAGGAGTTAACCCATTAATAGTAAATGCCATTATAAAAGAAATAAAGGCATGACAATGACTGTAGCTGTCATGAGGTCGGCCACAGCATTTATTATATTTTTTAACAAGGACCTTGCCGGTATACAGTAAATCTTATAACCATAACAATAATGTCTTTAAACTATTTCCCGATGCCATACCATTGTATGACGTTGGACAGGATGGTAAACCAGGCTTTCCTTACACTGAAAAGGATTGGGGGATCACCATAGGTACGTTTGGGGCGGCCGGTCATGGTCTGAGGCTACCAGGGAGCCCATGGCTGCCCAAAGAGAAAAAGCATGTTACCGTTTTGTTGCTTTTTTTGCCGCAAATCAAAACTGCTTTGTGTATGTCCTGCAATAGGACCTGTAGACATAAAGTCAGATGACCATCTGTTTGCAGTGCTTGTGTTAAAAGACCTGCGAACATAATGTCGCATAACCATGTAGGCAGGCTCTTAAACAAGAGTAGAGCACCAAGACTCCATAGAAAAGAAGTGTTTGGTGGAATCTTCCCAACCCCGTAATTTGAAATATAAAGCAAGCTTTCACAAACGCGTCTGAGCAACATTTCAAGATACACCATGGGAACACAGCGCAGCCTGAAAACGCAAAGACAAGTAGGATCAGTTTGGAGAGACACAGGATCTGCCACCTGTAGCCAAACATCCCAGTCCTTGTCATAGTGAGACCAAGGAGATGGGGCCAAAGATGTTTGAAACAAGCTCTGTAATTTTCATCCACCAGAGTCCACAATGAGTCCGGGCAATCCTTTCCCATTTTGAAGGCCACAGGGTGAGTTAGAAGAACACCTGCAACTGAACGCAAGATAATGCATTAGCTATACAATATTCTACTCCTGGGACATGACAATCCCAAAACGAAATGCTAAATTGTAAGCAACGCAAGACAAGATGACAGAGACCCAAAACTGGCAGAGGAAGAGGACAAATAATTAATGGCACACTAAGGTTATCAGTCCAAAGGAACACCTTGCTATACTTCAAGCGTTCATCCCACAATTTCATCAGTGTACAATGAGACACCCACATTGGAAGTCTCATCTGATAAGCAACTAGGATGGTCATCATACAACTCCCAAAACTAACTTGTGCCAAACCAAAAGATCAAAGCGAAGGGAGCGCGCAAACAGATAAAGTGACTAAGGGCTTGCACTCCTTTCGTTGCTAGAGACAAGCATGACCCATAGCCATAATACGACAAGCAAACACAAAAGGGCCGAGAAGGGACTGAACCACTAGCTGCTGAAGCTTATAGTCTGGCAACTGGAAAACCATCTTAACAGTATCAATGTCAACATCAAGAAATGATAACAGTGTGGTCAGAATTTCTGACTTATCGGGTGACAAAGGCACACCAAACTTAGCCGCAAAGAAACAGAACACATTCAAATGACACTGACATTGGGATGAGCCTCTAGTGCGAACCAACTCAATTAAAACCGAACTCATGACCCACTCAAGGAATGAACTGACAACCTCAAAGTAAGAACATAAGATTGAGCAGCCCGTGGGAAGGCATTTATAAAAGTAAAAGTAACCATCAAGATGACAGCCCAGTGAGTAGAAACTAACGGAATGCCCACTTAATACCGGACATCCGCAACCAGAGATGCCGGAGCAGTCACAAGAGCCCCTGACGAACCTACGCCCATGACAGCGGACAGAAGAACTGGCACGCCTATAATGACAAGACCGTTGACGGTCACGCCTAGAGCACTTGCGGCTGGAATGTCCATGTAAGAACTACATCCAGCCTCTACGCCACAAACTTCAGGAGGTGGGGCCATGGAGGGCTGGTTGCACAGATCCACAAAAGGAGTAGCGGGCAGGGAAGGGGCAAAGGACTTAGGGCCATAATCGCTGCTGCCTGAAGCAGAGAAAATAACATGGCCCTGGGAGAATGCAGGAGCACTCTCAAAAGAAATAACTCCAGCCCCTGCATTTATAGATGTGGAGAGAAGTGACCAGGAGTAGAAGGTGAGGCTGAAGAACAGAGCTGCAGTAGCAGCTGGGAAAGCTTGTGCAGTGGCTGCTCCTGATATGGATACAAGTGGTCCCTCTGCACTGACATGAGGCCGATAGCGATTTAATTTCCTTTTTGCAAGGGAGGGGGGGGGGGGTACACTAAAGCTCTGAGAGAAGAGCAGAGCCATGCACCAGGAAAAAGGGACAACCTAGCGGGCGTCTAGAGCAGCGTGTTGACCAGCGGTGTTACGTAGGTGGATGCAGGAGCAGAAGAGACCGTGGAGGACTTTTGCAGCTCCTCCATAACGTAGTTAAGCCACCCTACACTTTTCTGCTCCATCCGTGTCTCTGTACATTAACTATGCCCCTATATACCCTTCTATGTGGACCTCCCCTCACATGACCAGCAACTACCAGACCACCCTCAAATCAAACCCCTGCAACCTAATGTTAACATTTTCCTCACTCCCTGCAGTCATAGGTCCATTCGCTAGGAACTGCTGGACCCCAAACATTTGCACTCAACCTCTATAGCCTCCAATGTTATCTTTCTCCTAGTAACCACCAAGTGGAGAACCTCCGTGGGCCACCTAGTAAATACTGCGTTTTTTTTTTACAATGCATTTTTTGGGGAAATTAATTTATAACCATATTTTCTATTTTACAAACAGACTTTATTGCATTTAAATTGCATTGGAGTGAAGTATAGAAAAAGTGATAGATAGAAGATATATTTAAAGAGTTTTTAAAGGGATTATCCGGTTCTTAGTGGTGTTGCTGCCATGAAAGGCCAATGAGGCCAGCGATTGACTGCAGTGGCATAATGAACAGCACAAGAGTGCTACAGGAGCCTTCCGGGACTGGAGCGGCGGAGAACGGGACCTCAGCGTTGAAGTGGGGGGGGGGGGGGCACTTCCAGGGTATCTGCTACATTGTTATGTTAAGCCATCCCCTGTCCTACTGTAGATTGTAAAAAGTCCCGGATAACCCCTATAATGTAATTCTTCTTCCAGACATCATACTATAACATATAATATCCACATAATTTTATTTATAAGCCTCTATTTTTACTAATGACCCCTTTATTATGGAGATCAGTAAGGGTCCCATCTATAGCACCCCCCATGAAAACTGTCTACCTGGAGAGAGGACGCTTTATCCAGGTTAGCTATATACCTTATTTTAGTGGGGCATGGGAACTTGTGGAGGTATCCACAGACCCTACAAACAAGGGGAATGAACCCAAGTACCATGGAATGGAAATGTGGAAAAACAAGCACTAAGTTCTCCTGTCCCAATTGGTGTTAGGGTTGAGGTAGTGTTAACCATCACCAGAAAGGGGCCCCATTTTGATCTTTGATACAGGGGTGTACATAGATGTGAGGGAGTCCCATAGCAAAGTGAAAATCCATTTTTAACTAATGTCTGACACAGTGTAAACTGGATCAAATACTGAAGCTTCACTAACACGTTTTGGCTGTGTTGTACTTGACAGGCTGTGAAACGCTTGATATATTTATAACACCTGGGTGTTTGCATACAAAGGCAGCATGGCATTGGATGGAAGCCACACGATGTGTCATTTCCCATTCTATCACATGCAAAACTTTGTAACCTTGAATGCCCCATTATTTGTTTTCTGTGTCAATTCATCCCCCACAAAGCTTTTTCACGTAATTATAGATTAAGCCTCTTAAAAGTGAATTAAAAAAATATATATTTTAATAGCAGTAGCAGAGAATTATAAAAAGTTGGAGTATAACCTAGATTCCAGGTTTTCAAGACGTTGTCCACTTTGGACAATACTTCTTTGTTAGAAGGGTCCACCGAAGTTGAGCTGATTAAAAGGTGTTCAGCTGCTGGGACCCCAATTGACCATCTTTGATATGTGGGAGAACGTGACAGCAAGTGTTCAATATCCATGCAGCGCCACCATTGGGCAAATGAAGCATTAGAAAGTTCTTATTTAAAGAGGACCTGTCACCTGCCTAAAAAACTGCAGTTGACATCTTAGTTATATTGCAGGCACCACATAGATTCTGATGCTTTTTATTTTTTTCTTCTACCCCCCACCGTTCTTGAGATATCGGGGCCGTTAGTTCTGGTGTCCGATATGCAAATGAGGCCTTTTACTGTCAAGTGGGCGGTTACCCCTTATCAAGTGACAGGTGTTACCCGCCCACTTGACAGACAAAGGCCTCATTTGCATATCGGGCACAAAAACTAATGGCACAGTGGGGGCTAGATGAAAAAAATAAAGAGCGGCAGAATCTGTGAAGCGCCTGCAATCTTACTGAGATGTCAGCTGCAGTTTTTTGGGCAGGTGACAGGTTCTCTTTAAATTAATTGTCTGTCAGGATAAGGCATTCATAGCATTCACCTTAAGATCATAGCATTCACTTTTTTGTAAGATCTCTAAACAAAAGACATTCTATAAACCCCACTGATGTAAAAAAAAGAAAATAGTAAGGGGCTATGTGGGGACCAAAAATTATTAGCAGTGCAGTCCTTGCAGTATGTGAGTACACTCGCTAATTTACATATTACGCTCCCCGTCGGGCTGATTTTGAGATTTTCATAGTGCTACCGGGGGACCAGAAGTCTCGTTGCACAGACTTATTTGATGACAATACGACTCTTCCTTATGTGACAGGCCCCGCTGTACTCTATGAACAAGCAGGAGCAGTAGTACATTTATTCATCGATTACATAGAGTACAGTGGGGTTGGTCACATGACAAAGAGTCGTATCGTCATCAAAGAAGATAGTGTAACTAGACTTCCGGTCCACCGGCAGCGCTATAAAAATCTATATATTAGCGAGTCTACCACATACTGCAGGGAGTACACTGCTAATCATTTTTGGTCACCACATAACCCCTTTAACTAGACACAGTACATACATGCAACCTATCGAGCACTTGACAACTCATCCACCTCCATATCAGAGTTTCTACTGTGGTAGTTTTTGGGCCATAAGCAATAACTAATTTGCTCTTTCTTCTAGTGTTTTTCAATACACATACAATACTACAACCAAAGACTACCAACTCAAACCAGTCTGCACTTTAAATGTAAATTATACTGGCTGATTAGTCAGCAGTATGACTGTGGTTGTTTGTTTTTATATGTTCTGAGCTGTAGAACGGTCATCTGAGTTCCCATAATGCACTGTACTCCAGCAAAAAGTGTCAGAAGAATTTTGAATGTACTTTTCTGTCTGAATAGCCAAAAAAACATCATGTACTTAAAAAGTGGTAAAGGTAACGCAAACGATTTACATACTATTGACTCAACTATTCATGTAAACTTCGCGCTTGCGTTATGAACCTCTGTCGGTGTTCCAGTAAGCGTTCCAGTATTTTCGATGTCAGGAATTGTGCAGTCTGCAGAGCTATTCGTAGACGTAAATAATACTGGAACCCATCGTTCACAGGGTCCATTAGATGATAGATCTGTCACAGCATCATAGCCTCCATTGTAACAGTAGCAATAACACAATAACGCCTGTGTCAACAAAGCCTTAAGCCATGGAATATTGTAAAATGTTATGCAAAGGCGAAGTGTTACCTTAACTTTCAGTTATCTACTATATATCCGTATCTACCACTGTCCAGAATCGTACTTGTGTAGATATCGAGGGTCTGCTCTCCCTCTAGTGTGTAACTATAGAGCAACTGGATCCATAGCTATCCAACAAAGGTTTTTCTTCTTTTTTTAACAATTTTGTTTATTAAACTTTTTCGAATATGGGGTACATGAAAAAAATATGGGGTACAGGAATAAAAAGGAGGGAAAATAAAAAAGAAAACCAAATATAAGGCTATGAAGGGGGGGGGGGGGAAATCCCCAGAAGCAATTTTGGTTTACAAGAGATTACAGATTACAAAATGACGGAGTGATAGATCATCAATCTGCCATTTAGTCAGTGGTATTTGAGTTACGGCATAGTCTAGTGGTATGTGTAAGAACTGGTAGTTCCTTGTTATTTGACCTTTGGGTATGTTTTGTCTAGAGAAGCCTTGGAGAAGATAGGGATTCCATTCCCGCTCTGGCAATTGCTTCAAGAAATTTGTGATATAGCTTTTGGCTTGTGAATAATGGAAGGGATCAATGGGTACGGTCGGGAACTTCAACCGCATCTCAGACAGCGTAAGCATCCTCCTCTCCAATATGTGAACAAACTGTTTTATTGAGGTCAAACCCAGTGCATGAAAGATGCCATGGGGGTTGCCATCTTGAAAGTTAGGGTTGCATATCAATAGCAGGTAGAGAGACAGTGAAGGGGAGAGCTGAAAATGCGTTCTAATTTTTTGCCATGCCCGCCAGTTGTTAAAGAGTAAAGGGTTGCTTCTAGTGTCAATTGATAACTGATTGTAAGGAAGGTGTAGAAGAGCTGCAAGTGCCTGACCCGGGAAGAGACTAGAGTCAAGAGGGGTGGACGTGTAACATGAAGTGTCATGGAGCCGGTCAGAGACAAAGCGAAGCAATGCCGCCAAGTTATATTGCTTGATATTAGGGAAATTGATCCCCCCATTAGCCCTTGGCTGCTGCAGCATGTGGAAGGCTATACGTGACTTTTTCCCTCCCCATATAAAAGTCCTACAAAGCAAGTTAATCCATTTTTCATCCGCTGGTGTGAGACAAATTGGAAGCATGTGTAGGAGATAGAGGAGCCTAGGAAACTCCGCCATCTTAATCAGATTCACCCTCCCCAAATATGAGAGAGTGAAGTGTTTCCAAGTGCTTAAGCTCTTCTCTAATCTGGAAATATATTGGGACATGTTAAGCCTATATAATTTACCCGGGTATTTGGAGATTTGTGCCCCCAAATATGATAACGCTGAAGATTGCCACCGGAACGGGAAAGCCGAGGACCACTGTGGTACAGAAGGTCCCTTTAGTAAAAGAGATTCAGTTTCGTCCGCATTCAACACATAGCCGGACAATCTCCCAGTCTATCCAGGTCCCGAAGGAGTGGGGCCAGCACCCACTTGGGATCCGACACCACTAATAAGATATCATCTGCGAATGCTTCTACCTTTAATTCTATATTGTGTGATTCAACTCCCTGAAAAATCTGAGTTTGCCCCAGATGACGTAACAGGGGATCAATGGAGAAATTAAAAGGTAAAGGGGAAAGAGGGCAGCCCTGTTTGTGCCCCTAACTATATCTATAAGGGGGGAATTTAGCCCATTGACCGTCACACACGTCATCACAAAACTGTACAAATTGAGAGAAAACCGTGTCAAATTGTAATTTTGAGAGGATCGCGTCTAAAAAAGGCCATGCCACTGTGTCAAAGGCCTTCTCGGCATCCAGGCTCATGAGAACGGTGACCAGTTGTGTCGGGTCCTGCGCCAAAACAGTCGCAGTCACTGCCGTTCTAATATTTTTTATGCTGGTCCTACCCTACGTGCATCCAGTCTGGGCCTCGGAGGGGACCGGAGAGAAAGTATTGGAGTCTGTCCGCCAATATTCTAGCCAAAAGTTTATAATCTTGATTTAGTAGTGATATCAGGTGGTAAGATTGGAGTAAAGAAGGGTGTTTAACTGGTTTTGGTATAAGCACTGTGCGAGATTTTGTGAAGCGGTCACTGGGCTTAATATGTATCAAGGTTTCATTATACAGACTCGTCAGAAGCGGTACAATTTGGGGGCCTAGCATTTTGTAATATTCTGCTGAAAATCGACGTTTTCCCATTAGAGGTCAAAGAAATTGCATGTCTCACCTCTTCCTCCTGTATCTCATATGTCAACAAAACCTGTTGTTCTGAAGAGAGAGTGGGCAAACGAACCGAGTCCAGAAAGGAATCTATGTCAGAAAGAGAAGTCAGGGTGGCCCATAAAGATCCTCATAGTATTCTGTGAAACTTTGTGCAATCTCAGTAGGGTCTTTGGAAATGATTTTCGTGGAGCGGCAAAGCAAGGAGAGGATAGGTTTAAAGAGGTGTCTTTGTTTAGTAAGAGCGGCCAGGAGTTTGCCTGTCTTGTTGCCCCACCTATAAAACGTATTATCTGTATTCCTCACCTGCCAGTGAGATTCATTATGGATGAAGGTGTCCAAGAGGTGCTTAGCTGTCTGATAAGCCAGATGACTTTCCGGGATAGAATCATTAGCATGGGTCCTTTGAGTCGATAATAGAGAGTTATGTAGGGCAGTGAAACGATCTCTTTGTAATTTCCGCCTTTGAGACAGATAACTGATGACATGTCCCCGCATCACAGCCTATGTTGCAGCCCACAATAGAGGGATATCATTTGACTGAGATATGTTGTCATCCAAGTAATTATCCCAGTGCATTTGAAGGTATTGCTGGAAATCAGAGGAATCTGTAGGTAGGCAGGAAATCTCCAAAATTTAGATCTCTCAGTTGGAGAGGACAGGGCCATAGTCAAGGTAATCGGAGCATGGTCCGAAATAGTAATCGAATAGATTTGGGAATTATTATGGGAATCAAATAATGAGGTGGAGATTAGAAAATGTGCCATGTGAACTCAAGTGACACGTATATTCCCTAGCTCCAGTGTCAACTACTCTCCAGGGGTCACACAAATTAAGAGAGTCAACAAAAAACTCTAAGGAAGACGCAGCCATTTGGGATTGAGGGTTTGGTGGGGAGCAATCCATAGAGGCATTTTGGACTAGATTAAAGTCCCCGCCAATGATTGTCACAGCGCGGGAGACCCAGAATTACCTGAAGAACCTCCGTGAAAAATATGTGTTGGTCCTGATTAGGGGCGCATACGTTAACCAATAAATAGGGAGTGCCTTCCATCGTGATGCGCAAGATAATATATCTGCCTTGAGGGTCACAAATGCATTGTTCTAGCTTGAATTGTAGGGTTTTTCTAAAGAATCGCCACCCCTCTCTCGAAGAAGAGTGCAAGGCGGAATGACATTCGCCCAACCAGGGGGCCGTCAATTTCCTTTGGGTACCCAATCTCCAGTGAGTCTCCTGCATAAAGATGACATCTGGGGAGAGTCTCTTGAGATATTTAAGCACTTTCCCTCTCTTTAGAGGCGTGTTTAGGCCTACAACGTTCCATGAGAGGAAGTTTAAATGTGGTGATGTGTGATAAGTGCCAGGTGTCAGTGTATGTGAGGTACTCATCCTGTGTCATCCTGCCAGGGCCCCCCATAGCAATCGCTTGGGGGACACATGGTATCACAGCCCCACATAATTTTTATGATTTAAAGGTTGGTGGTTTCTGGTTTGGTTTCTTCCTCCCCACCCCTCTTTTATTATTACAGTTGGTATTTACCTGCATGGGTAAGGTTCAGGTCAGCTGTACAGGAATGTACGAGCAGGTTCTGGAATTCTCCACCTTGCGCTCGTGAAGCCCGCGCTTTTTACTGATTGGATAACGAGCAGCAACGGCGGGAAGATTTCCTGTTTAAATTCTGGTGTCCGGCAGTGTTCCGGGCCGTTTGAAGAAGATTCAAGACAAGCCCCGCCCAGCCCTCCCCTTTTTTAAAAGGGCTTCCCTGTTGAGATGTTTACTAGTGGGGTTTAGTCTCCCAGCTAATGCTGGGGGGACTTGGTTCAATAATTTGATGATGATTGATTAATGAATTTTCAATAATTTTATGGTTATGTTGGATTGAATTATTTATTCTTGGGTAACCCTTAATAAACATCGCGGCCTATATTTCCAATTATAAAGTTGTGGTTGTCATTTATTTGTATGTTTATATGTTGGGGTTTGTGTTACCATGTGTCTAGTAGAAAGTTCTGGATCAATAGAGACGTAAGCCAGTCACCACTCCACACGGTCCCAGCGAGCCACATGTGTAGCCTAAATAGAGAGGTGTCAGCAATTTCTGGAGTTGTGCACCCAGGGGGTCTGAAAGAGGAGAGAATACATCAAAGACAAGCAGTAAAAGCAATAAAGGCAAAACAGGTGAACAATTAGATGAACAACAGTGACAGCAATCCAAGCTAAGAACAGCGAGGTTTCTGCCAATAATACTAACTGAACGTTGTCTGCATCAATTTGCACCCGTGGACGAAATGTGCACATGTCCAATGAAAGTCGGGCATATTCCCTGGTAACAGAGGTGCATATCACTTGGCGTCGCGGTCTTCCAGGTGAAGCTGTCTCCAAGCCAGAACTGAATCTTCAAAAATGCAGATGCGGTCACTATCTTGAACTCTCAGCCTTGCCGGAAATAAAAGTTGAAAGCGCGTGTTCCTCTCATGAAGCAAGAGGCAAACAGGAGCAAAGGCTTTTATTTTTTGTGAAACAGCTGCAGAGTAGTCCTGGAAAATCAGGATTTTGGAGTCGTTGATTAATAAGTCCCTCTGGTTCCTATAGGCTCAGAACTTTCTCTTTAATTGCCCAATGGAGGTACTTGACTATGACAGGACGTGGTCTAGTGTCACCAGCTCCCCGATTGGACCTAGGAGGGCCCAGCCTGTGTGCTCTCTCAATCATGAGGGGGTCACCCCCAAGATCTAGGTTAAGCGATTGTGGAAGGGATTTGCTGAGATAGTCCGTCAAGCAATCAGCCGTCACCGTTTCAAGGATACCCACAAATCTTAGGTTGCTGCGTCTGTCCCTGTTTTCCAGATCCTCCAGTTTGTCCCTTAGCACCTGAGTCGTGGCTTGGCTCTGGCGCAGGGTATCCTCCAGACTTGAAATGGTGTGTTCAGAGGAGGTGAATCTGGTCTCCAAGTCAGCAAATTTCTGAGAGTTGGAGGTGATCTGGGTCAGCGCCGAGTTGATAGACGTGTGTAAGATATCCAGGCGTTTATCAGAGGCAATAACATCAAGACCTCCTGCGCCACCAGGGTAGCCTGATGTGAGCCCATGTCAGAGCTGTGTTGAGGGCTGTTTTGTGGGGACAGCTGAGGGGGGGTCATATCATCTCCTGTAAGTAGCTCCGGAGAGAATTGCGGTTGTGGAGAGTGCAATTTAGTTAGATGATTTTTTCTCCTTTAGCGTTTCCCTTAGTTTTATGGTGGAGGAGCGTGGTGTGTCCAGTACTGGGGTGTTCTGAGAGTGAGTCGACCTTTCCTTTTGACGATTTTGTGAGGTATCTGTCCATAACACAATTCCCTATGTCAGGGGTAAGGCGTCAAAAGAGCGTATGAGAGCAGAGTGTCAGAAGGTCAGACGGGGAATTCGCCCGACGGCATTCAGACAATCATTAAAACATCAGTGGCTGTATGATCCAGACAGAAAACATTAGGATTCAAATACAGCATTAGGGCTTATTTAGACGAACGTGATATACGTCCGTGCAACGCGCGTGATTTTCACGCGCCTCGCACGGACCTATGTTAGTCTATGGGGCCGTGCAGACTGTCCGTGAGTTTCACGCAGCGTGTGTCCGCTGCGTAAAACTCACGGCATGTCCTATATTTGTGCGTTGTTCGCGGATCACGCACCCATTGAAGTCAATGGGTGCGTGAAAATCACGCGCAGCACACGGAAGCACTTCCGTGTGACACGCGTGATTCGCGCAACAGCAGTAAAAAGTATGAATGAAAACAGAAAAGCACCACGTGCTTTTCTGTTTACAAACATACAAACAGAGTGTCATAATGAAGGCGGCTGCGCGAAAATCACGCAGCCACGCATCATACGCTACTGACACACGGAGCTGTTAAGTGCCTTTTGCGCGCACAAAACGCTGCGTTTATTGAGCGTGCAAAATGCACACGCTCGTGTAAATCCGGCCTTAGTGTTCCGCCAGAGTCCAGTTCCCGGACCAATATGAGGCAGTGCTAGTCACCCTCGTCCATTCACCAGTGGGGAGAGAAGTGGGCACTATGCAGTCCGTCTACCACGCAGTGTAATATGTGTGAGGTTAGGGAGAGCAACGGGGTCTCCAGGGACCCACACTGAGGGGGCCAGGAGGTCTCTGGGGCATCCCCAATATTTCCAGGTGTGGGGGTGGTGTGGTCCCTCGCAGGATTTGTACCCCTCTCCAAACTGCACGGCCAAGGGGGATTGATGGGGTCCTCCGTGGTCTATAGGGACGTTTCCCCTGTGGGGGTCCACTCACCCAGGCATGTGGGGGGGAAAAGGCCGTCCCGCTGCCTAGCTGGATGGCGGCTATTCCCGCAACTCTGCCAGTAATCTCTGTTTGGGAGTGACAGCCGGGAGTCGATGGGGCCCGCCCAAGACTATGGGGCTGATTACCCAGGGGAGACCCACTCACCCTGGAATGTTGAGGACAGTCGCCGCTGTCCCGTGGCTACTCAAGATGGCGGCGGCAGGCGTTGTCGTCGCTTTGTCCTCAGACACCGCCTGTGACTCTGGGGCTAAGAACGGAGGGGCTCCTTCATCACCACCACTCACCGCTGAGCCAGGTATGACCCACCAGTGGTCTCCGGGGTCAGGATGTCTCTGATGCAGTGGAGATTGCAGGGGATGTTAGGAGCCGCGGGTTAAAGCGGCCATGCTCGATGCCCTGTCCCCGGAAGTCCAAGGTTTCTTTTTATGCAAATGCCTAGGGAGTCGTGTGTCGTGTGGAAAGAAAACGCAGGTTTTCTGTGGAGTACAGAGACACGCAGGACCCGCTATCACTGAGCCCGTTAATCCTGTGGACCTGACAGGTTCAGGTCTTAGCGCACAATACTGCTGCTCTGTATACAGAAAGCATCTGTACACCGCGTTCCAAATTATTATGCAAATGTTATTTTCCGCTGATTTTCCTAAATAGTCGATGCAAATGACAATCAGTATAATCTTCAAGCCATCAACCGTTGGAGTATAATGTGAATTTTATTGAACAAATCTCCTAATGATAACAGGTTTTTTTTTAGAAGTAAAAAACTCAAAATGCACTGTTTCAAATTATTATGCACAACAGAGATCAAAACATTTTAAAGGTTGTAAAGAGAACTAAAATGGTAATTTGTTGAATTTGCAGCATCAGGAGGTCATATTTACAGAAATCAAAAGCTCTTTCAATCAAAAAAAAACTTAACAGGCCAAGTTACATGTTAACATAGGACCCCTTCTCTGATATCACCTTCACAATTCTTGCATCCATTGAATTTGTGAGTATTTGGACAGTTTCTGCTTGAATATCTTTGCAGGATGTCAGAATAGCCTCCCAGAGCTTCTGTTTTGATGTGAACTGCCTTCCACCCTCATAGATATTTTGCTTGAGGATGCTCCAAAGGTTCTCAATAGGGTTGAGGTCAGGGGAACATGGGGGCCACAGCATGAGTTTCTCTCCTTTTATGTCCAAAGCAGCCAATGACTCAGAGATATTCTTTGCAGCATGAGATGGTGCATTGTCATGCATGAAGATAACTTTGCTACGGAAGGCACGGTTCTTCTTTTTGTACCACGGAAGAAAGTTGTCAGTCATAAACTCTACGTACTTTGCAGAGGTCATTTTCACACCGTCAGGGACCCTGAAGGGGCCTACCAGCTCTCTCCCCATGATTCCAGCCCAAAACATGACTCCGCTACCTCCTTGCTGACGTCGCAGCCTTGTTGGGACATGGTGGCCATTCACCAACCATCCACTACTCCATCCATCTGGACCATCCAGGGTTGCACGGCACTCATTAGTAAACAACACGGTTTGAAAATTAGTCTTCATGTATTTCTGAGCCCACTGCAACCGTTTTTGCTTGTGGCCATTGTTTAGGGGTGGCCGAATAGTAGCTTTATGCACACTTGCAAACCTCTGGAGGATCCTACACCTTGAGGTTAGCGGGACTCCAGAGGCACCAGCGGCTTCAAATACCTGTTTGCTGCTTTGCAATGGCATTTTAGCAGCTGCTCTCCTAATCCTATTAATTTGTTTGGCAGAAACCTTCCTCATTATGCCTTTATCTGAACGGACCTGTCTGTGCTCTGAATCAGCCACAAATCTTTTCACAGTACGATGATCACGCTTAAGTTTTCTTGAAATATCCAATGTTTTCATACCTTGTCCAAGGTATTGCACTATTTCATGCTTTTCGGCAGCAGAGAGATCCTTTTTGTTTCCCATATTGCTTGAAACCTGTGGCCTGCTTAATAATGTGGAACGTCCTTCTAAAGTAGTTTTCCTTTGATTGGGCACACCTGGCAAACGAATTATCACAGTTGTCTGAGATTGATTACAATCATCCAAAGAGCCCTAAGACACAATACCAGCCATGAGTTTCATTGAAAAACTAATAATTAAATGTTTATGACACTTAAATCCAATGTGCATAATAATTTGGAACACGGTGTAAAAGTACACAGCGTATCCGTCCTGGAAGCCGCAGGGAATTTTGGCAGAAAAATCAGCACAAATTTGTGGTGCAGTTTTTTGGGGAGGAATCTCCGCTGCAGAAACACTGCTATAAAAAGAAAAGTTAACACCCTGTTCTCCGTTGTCATAGTGACGTGTCCCTTTGCTCTGAGTACAGCCCGGTCTCCTGGGATAATGCTGTAGTCCATGTGACCGCTGCAGCAGTCTTATGGGATGAAATGTCATCCAACTGTCTGTTCGTTACCGGCTGCTACTTGACAGGACACAGGTGTTTTCTCCCCCTGTTGGCACCAAATTTTCCGTCAGATCTTCACTTTCTCCTTCGCTTCATGTTGCGCCTCAGCAGATGTGCAAGGAGTTAGTTCCCCGTCCCCTGCTGCTGTCCATCATAGTCGGTGGGAACTCCTGTTCCGAGAAATTCCTTCAGATCTATGGGCAAAAAACAAATTATTAAGTGCATAGTACACCTAATTTGAAAACTTCAAACCTTTGATTTAAATACTTATGGCCAATGTCCCATGCTAAACAGGATGAACAGCAGCGCTTTGTAGTGTGGAAGCTTTGGACGTTCTGAGGGAGAGGTCCCATTCCACTCTGCCTTTTCGAACCTCCTTCATGAAGCGGCCCAGCACTTTCTTCCACCTTTTTTTTTTACATCATCCTCTAAAAATATCGCCCAGGTCTCTCCCGACATGAGACACTGATTGGTGGGAACACTGCAGTTTTATAAATTTAGCGCCACCCCAACATAACAATGTGGCGTAGCCACGCTAAATGTCATCACCGTGTTATAGCGCAGCAAAGAATACAAAATGGCATTCGGACAATACATCCTGATGCCAACAGTTTTAAAAACCCAAAAATCCAAACATTATGCCACCTGTCAAAGATAGGGAACGTTACCATGCACAACATAAATAACCTTTACACAGGCCGGACTGGCCACATATGTGCAGGAATTTCAGGGCCCCATACAGCTAAATTGTCTTGGCCCCCCTACCGTGGCACCGCCTGTTAACGGTACTCCGTCCAGCACTATATCATGCTACCCCTTCATTTCTACTTTCTCTCTGAGAATCGTCGACACAGATGTAGCGCAATTCAGAGTATTGCAGCCTTCTCACATTCACTTCATTGTGAGAGGGCTGCAATACTGTGAATCGCCGCTACATCCGTGTTGACGATTCACAGTGAGCAAGTAGAAATGAAGAGGAAGCAGCGCTCGGACCGACCCATAAACTATTGATGGCCTACAAAATGCCCAAAATGTTAGGCTGGGTTGACACCTGCGTTCAGCTTTCTGTTATTCTCCTCTGTCAGAGCAGAGCAACGGAAAAATAAGAAGCCTCTGTTCCGTTGCACAACGGACAACCCCTGCAGCCAACGAAACCCCTTGACTTTAATGGGTTTTGTTGGATTTCCGTTGGGGTTTCGGTGGTTTTAACGAAAACAATAGTGCAGCATGCTGCACTATTGTATCCGGTATTCTGTCAGATCTGCAACGGAGCCTCCAACGCAGATGTGAACAAAGCCTAACACAAAAGTTTTTTATTTTTTTAAGCTGGTTCACAAAAAAAATTATTACAAATTCTACTGGACCAACTGCCTATTTAGAGACAGGCAGCAGCTCCAGGAGCGACATCATAAGGGTAGGAACACAGTAGGCGGATACACTGAGTAAAACTACACAGCTTATCCGCCCCGGTAGCTGCAGGGAATTCCGCCAGCAAAACCGCACCAAATAGTGGCACAGGTTTTGTGAGGCGTGTCCGCTGCGGGAATCCTGCAGGGAAAAAAAATGTTTAGACTTACCCCGGTCGTAGCCCTGGCGACGCGTCTCCCTCTTCTGAACGTAGCCCAGCCTCCTGGGATGACGCTGTAGTCCATGTGACCGCTGTAGCAGTCACATAGTATAAAACGTCATGACAGGAGGCCGGGCTGCGCTAAGAATAGAGGATCGCGTCGCCAGGGCTACGGCCGGGGTAAGTCTAATTTTTTTTATAAATTTCAAACTTGTGATTTTTGCGGCAGAGCCGCAGCATTTCCGCAACAGAGGAGCAGCGATTCCGCAGCATAAATTGACATGATGCGGCTTAAAAAAACACACTGCAGGTCAATTTTTTTAGCTGTGTGTGCATGAGATTTGTTCAAATGTCATCCACTCTGCTGCGACTGTAATACGCTGCGGATTTTCCGCAATGAAATGTGTTGCATAAAATCCACAGCGTTCATGCCTAGTGTGTTCCTACCTTAACAATAAGGCCCAGTTCACAGAGTTTTTGGGCCTTGATATTGACTCTTGATATTGACTCACTGCGCAGAATCAGCACCATAAAACTTCCAAAACCGCCTCCCATTGATTTCATCTGAAATCAATGGAAGCCAGTCGCGGAAAAAATAAAAAGCAGTACGTCCTTTCTTGCCGCGGTTCCGCCTCTGACCTCCCATCGAAATCAATGGGAGGCAGAAAATGCTTTTTCGCTGCGTTTTTTGTCTGCTGTCCTCAATCGCCGCAGGCAAAAAACGCAGCAAAAAACGCGGCAAGATACTGTGGGCAGGTCAATTCTTTAAGGAATTTTGAGGCAGATTTTTTCTGCCTGCAAAATACTCTGTGTGAACAGGGCCATACATAAATCAGCACTTTCAGACACTTTATTCACTGTGTCAGAAGAGATGCTGGCTCCCACTCCAGTCCTAGTTGTCAGGCGATGTCTTCCAGGTCCAGTCTTCCGGGTCCAGTCCTTCACCTCCAGTCAGGCTCCAGAAAATGGCGGGGATCGGAGAACGCCTGCCGCCGCGCTACAACTGGACTCCTCCTCCTCTCCTTACGAAGCTACGCTCTGGAGGAGAAAAAGAGGAGGAGAAGGAAGAGGAGGAGAAGGAGAAAAGTTATGTGTCAGTGTGCGCCGGTGTCCGGGTGCGTGCGAGCGGGCGGTGTTTGACGGCCCCCATGACGAGAGGGGGGGCCCGCAGCTCACGACATTCTTTTGGTGAAAAGAACAGGCCCCATTTGCAGGGGCCTGTTTTTTTCTACCAAAGGCAAGTCGCAGCAGTTGCCGAGCCCCATTTCTATTAGGTTTGGCCGGGCCCCTTACAGCAGTACCCCTAATACCCCCCTGATGGTGGCCCTGCATATGTGAAATGTATATAGTGGTTGGACCTCCTCTTTGAGCACCACCAAGGGCACATAAGTGGCAGCAAAAGCACATGTTAAAGGAGAGTGCACTTAAGTAAGTCATATACTGTACTCAAATAATATTTACAATGCAACTATGGGCCAAAAATACAAGTCCCCTTTGAGGGTTGAGGTTCTCTCCACACATACTACACTCCATTGGATGCCGTATTATGGTATTATGGGAATATTCTCCCCTAGAAACAATAATAATGATACTAGTACCATCTGGCATGTTATCTTAGATCTCTTCACTTGTGTAAAGAAGTGGTAAACATGAAGACCATTGTAGCTTTGCAGGAAATGGTCAGAGTGGAGGATATAAAAATATCACGATAGAGTGGGCGGTTTAATTATATTCTATGAGACTCAGGAGATGTGTGAAGGTGTGAGAATCCTGCAGTCATCGGAGGTTTGCAGATGATCAGAGACGTGACTGTATTACGGCTGTGCTAGAAATCATTGTGGCCCGAGAGCACATTAAAAATAGTGATGTTCAAGGAGCTGTATTAAAAGGAGTTTTCCTGGGATTAAAAAAATTTGTTCTGCCCCAAATGCTAAAATATAAAAAAAATTCAATATCCACTACTTACCTTAAGAATTCCTCACTGTTCCCTTGTTGCCTGTAGCGCCCATGGCCGCGGGCCGTCGGGTTTACTCACCTCCCGACGCCCGCAGCCATGGATCCGTGAGCGCTGGTTCCCATCTCCTTCCTAGGAGACGCCAGTGCTCACTTCCGCTCCGGTCTGCTGTGTCCCGTAGGGTGCGCGCGCACACGCTCGTGCTTGCTCTTAAAGGGCCAGCGCGCACACATGTAGGAAATCATCATCATCAACTCTCATGATTTCCTGGTCTATAAGAAGGCCACAGCCATTCTGATCCTTGCCTGAGCATTGTTAGTATATCCCAAGTCTGTCTTGCAAATGGTCCCTTAGTGTTTCCCGTTCCAGTTGTTACCCGTGCCCTGTTACCTGTTCCTGTATCCCGTGCTGTGTTCTTGTTCCTGTGCCTACTAGTTGGAGTCTTGTCTACTACACCTGCTGTTGCCTTGCCACGTCCTGTGTCATCTGCCTCATCCAGAGGGATTCGATACTTCAGTAAAGTTAATGTGGGTGTATGTGACAGCACAGCGTGATCTCGCGAGGTCACGCTGTGCTCAGAACAAATGGACATGAATGGAGAGAAGTGTATGACGCTGATTGGTCAGTGTCATACACTTGCCTTTACAACGCCCAGTTGGTCAACAGTTAAAAAACGTCCAGTTGGGCATTAAGAAAGTAATTAGCATAAATCAAAAATTGCTCATAACTTGCTCAAAAATGATAGTTTTTCAAAATAAAAACCACTGTCATCTACATTACAGCACCGATCAGATTATGTAGGAGACAGGGCACTTATAATCTGGTGACAGAGACTCTTTAAGGTCATCATGTAGGTAAGTATATTAAGACGTTTATTACTTTAGCATTTTGGCTAGAATCTAGAAATCCCTTTAACTGCCTTTAGATTTCCAAGTTTAGTTTGCATATTTTGTTATTTTTTCACAATTTTGTGAACATTTGAATACAAAAGTAATCTGAACTATTTCAACTAACCTGTGCTTGTTAATAATGCCAAAAATAACTGTAAAACCTGTGCCAATACAAAAGGGATTCAAGTATACAATTACAGTTCCGGTTCTTAGAGAGTGAGTTATAATGAGCAATGACCGAAATTGGCAAAGTGATGATAAAGGGTGAGATTGAAGGGAAAAGCATGACTCATTCTCTCGCTGCGAATACGTCGCCTGGGGACTTCTACGTCTCCGCGTGACATGCACAAAGCTGATCAGGATTCCTCTAGACCAGATCTAGGAAAATATAAATGTTTAGCGGAAGAAACCTCTCATAGTGCAGCATAGAAGAGGTCAAGGAGAAGACAAACCAAATATGTACTGTTATTAAACGCATTTCCTGAGGAAATCCACCACGATAAGCCATGTATATTTATTACATATAAGGAGATATTTCCTACATAAACAGTGATGCATTATTTAAACTAATGCTCAACAAGCAAGCATGAGTAACAGGTTTCTTTAACATTTTTCATAAAATTATTCGGCAACGGGAAATTAAATTAAAATGTGCCATGATACTACTAATACCACCAATCGGAGCCTTGCAAGCTCACAATGATAAGAATATATAAAAAAATGGATATAGGAAAGCGCTACGCAAAGGGAGGATCGGCAAAGTACTAATAATAATAGGTGGATTTATTTAGCAAAGAGGGGCAACGCGTTTCAACACAGAACCTGTGTCTTCATCAGGCCAAAAATACGCCGTATTTTTTGGCCTGATGAAGACACAGGTTCTGTTTTGAAACGCGTTGCACCTCTTTGAATAAATACACCAATTATTATTAGTACTTTGCCAATCCTCCCTTTGTGTAGCGCTTTCCTATATCAATTTTTTTATATATTTTTACCAAAAAATATATATCCTTTTAAAATGGCTACTCCCTGCGGCACAATACAATTGATGCCGGTATTTGGATATTGAAAGCTGCAACTGTAAAGGATCTGCCAGGCACTGCTTCAGGGTTAACTCCCAGAATTAATCAGTCAACACCTGAGTGTACATCCCTGAGACAGACACCAGCTTCCTCCACTCAGGCTGGCAGGCTTAGGAGTGGGAGAGCCTATCGCAACCTGGCCAGACTCAGCTAGCTCCCGCCCTCGGTCTATTTAAGCCTGCTCTTCCTGTCCATCTGTGCTTGTGAATTCTTTCCTTGAGGTTTCCTGGCCCAGCTACAGCTCCTGCTACTTTTTGATCCTGCTCCATACAGACCCCGGCTTACCGACTACTCTTCTGCTTTTCGCTTTGTACCTCGCACTCTCCTGGCTTGACTCGGCTCGTTCACTACTCTGTTGCTCACGGTGTTTCCGCGAGCAACTGCCCATTTCCCTTGCTTGTATTCCCTTGTTTGTTTGTCGTGTTTGTCATGCACTTACTGAGCGCAGGGACCGCCGCCCAGTTGTACCCCGTCGTCTAGGGCGGGTCGTTGCAAGTAGGCAGGAACAGAGTGGCGGGTAGATTAGGGCTCACTTGTCCGTTTCCCTACCCCCCCCACCATTACAAATTCACAAGCCCTATACCTAGTCTACCCTGGTCCCTGACACCATTATGGAACCCCGTGAAACCCTGGCTCAGCAAATGCAGGGTCTCTCCCTACAGGTCCAGGCCCTGGCTCAGAGGGTCAACCAGCCTGATGCTACCTTGGTAGTTCCCCTCACCGCACCCCTTGAACCCCACCTCAAGTTGCCCGACCGGTTCTCAGGTGACCGGAGGGCTTTTCTCTCCTTTCGGGAGAGTTGTAAGCTTTACTTTCGCTTAAAGCCACTCCTCAGGTTCTGAGAGCCAGCGGGTGGGTATAATTATGTCCCGGCTCCAGGAAGGGCCCCAAGAGTGGGCCTTCTCCTTGGCTCCTGGCGCCCCTGAACTTTCCTCCGTTGATTGTTTCTTTTCTGCCCTCGGACTTATTTATGACGAGACTGACAGAACTGCCTTTGCCGAGAGTCAGCTGGTGACCTTACGTCAGGGTAAGAGACCTGTTGAGGAGTATTGCTCTGACTTTCGGAAGTGGTGCGTAGCTTCTCGGTGGAATGACCCTGCCTTAAGGTGCCAGTTTAGGTTGGGTCTGTCGAACGCCCTGAAAGACCTGCTAGTTAGTTATCCCTCTTCTGACTCCTTAGACCAGGTTATGGCTTTAGTGGTACGACTTGACCGACGTCTCAGGGAACGACAACGTGAACGTTTATGTGTTTTTTCCTCCGACTCCCCCATGATGCCTCCCGAAGTCCCGTTGCTTCGTTTCTCCCCTAAAGACTCAGAAATACCTATGCAACTCGGGGCCTCCGTGTCCCCTCAACAACGTAGAGAATTCCGCAGGAAGAATGGTCTCTGCTTCTACTGTGGGGATGTCAAGCATCAAGTAAACAACTGTCCCAAGCGTAAGAATGCTGCCAGAGAGCTCCCGCGTCTAAGTGATCATCGGGGAGGTCACTTGGGCGCACAGGTATTTCCCGTAAATATGAAACGTACTAAGATATTGCTTCCCTTTCAGGTCTCTTTTGGTGGTAGGTCTGCTACCGGCAGTGCCTTCGTGGATTCAGGGTCCTCTACTAATATCATGTCTGTGGAATTTGCTATGTCTCTCGCTATGCCTCTGATTGATTTGCCTAAACCTGTTCCGGTAGTGGGTATCGACTCCACTCCTCTTGCTAATGGTTATTTTACACAGCATACCCCTGTTTTTGAACTCCTTGTTGGCTCCATGCATTTGGAGCAATGCTCTGTACTATTGATGCAGGGATTATCGTACGATTTGGTTCTAGGTCTTCCCTGGTTGCAGTTGCATAATCCTACGTTTGACTGGAATACTGGGGAGCTAACCAAATGGGGTAATGAATGTTGTACGTCATGTTTTTCTGTTAATTCTATTTCTCCCCCTAAGGAGGTGAATACGCTACCCGAGTTTGTTCAGGACTTCGCTGATGTTTTCTCTAAAGAGGCCTCCGAAGTATTACCGCCTCATAGAGAATACGATTGCGCTATCGAATTGGTACCAGGAGCTAAGCTTCCTAAGGGTAGGATATTTAACCTTTCTTGTCCCGAACGTGAAGCCATGAGGGAGTATATCCAGGAATCCCTGGCCAAGGGTTACATTCGTCCCTCTTCTTCTCCGGTAGGTGCTGGCTTCTTCTTCGTAGGGAAGAAGGATGGGGGTCTTAGGCCATGCATTGACTACCGTGGCCTGAATAAGGTCACGGTAAGGAACCAGTATCCCCTTCCTTTGATTCCTGATCTCTTTAATCAGGTTCAGGGGGCCCAATGGTTCTCTAAATTGGATCTACGGGGGGCGTATAACCTTATTCGCATCAAAGAGGGGGATGAGTGGAAGACTGCGTTTAACACGCCCGAAGGCCATTTCGAATACCTCGTCATGCCCTTTGGGTTGTGCAATGCCCCTGCGGTCTTCCAGAACTTCATAAATGAGATTTTGAGAAATTACCTGGGGATATTTCTTGTAGTGTACCTTGATGACATATTGGTGTTTTCCAGGGACTGGTCCTCCCACATAGAGCATGTCAGGAAAGTGCTCCAGGTCCTTCGAGAAAACAAACTGTTTGCCAAAATCGAAAAATGTGTATTTGGGGTACAGGAGATACCATTTTTAGGTCAAATCCTCACTCCTCATGAATTCCGCATGGACCCTGCCAAGGTTCAGGCTGTGGCTGAATGGGTCCAACCTGCCTCCCTGAAAGCGCTACAGTGTTTTTTGGGGTTCGCTAACTATTACAGGAGATTTATTGCTAACTTCTCGGTCTTCGCTAAGCCTCTTACGGACCTCACTCGCAAGGGTGCTGATGTCCTCCATTGGCCCCCTGAGGCCGTCCAGGCTTTTGAGACCCTCAAGAAGTGCTTTATCTCGGCCCCCGTGCTGGTTCAGCCCAACCAAAGGGAGCCATTTATTGTGGAGGTTGACGCGTCCGAGGTGGGAGTGGGGGCCGTCTTGTCCCAGGGTACCAGCTCCCTCACCCATCTCCGCCCCTGTGCTTACTTTTCTAGGAAGTTTTCGCCCACGGAGTGTAACTATGATATTGGCAACCGCGAACTTTTAGCCATTAAATGGGCATTTGAAGAGTGGCGCCACTTCCTGGAGGGGGCTAGGCACCAGGTAACGGTCCTTACCGACCACAAGAATCTGGTTTTCCTAGAATCTGCCCGGAGGCTAAACCCGAGACAAGCTCGATGGGCGTTGTTTTTTACCAGATTCAATTTTTTGGTTACCTATAGGGCCGGGTCTAAAAATATTAAGGCGGATGCACTGTCGCGTAGCTTCATGGCTAGCCCTCCTTCGGAGGAAGATCCTGTTTGTATTTTGCCTCCAGGTATAGTCATTTCCTCTATCGAGTCCGATTTAGTCTCTGAAATTGCTGCTGATCAAGGTTCAGCTCCTGGGAACCTTCCTGAGAACAAGCTGTTTGTTCCCCTGCAATTCCGGCTAAGGGTACTTAGGGAAAATCACGACTCCGCACTATCTGGCCATCCAGGCATCCTGGGTACCAAACACCTCATTACCAGAAATTATTGGTGGCCTGGTTTGCCTAAAGACGTTAAGGCCTACGTCGCCGCCTGTGAGGTTTGTGCCAGGTCCAAGACTCCCAGGTCCCGACCAGCGGGCTTACTGCGTTCGTTGCCCATTCCCCAGAGACCTTGGACACATATCTCCATGGATTTTATCACCGATTTGCCTCCATCCCAAGGCAAGTCGGTGGTGTGGGTGGTGGTAGACCGCTTCAGTAAAATGTGCCACTTTGTGCCCCTCAAGAAACTACCCAACGCCAAGACGTTGGCTACCTTGTTTATCAAACACATCCTGCGTCTCCATGGGGTCCCCGTCAATATTGTTTCTGACAGAGGGGTACAATTTGTTTCATTGTTTTGGAGAGCCTTCTGTAATAAGTTGGGGATTGATCTGTCCTTCTCCTCTGCCTTCCATCCTGAAACCAATGGCCAAACGGAGAGGACTAATCAGTCTCTAGAACAATACTTAAGATGTTTTGTCTCTGACTGTCAATTTGATTGGGTTTCTTTCATTCCCCTCGCCGAATTTTCCCTTAATAACCGGGTCAGTAACTCGTCAGGGGTCTCTCCCTTTTTCTGTAATTTTGGGTTTAATCCACGGTTCTCCTCCGTTTCACCTGGTTGTTCCAACAATCCCGAGGTGGAGGTCGTTCATCGGGATCTGTGCACAGTCTGGGCCCAGGTTCAGAAGAACCTAGAGGCGTCCCAGAGCATACAGAAGGCTCAGGCCGATAGAAGACGTTCTGCTAACCCCCTGTTTGTGGTCGGGGATCTGGTGTGGTTGTCATCCAGGAACTTGCGTCTCAAGGTTCCGTCCAAAAAGTTTGCTCCCCGGTTTATTGGGCCGTATAAGGTCATTGAGGTCCTCAGTCCTGTCTCTTTCCGGCTGGAGTTACCCCCGTCTTTTCGTATACACAACGTGTTTCATGCCTCCCTCCTGAAACGCTGCTCCCCGTCCTTGGCCCCCTCGAGGAAACCTCCTGTTCCCGTCCTCACCCCTGAGGGGGTGGAATTTGAGGTGGCCAGGATCGTGGACAGCAAGATGGTCCAAGGCTCCCTCCAGTACCTGGTCCATTGGAGAGGATACGGGCCCGAGGAGAGGACTTGGGTACCCGCCCGGGATGTTCACGCTGGGGTATTGGTCAGGAGGTTCCACCTGCGTTTCCCCAGTAAGCCAGGTCCACTTAGAAAGGGTCCGGTGGCCCCTCATAAAAGGGGGGGTACTGTAAAGGATCTGCCAGGCACTGCTTCAGGGTTAACTCCCAGAATTAATCAGTCAACACCTGAGTGTACATCCCTGAGACAGACACCAGCTTCCTCCACTCAGGCTGGCAGGCTTAGGAGTGGGAGAGCCTATCGCAACCTGGCCAGACTCAGCTAGCTCCCGCCCTCGGTCTATTTAAGCCTGCTCTTCCTGTCCATCTGTGCTTGTGAATTCTTTCCTTGAGGTTTCCTGGCCCAGCTACAGCTCCTGCTACTTTTTGATCCTGCTCCATACAGACCCCGGCTTACCGACTACTCTTCTGCTTTTCGCTTTGTACCTCGCACTCTCCTGGCTTGACTCGGCTCGTTCACTACTCTGTTGCTCACGGTGTTTCCGCGAGCAACTGCCCATTTCCCTTGCTTGTATTCCCTTGTTTGTTTGTCGTGTTTGTCATGCACTTACTGAGCGCAGGGACCGCCGCCCAGTTGTACCCCGTCGTCTAGGGCGGGTCGTTGCAAGTAGGCAGGGACAGAGTGGCGGGTAGATTAGGGCTCACTTGTCCGTTTCCCTACCCCCCCCACCATTACAGCAACCTTATTTTATTATTTCCTTATTTTATATCCCTAAGGTGTACCTGCCAGTACATACTTTGCTAGGTGAGTGTTTTAACTTACCATCACTCTAATTTACTTACCTATCAGGTTTATCTTGCACCATGTGGCGCTGTGTACGTGTTTTTCTTCCCAGACACCACAATGATAAGAGGCAGGGCATGCTTGCTATTATTGTGCACGTTAAAATGATTATCTACTTGCGTTTTAAGTTATTTAGTTTGAATGTGAGCCAGAGCTTTGAAAAACAGCGAAGCGCATCTATTACTAATAATTACATAAGCTGGTCACAATATAATCTCATTTAATGGTGCAGTGGCGGATATAGACAGTATGTGCAGGAATAGTATATGCATGGGCCACTTGCTCTTGAATATCTCTGCTTAGAAGACCCCCCTTACTATAAAAATCCACCAGTAATTGTGATCTATGAAATTAATTAGCTCAGTCCTTAACAGGCAATATAATAGACCAGGGGTAGGCAACCTTTTTTGTATGGCGTGCAAATAAAAAAAAAATCAATGTTGAAGAACTCAGTGTGCCATGCAAACATGAAAGTCATGTAAGACAAACTGTTACCATGTATGTGACATAAACCAATTAATCAGTTAATTATACTTACCTTTCAGTGTGGCTCTTGGCCCTGACTTTCTTTGCCAAGATGATCCATTGTCACGACCGCAGTCGTGGACTTCCGCCGTTCCTTACCTCGCGATGGCCGCGAACACAGACCTCTTGCATCCTGCCCGTGTCTCCCTCCTAGGAAATGCCAGCACTCGCGGCCGTCCTGCTCTGTCCTGAACTCTAGGGTGCCCGCGCTCGGTCCCAGCGTTAAAGGGCCAGCCCGCGCACATGTTAATCCTCCCTGACCAATCTCCAGATCACCCTGGACTATAAAAAGGGCTCTGCCCTTCCACTCCTTGCCTAAGCGTTGTTGTCTACCCATGTTAGTTCTGCAAACGTTCCCTTCGTTTTATCCTGCTCCCAGTGTTCCCGTGCTCTGCTACCTGTATCCCGTGCTGTGTTTGTTCCTGTGCCTTATCTAGTGTTGGAGTCATGTTGTGTCATCTGCCACGCCTGCTGTCATACACCATGTCTGGTGTCATCTGCCACGCAAACTGTCGTACCCCACATCTGGCGTCACCTGCCACATCAAGCTCCATCCGTGCCAAAGCCTTTGCTTCTGTCTGAACTCTTACAGGTAGCCTTGTGCCAAGGACTTTGCATAGACTTTGTATAGACTGTGATTTGGCCAGCTGCCACTCTGCTACAGCGGAGCTGCCTACTGGGTCCACATACCCCGAGATTGTGACATCCATCAGTATACAGAACACCAGATGAGGGGATAGGTGCTCATAGGAGAGACTGTGGCTACCAAACACCTGCTATGGGGAGGCAGTGAACATATAAGAGACCACGGCTACTGAACACCAGCTAGGTGGAACTGCACACAGGAGAGATGGCAAGTAGGAGAGCACCAGATTTGGGGGGGGGGGGGGGTGCACATATGTGAGACCACTGCCACTGAACACCAGCTTGGTGGGGTGCACATAGGAGAGACTACGCTACTAAACACTAGTTTGATGGGGGTGCACATAGGAAAGCTGCAAACTATGTAAGTGTGCCAGCCAACCATGCTGGCTGTGACACTGGTGCCATAGGTTGCTAACTCCTGTAATAGACAGTAGCAAGCTGCTTTTAAGGTGACAGTGGCCCCCTCATCTACAGGACCACTGTGCAACTGCTCAGGTTGAAAATATGGTATGTCTGGCACTGAATTGGCATGAAAGGGAAAAATGGATGTATTTGTAAGACGTATCATGGAACAAACGCCACTAAATGAAAATATATTTGTAATGATTTAATGGCTATTTATATTAATTTCTGGGGATTTCCAGGAATATAGGCAATCCCCAGGATCCCTGCTGACATAGCCCCTTCAATGTTTATCCAGGTACAGTGGCTTACCCGTACTTGCAACTGTGCCTGGCACTGCAGCTCAGCTTCATTCAACAGTGCCATGGCCCCTACGTTCTACTGATCGACAGAGGTCCCGTATCGATTACACATTAATACCTAACAATAGATCAATGTATATTCCCAGTAAACGGATCAGCAGCAATTTGTCTTCTGTGAAATGTATTGCCTCAGGGAACCTCCAAAAATACACGTCAAGGACTTCAGAGTGTTTTTCCTACAATTGTTACATACTCCTCATTTTGTCATGTTTTGTCATGTCCACACTGTTTTCATCACATGAAAAGATTAATATTAAGGAAGTATTTATTATATGTGCTCTCGTATTTAATATATATGTATCATTTATATGTCCTTTAAAATCTATAAAATACATCTTCAAGCTATATTTATTACAAGCTATGTAACGTAAAGTCACTTCCTTCTCATGACCCAAAATAATGTTGCAATAAAACCTCTGCCTATTCTAAACACTGTAACGTCTGATGTCATACGACACTGGATTATCCGTAAGCAGTGCTATTCCTACACCTTAGGCTTTATTCAGATGAACGGGAAATACGTCCATGGAAACGCGCGTGTTTTTCACGCGCGTTGCACGGACCTATATTAGTCTATGGGGCCGTGCAGACATGTGCGTAATTTTTACTCAGCGTGAGTCCGCTGAAAAAAAGTCACGACATGTCCGTTCTTTGGGCGTTTTGCGCGAATCACGCACCCATTGAAGTCAATGGGTGCGTGAAAACCACGCATGTCGCACGGAAGCACTTCCGTGCGAACAGCGTGATTCGCGCAACAGCTGTCAAAAGGATGAATGAAAACAGAAAAGCACCACGTGCTTTTCTGTTTACAAACATCCAAATGGAGTGTCATAATGATGGCGGCTGCGCGAAAATCACACAGCCGCGCATCATATGCTGCTGCCACACGGAGCTGTTAAGTGGCTTTTGCGCACGCAAAACGCCGCGCTTGTGTAAATCCAGCCTAAAACTGCTGCACGGATCCACAATATCGATAAGATCATAATTATTACTACATTTTAATTTGAGAAAAAGCTGAGGGCTCATTTATATTACCATAGTATGGCTCTATACAAGCTCTTAAAACTGCATCCATAGAAGTCTATGGGACACTACCATAATGTACATATATTACCGTGTTTCCCCGATAGTAAGACACCCCCGATTGTAAGACGTATCGGGGGTTTCAGGGGGGTCGGCTAATATAAGCCGTACCCCGAAAGTAGGACATATGTCTTACTTTCGGGGAAACACGGGGGTATTGCCGCCTCCTGCCCACTTCCGCGCCGCCCCCCTCTCCATACGTCACCGCGCCGTCCCCTGCACTTGCTCCTGCTGCAACTGCCGGAATCGAAGCGCGCGCCGATTCCGGCAGTTTAACCCATTAAATGCCGCTGTCAATAGTGACAGCGGCATTTAATGTGTTTGACAGAGGGGGGAGCTCCCTCTGTCACCCGATCGGCGCCCCCGCAAACAAATCGCGGGTCGCCGTCGGGTTTCCATGACAGCCGGGGGTCTAACAAAGACCCCCAGGTCTGCCTTCAGCATCTGCCTGTTAGGCGATGCCGGAGGCATGACCTAATAGGTTGCCTGTCAGTTTTACACTGACAGGCAATAATGCTTCAGTATACTAAGTATACCAAAGCATTATATATGCGATCAGCAGATCGCATAGTGAAGTCCCCTGGTGGGACTAAAAAAAAAAATGTAAAACAGTTAAATAAAGTTTGTGAAAAAAAAAAAAAAAAAAATCGACAATTTTTTTACAATATAAGACATACCCCGAAAGTAAGACATAGTGGGGCTTTTGGGGATAAAAAGAAAGTAAGACACTGTGTCCAAGAGAAAGAAATTTTGAGATGTTCCATCGGATGTCATGTTACATAAAAATAATTGTATAAAAGCAATAGATTTATGGGAGACTATCCCTGTAATATGGCATCGTAAGGAGGCACCGTATTGGCAGCACAATGGATTCTATAAAACGGAGCCGCAGGTTCTTCATGTGCCTCCATACAGGACTTTGCCTAGTACGTGAGGGTTAGGGTATGTTCACACGCTTAACCAAAAACGTCTGAAAATACGGAGCTGTTTTCAAGGGAATACAGCTCCTGTTTTTCAGATGTTTTTTAAGCCACTCGCGTTTTTCGTGGCGTTTTTTACGGCCGTTCTTGGAGTTTTTTTCAATAGAGTCAATGAAAAACAGCTCCAAAAATGTCCCAAGAAGTGACATACATTTCTTTTTTGTGGCCGTTTTTTAAAACAGCTGCGTAAAAAAACGGCCCGTCGGAACAGAATGCCGTTTTCCCATTGCAATCAATGGGCAGATGTTTGGAGGCATTCTGCTTCAGATTTTTCTGCCGTTTACGGCCCGAAAAACAGCCGAAAATAAGCCATGTGAACATACCTTTAGGCTGGGTTCACACGACCTATTTTCAGGCGTAAACGAGGCGTATTATGCCTCGATTTACGCCTGAAAAGACGGCTCCAATACGTCGGCAAACATCTGCCCATTGTTTGCAATGGGTCTTATGATGTTCTGTGCAGACGAGCTGTCATTTTACGCTTCGCTGTAAAAAAACGGAGCGTAAAAAGACGCTCCGTAAAAAGAAGTAGCATGTCACTTCATGAGGCGTTTTTTGGAGCTGATTTTCCTTTGAACACTGAAAAACGCCTCAAAAAACGCCTCAAAAAACGTCTGAAAAGAAGCCTCAAAAGAAGCTCCAAATTTCATTCTCAGGGTATGTTCACACACACTTTTTACGGACGTAATTCGGGCGTTATAGCCCCGAATTACGTCCGAAAATACGCCTCAATAGCGTCGGCAAACATCTGCCCATTCATTTGAATGGGTCTTACGATGTTCTGTTCAGACGGTCATTTTTTTTACGCCTCGCTGTCAAAAGGCAAGGTGTAAAAAAGACGCCCGCGTCAAAGAAGTGTCATGTCACTTCTTCAGACGTAAATGGAGCCGTTTTCCATGGACACCATGGAAAACCAGCTCCAGTTACGTCCGTATTGGACGCGGCGTTCAAGCGCCTGCACATGCCGTTACGGCTGAAATGACGGGGCTGTTTTCTCCGTAATTTCGGCCGCTACGGAAGCTATAGTGTGAACATACCCTCAGCTTCAAAAACGCCTGAAAATCAGAGGCTGTTTTCTCTGAAATCAGCTCCGTATTTTTTAGACGTTTTTTGTTAAACGTGTGAACATACACTACAGCGTCCGTAACGGCCGAAATTACGGGGCTGTTTTCAGGAGAAAACAGCCCCGTCATTTCAGCCGTAACGGCATGTGCCGGGCGCTTGAACGACGCGTCCAATACGGACGTAACTGGAGCTGGTTTTCCATGGAGTCCATGGAAAACGGCTCCATTTACGTCTGAAGAAGTGACATGACACTTCTTTGACGCGGGCGTCTTTTTTACGCCCCGCCTTTTGACAGCGGGGCGTAAAAAAAATGACCGTCTGAACAGAACATCGTAAGACCCATTCAAATGAATGGGCAGATGTTTGCCGACGCTATTGAGGCGCATTTTCGGATGTAATTCGGGGCTAAAACGCCCGAATTACGTCCGTAAATAGTGTGTGTGAACATACCTTCTATGAGAAAATGGCACCAAAAACGTCCAAAGAAGTGTCCTGCATATAATGTATATAAGTGTCCTGCATATAATGTATATAAGTGTCCTGCATATAATGTATATAAGTGTCCTGCATATAATGTATATAAGTGTCCTGCATATAATGTATATAAGTGTCCTGCATATAATGTATATAAGTGTCCCGCATATAATGTATATAAGTGTCCTGCATATAATGTATATAAGTGTCCTGCATATAATGTATATAAGTGCCCTGCATATAATGTATATAAGTGTCCTGCATATAATGTATATAAGTGTCCTGCATATAATGTATATAAGTGCCCTGCATATAATGTATATAAGTGTCCCGCATATAATGTATATAAGTGTCCTGCATATAATGTATATAAGTGTCCTGCATATAATGTATATAAGTGTCCCGCATATAATGTATATAAGTGTCCCGCATATAATGTATATAAGTGTCCCGCATATAATGTATATAAGTGTCCTGCATATAACGTATATAAGTGTCCCGCATATAATGTATATAAGTGTCCTGCATATAACGTATATAAGTGTCCCGCATATAATGTATATAAGTGTCCTGCATATAATGTATATAAGTGTCCTGCATATAATGTATATAAGTGTCCTGCATATAATGTATATGTGTCCCGCATATAATGTATATAAGTGTCCTGCATATAACGTATAGAAGTGCCCCGCATATAATGTATATAAGTGTCCCGCATATAATGTATATAAGTGTCCTGCATATAACGTATAGAAGTGTCCTGCATATAATGTATATAAGTGTCCTGCATATAACGTATAGAAGTGTCCCGCATATAATGTATATAAGTGTCCCGCATATAATGTATATAAGTGTCCCGCATATAATGTATATAAGTGCCCTGCATATAATGTATATAAGTGTCCCGCATATAATGTATATAAGTGTCCCGCATATAATGTATATAAGTGTCCTGCATATAATGTATATAAGTGTCCTGCATATAATGTATATAAGTGTCCCGCATATAATGTATATAAGTGCCCTGCATATAATGTATATAAGTGCCCTGCATATAATGTATATAAGTGTCCTGCATATAATGTATATAAGTGTCCTGCATATAATGTATATAAGTGTCCCGCATATAATGTATATAAGTGTCCTGCATATAATGTATATAAGTGTCCCGCATATAATGTATATAAGTGTCCCGCATATAATGTATATAAGTGTCCCGCATATAATGTATATGTGTCCTGCATATAATGTATATAAGTGTCCTGCATATAATGTATATAAGTGTCCCGCATATAATGTATATAAGTGTCCCGCGTATAATGTATATAAGTGCCCTGCATATAATGTATATAAGTGTCCCGCATATAATGTATATAAGTGTCCTGCATATAATGTATAGAAGTGTCCTGCATATAATGTATATAAGTGTCCTGCATATAATGTATATAAGTGTCCTGCATATAATGTATATAAGTGCCCTGCATATAATGTATATAAGTGTCCTGCATATAATGTATATAAGTGTCCTGCATATAATGTATATAAGTGTCCTGCATATAATGTATATAAGTGCCCTGCATATAATGTATATAAGTGTCCTGCATATAATGTATATAAGTGTCCTGCATATAATGTATATAAGTGTCCCGCATATAATGTATATAAGTGTCCTGCATATAATGTATATAAGTGTCCCGCATATAATGTATATAAGTGTCCCGCATATAATGTATATAAGTGTCCCACATATAATGTATATGTGTCCTGCATATAATGTATATAAGTGTCCTGCATATAATGTATATAAGTGTCCCGCATATAATGTATATAAGTGTCCCGCATATAATGTATAAGTGTCCCGCGTATAATGTATATAAGTGCCCTGCATATAATGTATATAAGTGTCCCGCATATAATGTATATAAGTGTCCTGCATATAATGTATAGAAGTGTCCTGCATATAATGTATATAAGTGTCCTGCATATAATGTATATAAGTGTCCTGCATATAATGTATATAAGTGCCCTGCATATAATGTATATAAGTGTCCTGCATATAATGTATATAAGTGTCCTGCATATAATGTATATAAGTGTCCTGCATATAATGTATATAAGTGCCCTGCATATAATGTATATAAGTGTCCTGCATATAATGTATATAAGTGTCCTGCATATAATGTATATAAGTGTCCCGCATATAATGTATATAAGTGTCCTGCATATAATGTATATAAGTGTCCCGCATATAATGTATATAAGTGTCCCGCATATAATGTATATAAGTGTCCCACATATAATGTATATGTGTCCTGCATATAATGTATATAAGTGTCCTGCATATAATGTATATAAGTGTCCCGCATATAATGTATATAAGTGTCCCGCATATAATGTATATGTGTCCTGCATATAATGTATATAAGTGTCCTGCATATAATGTATATAAGTGTCCCGCATATAATGTATATAAGTGTCCTGCATATAATATATATAAGTGTCCCGCATATAATGTATATAAGTGTCCTGCATATAATGTATATAAGTGTCCTGCATATAATGTATATAAGTGCCCTGCATATAATGTATATAAGTGTCCTGCATATAATGTATATAAGTGTCCTGCATATAATGTATATAAGTGCCCTGCATATAATGTATATAAGTGTCCTGCATATAATGTATATGTGTCCTGCACTTCTTTGACGAGGCAGTCATTTTTTTTACGCGTCGTTGTTTGACAGCTGTCAAACGATGACGCGTAAATTACAGGTCGTCGGCACAGTACGTCGGCAAACCCATTCAAATGAATGGGCAGATGTTTGCCGACTTATTGGAGCCGTATTTTCAGGCGTAAATCAAGGCATAATACGCCTCGTTTACGCCTGAAAATAGGTCGTGTGAACCCAGCCTTAGTGTTAAAATCCTGGAAAATACTGCGTAAAACATCAACATTGATTAACATTGGTCACATGATCATCAAATGTAAAATCTTTGTAATATTTCTTCATTACATTTTGTGCTGTTTTCTCTTATTGTCTTGGACCCCAACACACAACAATTAAAAGTTAGTTTGGTTTACATGGGCTGCATTTTCATACTACTACAATAATAACAGGTCAATTAAAACCAGGCAGTATTGTAGCAGTAAGCGGCAAATATCAGATGACTTTACTACATGTAGAACAATATAATATGAAATAAAATAATGTGTTTACAAAAAAGTTCCAAAAACATTTAGGAAAAACTCATTTCTAGAGATATCCCCAAAGATTTAACCGCATCCTTTATAATTTTAGTGAGCATGTTCTGGAATCCAAAATCTATACACCAGAACATATAGGTGCAGAAAATTCATCTTATGCTGGTATAGAATATACGTGGTGGACGAGAGTGGCGGGAGGGATGAGGTACATTCGCACAAATCATTTTGTGGTTCAAAAAGCAGCTTTTTTTAGGTCCAAACTGGGTTGACCGCCATCAGACATCAACCTGGCGGCATTGCAATTTCATATTTCATGTACTGCTTTTGTATATATAAGACCGCAAAAATGGTCCTTATAATTGAAACGGTATCTTTGGGAACAATAGGTAAAGCTTTTGGAGCCATGCAATGTGTCACATGAACCATATCAGCAAAAATGACTGGTTGAAAGATGTCACTCAGGAGAAGGAAGTCGTCATAAAGTCTCATTAACAAATGTAACATGCTACATTTTGATGCCCACCTCTCCTATTTAACAACTGAATGCAATGTTCAGAGTGCTCCTTTAAAAAGATTAAAGACTATGTAAACCTTTGAAGACTTTTTTTTAAAACTAAAACAACATATTAGATTGTTTAGTGCGACTTTGTAATTGTTTTTTATTATTAAAAAAAAATGTGTATTTTTTGAGATACAGCTTCTATGTATCCTGCATACATAGAAGCTGTATCTTTCTCTGAAACCCATAGGAGTACAAAGATGGCAGACCTGGGGGCCTTCATTAGGCCCCCAGGCTGCCATAAAGACCATCGACAACCCATGATCGCATGGGGGGGGTATATCAGAGGGGGGCCGTCCCTCTCATTCTAACGACTTAGATGCCTCGGTCGCAATTGACCCGCTCTTTGATTTCGCTCGTTGCAGTGAGGTGTCGGCTGTACTACACAGCCGACACCCGATAAGTATGGAGCACGCTCAGACTGTGAGCCCGCTCCATACTTCCCCTTAACGGCTGCCACGTACATGTCGTTAAGGGGTTAAGAAAGGTCTATCCTGTAAAGGAGTACTATAGCTTGATATAAATATAAAATATAATAATAGATGTAGTGTGCCTATTTTTTTTACAAGGTCTCCCTGTAAGGTGTGGAAAAAGGTTCCCCTTCCTCAAGATATAGGGTCGCGTAGAGAGACTTGTCGAAATAGATGCTTACTTGGACTGCACCAGGAGTGGGTTAATTGCAAATACATTTATTGATAAAGCTAGTGTTAAACCGGAGTCAATGGTTCACTTAAAATGGAATAATGACTACAGAGCGGTGTCTAACCTAGCATTTTAGTATCGGGAATAAGATGCTACTGTTTCTTTAAATATGTAAAGTCTAATATTGACCTGTTTTTCTTCACAGGTAAGATCCTGGAGATAAGAACTGTCGGAGATGTTATGTTTATATATTTGCAAATGTTTATTTCTATATTGTGTGTTGGTTTGCAGATAAAGAAAGCTCACTGTATCTTTAGGAAGCGCCAGGACAATCGGCCCGTTTTCCAGTATAGTTTACTGCGCCATAACAGGGTGAGGCACATCCAGGGGCGGTGCTTAATTAATAAAAAGGGGCTGTTACCGCCTATTGGGGTCAGTTTAGCGTTCGGGCTACGGCCCTGGAGAAGATGCTGTTGATGTGATGGCAGGTGGAGATGCCAGGGAGCATCCCGGGTGAAAGATTTCTGATCGGCAGGTGGAAGTTGCCAAGGATCGAGAAAAATCCAAGGATAGAGAAAGGGCCTGGAAAATAGAGGACGTCCCCCGAATCAGGGAGGAGTCGAGGTTCGGTCCAGCAAGAGATGTTGATGAGACACCACTGCCCGCATTGCCCCCAAATTGTATTGCATAACGTTGCTGAAGAAACTGTGCCATTCACCTGAAAAGCTGTTCACACCCCCTTAAAACCATTTGTAAGCGATGTTTGTATATCACCAGACAGTGGAACTTCTTGTTTGCATTACTGAGGCCTAAGGGTCATTCATCACTTGCGACTAAGGGTATGTTCACACGGCCTATTTACGGACGTAATTCGGGCGTTTTAACCCCCGAATTATGTCCGAAAATGCGGCTCGTTAGCGTTGGCAAACATCTGCCCATTCATTAGAATGGGTCTTACGATGTTCTGTGCACACGGGCATTTTTTTTACGCGCCGCTGTCAAAAGACGGCGCATAAATAGACGCCCGCGTCAAAGAAGTGCCTGTCACTTCTTCAGACGTAAATGGAGCCGTTTTCCATTGACTCAATGGAAAAGCAGATCCAATTACGTCCGTAATGGACGCAGCAAAAAAGCGCCTCAACATGCCATTACGGCTGAAATTACGGAGCTGTTTTCTCCTGAAAAAAGCCCCGTAATTTCAGCCGTTACGGACGCTGCCGTGTGAACATACCCTAATGCTGCGGTCCCTTTTTTCTGGAAGTCTCCCATGCATGGTCAGAATTTGTGACAAATGCCACATAGTTTTATGTATTTATATTTTACATTGCTTATATAGCACCAGCAAATTTGATGGCACTGTATACATATTGCAATCATTCATTGTAACCAGTCCTTAATGGGACTCACAATCTGAATTTCCTATCTGACACACACAGTATTGGAGGAAACCAGAATACTTTATTAAATCTAGTAACTTTTAGGCTGTGTTCACACGCAGTGAGCAAAAACATCTGAAAATACGGAGCTGTTTTCAGGCAAAAACAGCTCCTTATTTTTCGGACGTTTTTTTAACAACTCGCGTTTTTCGCTGCGTTTTTTACGGCCATTTTTGGAGCTGTTTTTCAATGGAGTCAATGAAAAACGCCTCCAAAAACGTCCCAAGAAGTGTCCTGCACTTCTTTTGATGAGCCGTCATTTTACGCACCGTATTTTGACAGCGACGCGTAAAATAAAGGCTCGTGGGAACAGAACATCGTAAAACCCATTGCATGCACTTGGCAGATGTTTGTAGGCGTATTAGGGGCATTTTTTCAGGTGTAATTCGAGGCGTAAACGGCTCCATTATGCCTACAAACATCTGCCCATTGCTTTCAATGGGAATTACGATGTTCTGTTCCCACGAGGTGTTATTTTATGCGTCGCTGTCAAAATACGGCACGTACGAAGACGCTCGCGAAAAAGAAATGCATGTCACTTCTTGGGCCGTTTTTGGAGCCGTTTTTCATTGACTCCATTAAAAAAAAACAGCTCCAATAACGTCCGTAAAATACGCCGCGAAAAACGCGAGTTGCTACAAAAACGTCTGAAAATCAGGAGCTGTTTTCGCCTGAAAACAGCTCCGTATTTTCAGACGTGTTTTGCTAAGTCGTGTGAACGTACCCTAAAACTGGCAAGAATCTGACGAATCGAGGCTTGAAAATGTAATCATATGGAGTGTTTTTCTTTTTAGGCAGAGAAAGGGTTAATCAGTTCCTGTGAAACTGGTGTGAATCCCCCAGACTTGACTCACAGACACATTACTTGTTTGCAAACAGTTAATGTACAGGATGATGAGCCTGCAGTGCATACAGCCACAATGCCACGCCTGGGGCACGGTGCCAGCCAATGGAGGGGAAGAGCGGAGCATTATAAGGCGCAGTCCTCTCTGCTGCAGGACAGAGAAGAACAGAACTAGCTCCAAGGATAGATAGAGAAATCCTGCAAACACAGCAACTGCAAGGTGAACTCTTCTCTGCGCTGGTGAGTGCATTTCGAAGGACTGAATGGCAATTTTACAACTTAGTTCACCAAACTAATTTAATTCTCAACCATAGTAGTAAAAATGTGCAGTAAATGGGGAGATATATACTAAATAAGCCTTCTAATTAGGAACGAAGTCTTAAATTACGTTGTATGTACCCTATAGGCTTTGTAGGTTGGATCATATATCCCCTAGATTGCTTATACTATGTAAATAACCTGCTTATATGTTGTATATATTGTTTATATGTCCATATATATATTGTTTATATGTCCATATATATATATATATTAGCATTTATTCGTGTTAACGCAAGATTTGCTGTAAGATATAAGACCTTATAAGAATTTATGAAAAAATTGCTGAAATACTTATTCCCTAATAGAGTTTTATGATTGGAATAAATTTTACTAACAAGTAAAACTGGGAGGAATCAGATTGTCCCATTCAGCAGCCTCCTAATGGACAGGACAATGGGATTGTTTCCCCCCATATTTCTTCTGTGACCGGCTGTTATAACTAGGGCAACCATAATGCCAGTTGCTCACGGCCAAGTATTTGACGGCATCTGACCCATTCACTTTTTTGAAAACGGACCCGACTCTCCGATCCGTGGAAATATAGGACATGTCCTTCTTTTCACGGATCACGGACGGGAACCGGCCGGCGCACAACGGTCGTGTGCATTAGGCATAAGTTACATGTTTATTTTCACTGCAGTGATACTGCAGGGAAAATAAGGCATTGCATGATGCACATTGATTTTATTGGGCACCGATGGCCCCAAACGGCTTCTGTGGTTTTCTGACCTGATGATAAGTTATGTATTTTAGTATATTTATTAGAGAGATTAATTTATAAAGATTCATATTCTAATAGTATTTATTGCTTGTTTAAAAGGAAAAGGTCTAAAAATCTAAATCTGTGACTCTCATTCTAGTTGACAAAGTCCATACGAGAGAGAATGAAGCTTATCCTGGTTGTAGCATTTGCCTCTGTGTTTATTACTGCATTAGAATCGGTAAGTTTTTGTCAGATGACCATTTAATTATTTCTTGAGTTACGCTCCACAGTGAATAATACAACTTTTTCTTTTATGTCTTTAAGAAACACCTTAAAAGACTAAAGAACAATGAAGGTAAATATAGAGACCATATTAATGTTACACTAACAAAGAATCATTATATTCACAATCATGATCCACATTTTCAATTATTATATAATTCACACACACACACACACACACACACACACACACACACACACACACACACACACACACACACACACACACACACACACACACACATCCACCTACACACAAACACACATCCACCTACACACACAGACACACACACACATCCACCTACACACACACACACACACACACACACACACACACACACACACACATACATCCACCTACACACAAACATACATCCACCTACACACACACACACACACACACACACACATCCACCTACACACACACACACACACACACACACACACACACACACACATACATCCACCTACACACAAACATACATCCACCTACACAAACACACACACACACACACACACATCCACCTACACACAAACACACATTCACCTACACAAATCAATGGTGACGCAAACGGAAACCTATGGTTTCCGTTTGTTTCAGTCAGGGTTCTGTTCATGGTTTCCCCTGACGGAAAGGTCCGACGGAACCCATGAACGGAGTCCCGGCACAGATGTGAACGAAGCCTAAAATTCAACTATATATAAAAAGTATCAAGGTATAAGTAAATATTGACCATTAACTATAATTATTGTTATTTGTATTAGGCCTTATTCACACGAACGTGTCCGTTTTGCATCTGCAAAAAACTGACACGTTTGCCATGCGTTGCTGTTCCGTGTGTCATCCGTGTGTGTTTCGTGTGGCATTAGTTGGTGATGTCACTGTTGGTGCACATTTCTTTATTTTCATTTTTTTTTTAACTTCATTTCTTATGAACTTGTGCGTGAATCACGGACAGCACACGGATGTGCGTCTGTGTGCTGTCCGTGATTTTCACTCACCCATTCAATTCAATGGGTGTGTGATGCACTAAAAATGCACAAGAATAGGACATGCAGTGAGTTTCACGCAACGGAAACACATGGCGTGAAAAACACTGCATGTCTGAATGGCCCCATTGAATTACATAGGTCCGTGTGATGGCCGTCACATCCATGACCACCACACGTTGGCAACATTTTATTTCCACCTGTTTGTAGACAACTCTGAAGGGGTATTTTGGCACTGGCCAGTAATGGAATATTGGATCACGCTTAGCAGTTGTTTATAGTACTTCATATAATTTTAGTATAGATTGCATTGTTGATTGATCATTGCCGATTTTCCTTTTCTCTGCACAGGATGCACTTGCTTACATGGAGGAACTTGTCTAGAATACGGCACATACAGAAAATCGTATAGATGTGTCTGCCCTATAGGATATACAGGAAAGCACTGTGAAATAGGTACTAGCTTTGTCACTACTGCACATCTGAGTGTCTATATCCATGTCTCCAAATTATCACACAAGTGAGAATTCAACCGTTACATTTTACATCTTAATGAAGCCTAAGGCCAGAATCACACACACTGTTTTGATGCAGTTTTTGATGCAGTTTTAGGCTTAGTTTTTTTTAGCCAAACAGGTGTGGACACAAAAGAAAGGACATGCATCCGTATTTTCTTTATACCTTTTCTTGCTTTTGGATCTTCTTCTGGATTTGGCTAAAAAACAATGAGTCAAAAACTGCATCAAAACTATGTTTTTGAATCTGGCCTGAGGCTAGTCTTTGTAAAGGCCCTATTACAGCAGCCAATTTTGGCCCATGCAGTGAGCGCCAATCAACGAGACAGTTCGTTGATCAGCGATCGTTTGCTCCAGTCACAAGGAGCTATGTATGGGGACGAGCGGTCGTTACAATGATCGCTCGTCCCCATACGTTATTATCATGTCGGCAGCGCGTCTCCCTGTTTACACACCAAGATGTGCTGCCGACAACGATAATGTTTTACTTTTTTAGAATGATACGATCAGCAGATGATTGAGTGTTTGCTCGTTCATCTGCTGATCGCAGACCCTGTTTACACAGGACAATTATCGTCAATGAGCGTTCTATGAAGGCTCGTCTGCACAATGATCGTCCAGTGTAAAACCCCCTTAAGGGCCATGCGTCTTGATCGAAAGTCAAGGATCAGATCTGTCAAAGGAAAACAGGGAAAACCTTTCCTGCCATTGTTTTAGTACATTTTTGGAGTTCTAGAAAAAAACTGAATATCTGGGGAAACTCAGTCGTACACATGGAGAACATACAAACTCCATGCAGATGTTTCCCCTGGATGAATTAGTACCTAGGACTCAAGTACTGCAAGGCAACAGTGGAAACCACCGAGACACTGTGCAACAGAGGAAGTGAATATTATTCTTTCACTAAGTTCTTTTAAAAACCACAGATCGCTTATTACTAGGAACTGTATGAGTAAGGAAGGATATAAAATCCTGAAATAAAAATATATTTTATTAAAAAAAAATTATATATATATATATAATGTTATAACTAAAATGTTTTCTGGTTTTATTGTTTTTTTTTATTCCAGACTTGATTTCTAGGTGTTACAAGGGCTCGGGTTATGATTACAGAGGAACTGCATCAAAAACCAGTGTCGATGTTGAGTGTCTGCACTGGGATTCACCCCTCCTGAGAAATCATCACGTTAATGCTCATATGAAGGATGCCTTAAAGCTTGGGATCGGAAAACACAATTACTGCAGGTAATATTATGTTCTGAAAACAATAATATTCTGAGCTATTAGAAGATTATTGGACAACCTGTAATCAAATACATTCACAGGAACCCACACAATACAGTAAGACCTTGGTGTTATTTCAATGGATCAAAAGGTGTTGCAACTATGTTCTGCAAGCTCCCAAAATGTGAAGAGAAAGAAAACACAGGTGAGTTTATAAAATGCAGAGATAATTTTATTTTCCTCTTAAAGTGTAACTAAACTTTCAAAAAAACTTCTGACATGTCACACTGACATGTCAGAAGTTTTGATCGTTGAGATCCCCACCGATCTTTAAAATGAAGCGGCAGAACCGTTCGGGTGAGCGCTGAGCCGTTTCGTTTCTTATTGTCTTTTCCGGGAAGGCCGAGCAATTGGTGTACGGGCTCATAAACTTTTTATTGAGCCTGTACACCAATTGCTCGGCTTTCCAAGAAAGGCAGATCAGAAACCAAGCGACTCAGCGCTCACTCGAGCCCTTTTGCCACTTTGTTTTACCAATCGGTGGGGGTCAGACCCCCACCTATCAAAATTTCTGACATGTCACTATGACATGTTAGAATTTTTTTGATAGTTTAGTTACCCTTTAAGTAATATATACCTCGATTGTGTATGCCGACCCGAAAAAAAATCACCTCTTTTATTTTATTGTGTTCTAATTCTTTCATCTATGATTATTACACAGAACCCACTTGTGGCCGTCGTCAGCACAAATTATATAAAGTAGTAGGAGGTATGAACAGTCCTGTTGAATCCCAGCCATGGATAGCTACACTTTACCAGGTCAATAGGAGAAATAGGAGAGAGCAGTTCTTCCAGTGTGGTGCGAGTCTTATTCACCCGTGCTGGGTTCTTACTGCAGCCCATTGCTTTCCAGACAGGTCAGTGATTTTTGAAAGTGAATTTTTGGAAGAAAACATGAAACAAAAATGAATTCCTTGCAATGAATGTTAAGGTGGGCGTGCACCGTCTAAATGCCCGATTTTATTAACCTATTTCTAAGGTATTATACATATGTGTACTTTGACCTCTAATACGGTGCACACTTTGCACACCATATTGCGGCCCGCATAGTTCCATGTAATGTGCCATATCTAGGACATGCGTCTATGAGGGTCCAAAGAAGGCAGGTGTTTCACCAACGGTCAAGGCTGCATAGTAATGTTTCTGCGAGGTCAGCTTTATGTCTCACACTCTTATGTCAGCCTCATGGTTATGACCAGTATTATGTTTCCATTATGATTGTCAACTTCTACTGTAGTTATTTATAAGAAGGAAATCTTCAAGTTTTTTTATGAACGGAATATACAGAACTGAAATTTGAACCTGTTTGCCCTTGTATTTATTCTTTATCTAGTGAGTTTCCTGAACCCAAAGACTATGCAGTTATCCTAGGAAAATCTCATCTTGATGAAGAAAACGAGTACAGAGAGCAGAAATTTCTGGTGGAGAAAATAATCCGTCACCAGGACTACAGTGATAAGACAGACGCATTGAACAATGATATTGGTGAGAAATATAAAAATGACGAAACAGTTTTCTTTCTACTTTCGTGTAATTATAGCACTGAACACATCTATCTACTTCTAGCATTGGTGAAGATTCGTTCGGAGTCAGGACAATGTGCCACCATGACTGACTATGTACAAACTGTCTGCCTGCCATCAGACGATCTGAAATTTAGAGATGGGACACCCTGTGAGATTGCTGGGTTCGGAAAAGAGACTTATGGTAAGTAAATTTAGGTTTTCGGTTTTTATTTCTCTAGTTCACAGCGTGTAGCTATAGTAAAGCTGTAATAATTATGTAGTAGTAAAATAGAGGGAATACTTTTTCTTAATTTATTTTAATCCTAAATTGACCAAAGGTAAATCTACAAGAATACAGTAGATTATTGCTAAAAGAGCTATTATAAAAATACTGTCTATGGACTAATTTAGGCTTCATTTATATCTGCGTCTGGACTCCATTCATGGGTTTCCATCAGGGCAACCCATGAACAGAACCCTGACTGAAACAAACGGAAACCATAGGTTTCCGTTTGGATCACCATTGATTTCAATGGTGACGGATCCGGTGCAAATGGTTTCCATTCGTCTCCGTTGTGCAAGGGTTCCATCGCTTTGATGGAAGCAATACTGTAGTCGACTTATAGAACAGGTATTACCTGTAAAGAGTGTCAAATATGCTTACTATATGTTATTTTTGGTTTCTGCAGTTAGCCATACATTCTCTCAAACTCTGAAGTCCACATCAGTTCAACTCATCTCACAGGACGTTTGCCAATTGCCAGATTACTATGGGAAGCTAATCAATAACAACATGTTCTGTGCTGGAGATCCCGAGTGGAAGGTTGATGCTTGCAAGGCAAGACCATTATAATATGTTTTCCTAATCAATTTACTTTTTACACCGGCCAATTTGGGCCATAAATACGAGTGCCGATCAATGAGACATCTCGTTGATCGGCACTCATTTGCTCCTTTCACAAGGGCTTATGATCGGCAATGTATAGGGACGAGCGATCATTATTACGAGCGCTTCCCCAGGCATTTCCATAATGTCGGAAGCACATTTATAATTCTTATTATATTTTGTGCTGCTTAAACGATACGATCAGCCGATGAATGAGTTTGCTCATTCATCGGCTGATCCTTGCCTTGTTTATACAAATGATCGGAAACGAGAGATCATATGAACGTTCGTTTTCCTGATCCTTGGCCCATGTAAAAGAGTCCTTAGACGCACTATTAACAAGAGGAATCGTAACACCCAGGTGTCAATTTATTCCTACATTTCCAGGAAGAAAGAATGATACAACGTAGAGCTCCTAGGAAAGGTGCTCCAGAATTATCATTTACTCAATTATTTACTAGTATTCAGTAAAACAGACACATCAGGAGAGGTGACACGTCCTCCTTACAGTATGAGATAAAACATGATGCTACTCGAAGATGATTCCAACGTCCTAATGATATATAGCACAAGCCTTATAGTCACACAATAAGCAATCATATGAAGCATTGCTTGGAATAAAACATCATACTATTTTGAAAGGCTTCTCTGCCTAAATGTAGCTTTTCTATAAATGATATAGTTCAAGCTGATGTTAGTATTTTGCTTTAGTATTTGGAAGCCAAAACCAGGAAAGGAATCTACAAAGATGAAAACTATAATGGAAAGTTTTTCTGTTTGAATCCACCCCTGCTCTTGGCTTCCAAATACTAGACCAAAATACTGCCCCGTGAAAGTAGCCTAAAAACTTTTTCGCACTGCGTGTTTCTATCAAAGATTTTCGCACAAATAAATTAACATGGAAAGACACTTTTAACTAAACTAAATGACCAAATGTTGCAGTTGCGTTCATGTTTCTTATCGTTTGTTATCTCGCTTTTTGCAGGGAGACTCTGGTGGGCCTCTAATGTGTCAGCACAATGGTAAAATGGTGTTGTATGGTATAATAAGCTGGGGGGAAGAGTGTGCCAAGAAGAACAAACCTGGCGTGTATACTCGAGTCACAAACTACCTGCGGTGGATACAGGACAACATGGCTGAAGCTAACAATGTGAGAAGTAATAATATTCCTAAGTAATCAGCCGGCCCTATTAACTGGAATTAGGAAAGAAAAGAAAGAAGGGGATCCTGAGTTCAGCCTGTTTGGTACATTTGCGGTTGACAACTGTATCGACATTTGTAAAGTCGCATTTATCTGTTATGAAGGATTAGTACAGATTTGTACGGTCACCAGAGTGTAATAGCTTGTACGCAGAGCTTTCTAGACAACATCTGAGTTGCTTAGGAATGGTGTTCAGTCATATATTGGACAGAGGTTCAGTATTTTTTTATTTCGTACACATAGGCATATGACAAAATATGTAAATTCAGACAAAATAGTTGCTACAATAACTAAGACTGAGACGTGCATCTCTGTAGAACTGCGGACATACACTAAAAACAATGGACATTCACCAATTCCATTGGTCGTTGTATAATGGCCATACCGTAGACTTCCCACTTATCAAAAGGTGGTCCAGATGACAAACCCTTGTGATCACCTTATCACAGCGGGGACTGCCATCTGGACAACTTTTAATAAGAACTTATGCATATATCCTCTATACTGCTCCTGTATACAAGCCCTAAAACACTGACTTTGACTTATATGACAGTACCGCAGTTCATGATTTTAATGAATCTAACCAGAGACTTTAGGATTTACTTTTATAAATCTACTTATAACCTAAATTAGGTATATGTGTACCTCCCTTACCATTGTGTCTCTTGGTTGTAAATAATAGTTTCCATCCTTATTATTTTAGGGTTTATTTTTATTCTGTTTGCACTGATTTCCTTTTGGTTTCCGTCACTGCTGAAAGAAAATGAAATATTATTTTCATGGTTTTGGCCACACACATCAAATTCCGTCTCTAAATCAGGGGTACGAATGAAAGAAGTATAAAGATTTGCTCTTTTAGGGTCCAATCTCGTTGGGGAAAAGAAGGTTTTGGCATGTTGAAATTTAACATGGCTGATCCGTGTATTACCCTAGGAGATATAGCTGATCATCAAATAGTTACCTCATGTATGCGGCCAGATTATCACCAGGAAAGGTTAGCTGAATGCAAATTATTCTTGGTGGAAAACATTTCCTATAGGCCTCATGCACACAGCCGTGCCTGTAATCACGGTTCTTGATTATGGGCATGGCTGGCTGCGGACAGTCACCCGCATTTTAGCCCGTGCTCCCATACAAAGTATGGGAGCACAGACCATAAAAAGTAAAAGATAGGACATGTCCTATCTTTTGCGGAGGTTTTCTACGGGCCGGACACCTTCCCGCAAATATACGGGAAGGTGTCCGTGGTCAATAGAAGTGAATTGGACCGTAAATACGGATAAATTCTACAATCGTGTGCATTAGGCCTAAGATATTTATCTCCAGCAGTGTAGGGGATTAATATGGGTTTACATTGTTTCCACTTATCAATGTGGCACAAATGCTGTGCATATGTAACCAGTAAATTATTTTTTCACTATTTATCTGTCGGTTATGTAACTTAAACTATTATATATTTATTTAAAGTTATATGTTTGTAGTGTAAATCAGCAACACTGAGTGGGCTGAAATGGAAAGATGTAATGATGCAGATACATGGTACTTTAAGGGCATCTTCACACCAACGTGTGTCAAATCGGCCGTGAAAAACAGTTTTTCACAGCCGATTTGCATCCGCACCGAACCCGATTTCACAGATCCATCATAGACTTGAGTCTATTGAGGGATCCATGAAAACGGCCAAAAATAGGAAATGTACTATTTTTTCACGGGCCGTTTACACGGTCCATTAAAACATTGATTTTAGTACAGCCGTTAAAAAAATGGACGATAAACTCGTTTGTGTGAATAACCGCTAAAGCCATGTACATATGTACTTATGCTGTTCCTATGTCTTTTAAGACAAACATATGTGAACAAATACAAAAACAGGTTTAATAATATTTAATGAGTTGGCATGCATTAGAAAATAAAATTTGCACTTATCGAGGGAATGAAAACATTAAATACTTAAGTACACGTAGAACAAAAAGTAACAATCATTTCATATGACTGCTCGCTATAATAATGGAATTCTGTTTACTAATACATTGGACGTGTGCAAGAATCCAACTTATTGTACAAGTGTCTACATTATCTAAAACTTAGTCTCAGGCGACATCTTGTGGATAACCAACATACGACTATCCTGATCGTCTGCCGAAGGGTCAGTCACACGTGGCAGATTTTGTTGCAGACATTTTCTGCAATTGAAAATCATTTATTATTCTGAATGGAACTTGTAGAAATCCATGTACCTAGTGCCGAAATAACCCTATTCCGATGAATGGAACTGAATTTCAGTCGAAGAAAATTTCTGCAACAAAATCTTCCGTGTGTGACTCTACCCTACAAAGAATTCAATGCTCAGCACTATATTTATTTCATTGAAGTAATGCTATCTAACAAGATCTCAAGAAGTTGGCCCAAATGTTAGTACTTCTTCTTCACTTAGAATACACTTTCAATGGGCTGGACCCTTGAACATTTTAATATTATTGTTTACACATTATTTATTTATTTGTACTAACTTAATTCTAATTTGTATTATTTAATATGATTGTAATAAACTACTTTATAAACATGTTTCTTGTACTTGATGTCCTTTGATTTAGATTCTTTGTAGATTTAATAATTTTCAGTGTGCCCCTCCCACTTGACTCCTTAGGCTTTGTTCAAACGTTGCTATAATGTGTTGCGTGGTTGAAAACCGCAAGAATTGTATCGCAAACCTAGCCTTAGGCCCCTTTACACAAATGCAATTGCCTGATATTTTAAAGGGGTTGTCCGGTTTCAGCAAATTAGTGTTATTTTTTATGATAAATAGTTCTACAATTTTTCAATATACTTTCTGCATTAATTCCTTAAGGTTTTCAAGATCTCTGCTTGTTGTTATTCAGTAGGAACATTCATAGTTTACTTCCAATGGATAAAATTCTGTCCATGGTCATGTGATGGACACACAGGTGCACGGCTCGTTACAGTATGTGTATCACAGCTGTGTCTTCTAACGATCGCACACCTGTGTGTCCATCACATGACCATGTAACGAGCCGTACACCTGTGTGTCCATCACGACCATGTAACGAGCTATGCACCTGTGTGTCCATCACATGACCATGTAATGAGCCGTGCACCTGTGTGTCCATCACATGACCATGTAACGAGCCGTACACATATGTGTCCAACACATGACCATGTAACGAGCCGTGCACCTATTTGTCCGTCACATGACTACGGACAGAATTTTATTCACTGGAAGTAAACAATGAATGTTCCTACAGAATAACAACAAGCAGTGATCTTGAAAACCATGAGGAATTAATACAGAAAGTATATTAGAAAATAGTATAACTTTTCATTATACAGAAAATAACATTAATTTGCTGAAACCAGACAACCCTTCTAAGCTCTAAGCCTCCAAACCAAAAGATAAATTTATATTTAATCCGGTAGTAAAGAAAACAGATTATTTTTTTATTTAGTAGAATATCAGAAATTAGGAAAAAATTAAGTTGACAAAAATTAGCACCTGAAAAGGTAAAATAATATATTTTATTTGTGCCAAAAAAGTGTCTTCTCATTCACAATCATCCCTATCCCATTTGTATAGATTCACAGAGTAGAACCAATTTCATGAGAAGCCAAATGACCAACCAGCATGTTTTGGACTTTGGAAAGAAATAAAGACAGGCCACAGGAAAACCATGCAAACAAGGGGAGAACTCACAAACTTCCTGTCGGAATTGAACCCATGCCTGCAGTGCATAAAAAGTGTAAGTGTAAAATCTGAATAAATAACTATAGCCTATGCCATCATTGTGGTCATTTAGGGCAACCACCAACTCACAAGGGGACAGAGGTCCCTGAGGTTTTTTTTTTAAAGACTATGCTGGAGTTCCCTGCACAGCGGCTGGTCGGGTGCTGCTGTGCAGGGAAATACTGTGAAGGATTGGAGGATCCTAGCGATATATTTTCACAAACTTGATAAACTTTAACAATTAGATATGCCAAAAATGTGAGACAGAGTCAAACTGTTGGGATCCCTACCTTTTCTAAGAACATGGGTGTCCTGGTCCCCATTTTGTTTAACAAATTTTCTTGATCGTAAATATACAAAGAGAGTAGAAATGGTATTCACCAAACTGACTTCAGTACATCAAGAGTATTACATTAATGGTGTCATAAATAAACATTTAGAGAATACTTATGATCACAAAAATGCATAAAATGTACTAGCTGAATTAGTTTACATTTTATCCTATAGTTAATGTTATGGAATCACTGGATGGAAGTTTATGGAGTTGTGAGGTGACCAATTCCCCAAAGGCCGCTGGAGACTGTCAGTACTGAGCGTGCAAATAAATCCACAACCCCAAATCCGTCACAACTCTGATCAACAGAGTCTAAGGCTACTCTATGGTTTTCGCCAGAGCGGACCGCAAGGCAGGATGGTTTTTGCAGCATAGAACCCAGGTTGTTTTAACAGAGTTTGGTGTTGGATAAGAGGTGCAATGCAGTCAATAAACAGGAAACAAGACATAAAGAGGGTAAACAGAAAGTCCAAATCACAAAGCTAGGGGATGCCAGGAATAGCAGAGGTCAGTACCAGCCGGGAGCAGAAAGTCCACATCCATAAGCAAGGGGTAATCCAGAGACAAGCCGAGGTCCCGTTACAAGAAGTCAAAATAGCCAAAGGTACAGGGTGTAGTCAGTAGCTTGATCAAACACATGGAAACCAGGAAATTCACAAACAAAGAACACAGAAGCAGCCCAGGTTAAAGTAATCCACCCTTACACCTGATAGGAAGAAAGACAGAGAAAAGGGATAGGCTGAACAACAGAAACCAGAACCGCCGAGTAGCTAGACTAGTAGTCATGGTAATCTTAAAGGGACGGACGTTCCCTAACAGTAAAAGATGGAAAAAAAGGGGAGGGGGATTTTTCAGAAAGTGGAGGGAACGTGGGGAGTGGAGAGTTAGGGCGAGATAGGGGGAAGGGATGTTTTTTTTGTTTTTTGTTTTTTACAATATGAAACAATATGAAAAAAGATGGTGCATACTATCCTGCTAGACCACTATATCACATAAAGAGAATTTATTCCATAATTCCCAAGTCCGTTTAAATTTAGAAATTTAGAGGATGTACGAGTGTCCCAAAGAGCAAGTTGTTCCACTCTATAGATATGATCACATTTGTTAATCCAATGTGATAAAACAGGGGGATGAAGTCTGTTTCCAATACAATGGAATCAGTAAGCGGGCTGCAGCAAGCAGACAATTCACAAGGTTCTTAATAGTGGATGAACATTTGAGTTCAGTTAGTAGGCCCAATAGGAATATTTTGCGGGAGAGTGGAATAGAAATTTGTGTAATCTTTGAGATTTCATCATTTATGGATTTCCAGTACAGTTTAATCTTTAAGCATTCCCACCCGATATGATACAGGGATCCCGCAGAAGAACCACATCTCCAACACAATGGGCTAACAGAAGGAAACATCTTATGTAATCTTGTAGGTGTGTAATACCATCTCGTAAGGAGTTTATAATAGTTTTCCTGGGTCCTGACACATCGGGAGACACTGGGGGTCAAGGATTTTAGAATAAATTTTTCTTCAGTTCTCAATTTTATCTTTAGATCTGTTTCCCATGAGGCCATTTATGAGAGAACTGGTGATTTAGAACCTAGTAGTAAGAGGTTATATAGAAGAGAAAGCTGTCTACAGGGGACTTTAATTGCTAACACTAGTTTCTCAAATTCTGTATGCAGGGCCGGCCTTAGGATAGATGGCGCCCCGTGCGAAATGATCTTTCGGTGCCCCATCCCCATCATTAAAAAAACAATGCCTCATATTTTAGTGAACATACATTTACAAAGGAGAGAGGAAAAAAAAAACACATTAAACCATTACAGAATAAACTTCAGAGAAATATCTCTAATCAGCAAACCGTGAAGCCAGTACATGCATACCTCTAAGGAAGTTTAGTAATAAGTAAGTGACACGTCTGAAGGCAAATATGTGTAAAAGGTGGGCTAAATTCCCCATCATATACCACTAGACAGTCGATGATGAATTGACTATATGGTAACATAGAGAGTAGAGGAGGAAGTTGTACTCAAGTTGACTATCAGTTATACAAACTACGAAGAGAGTCTACCATATTGTTGTGGATCTTGAAGAAAGGAGTGCCATGCAGACCATATTCGGTTATATTTCCCCATGTTTCTCTGAACTACGTGACATAACTCCTCCGGTCTAGAGATCTGGGTAATTTTATTCAACCATTGGAGGAGTATCTTCCTTCCTCCAGTAAAGTGGAATCATGGCTTTAGCAGTTGAAAGCATATGTAGCCACAACACCTTATTAAATTAATTCGGAAGAATCGGGTGTCAATTTAAAAACACAAGTTTCATGGACAACCGAGGAGCTTGTGGACAAATGGATAACAATATGTCCTCTACTTTGGCCCAGAAAGGTTTAATAAGGTGACACTCCCATCAAAGATGAGTGTAGGTACCTGTATGTGCTAAACATCTCCAATGTAGCGTCCAAGGCCGTGGGCCGTCGGGTTTACTCACCTCCCAACGCCCGCAGCCATGGATCCGTGAGCGCTGGTCCCCATCTCCTTCCTAGGAGACGCCAGTGCTCACTTCCGCTCCGTTCTGCTGTGACCCGTAGGGTGCCTGGCGCGCAAATAGGAAGTCGTCATCATCATCAACTGCCACGATTTCCTGGTCTATAAGAAGGCCCCAGGGTTTCTAATCCTTGCCTGAGCGTTGTTAGTTTTCCCAGTCTGTCTTGCAAATGGTCCCTTAGTGTTTCCCGTTCCAGCTGTTACCCGTGCCTTGTTTCCTGTTCCTGTTTCCCGTGCCGTGCCTTTAGTATCTGGTCGTGCCATGTCCTGTGTCATCTGCCACGTCCGGAGGAATCTGCCACATGCTGTGTCATCTGCCACGTCCGGAGGAATCCGCCACATCCTGTGTCATCTGCCACGTCCGGAGGAATCCGCCAAGTCCTGTGTCATCTGCCATGTCCGGAGGAATCCGCCACGTCCTGTGTCATCTGCCATGTCCGGAGGAATCCGCCACGTCTGGCGCAACCTGAGGCACCTGTGTCTTCCGCCACATTTGGCGTTATTTGATGCACCCATCTCCATCTGTGCCAGAGCTGCGGCCACCGTCTGGACTATCCAGGTACCCTTGTGCGGGACATTGTATTTCTGGGGTTTCCTGTTGTTTGGCAAGCTGCCTCCCCGCTACGGTGGTACGGCCTAGTGGGTCCACTAACCCGCTCCGTGACATCCAACAAGTCTGGGGGATATTGCTGTCATATTTGTGAAGGAGTGCCGGGGTTTTATACCACCTACTCACCAGTTTGTAACTCGTCTCTTGTATAGCGACACACCTAGAGGGGCCAAAGCAATTTTTCAATATATGAGATATTTCAGTAGGGCTAAATGTAATATCTAACTCTTTTTCCCAGGCCCGAATATAAGGCAACTGAGGAAGGCTTGCCTTCAAAATGAGATTTTCATATATTTTGGATGTAATTTTAGGAACAGGTTGCGTCACCGACATCAATTGTTCAAACCATGTGAGATCTCTTAGGAAAGAGTCCTGTTTCGAAAGATTCCTAAAGTTTAATAGCAATTCAGAATAATGTAAGTGATTAATAGGAGTGGTAGGAAATGTGAGTCGAAACAGTTCAAACGGAGGAAAAGTTCCATCTAGCATTATGTCCCCAATCACTTTCTCCTTTAAAGAGTTTTGTAAAGAGGACCATCATTTTCGGGGCGGGGTCTTCCAAACCCAATAAGTCGCCCTCCTTCATCAATGGAGAAGGTGAAGGACTTATTGCCATTGTGGCAGACAACATTTTCCATACACATATCGTTGCTTTTGTCAATAGATTGACTCTAATTACAGTGCCCCCTAAATAATCAAAATTAAGTAGTGCTTGCGTCAATGAAGAATCACATATTTCCTCCTCCACCGGTACATTCATTTTAGGTTTACACTGATTATGCCATTCAATAACTCTACCCAATTGAATCACTTGATAATACACCTGTAAGACTGTGAAATGAATCCCTCCCAGATGCTTCGGTCGAGTCAAGGTGGCTCCAATTAATTTCAATTGGAGGTCAGTGGTGGAAACCACTTGAAGACCATCAGCCCCCCACTCACAGTAAAATGACCATCAGCCCGCCACTCCCAGTAAAATGACCATCAGCCCCCCACTCACAGTAAAATATCCATCAGCCCCCCACTCACAGTAAAATGACCATCAGCCCGCCACCCACAGTAAAATGACCATCAGCCCTCCACTCGCAGTATAATGACCATCAGCCCCCCACTCACAGTAAAATGACAATCATCCCGCCACTCACAGTAAAATGACCATCAGCCCACCACTCACAGATTCCCCCTGTGGATAGTGCCACACAGTTCCTTGTAGGTAGTGCCACACAGCCCTTGTAGGGAGTGCCAAACAGCCCCTTCTAGTTAGTGCCACACAGCTCCTTGAAGGTATTGCCACACAGCCCCATGTAGATAGCGCCACACAGCCCCCTTGTAGATAGCGCCACACAGCCCCCTTGTAGATAGCGCCACACAGCCCCCTTGTAGATAGTGCCACACAGTCCGCTGTAGGTAGTGCCACACAGCCCCTTGTAGATAGTGCCACACAGCACCCTGGTAGGTAGTTCCACACAGCAATGCTGTGGACGGGGATTCCGCTTCAGGAGTTTCCCCTGATGTCATCGTCCATATATATGGACAGAGACATCAAGCGGAGCGCTCCAGGAGCAGAATCCCCGGCCACACGGTGATTCCGCTCCTTCAGGGAGCTACAGTGGCGCTAGTAGATAGCAGAGAAGGAACATATCCCCTGCTCTGCTATAGTGCCATCGCTAGTACTGTAGCAGCCGCAGCGGCTGCTAGCAGAGCCGCCACCCATGGGGGGGCCTGGCGCGGGCGCCCTCATGCCCCGTGTCACCGCTAGCAGCTTCTATGACTGCTACAGCAGTAGCAACGCTACTGAGTGAAGAAGCGCCGGGGTCAGAAAGGCGACTGCTGAGTTGTCGGGCCCGGGCGCTTCTGAAACAAGCAGGGGAAGGGAGCCAGCACAGGTCACACACATATAAGGCCCTGTCTGTTTGTTGCCTAAATATAGATACTCTCTGAGGCATAGACGTGATAGATTTCCATAGAAAATGTAATTGTATATACGTCAAAGTGTTCAGGCGTGTATCCCTTTGAAGTTGTAGCAAAAGAGGGAATAAATCCTCTAGGCAAAGATCGGTGATAAAAACAGGGATATTTTTACCAGAGGCTGTCAAGGTGGCTCTAAAGTCTTCTTGAGAATTCAATAGAAAATCCCTAACTTGTAATATTGGGGATGGTGAGGGAACAAGGATTTCCACAATGCCCAAATTAGGCCAAGCGTGGAGGGTGGCCTGCGTTATTTGAGAAGCTGTGGTCTTTTTCACCAAAGTATTATTCATGAACAATAGGGACCTTAAATATATATTTGACATAAAATTCACAACATCTAGATCAGGGGTCTCAAGCACGCGGGCCGCATGCGGCCCCTGGGGCGGTCATCTGCGGCCCGCGGGACACAGAGCCTCTAGTACAGGCTCTGCTCTGGGACTCTGTGGAATTCCCTGACATCGCTGTCCATATATGGACAGTGTTGTCAGGGTCTTTCTCAGAGCAGAGTCCTGGGCAGATCGCTAGTATAGGCCCTGCTCCGGGACTCTGTGGAATTCCCTGACATCGCTGTCCATATATGGACAGTGTTGTCAGGGTCTTCCCCAGTGCGGAGTCCCGGGCAGAGCGCTAGTATAGGCTCTGCTCCAGGACTCTGTGGAATCCCCTGACATCGCTGTCCACATATGGACAGCGATGTCTGGAGCTTCCCCAGAGCTGGAGTACCGGGCAGAGCACAAGTATAGGCTCTGCTCCGGGACTCTGGGGAAGCCTCTGACATCGAAAGTTATGTCAGGGGCTTCCCCAGAGCAGGAGTCCCAGTGATGTCAGTAGCACAGCTGGAGTCCCAGGAAGAGCCTACTAGCGCTCTGCCCGGTACTCCAGCTCTGGGGTTGCCCCTGATATCCATGTCCATATATGGACAGTGATGTCAGGAGCAGAGCTGGAATCCCAAGCAGAGTGCAAGAAGTGGCTCTACACCGGCTCTGGGGTTGCTCCTGACATCACATTCTGGTCCAGGAGGTTCCCCTGATGTCACTGTGTATGGACAGTGACATCAGGGGTTCCAACAGCAGAGGAATCCCCAGACAAAGCGTCGGCAATGCTCTGGCTGGGGATTCCACTCCTAGAAGGAGCTATCTACTTGGGGTATGTGTGGCATTATCCGCAGAGGGCACTGTGGTAGCATCTGCAGAGGGCACTGTGGCAGCATCTGCAGAGGGCACTGTGACAGCATCTGCAGAGGGCAATGTGGCAGCATCTGTGGAGGGCAATGCGGCAGCATCTGTGGAGGGCAATGTGGCATTATCTACAGAGGGCACTGTGGCATTATCTACAGAGGACTCTGTGGCACTATCTAAAGAGGACTCTGTGGCACTATCTAAAAAGGGGCTGCCCAATCTTGACATGTGTGTCTGCCAAACGCTGCCAACTGAGCCGCCGGATTGCATTTAGCGACACTTAAATTGGAAACTGGATTGTTGAAATAAGCACATGGAGAATTCTCTCTAAACCTAGCGGTATTATTATAGTAATGTATTATTATTATTATAATAATATAGTGTTATAGTAGTTAAAATAACTTATTGATTAACAATAATTTTGTATTGTATCAAATTTGAAAGTAATGTGGCCCGTCAACTTCTAATTTTTTCTATATGTGGCCCACTTACCCAGCCGAGTTTTAGACGCCTGATCTAGATGGTCCATTTGGTGTCAGCATGCGCACTGTGTACGGACAAAGTAACTGTCTTGTGCTCGTTTGCGCGTGTGCGTAATCTCGCGTCATGCAGACATGGCGCTGGCTGCTGGCGCATGCGCTTTGCGCGCTTAAAGACCGGCGCTTGCACCTGGAGAGAGGGAGAGGTACATGTGTGCATTTATGCACACATCTCTTTATCAATTAAAATCTAAATAATGTCTATACATAACATTATGCACCACATTATAGCATTACCCCTGAGGAAGCCACGTTGTGCCGATACGCGTGGGGCATCCAGACCCCTTCTTTCTCCTCCCTTTGGATACTCCATGATCTTGTAGGATTTGTATACCTCATGATTTGATGTAATATTTGGTTTACTCAGATTTACATTACTGCATTTATCGGAGGAGTCTCTAGGTAGGTCTTTTTCTGGGGTTTTTGAGACTGGCCACTTATAAGGGTGGCATCCCCCAGGAAACTCGTTCTAGCATACATTTGCTTTTTTAAATGATTTCAACTATGTCTATGTGGTGTAACTGTCATCAATAAAATTTATATTTTTTGTCATACATTTAGTGTCTATAGACTTTTTGCCATATATATACCCTTGTGTGTGTTTCTCGTCTTTACTCTAGATGGTCCATAGGCATTGTCAGCCACTCCAGAGATCACACTCCTTGCACCGTTCTGTAATAACATTTATAGTCAGTGTAGCGTTCGCGGTCGCAGACCGCAGACTCCTATCATCCTGCAGACGTCTTCCTCCCCAGAGATGCCAGCACATGTGGCCGTCCTGTCCTGCAGTGACCACTAAGCCAGAGCACACACATGTTTTAGATTGACCGATTGCTCCCATGATTCCCTGGACTATAAAAAGAGTCCTGCCATTCTGATCCTTGCCTGAGTGTTGTTAGTTTATCCCATGTCAGTCTTGCAAATGGTCCCTTGGTGTTGTTGTTACCCATGCCGTTTCCTGTATCCCGTGCTCTTGTTCCTGAGCCTGTAGTGTTGGAGTCAGGGGCGTAGCTAAAGGCTCATGGGCCCCGATGCAAAAGTATCATGGGCCCCCCCCGTCGCATACTTCTCATGGCCGACGGTCCGCAGCTTTCAGCTGCATCCCTGGGTCTTCTAAGTGACCCAACAATTCAGCACTAGCAGCCAAGGGCGTCACTAAGGACTTAGCAGACAGAATCACACATGATAGGATTAGATAAAGTGGCTCAGCAGACAGTATCACACATGTTAGGATTAGATACAGTGGCTCAGCAGAGAGTATCACACATGATAGGATTAGATACAGTGGCTCAGCAGACAGTATCACACATGATTGGATTAGATATAGGGCCCAGCTCGCTGACATTGTGACTCCAGCGCTGGACCCAGGAAAGGTAAGAATAATAATTCTATGTTTATGTGTTACTAATTATTTTTGTGTGTTTGTGTTTTTTTACAAGTTCGGTTGTTGGACTACTTCGGATTCGAGGACTTCAATGACAGTGTTTTTTTATTCTCAATAAAATGATTAATGGGGGTTGTGTTTTTTTATTTCAATAAAATATTTTTTCTATGTGTGTACTTTTTTAAACTTTATTATTACCGCCTTAGTAATGGCCGCTGGCTGATTGTCAACCTCCATTACTAAGGCGAGGCTTAATGTTAGCAGGTGCAGAGGCTAACACTAACCCCCATTATTACCCCAGTACCCACCGCCACCAGGGGTATTGGGAAGAGTTGGATACGAACCAGTAACCGACCATCTGCAGTGACGGTCAGGCACCGGGGCGGCCGCTGGCTGGTAGTATTAGGCTGGGGAAGGCCAAAAACAGTGGCACCTACCACCCTGGTAATGCTGCCTGCTGCTGCTGTGCTGTATCTGGCTGGTTATGAAAATTGGGGGGGGACCCCACATCGTTCTTTCCAATTATTTTTTATTTTATTTTTTTTAAATGATGAGGGGTCCCCCCCATTTTGCATAACCAGCCAGATACAATAAAGCAGCAGCAGCCTAGCATTACCAGGGTGAGAAGGGCCACTGTATCTGGCCTTTCCCAGCCTGTTAATACCAGCCTGCGGCCTCCCCATTGCCCGACCATCACTACAAATGGTCAAGTACTGGATCGTACCCAGCTCTTCCCAGCACCCCTGGTGGCGGTGGGTACCGGGGTAATAAAGGGGGTTAGTGTTAGCCTCTGCACTGGCTAACACTAAGCCCCGCCTTAGCAATGGATGCTGTCAATCAGCCGGCGGCCATTACTAAGGCGGTAGTAATAAAGTTTGAAAAAAAAAGACATAGAAAAAATATTTTATTGAAATAAAAAAAAAACACATGACCCTCATTAACCATTTTATTGATAATAAAAAAAGCCGTCATCGAAGTAGTCCTGGAATCCGAAGTAGTCCAATGACCGAACCTGTAAGAAAACACACGAAAAACGATTAGTAACACGTGTTAGGCTTAGATACAGGGCCCATGTGTGATACTGTCTGTGGGACCCAGTATCTAAGCCTACCACAAGGTAGGCTTATATACAGGGTCCAGCAGACAGTAATCTCATACAGTAATACAGGGCCCATCAGACAGGATCACACATAGGCCAAGTATCTAAGCCTACCATGTGATTGGCTTAGATACAGGGCCCAGCAGAGAGCATCACACAATCTGTGATCCTGTCTAATGGGCCCTCTAAGCCCGCTACATTGTAGGCTTAAAGGACTTGTCCAGTCTCTAAACATTGATGGCCTATCCTCAAGATAGGCCATCAATAGCTGATGGGTCAGGGTCCGACTCCCGTGAGCACGCCAATCAGCTGTTTTGAAGGGGCCGCAGCACTCGTACGAGAGCTGCTTCCCCTTCATTTCCCTTACTCGCTCACACTGTGAATCGCCGACACAGATTCACAGTGTGACCAGAATGAAGTGACCGGAATGAAGGGGAAGCAGCTCTCGTACGAGTGCTGCGGTCCCTTCAAAACAGCTGATTGGCCGGCTCCCGGGAGTCGGACCCCTCCAATCAGCTTCAACAGACAGGGATATTAATCTTACCCTCCTCTTCAGCTGCGGCGGAAGCTCTGTCCTGACTCCATCCATCACGCTGTTGTGTGCGGCGCATAGCGTTGACGTCATGCGCTGCGCACTGCGCTGTGACGTCAGGACCTCTGCTGCGATTCCGGAACCAGGAAGGTTAGTACTGTCAGTTACTATAGTAACAGGGGCCCGCGGCCCGAGTTACTATAGTAACTTCTTATTGATGTGGTGTGGGGGGCTGCGGGCCCCCTGGCTTCGGGGCCTGGTTGCAATTCCGACCGCTGCGACCCCTATAGCTGCGCCACTGGTTGGAGTCGAGTTTTCAATGCATCTGCTGTAGTCTGCCACGTCCAGTGTCATCTTCCAAGTCCAGTGTCATCTTCCACGTCCAGAGTGATCCGCCATGTCTGGCGCAACCTGCGGCACCTGCTGTCATCCGCCACGTCTGGCGTAACCTGCTGCACCCACCTCCATCCATGCCAAAGCCTCGGCTGCTGTCTGTACTATTCAGGTACCCTGGTGCGGGACTTTGTATTGCTGGGGTGCTCTGTTGTTTGGCCAGCTGCCTCCACGCTATGGCGGTGCGGCCTGGTGGGTCCACATACCCATAGACCATGACAGTTAGGCATACCTATACCACCATGTTTTATGGGGAGTATCAAGATGCCATGAGGTAACCTCGGTCTATGTTTCTTCCAAAGAAAAGCTAAAAGAATCTTCCGTAGCTGTAGAAAGAAGCGTGGGAGTGAGATTGGGAGTGACCTGAAAAAATACAATATTTTAGGGAGTATTATAGATTTAACTAGGGATCTGCGACTGAACCAAGAGGCGAAAGGTAGGTCCCATGAATCTAATAAGGACTTAATTTTTTGCGGGAGGTTTCTATAGTTGGCATTATATAGGGAGAGGGGATCTGATGTAATGGTCACTCCTAGGAATGTCATAGATTCCGAGGACCATTGATATGGAGTGGTCGATGCCAAGGATTTGGAAAATTGTGGGTCTAGATTTACATTTAGCACCTGCGATTTTGAAAGGTTTATTTTAACGTTTGACAGAGAGCTGAAGCGGTCTAAGATATCATTAATAGCTGGGAATGCTGTGTCTGTGTAACGATCTAGGGTTATGTGGACCCACTAGGCCGCTCCACCATAGCGGAGAGGCAACTGACCAAGTTACAGTCAATGCACAAGTCTATACAAGTAGTACATAGCATGAAAGTACCTGAGAGTCCAGACAATCGGCAGGGGCTTTAGCATGGATGGAGGTGGATGTGGCAGGTTGGGCCAGACATGGCGGACGACAGCAGGTACAGCAGGTTGCGCCAGATGTGGTGGTTGATAGCTGGTGCAGCAGGTTGCGCCAGACGTGGCGGATGACAGCAGGTGCAGTAGGTTGCACCAGATGACAACAGGTGCAGTAGGTTGCGCCAGACGTGGCGGATGACACCAGTAGCAGCAAGACCCTTTTTATAGTTCAAGGTGATCCGAGGATAATTAATTATTTACATATGCACACGCTTGCAGGCCGTGAACCAGTGCACACGCCGTCTAGTGAACACTACAGGACAGAGTGAATGCATGTGCTGGCGTCTCTGGAGAGGGAGATGTCGGCAGGAAGAGGAAGCCCTACAGGAGGCAGGTAAGAGGAGTTTACAGTCCGTGACTGCGACCGCAACAGGCTGGATTAGTAACGAATATTAGAAGGTCATCAGCAAAATCTGCAAGTTGGTGTTGGGTTTTATCAGTGTTTATGCCCCCAATTTGTTTCTCCTGTCTAATAAGACTGAAAAAGGGGTTCAACTGTGATAATAAAAAGAAGTGGTGAAAGTGGGCATCCTTGTCGAGTACCATTCGTAATGGACAAAGGTGGGGATAAGGTGTCATTAACCAAGACTCTAGCTGTAGGAGAGTTGTACCTGAACATAACTGAATTCACAAACTCAGGAGGGATACCATACTTCACCATTTTTCTAGACATAAATAGCCAGTCAATTCTATCGAAGACCTTCTCGGCATCTGTACTGAGAAGGACTAGAGGTAGAGACTTGAGTCTGGCATATTGTATTACATGTAGCAGGCGGGCCGTACTATGTCTACCCTTTGGATGTATTAAAGAGGGAAGAAACGGTTTGAGCCTTTGTAATTTAGCATACAATTTCAGATCGTTGTTCAATAATGAAATCGGCCTATTTGTGGATAACAGTTATCTGAACAGCTGGCATTTGTTTCGGTGAAGGGTCTCCCCTCAAGGCTTGGTTACATACATCTAAGAGTCTTAGTAGGAGGGACTCTTGAAAGGACTTGTAATAAAAGGCCAAGAAACCGTTTGGACCAGGGCTTTTATGAACTGGGGTGCTCTTGAGGGCGTTCTCTAATTCTTTGTGTGTAAATGGAGACATAAGCGTAGAGGTTTGGTCATCATTCAGACTAGGAAGTTTTAGAGAACTAAGCCAAGTGTCACGTAGGGTTCGTGGACCCACTGGGCCGTACCGCCTTGGCGGTATGGCAGCTGGCCCAACAGGGCGCAGGTTAAAGTCTATAGTTCGTATAGGGTACCTGTGGCAGCTTGGACATTAGCAAAGCAGGCTCGGCTGGGACTAGGCAGCAGGCAGACGTCAGGCGTGGTGAAGCAGGACAGGCGTGATATACAGCACAGCACACGACAGCACGGGATACAGGTAACAGGAACACACTAGGAGACCATCGCATAGACAAACTTAGGGTACGATAACAACGCTCAGGCATAGAAGCAATGGGCTGAACCCCTCTTATTGTCCAGGGCACTCATGGGCTAATAGGGCACTCATGGGCTACGGGATCCGGCCGAGGTGAGTGGAAGTGAGCGCTGGCGTCTCCTGAGGAGGAGACTTGGGCCAGTGCTCGCCGACCCATGACTGCGGCCGTCAGGGGGAGAGTGAACCTGACGGCTGGCAGCCGCGGACATGACACCAAGTATTTATGGCCTGTTCCTGAGGGGAAGATGGTCCTCGAAAATGATACAATTTTGGATAAAATTCACTGAATTGAGCAGATATTTGGGCCGTAGTACGCAGCATCTGGCCATTCGGGGACTTAATGGAATGTATGAAGGTTTGAGGCTTCCGTTTTTTGAGTTGTGACATCATAAATTTTGACACTTTATCTCCATGTGCATAGTATTTAAAGTGGGCCGATAGATATAGTTTCGCTGACTGGGCATTTAAAAGTTTTTTTATTCAGTTTTATCATGTTCTAGGAGTTCTGAGGTCAAGGCTTTTTAATGTTTCAGTTCTAGGGAATGGATTTTGTCTTGTAGTTCAATGAGAAGTGATTGTCTACATTTTTTTTACGTATGCTCCCAGCGCTATAACATGTCCCCTAACAACCGATTTGGGAGTTTCCAAAGAATACCTGGGGTAGTATCTGGGTTTACATTTAATTCAAAATATTCAGCAATCTTATCAGATATATTTTGTATGCTTGTCATTACTCAGTAAGGTTTCATTTAGGCGCCAGGTAAGCATTGGTCTCAGGAGGCCAGTAGTCTTAAAATCCAGAAAAGCCGGGGCGTGGTGTGATAGGAAAATACTACCTATACTAGATTTAACGCAGTATTGCAGAAGGTGTTGCGGTGCAAAGTTATAGTCTAGGCGTTGATATGATTTATGAGCTACAGAATAATAAGAAAAATCTCTAGCATCGGGGTGCATAGCTCTCCAAATGTTCACAAGGCCTGATGATGTCAGTCTAGACATAATTTTCCTTAAAGCACTCCCTGATAGGGCTGAGCACTGGGAAGAAACGTCTACACCTGGGTTAAAGGTGACATTGAAATCTCCCCCTAGTATCACAAAACCTTCCGAAAAGTCCTGAAATCCAGTCAAATCCTTTATTATCCAGGAAACTTGGCCAGTATTAGGTGCATATACGTTGCCTATGGTAAAACTTGAGAGCCAATGTTACCTTTAATGAAAATATATCTCCCATTATCATGCACAATTGAATCTCTCAGAGAAAAACGGTGTACTTTTCCTTATGGCTAGGCTAACGCCTCTGGAGGCTGAACTAGTAGAGGTACTAGGAAACCATTTGTCAAACGTCAGATGTGAAAGTCAGGGGGTATGGGAAGTCTTTCTGTAAGAGGGCAATATGTGTTTTTCAGGAGGTTACAGATCTGGCTCCTTTTCTTTGGAGCATTAAGGCCTCTAACACTGAGCATACAGTTAAAGAAGTCATGTGTAACCAAAGAAGTTGGTCAGGTCTACTCTTATAAAGTACTTGGTATATGTTACCATGATGTAAGAGTATATTACAACGTATCAATTGAGGAAAAGGAACAGGTAGGTGAGGGAGGGCAAAGGAAGAGGGGGGACGGGGGGACACCAACATTCAACAAGACACGCAAACTCTTGCTCAAGAAAAACATAAGTAACCAAAGGGTACCGATAGGTCCACGATGGAAGCCATATAGTGGCTATTGTAACGTCTATGTCCACGGTCCGTCGTTCACTCTAGCTCGCAAATGTTTTAGGTCTTGTTTAATTTAGTTGACATCTTGGATAACTGGAGAAAGGTTTCCGCTAGGATATCTTTCATAAATGTTCTGGAGACCGGCAGGTCTTCAGTCATTGTTTGGTTATCCATTTCAGATTCTCTATCACCATCCGAATCCTCCATACCTGCAGTTGGAAAGTGTTTGTGCTTTGCTCCCGCGAATTTCTCGTCCGCTTTGGCGGATGACAGATTAGTTTTCCTCATATATTTATCAATGTCACCTCATCCAGAAGTAGTTTTTGAGTGAGTTACGGTGTCCTTAGGATGGTCTTTGTGCGATTTGATCATTTTTAGAATTGTAGATGATTGGTCTACTCCTAGGCGGTTATGAACAAAAGTCACATTACAGATAATCAGCACCATTTTCAAATTACACTTCTTTTGTAGGAGAAGCAGATATTGAAAGGGCCCCAAAATCCAGAAAAATTAGAGCAGCGCTCTATAGTATTATGGCATTCAAGGTGGCTAGCAGAAATGAAGTTTCTGCACTAGTTTTGCTGACAACTACTATGGTTATCTGGTTGTTTACAGGCAGGTGATATCTCACTTTATCACTAGGGCTAGGCAATATGTGCTGACCACTACTGGTAGCATAAAAATCAGCGTAGATAGTGCCTCACTCAGTGCCCCTTGTAGATGGTGCCCCCTACTGCCCCCAGTAGATAGTGCCACACACAACTCTATGTAGATATTGCCACACACTGCTTCCTGCAGATAATGCCACAGTGCCCCCTGTAAATAGTACCGCATCCCCCCTGTAGATATTGCCATATCCTGCCCCTGTAGATAGTGCCACACAGCCTGTACATAGTGCCACAGTGCCCTCTGTAGATAATGCCACGGTGCGCTCTGTAGATAATACAACAGTGCTCTCTGTAGATAGTGCCACACACTGCTCCTTGCAGATATTTCCAGTTTCCTGTAGATAATTCCACATTGCCCCCTGTAGATAGTGCTACATACCCCTGTATAGTGCCACACACTCCCCTTGTAGATAGTACCATGCAGCCCCCCTGTAGATAGTACCACACACCCCCTTGTAGATAGTGCCACACTCTTCCCATTATAGATAGGGCCACACTCCCTTTATAGTGCCACACACTCCCTCCTTTATATAGTGCCACACACTCCCGCGTCTTTATAGATAGTGCCCCACACTCACCCCCTTTGTACATAGTGACACACATCCCCCCTTTGTAGATAGTACCACACTCCCCCGCTTTGTAGATAGTGCCACAGCAGGCTCCCTTCTCTGCCATAGTATTCCATTGTATTGGCGTCCTTAGGGCGTAGATACAAATGAATACGGCAGTCGCCAGTTCAAGTTGCTGGGACGTGGCCCGACACAGTAATTTGCCAGGATCGTCTCTGTAAATTTGGGACTGTCTCTGCATATTCGGGACTGTTTTGCAACTATGCACAAGTGCCCTTTCCCATAGTAAAATAATGAAAAAAACTGTAATATGGTGTAAAGATTGGATAACAAGGATCTTTCTGAAGAATTTAAGTTGTTTTTTTGTAGGGAATACAGGTGTTAGGGATCTGCCAGGTACTACGTCTAGGTATACTCCTGGGATTAATCAATCCACACCTGAGGCCAGACCTGTTAGACTGACACCGTCTCCCACCAACCAGGGTGGCAGGCTCAGGAGTGGGAGAGCCTATCGCGGCCTGGTCAGTCGGAGTTAGCTCCGCCCCCTGTCCTTTATTACCTGCCGTGTTCTCTTCCTCAGTGCTTGTAATTTTTCTGGATTCCTGGCCCCACTGCTGCTTGCTCCAGCCTGCTTCTGCCGTGCTTCTGCCTTGCTGCAGTTCCGCTTAACCTGCTTCGCTTTGCCCCTGGCTTGCTTCCTTCTCCGTGCTCACGTTGGTATACTCCACTTCATCCTGGTCCTGACTATTCATTCACCGCTCCGTTTCCTCGCGGCGTTCCGTGGGCTACTGCCCCTTCCCTTGCGTGTTCCCTGTTTGTTCTCCCGTGCACTTAGACAGCGTAGGGACCGCCGCCCAGTTGTACCCCGTCGCCTAGGGCGGGTCGTTGCAAGTAGGCAGGGACAGGGCGGTGGGTAGATTAGGGCTCACTTTCCCTTCACCTCCTTCCTGCCATTACAACAGGATGTTCACTATCTCACAAGAGAATGGCCCTAAAACACAATATAAGGAGGCAGTCTTTTTTTCCAAGGTTTTTAACGGGTTGTCTCATCAGGGACAAACACTTGCACATTGCAGCCACCATGGCAAAATCAGCCATCAGCAGACAAGTATCTGTCAATTGAGGAGAAGCCACTTTGAGAATTTTATGTATATGGATCTCTGTGTCCACCAGTATTTCCAGGAACTTGAAAATCACCTCCAGAATGCCTCTCATCTTTGTTACACGTTTCTTGGTCGTCTGCTTGAAGAAATAATCCTTCCTGGGTCTGTAAGGTGCCATTTGCCACCAGTTTGATTGATAGGGTCGATCAATTTTAAAAGTGTTTTAGAAGGTCAGTATTTCTGTCTCTGGTGGGGTTGAAAGAGGGTCAGGGGACCTATGTGTAATGTCAGAATATGGCTTGGTAGAACCTTTCGGTGCCATATTGGATGAGGCAACAGCTGGACCAAGAGGAGGCAGAAGATGGAAATAATGCGAGGGTCCGATTTGTTGCCTCTCTTTTTGCTACGTTTGCTCATGACTCAAGGTGATGGGAGGCCAAAGACCACTGGCTGAAAGGTGAGGAAAAAGGTTACCAGTAGGTAAAATGTGTTCTCAATGCTATTCAACTTATGCTGTTTGGGTCCTTCTTGATAACGGTTTGTGATTGGTAAATGGCTGCTATGCCAACACTCTTTTTTTATTTTTTACATTTTTATAAGTATTGTATTATGAAAATGTAATTTTCGTATTGCAATACCTTATTGATCAGTATTCTTCAAGGAATGAATGTCAGTGCTGGCACAGATTTAGAAAAATATTTAATTACCATGTGAGCACACCCATTTGTAAAGGCAGGAATAGTATAGAAGAAGATCAGTACTAACATGTTGAGTACTGGTAGAAATTTAGTATTGGTAATCTTACATAAAATATATGTTGTAACGATAATTAAAGGGCACAATCTTTATATACGCATGCAAAAAACGAAATACAAGCACATCTGTATAAGTGATCATATCATCAATTTAGGACGAAGTTCTATATAGTACAAAGGGTTACACATGCAATGTGGACCCCGGCTCGAACACAATAATGGGCCCCTAATACGAGTGGACCCCAAAGGTCAAGCAGAAGACAAATCACTTGCCTATTTCTTATGGGTTGATTCACCGATTTGATCTTATTGATGCTATGTCTTGCCAATGACAACAAGAAAGATTACAATGAAATTAAAAAGGACTTACACAGGTTCTGTATGAATGGAAGATGGGCCCTATAAAATAATTGATCCCATTTATGACTACTCAAGTTGAGTTGAGAAGTTAATAATAAGTCTTTAGCATTCGACACAAAGTAAGAAACACAGATCTTTTGTTGTGTAAGGCCCCATGCACACGACCGTAAACATCGTCCGTAATTACGGACCCATTCACTTCTATTCTCCATGGACACCTTCCCGTATATTTATGGGAATGTGTCCGTGCCGTAGAAGCTTTCTCGCAAAAGATAGGACATGTCCTATTGTCATGGCGCGGGGTGTGGACCCACTGGGCCATACCGCGTAGCGGGATAGCAGCTGGCCAAACAGGTATAGTACAAAGTCTATAGTGCAGAAAGGGTACCTGAGGCAATGCAGACAGTAGTGGTGATTCAGACTGAAGATAAGGCTCCGACAGTAGACGGACACCCGGCGGGGTGTGACGCAGTTGATGCAGCGGAAGACACAACTTCACTTCGACTCTAGACGGCACAGAGGCACGGTAGCACAGGATACAGGGTACAGGCAACAGGAACGGGTAACACTGGGAACTGGAAAACACTAGGAGACCATTTGCAAGACAAACTTTAGGTATACAACGCTCAGGCAAAGATCAAGAGAGCAGAGCCCTTTTATAGTCCAGCAGTATTCTGGACTGATTGCAGACTTTCTGCAATCGTGCGCGCACTGGCCCTTTAAGGCCGTGCATGCGCGGGCGCACGCGCCCTGCGGGAGACAGTCTCAGATCCAGGAAGTGAGTGCCGGCATCTCACAGGAGGAAGACGCTGCAGGGAACTCACGTGTCCATGGCCACGGCCATCGGAGGGTAAGTCAGAACGACGGGCCTAGGCCATAGACGTTACAGTATCCCCCCTCTTACGCCCCCTCTTCTTGGGACCAGAGCGGGAGAGAAAGTTTTTCACGAGGACAGGGGCATCGATGTTCTCCTCTGGCTCCCAAGACCTCTCTTCTGGACCGAATCCCCTCCAATCCACCAAAAAAAACGTCCTTCCTCCCACTTTCTTGGGGGCCAGGATCTCACTTACTTCGAAAGTCCCTGACAAGGCCGCCAAGAGCCACTGCGGAACTAGGAGTCCTAGAGTAGCGGTTCAGGACCACGGGCTTCAGCAGGGAGACATGGAAAGTGTTAGGGATCTTGAGGGTAGGAGGCAGCCGAAGCTTGTAAGACACAGGGTTAATCTGTAGAAGGATCTCGAAGGGTCCGAGGAACCTGGGAGCAAACTTGCAGGATGGCACACTCAGCCGGATATTCCTGGAAGACAGCCAGACCTTCCTACCTGGATGGAACTGCGGAGGCATCCGTCTTCTTGCATCTGCCTTTCTCTTCATGCGGTCCACCGCCAGTAGAATAGAAGATCGGGTCTGCAGAAAGTACCTGAAGGTAGAGTCAGCTGCAGGCACCTGGGACATAGTAGAGACAGGAAGAGGTATTCGAGGATGTTGGCCGTAGACGATGAAGAACGGACTGGAGGTGGTGGACTCACTAGTACGGTTATTATAGGAGAACTCAGCCCACGGGAGAAGCTGCACCCAGTCATCATGCCGCCTGGAGACAAAGTGCCGCAGATAGTTCTCCATAATCTGGTTAACCCTCTTGACTTGACCATTGGACTGGGGATGATAGGCCGAGGAGAAGTCCAACTTTACACCGAGGAGACCGCAGAGTGCTCTCCAGAACTTCGAGGTGAACTGGACCCATCGATCCGAGACAATATGCAGGGGCAAGCCGTGCATACGGAAGATGTGTTGAACGAAGAGGTCGGCCAGTCGAGCAGCAGAAGGCAGGCCAGTCAAGGGAACAAAATGAGCCATTTTAGAAAATCAATCCACCACCACCAATATCAGACTGCATTCCGCAGAGAGAGGCAAATCTGTGACAAAGTCCATAGCAACATGCTGCCAGGGGGCATCCGGCACAGGCAGTGGTTGGAGCAGACCAGCTGATCTGGAGCGGGCAACTTTGCTGCGCATACCGTACAGGAGGAGACAAAGTCCATGACGTCTTTGGGCAGCGTGGGCCACCAAAACTGACGGGCAATTAGGTCTTGGGTCTTACAGGCACCAGCGTGACCTGCCAGCTTGGATCTGTGACCCCAGCCAAGGATTCTACCTCTGTTTGCTAGAGGTACAAAAGTCCTTCCCGGAGGAATGTCTCTAACTTGCAGAGGGTTAACAGAGAAGATGCAGGAAGGATCATGTAAAGGATTTGCCTGACACAGGTTCTGTGTCGACGCCCGGGGTTAATCAGCCTTCATCTGCTCCAAGGTCTGCAAGAGTGACACGATCTGTTACCAGTCAGGCTTGCAGGCTGAGGAGAGGGAGAACCTATCACAGCCTGGCCTGACGGTTCTAGCTCCCGTCCTTGGTCTATTTCTACCCTCACTTGCAGCCTGTTCCTTGCCTGTGATTGTCTTGTTTCGTGGCTCTGCGATTCCTGCTATTTACCTTATTAACCGCTGCTTCATATTGACCCTGGCTTGACTGACTATTCTCCTGCTCTGATTTTGCTACCACGTACTCTCCAGGTTTGACTCGGCTCGTTCACTACTGCCTGTTGCTCACGGTGTTGCCGTTGGCAACTGCCCCAACTTCCCCTTTGCTTCTGTGCGCCCTTGTCTTGTCTGTCTTTGCACCTATTGAGTGTAGGGACCGTCGCCCAGTTGTACGCCGTCGCCTAGTGCAAGTAGGCAGGGACTTAGTTGCGGGTAGATTAGGGCTCACCTGTCCGTCTCCCCACCCCGATTCATTACAGATGAATAATATTCTGTGGGGACTCCACAGTATCTTCTGTTTCAAACGACCTAAACAAAGCATCGGCCCTCACATTCTTGTTGGTAGTGGAGTTCGAACCGGAACCGAGCAAAGAACAACGACCACCTGGCTTGACGAGGATTCAGCCGTTGAGCCGTCTGTAGATAGGTCAGGTTCTTGTGGTACGTGAAGACCAGGATAGGATGAGCTGCGCCTTCCAGTAGGTGTCTCCAGTCCTGCAGGGCCAGCTTGATGGCCAGTAACTCCCGATCCCCAATCGAGTAGTTGCGTTCTGCTGGAGAAAACAGCTTAGAATAGTAGCCACATACCTCAGTCTTGCCTTTCGAACCTCTCTGGAACAAAAGTGCACTGTCACCAACAGAGGAAGCATCCACCTGTAATGAAAACTGTAGGGATACATCAGGGTGATGAAGAATAGAGGCTGACGTGAAGGCCTTTATTAAGGTTTTAAATGCGGCTTCTGCTTCTGGAGTCCACACCTTGGCATTCATGCCCTGTTTAGTGAGGGTAGAGATGGGGACTGTCAATGAAGAGAAGTTGGGAATGAACAGCCGGTAGAAGTTGGCGAATCCCAGGAAGCGTTGTATGGACCTTAAGCCTTGGGGGCGTGGCCATTCCAGGACAGTCTTTACCTTCTCAGGGTCCATTTTGAGACCCTGATCAGAGATTATATAGCCCCGGACATGACTCTGATGAGTTACAAGATCTGGGGAAAAAAATCAAAATGTCATCGAGAGACACCACAACACAGACATAGAGGAGATCACGAAAAATGTCATTGACAAATTCTTGAAACATCACGGGGGCGTTACACAGGCCGAAGGGCATGACCAGGTATTCGTAGTGTCCATCACGTGTATTAAATGCAGTCTTGCATTCGTCACCTTGATGAATCCGGATTAGATTGTAGGCCCCCCGTAGGTCTAGTCCCCCCCCCCGTATGCGATCAAAGAGTTCCGAAATCAAGGGCAATGGGTACCTGTTCTTCACCGTGATCTGGTTGAGGCCCCGGTAGTCAATGCAGGGTCGACAAAGAAAAACCCGGCTCCAGCCGGGGTGAGGATTTACGTATGAAGCCCCTCTCCAGATTTTCCTTAATGTAGGCTGACATAGACTGGGTCTCAGGCAAGGAGAGAGGGTATACTGTACCGCGAGGAGGGGATGAATCAGGAACCAAGTCGATAGGGCAATCATATGCTCGATGTGGTGGCAATGTCTCCACTTCCTTCGTGTTGAAGACATCTGAGAACAGAGAGTAACAAGGAGGCAACCCTGCCAATGACTGATGCGGATGGATATGCACCAGACAGCGGTCGAGAAGCTTGGGTCCCCACTTGAGAACCTCTCCAGAGTTCCAATCCAGGACTGGGGCATGTAGATGGAGCCAAGGCAAACCCAGCAGAACGGGATTGACAGCCTTGGGCAGGACGAACAGGGAGATGACGGCTTGGTCACAGACAAAACTGGGTCAGGCAATGGCAGTCCATCTACCGAGGCAACGATCAACGGCCTTTCCAGCAGAACAGTGGGCAACTGAAGATCCACAAGGTCTTGGCAGATGAAATTGGCTGCAGAGCCAGAGTCCAGGTAGGCAGAGACCGGATTGGGCCTCTCGCCAGTGATGATGGTCACAGGAGTGAATAGTTTGGAGGAGAGTTCTCTATTAAATGCAGTATCGCCCAGGGTTGTCTCTCCAACCAATCCTAGGCGTTGTTTTTTTTTGGCTTCTGAGGACAGACGCACGACATGGCCAGCAAGACCGCAATATAAACAGAGGCTAGAGGTGCGTCTGCGCGGTTTCTCTTGAACGGAGAGTTTAAGCCGATCCACCTGCATCGGAGCCTCAGGTGGAGCAGTAGGAGAAGGCAAGAAGGGTTGCTGGAAGTTGGGCGCCAGTCTAGGAAGCCGTCTCTCCTGTTGAACTTCTTGAGATCTCTCTCTGAGCCTTATGTCCACTCTAGCAGCAAGTAGAATCAGGTCTCCCAAGGCAGCTGGGAGATCTGGAGCAGCAAGTTCGTCCTGGATCTCGGGCGATACGCCATGCCAGAAGGATGCTACCAAGGCCTCATTGTTCCAGGACAGTTCTTGTGCCAGGGTCCGGAACTGGATGGTGTATTCACCCATGGAGGCGTCCTCCTGGCGAAGATAGTTAAAAGATAGATGGTAGGCAGATGGTTAAAGACAGTACGTAATAACCGCATGAACCCCTGGAAGTCTCGTGTCCCTGTCGTTCCTAGATTGGGTACGCCCACGCCAGTGCCTTGCTGGCAAGTAGAGACATAATGAAGGTGATCCTGGCTCCGTCCGAAGGAAATGCTCGGGTGTGCAGAGTGAAGTGGATATGGCATTGGTTCAGAAACCCCCTGCACGTACTTGCGTCTCCAGGGAACCGAGGTGGCAATGGCAGCGAGAACCGAGGATCCGAACCGGAGCTGCCAGGAGGTGTAGCAGGAGGGTCGATCGGAGGAGCTTGAATAAGAGAAGCGAAGGAAGTAGCTAGCGCCCCTAGCTGCTGTGCCATGGAGTCTACTGCCACCAGAAGTTGATCCTGTCGGCCTGCATGGCTGGGGAGGGTGCATCTGGCCAAACAGGTATAGTACAAAGTCTGTAGTCCAGAAAGGGTATCTGAGGCAATGCAGACAGTAGAGGTGATTCAGGCTGAAGATAAGGCACCGGTAGTAGACGGACACCCGGCAGGGTGTGACGCAGTCGATGCAGCGGAAGACACAACTTGACTTTGACTCTAGACGGCACGGTAGCACAGGATACAGGCAGCAGGAACGGGTAACACTGGGAATTGGAAAACACTAGGAGACCATTTGCAAGACAAACTTTAGGTATACAACGCTCAGGCAAAGATCAAGAGGGCAGAGCCCTTTTTATAGTCCAGCAGCATTCTCGACTGATTGCATACTTTCTGCAATTGTGCGCGCACTGGCCCTTTAAGGCCTGATTTACACGAGCGTGCGTTTTGCGCACGCAAAAATGTGGCGTTTTGCGTGCGCAAAATGCACTTAACAGCTGCGTGTGTCATCAGTGTATGATGGGCGGCTGCGTGATTTTCGCGCAGCCGCCATCATTATGACACTCCGTTTGGATGTTTGTAAACAGAAAAGCACGTGTTGCTTTTCTGTTTACATTCAGAGTTTGACAGCAGTTGCGCGAATCAGGCAGTTCGCACGGAAGTGCTTCCGTGCGACCTGCGTGGTTTTTACGCACCCATTGACTTCAATGGGTGCGTAATGCGTGAAAAACGCTGAAATATAGAACATGTTGTGAGTTTTACGCAGTGCAGTCACGCTGCGCAAAACCCACGTACTGTCTGCACTGCCCCATAGAGTAATATAGGTGCGTACGACACGCGTGAAAAGTATGCGCGTCGCACGCTCGTATATTATGCTCGTGTAAATCAGGCCTAAGGCCGTGCACGCGTGGGCACGCGCGCCCTGCGGGAGAAAGTCTCAGATCCAGGAAATGAGTGCCGGCGTCTCACAGGTGGAAGACGCCGCAGGGAACTCACGTGTCCATTGCCGCGGCCGTCGTAGGGTAAGTCAGAACGACGGGTCATGGCCATAGACGTTACACCTATCTTTTGCTTTTTACGGACCGAGCTCCCATACTTTATAATTGGAACACGGCCCACAAATGCGAACGACTGTCCGTGGCTGGCCATGCCCGTAATTACGGACCTTGATTACGGGCATGGGGCCTAAGATATACTGTTTTCCCTATGGAATATTTTAGTTGTGTACGATGGCAACCATCTCACTTCAAGAAAATTCAACGGAATGTGTGTGAGTTCCCAATTTTCTCTTTCCCTCCCTTTATATAATGGAGAAAGGTCAGTTGAAATGGTAAACTCATATTTGTGCCATTTGTGGACCAGGTAGAGAGTTAAGAATATGTCCTCTTGCTAAGGGGAATAGTGCTTTGCCAGCATATAACAGAGCAGTACCAAGGAACAACATGTATAGGTAAGGCCCCCTTAGCATCACATTTTTTCCTTCCGTCTGAGGTATATACGTCTGACGGAAGGCTGCAACGTATCCCACTGTATACGCATACTGTTAGATATGCCGCCCGATAGACCCCCCCCCCCCCCGGGCAGAGAGAGAGGGAGCGACCTGTAGTTTTGTGCCCGGGGCAGCTCCTGACGTTATTGTCCATATATACAGTGATGTCAGGAGCTTTACAGTGCCAGAGTTCCTGGCCAGAGCCTCAGAAGCGATCTGGTCGGATACTCCGGCCCCGGGCAAGCTCGTGATGTCACTGTCTATATATGAATAGTGGTGTCAGGAGCTATACAATTGAGCTGTCGTCTGTAGGGGTTCCATCTTATCAAGGTTCTTTGGTATTTACTTTTCCATTTTACTTTACGTAAAATAATCCGTTTTATGCACACTACTTTTCTGTTCTTTCTTGTATTACTAATAGAGTATATAAAAATGTTTTTTTCGAAACTAGACAGCCCCGTTAACTAATAGTGGGTTGGCACAAAGTAAACTCCAAATAATGTGATTTTAATTTTACTCATCGCGCCTATTCTAGAATTGTTAATTTTATTGACCGAAACTTGAACTAAATACCCTTTTACATTGGCCAATGATCAGGCATGTGAACGCTCGTTCCCGATAATTATCCTGCGTAAACAGGGGAACGATCAGCCGATGAATGAGCAAATGCTTGTTCATCGGCTGATCGTAATGTCCCGTCCGGGTTTTTATCGCATCCTCCCGGAACTTTGCACTGCGCATGCGCCAAAATGTACATGTGCAGTGCAAAGGAATAGTAGGCCGCGGCCGGGCATACTTTCACATTCTGCTTAACTTCTGCAGAATCTGAAAATATACAGGTCGCTGCCAAGTGGGGTCAGTGCCGAGAGTGGACCAATCCAGTCACCTGACCTCACGTCAGCGACATGTTGTCAGGTGACTGCACTGGTCCACTTCCCGGCCATCACCGACCGCAAACAGAAGTGGACCTGTCACCTCCGCCGCATCACCACCTTGGCTCCTCCTAACGGTAAGGCTTTATTCAGACAAACGGGAATTACGTCCGTGCAACGCGCGTGATTTTCACGCGCGTCGCACGGACCTATATTAGTCTATGGGGCCGTGCGGACATGTGCGTGATTTTTACTCAGCATGTCCGTTCTTTTGGCGTTTTGCACGAATCACGAACCCATTGTAGTCAATGGGTGCGTGAAAGCCACGCAGGCCGCAGGGAAGCACTTCCGTGCGAACTGAGTGATTCGCGCAACAGCTGTGAAAAGGATGAATGTAAACAGAAAAGCACCACGTGCTTTTCTGTTTACAAACATCCAAATGGAGTGTCATAATGATGGCGGCTGCGCGAAAACCACGCGGCCGCGCATCATATGCTGCTGCCACACGGAGCTGTCAAGTGGTTTTTGCACACGCAAAACGCCGCGTTTTTGCGTGCGAAAAAACGCCATGCTCGTGTGAATCCAGCCTTAAGTCACGTCAGACAGATTGGAGAGTTGTAGCGGTAGGCTACCACTACCGCTCTGTTTGCACTTTGCAGTGTGGCCCTAAGTACAGGGGGGGCTGTGTGGCACTATTTACAAGGTGGAGCTGTGTGGCACTATATATACCAGGGGGAGCTGTGTGGCACTATTTACAAGGAGGGCTGTGTGACACTAATTACAAAGGGGAGCTGTGTGGCACTATATACCAGGGGGAGCTGTGTGGCACTATATACCAGGGGGAGCTGTGTGGCACTATTTACAAGGAGGGCTGTGTGACACTATTTACAAGGGGGGCTGTGTGGCGCTATCTACAAGGGGGGCTGTGTAGCTCTATCTACGAGGGGGGCTGTGTGGCGCTATCTACAAGGGGGGCTATGTGGCGCTATTTACAAGGGGGCTGTGTGGCGCTATTTACAAAGGGGGAGGGGCTGTGTGGCGCTATCTAGAAGGGGGGCTGTGTAGCGCTATCTACGAGGGGGGGCTGTGTGGTGCTATCTACAAGGGGGGCTGTGTGGCGCTATCTACAAGGGGGGGCTGTATGGTGCTATCTACAAGGGGGGCTGTATGGTGCTATCTACAAGGGGGGGCTGTGTGTGGCGCTATCTACGAGGGGGGGGCTGTGTGTGGGGCTATTTACATGGGGCACTTTTTTTGTGTTGAGCACTGAGGGATCATTATTACCATCTGGGGCACTGTGGATTACGTTTGTTTAGAGGATGGGGTATGGGTGGGGAGGGCGCTGGAAAAGCGAGAAACCAAAATGTCTGTGTCAAATTCTGCAGAGAAGGGTCGCGGCTGGAATAAGTCATCACAGTGGTCTGGGCTGGATGCTGAAAAAAAGGGAAAGTCAACGACTCTATAGCTGGGTTCACACAAGCATGTGACGTCCGTAATGGACGGAACATAATTCGGGCGCAAGTCCCGGACCGAGCACACTGCAGGGAGCCGGGCTCCTAGCATCATAGTTATGTACGACGCTAGAAGTCCCTGCCTCGCTGCGGGACAACTGTCCCGTACTGTAATCATGTTTTCAGTACGGGACAGTAGTTCCACGGAGAGGCCGGGACTCCTAGCGTCATACATAACTTAGTACGCTAGGAGCCTGGCTCCCTGCACTGTGTTCGGTCCGGGACTTGCAGCCGGAATACGTTCCGTCCTTTACGGACGTAATGACCTCGTGTGAACCCAGCCTATCTGAGAAAACATCACCTAAGGCCTCATGCACACGACCGTAAAAACTCCCGTTATTACGGGTCGTAATTACGACCCGTAATAACGGGCTCATAGACTTCTATTGGCCATGGGTACCTTCCCGTTTTCTCACGGGAAGGTGCCCGTGCCGTTGAAAAAGATAGAACATGTCCTATTTCAAGCCGTAATAACGGCACGGACAGTCCATAGAAGTCTATGGAGCTCTCGTAATGACGGGTGGCTACATGTGTGCACCCGTCATTACGGCAGCGTTGCTAAGCAACGTCAGTAAATAGTCACTGTCCAGGGAGCTGAAAGAGTTAACTGATCGGCAGTAACTCTTTCAGCACCCTGGACAGTGACTACCGATCAGTATAAACCTGTAAAAAATAAAAATAAAAGACGTTCATACTTACCGAGAACTTCCTGCTTCCTCCAGTCCGGTCTCCCGCCCGTTGCCTTGGTGACGCGTCCCTTTCGACATCCGGCCCGACGTCCTGGATGACGTTTCAGGCCATGTGACCGCTGCAGCCAATCACAGGTCAATCACAGGCTGCAGCGGTCACATGGACTGCCGCGTCATCCAGGGATGTCGGGCTGGATGTCGAGAGGGACGCGTCACCAAGACAACGGCCGGGTAAGTATGAATTTCTTTAACTTTTATTACAGAAAAGGCTGTCCCTTCTCTCTATCCTGCACTGATAGAGAGAAGGGGCTGCCGATTAGTGCAGTGCTATTTTGCCGCCAAAAACGTGCCCGTAAATACGGGTGGAATACGTGTGACACCGGACCCATATTTACGGGCACGGGTTCGTAAATACTGGTGCAAAACGGGTGGAATACGTGTGACACCGGACCCGTATTTACGCCAGTATTTACGGGTGGGAAAAAATACGGTCGTGTGCATGAGGCCTAAGTTAGCGGGAAAGCTACAAGCGGAGCTGTGATTGGTCAGTCACTCCTAGCACACTGCACATGCAATGATATTGTAATATGTCTTTAAACCTTTTTAGCCGTGATTTTTAGGTCAGTTGTCTGAAGACGTATTTGTGAGTTTCCTGTCAGAACCCACTGCCAGCCGCTTCTCCTCCACACATCACATTCAACTTTGCAGCAAGTGTAAATAATAAAAAAAAAAGTTGCCCCTCATGTCCAAAACAGAGTGCACGCCCGATAACACGTGCAACATTACACACGCCGCGTGCCCGACATCTCGTCCAATCAATGAATCTCCCGGAAGTGGCGTTTTGCAGACGGCGGCCGGAACTTGTTTCTATGGTTACAGAGAAGGCCCTCTAAGGCTTCCGTAGCTGGAGGTGCGCCGGAACGCATAGTATGAGGGAGTGAGACCCGGTGAGTTTCTGAGTAAGTAACGTGGGTACGCCTCTGAGTCACGTGGAGCGCCGCTCTCCGGCAGACACAGGTATAGACGGTACGGGACGGAGTAATACTGGAGGTAGCGAGAGACCAGCTGCAGACTGCTGTGATATCGGAGTCGCGGTTTCTGACAGGTCGTGTGTCACGTTCTCGCTTTTTGGTTATGGTGTAGTTCTCTGTGAGCAGGCTGCCGATCCCCCTGAGCTTACCAGTGCTGGCGGTCTGGAGTGCGTGTTGGTCGGGTGGCTGTATGAAGGGCGTCACGTGCTCAGTATTTGCCTGCACAGAGTGCCCTGTGGGTGCTGCCCTTCGCCCTGCCATGTTTTGTTTCTTTAGGTTTGCCCGGCTGACGCTGGTCTCATTGCATCAACCAGCGGCTCAGTCAGCGACATTACGGTGCCAGCAATACACGTTTTAATCCAGACTTTTGTTAAAAATAATCGTCGTTTAACGCTATAATCGTAGTTTTACTATTGTGGGAGAATCCTGCGTACACACAAAATTTCCCATGATCTGAATGTTTTTTCTATGGAATATTGTTCATATCGTAGGTAATATCTTTTTGTGTGAGTGCTTTTTGTTGTCGACCGTTCCGACTTAAGGATTTATTATAAATTTATCGTTTCGGTGGCCTTCCCTCACAATTTTCAATATCTCTGCTTGCTGTTATTCAATAAGAGCCTGTCTTGTTAACAAAGGTACACGACTCGTTTCCAGACCAGAGACTAATAACTACTGTAACTATAATCAATAAAGACAATTGTAAAAGGCAGAAAAACCCTCTAATCTGTCCATCACGTGACCGACACCGTATATTATCCCCTAATAGTAAACTATGGAGGCTCCTATTGCATGACTGCAAGCAGAGATCTTGAAAACTGTTTAGAATTTAATACAGTAAGTTTATTGGAAAATGCTAGAACTTTTATAATTCTACCATGAAAGCTTTATTTGCGCCAATTGTAATACCCGATTCCGTTCTGGTCTCCCGCTAGATCAGACATTTGGCGGTAAGAGATGACATGAGCGTGCTGAACAGTGCAGTATCTATGGCAACCATACGACATGTAGAGTATGTAGGAGTCACACACAAGACTCTACAGGTATCGTACAGTTGTTTAGACTCTTGGGTTATGTTCACACAGGGCGGATACGCTGCGTAAAAGCACACCGCGTATCCACCCTGGGCGCCGCAGGGAATTCCGGATGAAAAACCGCGCCGAACTGGTGCAGTTTTTCAGCCGGAATATTCGCTGCGGAAAACTGCACATATAAAAGGTTCATACTTACGTAGCCATGGAGACGCGTCCCGCAGGCCAGCCTCCCCTGATGACGTTTCATCTCATGTGACCACTGCAGCCTGTGATTGGCTGCAGTGGTCACATAGGATGAAACGAGGAGGCCGGCCTGCAGGATGAAGAAGCGCAGAATTCTGGCTTTTGTTTTTCTGAGTTATAATTTTAGGGGTGGAATCGCAGCTTTTCCGCCGCAGAAATCATAACATTTGCTATTTGCGGTGTGTTTTACCTGCCCGTTGAATTCAATGGAGAAAACCTGCAGCAAATAAGCCGCGATCCCGCAAATACAACTGACATGCTGTGGATTATAAAGCTGCACCACAGGTCAATTTCTCAGCTTTTTTTCAGCTCATTATTTACGCATTATTTGGTCAAATCTTACCCACTCTGCTGCTACTGTATGTTGCGGAATATCTGCAGTATTTACACTACGTGTGAACTGACCCTTACCCTGCGGCTCTCCATTCCTGATATCCGCTGGGATGGGAGAACAGACTGATAGTGACAGTTAAAAGGTCTCTGTCACCACATTATAAGTGTCCTGTCTCCTACATAAGGAGATCGGCGCTGTAATGTAGGTGACAGTAATGCTTTTTATTTAGAAAAACGATCTATTTTCACCACTTTATTAGCGATTTTAGATTTATGCTAATGTGATGCTTAATGCCCAAGTGGGCGTGTTTTTACTTTAGACCAAGTGGGCGTTGTACAGAGGAGTGTATGACGCTGACCAATCAGTGACCAATCAGCGTCATGCACTCCTCCCCATTCATTTACTCAGCGGATAGGGATCCTGCTAGATCCTTATGTGCTGTCTTATACTGACACATTAACAATACTGAAGTGTTTAGACAGTGAATAGACATTCCACGGGATGTCTATTCTCAATCTCTGCACTTCGTTACTCTGTCTGTGGTAGTTACAGCAGAGGAAGCGTAATCTCGTTGTAACCTGTCATTTACCGCGAGATCACGCTTCCTCTGCTGTAACTACCACAGACAGAGTAATGAAGTGCAGGGATTGTGAATAGACATCCCGTGGAATGTCTATTCACTGTCTAAACACTTCAGTATTGTTAATGTGTTAGTATAAGACATCACATAGTGATCTAGCAGGATCCCTAAGTGCTGTGTAAATGAATGGAGAAAAGTGTATGACGCTGATTGGTCACTGATTGGTCAGCGTCGTACACTCACCTGTACAACGCCCACTTGATAGTAAAACACGCCCAGTTGTCCATTGAGAAACTAGCATAAAGCTAAAATCGCTAATAAAGTGGTGAAAATAGATAGTTTTTTAAAATAAAAAGCATTACTGTCACCTACATTACAGCGCCGATCTCCTTATATAGGAGATAGGACACTTATAATGTGGTGACAGAGCCTCTTTAAGGCCCTTTTAGATGGAGCAATTATCAAAGGAATTTTTATGCAACGATCGTAGTAACAGCGAAAATCTTTAGCAATTATTGTCACGTGTAATAGACGTCTTTTGAACGTAAACTACTCGCTAAATCATCACTAGTCGCTCGTTCATGAAAGAATGTCTGCCCGTTTGATAGGAACCTTATTAGGCTGGGGCTACACGGCGACTTTTGCCTCAACACAGCAAGCCAAAGAGCACTGTTTTATCTCTGTTCCGCACTGGCTGCATCGTAGTAATGAAAGTGAGTGGCCACGTTGCGACCCGCAGGTTACCAAAACACAATGGTCGCAAGAAATTCTTCAACCCTAATTTTGGTCATCTTTCTGTAGTCCACCCGTTCCATTTATTAGAGGTTTATGAAGTGGTAGAACTAGCTTTTTGTCTTGTGCTTTTCTGCCCCTTTTGATGCGCTCCTTGATCTTATTTGCCTTGGCAGCAGCTGCCTGACACTGGTTGCTACAGTTAAGTTTACTGTCAACAAAAATTCCTATGTCCGTTTTACTCAGTATTTCCTGTTTAGTAAGTAATGGTGACATGTATTTTCTCTTTACAAGTACATAACCTTACATTTATCCGTGTTACATATCATTTGCCACTTCTTCGACTAAACCTCCAACTTGTCCAGATCCATTTGTAATAGAATACTGTCCTCCTTTGTGTTAATCGTATAGGATCGCTTAAAAAAACAAACAACCAACCAAGCAATACTCACTTGTCCAATCGCCCACTGCTGCTCCGGTGGATCCCGTCAGTCTTTGTTTACTTCTTCTGCAGTGATGACGGTCTGTACAGGCTAGCAATGATTGGTTGCAGCAGTCCTGTGCATGAATGAACAGCACATCATCACTGCAGGGAATTCAACTCCGATCAGCATTGGGGGATTGATCAGGCGATTCTTCTTTATTTCTTTTTTTTTTTTTCTTGTGTTTACTTTCTGGCTTTTACGCCTTCTTCGGACGAACGATGTTCGCGTCATGTGTCTAACCAATTGAACACCGACACATTAAAGTCAATAGGCCAATTCACATGTCTGATTTCCTGCACGGACCAACCGTATAATCGCTGCATGCACTTGTTTAGTCTGAATCTAGACTCGCCTATTCAAGTCAATGGGTCAGTGAAAGAAAACGGACAGCATATTGAAGCCATATGAGGGCTGTCCGTTGTTACTGATGTGTTGCTAGCAGATCCTTAGAAGAAAGCAGAAAGTACCACCAGTCAAAAACTGAGGCACGGAGCGCACTCTGACAATACTGATTGAACTCTGGTGTAGAATCGTCAGTTTTTCCCCTTATTAAACACTGACAAGTTTTACATTGTTCGTCTGAAAAAGGTTTAAATCCTGGACAACCCCTTTAACTTTAGTAGCCAAGCATGAGTGAAATTGCTGCACTGAACATTGAATATACTGTCTTTCAGTTACTGATTGTACAGCAAGTGTAAGGCTCTATTCACACGACAAGGTCCGAGTGTTGGCCGATAAAAACTGCCGTTTTGCACCGTTTTTCCCGGCCATTTTGCATCCGTTCCGATTCCGCACCGCCCCCGTAGGTAACGCCACCCAGCCCCCTGTAGGTAGTTCTACACAGCACCGCCCCCCATAGATGGCACCCGCCCCTACCTGCCTGTAGATAGCGCCATCGTTCCAGGAGAAGTCCCTGACTTCACAATGTCCATATATGGACACAGTGAAGTCGGGGACTTCTCCTGGAGTGGAAACACCGGCCACAGGGTCGGGGATTCCGCTTCAGAAGTGCCTGACGTCATTATTTCCTGTAAATCCACGGACAACCCACTGGTGGCGAGATAGATAGATATATATATATCTATCTATCTAAGTGTTTTTGGGACCCGGTCTCTTGTATCTAAAAGCTGCCGCTCTTCTATAAGAATATCCAAAGACTTATTCTTGTTTTTTTTTTTTGTTTTTTTTTAAATACTGTAAATTGCATTTTCTTAACCAGACTTGGCTTATTATCTAAAGTGGTCGGTTGTGTCGCTAATATTTTGGCTTTTTGAAGATGTGAACATCCCCTGTATGATCTCTCCTCCCGACCTGTCTGCGACGGTGTATTAGGTCAGACCGAAGGAAACGGCTATGTAATATGGCTGCCACTGACGTTTCTGTTCATTTTCAGATCTCCATCTGTTTTCTGTGACTTGTATACACTTGTGTAAAGTCGAAGAAGTTCAGTGTTTGGATTATAGTATAAACGCTTGCTGTAGTGTTCTATAAACCAGTATGCAGGTGTTTACACTACTGATACGTCGAGCGTGCTACAGCTGCATGGGTGCCGGCTGTCTCATCATGGACATTCGTCCACATTTCAGTTCTTGCTTCCAATTTTACGTTTGTGCTGTCGGCTTTCAATATTTGACAGCAGCTCCGTTTGCTTTTAATAGATACAGATTTTGGCATGTCTTCAAGAGTTGTTTGGCTAGGCAGAAAGTTTGCATACAAGAGGATGGGCTTCGGACGGCAGCTGCCTGCTAGGACGGCTGAAATACTCCTGTTGCTCCAATCTGATACAGTGAACTGGTAAGACAAAGTAAGGCCCCCTGCACAGGACCGCAGCCGTGCGCACGACCCGTGATTACAGGCGCGGCCGGCCGCGGACAGTCACCCGCGTAAAGATGTCCTATTTTTTTTATGGAAGCTTTTGACGGTGGCCTTGGACCATAGAAATTAATGGATGAGTATTTTGATCTGCAATTACGGTCCGTTATTGCGGATCGTAATTACGGTAGTGTGCATGGGGCATAATGTAGTGGCAGAAAAAGAAACGGCCAGTGTTGCAATTTTAGGCGCCATGATCCACAACGAAAAATGTGCAACTCCTACCCTACAATGCTAGCAGGAAAAATGTGGGGATTTCAGGGTATGCTGCGGATTTTTGCAGCGGACATCACTTTGTAATGCAGAGTGAAATCCAAAAAAAGGTGGGTTTTGGCGTGCTGGATGATGGACAATCCATATGGCATGATATCCTCATATGTAATATGTTGTTACAAATAGGACCATTTGATATTCAATAGTTCTTTACGTAATGTAGCAATGTATTCATTCTGGAATAAAGTAGGGGAGTGGACCGCAATGTGAACATGCAAGGACCATGGCGTGGAGCGCTGTCACGTTTCCAGGAACTTAACATCTCTCTCTGTTCTGGGAAGATGCCTAAGGCCCTATTCACACTGAGTTTTTTTGACACGTATTTTTATGTGGAAACTGTGTTTCGGTTAAAATTCCCCCAAAAGTGTCTCCCATTGATTTCAATGGGAGGCGGAGGTGGTTTTTCCCTGCGAGCGGAAAAACAGTCTCGTGGGAAAAAGAAGCGACATGCCCTATCTCCGGGCATTTACGTCTCTAACCTCCCATTGACATCAGTGGGAGGCAGAGAAAGCGTTTCTCGTGGCGTTTTTGCCCGTGGCGCTCAATGGCCGTGGGCGGAAAACGCGGTGCAGGCTGGTCAAAATCTGCCTCAAAATTCAAAACGGAATTTAGAGCCAGAATTTTCTGCCTGCAAAAAATCTCTGTGTGAACAGGGCCTTAAGAGTATGTTACCGGGGTTGGATTTGCTCCGGAAAACTCTGCAACAAATCCAACCCAGATTCCGCAGGGCATTTATACAAAACATTTTCACCAAATCCTTAGATTTAGTGCAGGTCTTTAAGCCGGTTTTGCTGCTGCGGAAAGCAGAGGGGATAAAAGAACAAAAAAATGGGAGACACATACAGGCAGAGAGCTCTCTCTGCAGAACCGCCAGCCTGTGCGTGTTCTCACGGGAGGGAATACAGCGCAAGCCGCCCTGACACTGTCTGTAGCTGATTGGACGGTGTCAGAGCGAAGACATCACACCCCCCTGCTATTTAGTTATATAGAAACGCCCCATTGACAGTACAGGGGCTTATTTACATATCGGGCGCCAAATATAACGACACCGATATGTAAATAACGGAGGAAGATGGGAAGAAAGTGTAAAGTCAGACCGTGTTTGTGAAGCCCTGACCGTTACATGCTGCACTTTAAAGAGACTCTGTCACCGCATTATAAGTGCCCTGTCTCATACATAAGGAGATGGGCGCTGTAATGTAGGTGACAGTAATGCTTTTTATTTAAAAAAAAAATATTATTTTTTTTTACCACTTTATTAGCGATTTTAGATTTATGCTAATGAGTTGCTTAATGCCCAAGTGGGCGTGTTTTTACTTTAGACCAAGTGGGCGTTGTACAGGGGAGTGTATGACGCTGACCAATCAGTGTCATGCACTCCTCTCCATTCATTTACTCATCGCATAGGGATCCTGCTAGATCACTATGTGCTGTCTTATACTGACACATTAACGATACTGAAGTGTTTAGACAGTGAATAGACATTCCACGGGATGTTTATTCACAATCTCTGCACTTCGTTACTCTGTCTGTGGTAGTTACAGCAGAGGAAGCATAATCTCGTTGTAACCTGTCATTTACAGCGTAATCTCGCGAGATCACGCTTCCTCTGCTGCAACTACCACAGACAGAGTAACGAAGTGCATAGTCTGTGGTAGTTACAGCAGAGGAAGCGTAATCTCGCGAGATTACGCTGTAAATGACAGGTTACAACGAGATTACGCGTCCTCTGCTGTAACTACCACAGAAACAGTAACAAAGTGCAGGGATTGTGAATAGACATCCCGTGGAATGTCTATTCACTGTCTAAACACTTCAGTATTGTTAATGTGTTAGTATAAGACAGCACATAGGGATCTAGCAGGATCCCTATGCGCTGTGTAAATGAATGGAGAGAAGTGCATGACACTGATTGGTCACTGATTGGTCAGCGTCATACACTCCTCTGTACAACGCCCACTTGGTTTAAAGTAAAATTACGCCCACTTGGGCATTAAGCAACTCATTAGCATAAATCTAAAATCGCTAATAAAGTGGTAAAAATAAAAAGCACTGCTGTCACCTACATTACAGCGCCGATCTCCTTATGTAGGAGACAGGACACTTATAATGTGGTGACAGACTCTTTAAAGGTGATGACCAAAACATAATATTGTAACAAAGATGGCGTATGGTGAAGGGATTCATACGAAGTGGCCATTTTCATGTTAGTTCACTTCATGTTAGACCTCAAAGGGATGATCACGACTCAGTCTGCTGTTCGTTACGTTGCTATACCAGAGATTGGCGCTACCATCGAAAGGACTGGATAACTTCTGTCAATAACTGGCGGGCACTTTACCAGTGGGGTCTGCCTTAGTTTGAGAAACATGCGCAAAAACGCAAATCAACAGTAACCACGTGATGTACAGGTTTTTTTCTATACAAGAAAATCTGAGTTCGTTTTTGTTTGGTAATTTTGTCTGTCCCATCTCATCATATACCCTGGTGGGCTCCCGCTCGGCACCTCCTCTATATATTTCTGCTGTTAAGGTTTCTTTCCGGGTTTAGGCTTAAAAAAAAAATACATGCAAAATCTGCACTGTGGGAACCCAGCCTAAGGGCATGTTCACATAAAGTTGACTGCCAAGCAGAAAGACTATGCCTTGAAATTACTTCAGGATTGTTGAGGCAAATACAAGCGTTTTTTGGACACTTTTTTTGTTTTGTTATTCCTTTGGTGTTTTTAATTAAAGCTTCTCTGTCACCACATTATAAGTGGCCTATCTTGTACATGATGTGATCGGCGCTGTAATGTAGATTGCAGCAGTTCTTTTTTTTTATTTAGAAAAACGATAAATTTTGACGGAGTTATGACCTATATTAGCTTTATGCTAATGAGTTTCTCAATGAACAACTGGGTGTGTTTTACTATATGACCAAGTGGGCGTTGTACAAGAGGAGTGTATGACGCTGACCAATCAGTGACCAATCAGCGTCATGCACTCCTCCCCATTCATTTACACTGCAGATAGCGTTATAGCTGTATCACTATGTGCAGCCACATACACACACATTAACGTTACTGCAGTGTCCTGACAATGAACATACGTTACCTCCAGCCAGGACGTGATGTGTATTGAGAATCCTGACCACTTGGCTGATACAATCCCGACACTACAGCACAGCAGGCGTAAACTGTCATTTCAAACGAGATTACGCTTGCTGTGTTTTAGTGCCGGATTGTATTAGTGAATTGTCAGGATTCTGAATACACATGACGTCCCGGCTGGAGGTAACGTATGTTCATTGTCAGGACACTGCAGTAACGTTAATGTGTGTGTATGTGGCTGCACATAGTGATATAGCTATATTGCTATGTGCAGTGTACATGAATGGAGAGAAGTGTATGACGCTGATTGGTCAGCGTCATACACTTCTCTCCACAACGCCCACTTGGTCATATAGTAAAACACACCCAGTTGTCCATTGAGAAACTCATTAGCATAAAGCTAATATAGGTCATAACTCCGTCAAAAATGATTTTCTAAATAAAAAACACTGCTGTAATCTACATTACAGCGCCGATCACATCATGTACAATATAGGCCACTTATAATGTGGTGACAGAGACGCTTTAAGCAATTGCAATAACCAAGAGCGTCTTTTGGTCAAAAGGTGCGTCCAAAAACGCTCCAAACGACCGGCATCTTCATTTCTGTCTTCCATTGATTTCATGAGGCATATGACACGGGCACGCTGCATTTTTTTTTTTTTGGGGGGGGGGGGGGGGTTTTCTCCGTCTACCACCTATTGAAAGCAATGGAGGGAAATTTGGGGCGTCGTTTTGGCACAGATTCTGAGGCGGTTTCCACGTCAAAATCTGCAAAAAAACAAACAGTCTGAACTGATCCTTAGACTGAAAGTAGAGTGTAATCGTTTGCAACCTAAATCTCCATACACCGCTATTACATAACTTTACTTCTGTTTCGTATTCAGAATGACTATGGCTCAGCTGGGAGTGGTGGTTGGTGTGGTGACTGTCCTAGTTGCCCTGATCTTACATTCGTCCATACATAAAGTGGAAGAAGGTCACCTGGCTGTGTATTACAGGTAAATAATACACATTAAAAACAAACATTACACGCCTGACCCCTGAGTACTTCATGCAACAGAGAGGAAACACATAACCAGGCTTTCATACTTCCCTTTTATTTATTATGTATTTTTTACTTCTTTACTTATACCAGTTTTAAGTTTCTATTTCTCTTTTTTAGAGGTGGAGCGCTGCTAAGTAGCCCCAGTGGACCTGGTTTTCATATCATGGTCCCTTTCATCACATCTTTTCGATCAGTACAGGTAAGTGGGCCCTATGTTTGTACACACAGGTGTTACAGGAAATGTATCGCTGTGAAATGATATTATTTGAACTGGGTATTTAATATAGATGTTTTTTTTTTTTATATTGGTCTTATTTTTATGTCACTATTCACGTAAAATAATCTTTAAAGGCTATTCTATGGGTTCCTTCGGAATCTTTTACTTTTTCATTAAGAAAAACAAACTGTAATTTTACTTTTATTTGTTTAGTAAAAAGTGCCCCATTTCATAGGGTATAGATATTGCAGAATCCTTTTCACCCCAAAGGTGTCCATAGCCTTTAAATATTAGTTTTCACATTGTCCCCCAGAGCACATGCAATAAGCTGACACTTGCTGTTTTCTATATCTCACTTGTCAGCTTTGCTGTGTTGACTGGGTCAAGGTCAGCAGAGAGTGGGGTAATTAAAGGGGTTTTCCCATCTTGGATGTTTATGGCAATTCCACAGGATATGCTATGTTTTTTCTGTAACTCTTAGGCTGGGTTCACACGAGCACATTAACGTCCGTAATGGACGGACGTATTTAGGCCGGAAGTCCCGGACCGAACTCGGTGCAGGGAGCCGGGCTCCTAGCATCATAGTTATGTACGACGCTAGGAGTCCCTGCCTCTCTGCAGGACAACTGTCCCGTACTGTAATCATGTTTTTAGTACGGGACAGTAGTTCCACGGAGAGGCAGGGACTCCTAGCATCGTACATAACTATGATGCTAGGTGCCCGGCTCCCTGCACTGAGTTCGGTCCGGGACTTCCGTCCGAAATACGTCCGTCCATTACGGACGTTAATGTGGTCGTGTGAACCCAGCCTTAGGGTATATTCACACACTGAACCAAAAACGTCTGAATATATGGAGCTGTTTTCAACGGAAAACGGCACCTGATTTTCAGATGTTTTTTGAGCAACTCACGTTTTTCGCGCGATTTTTGGGCCATTTTCAGAGCTGTTTTCAATAGTCTATAAGAAAACGTCCCAAGAAGTGTCCTGCACTTCGTAGCCGAGGCTGTTATTTTACGCGCCGTCTTTTGACAGCGACGTGTAAAATTACAGGTCGTCAGCACAGTACATCGGCAAACCCATTGAAAGTAATGGGCAGATTTTTGCTGACTTATTGGAGCCGTCTTTTAAGGCGTAATTCGAGGCGTAAAACGCCTCCATTACGCCTGAAAATAGGTTGTGTGAACCCAGCCTTATAGAAGTGAATGGGCGTTATTGAAACAGCGTAGCAGGTCGAGCTGCAATTTTTTTTGTAATTTTTTTTTCGCCTATTCAGTTCTTCATAGTCTATTATTAAAGAATAATGTGAAGGCTCTTGTGTATACCTGTTTTAGGTGATGTGCCATTTATAGGTTGTCTATTTTCGGCCTTTTTTCGGGCAGTAAACGGCTGAAAAATCGTAAGCAGAACGCCTCCAAACATCTGCCCGTTGATTTCAATGGGAAAACGGCGTTCTGTTCCGACGGAGCGTTTTTTACGCGTAAAAAAACGGCCGCGAAAAAGAAGTGCAGGTAACTTCTTGGCCCGTTTTTGGAGCCATTTTTCATTGACTCGATCGATAAAAGCTAAAAAAAACGGCCGCGAAAAACGCAATGAAAATTGCGAGTGGCTTAAAAAAAAACAACTTCTGAAAATCAGGAGCTATTTTCCCTTGAAAACCTCCGTATTTTGAGACTTTTTTTTGAGTTTGCGTGTGAACATACCCTAATGCAGTTTACATTTCCCATGATCCTTATGGCTTTTCAGAGGAAAGGGGGGCGGCGTCCCATCACACTGCTTGCTCTGTGCAATAAGTGAAAGATCAGCAGTGACATAGAACCTCTGTACTATGTCACTGCAGAGTCTGTGTATTCCTATGTGATGCAACTTCAGCCTGTCTCCCCTGCTTGGGTTTTTCTATGTCTGCATCATGCGTGTAAGAGATGAGGAGAGCAGTGTCAAGCTGTATCTCCTATAAATACACTGGACTCTGCACACAGCACTTACAGATAGTATAGACCGGCATTGTGAGTCAGGAGAGGTTTATAGCTAATCATTGTATGGACTCGCCTATTATATCACTGCACTCCTGCTCCCTTAAATAGGGAAGAAATAATCTCTTCAGTGGCACTATATGAATGGGGGGACAGGACATACAGGGGAATAAGGAGTGTGGGGAGGGGTCTCAGAGCATCCAGGACGGATGGTTCACAGGAAGTCAGACTGGACCTCCTGTCTACGCATGAGATCATGGTGTGTTTTGGTGATCAGACTAAGATCACATGACACAGTTGCCCATAGGGGTGATAGATATATATATATATATCTATGTGCGCGCGCAACGCCTTTGGTCTAGGGGATACCTTTTTGGTTTAAAGATCACACTGCTGGCTATAGTATACGAGCCTATCTACTCAGAAAACGAAGCCACATGTCCGCCGCAGATAACTGCACCACAGATAGGACTAGTGTGTGCTTCATAGATATAGACATGCAATTTACAGCTGAAAGCAGAATAAACTGTATACCTGATGCTTAAACTTGTGACAGTCTTTATATTTTGAGATGTTGCGCTACGTGACAGAGCTGGCCTGTCTGGGGTCATTGAACAGTCTGCTGTAGCTTTCCAGAATTCTTGTATGTACAGACATTCTCTATGAACAGCACATTGACAGAAAGCAGGCCGCTGCATACACCATGTCTATTCCACCAGCAAAGTGTTCAGGGCTGCAGCACAAATGTAACCCTTTAAGGCCTTTTCAGACCTAATCATTAATGACCAGCTGAGTTTTTTTGTTTTTGCCTCTCAGCCATAACTTTATTTTTTTTATTTTTTCATTGACGTAGCTGTATAAGGCCTTGTTTTATGCAGGAGAAATGTGTTTTTTCCTGTGCCGTTTTCTGTTATTCCATTCTGTTTTTTGTTTTTTTTAATTTATTCCATTCTGATATCGTGCTAAATTCCCTGCTAAATTAATTCTTCTGGTTTTTATGATTATGTAGATACCTAAAATTTGTAGGTTTTTTTGTTTTTATGTAATGTATGGGCAGCAAATTATATTTTATTCTAAATAATGATTTTATTTTTGATTTATTTATTTATTTTCATTTTTTTTTAAATGTTATTAACTTTTTTTTACTTGTGTATTCGCATACGCCTGTATATATTACACGGTGTCACTATGATAAAAGCTGCTGTTAGGGCAGCACTGTGTCCTAACAGCAGGCCTACTGAACAGACAGCTCTGGGGGCCTTTCTAGTACCCCAGAGCTGACTGCAGTGGTTTCCCCTAGTCTCCGATCACGTCAGTGTCTCCCATGACACGATCTAACAGGGGAGTCCCTTATGATCATACTGTTGTCAGGACCGCAGCGATCAAAGGGTTAAACAACTGGGGTCCGTGTTTCCTTCGATCCCAGCTGTATTCTCTAGGCTTCTCGAAGTACAGGAGCTGTTGGTAACCTCTCCTCAGAGAATGAGCGCTCGCAAGCATTTTCAAAAGCAAATCCGAAAGACGTCACTGTAGAACCGCCTGCCGTCAGCAAACGGTGGGCGATCGAGGGCTTAAAGCCGGTTGTTAATATTATTGCTTTGCCTCCACCTATGATGGGAGCAATTCCAATAATAAACCGGTGTCACATTTCCTGCTTCCAAACTCAAGCGTAACAATAAACGGTTAATACTCTGTGGTTACAGGAGCAAACATTTTACCCTCTTTCTATTTTGGAGCCTGAGGTTGACTTACAGAAGCAGTATACAGTGTAATAGGAAGACTGCCGGCAGCTGTTTATCCGGATCATAGGTGGAGGAGGTGCACCGCAATGGTGACTGTTTAGCTACAAATACCTGTTCGCTACATAGGTAACCTTTGCCCTAAAAGTTAACAGCAATGTAACACTTGGCCGGCATATCGGGAAGTTCTCTCTAAAATAAACGTCTCCTTTTGACTGTTGGATCAGCACTGTAGACGGTGCGAGCTCAGGGGATAGATCAACTGTTTACTGCGGACAGGAATGAAGTCTGCATCAATGTATCTACATTAAAAAAAACAACACGTCAAAATGCTTTTACCTTTGTTCCCAAATACATGAATGTGGTGCCCGCTGGTGTGGCACAGGGTTTATATTAGTCTAGGCATGAGCTAGGTCTATGCCCAGGTTATAAGGAGTACAAATGACCAGAGTACATTTATAGCTCGTAGTTTTAGTTGTCAAATACCTAGTTCTTCTGCTGTGGATCCTTGGTTGGGTTAAGGAGATGAATATCTACAATATGTACCGATTTCAGGATGTGCACTTATGACGTTTTTGTTTGTTTTTAGACAACTTTACAAACTGATGAGGTGAAAAATGTACCGTGTGGTACCAGGTATGTGCATGTACCTTACAAAGTTATACTTACACCTTGCAGACGTCAAACAGTAATTTATGTCCACGCCGTCTAATGAAAAAAATTGTAATGCCCGCGGATTATGTGTATTATATATTTATTTATTCTCCTTTCTTACTTTCGGTGTCTCGCGCTCCTTTTTTTTTTTTTTCCTTTAATTTACTGTGTCTTTTTCTTTTCTTCGTTCCAGTGGGGGTGTAATGATTTACTTTGACCGGATTGAAGTTGTTAACATGTTGACTCCTTCTGCAGGTCAGTACTGCCTTGTCTGTGGTATGTTTTTTGTTTGTGTAAGGTTAAAGCGTACCTCCAGGAATTCACAGAAATACTCCCTAATCTAAAAAAAAAAACAGTGCTCCTTGTTTCTTAGCTTCATTGACTTGTAGATGGCACACTCGGTTCATTTTAATATGAGGCAGAAGACCCTTCCATTTTACTTAATCCTTGCTGATAGAGAGATAGATAGTTCCACTGTATCTGTTAGGGTATGTGTACACAACCTATTTTCTGTGTCTTATGATGTTCTGTGCCGACGACCTGTAAAATTACGCCCGCCTTAAAGAAATGCAGGACACTTCTTGGAACGTAATTGGAGCCGTTTTTCATTGACTCCATTGAAAAACAGGTCCAATTACGTCCGTAATGGACGCCGCGAAAAACGCGTGCACTTGTAAAAAACGTCTGAAATTCAGGAACTGTTTTCGCCTGAAAACAGCTCCATAATTTCAGACGTACTTGGCGTTGTCGTGTGCACATAACCTAACACGGCAGACGATGGAAAAAATACTTGGAGGAAGGAGAGGTCTGCAGCACAAGTGGCTGAGCTTTGAAGGTAAAGGCTCCATATAGGTACGGGGAAGCTACAAGCACTCACTTTTTTTTTTTTTTTTAGCTCAATAAATCATAAACTGATTAGTCTTATTAAAAACTGAAATTTTTTCATATTTTAAGTAGTGGTTACTATTATCGGTCGTCCTTGAATTCCACGATCGGCAGCTATTCTTGGACCGTTTTTCTCTATCTCTGACGTGCTCCATCGTGCAGCGAATAACACCCATTTTTAGGCTGCAGGAAGTGGGTCACGCAGGCAGATGGTGACCCATGGCTGGTACAGAAAGAATAGTAAAGCACAGGGGGTCATATAGCGTTATGTGACGCAACGGAAGGAAGGAATGAAAGGTTTTGATTTAAGTAAAATTAACAAGGTAGTACCTACAGTTCTGTGATAAGGAGATCTTGAACAAATTCTCTTGTCTCACGGTGAAATTAATTGAAACGTTACGATTAAAAGTTTCAAAGAGAATTAAGAAAAACATGACCATGGAGATCCTCTCGAGTTAGACAGAAGATCTAAAGATTGGTTTTTAGATTAGCCTTTTATAGGTCTTTTTTTTTAGGCTAACTGCCATCAAGGAATGGCCTTACAAGTTAGTGGTCTCATAAGAATTGCGTACTAATAACACATCCTTTAACTAGCAAGTATAAGTTTGTCTAGAATATCATGTCTGTCTCCAGTAAACTTGGCAGTCTTCCATCAGAACAGCCTTGAAGGCCTGGTAAGGAGGCCAGCAGTCTGATAATAGAATAATGTTTGAGGACAAACCTTAGCTAGTAAGATTATATAAAATATATTTCAGAGGCTATGTGTGTGTGTGTATGTATGTGTGTATATATATATATATATATATATATATATATATCTCATAATCCTATAATATTGGCAATTGATTATTAGCTCTAATGATGATTTTTCTTTATCACCATGTGTAGGGTCATAATCACTGTCTATTGATATAATACAATTTTCCACCAGAGTTTTTTTTAAATCCATAGTTATAAATGAATTGATAATGTGTTACCATACACAGTATATTGCATATATAATCAAAATAATCTCACTTCCTAGTTTATAACTATACCAAATATGTGTACTTTGCCCAACTTGCATCAGCTCTTTAACGCCCAAGGACAAAGGTCATTTTTTTTTTTTCTAGCATGCTTCCTGCGGGTATGTTGGATGAATAAACAAAGCACCTATGTGCAGATATTTTTATTATAGGCGCAAGAGTAGACTTTTGTGTACGTTTTGAGAGAACTTTTTCTCTGTGATCTGGATTTGTTATTATTTAGATGTAATAGTCCTTTAGGATGGTCCTGGCGGTATGTGTTGGTGCTAGAATTTCAGCTTTTTAGAAATCGTTCTTGGATACCACTTTGCTCCTCGACAGGTGCAATACCATAATTAAATACTCCGTCACCCCAGCTAGAATTCTCTCCCCCAGCACAGCGGACCCCCTTCCATTTAGGTGCAAATCATCTGCAGAATACAGTTTGTACCCCAATGAAAAGTCAGCCCAGGGCTCTAGGAACCCATAGCCTTCCCCTCTACACCAAGACTTAAGCCATGCATTTAACTCCCTGAGTTCCCGCTGTCTTTCCTGGGATGCGCATGGCACAGGCAGTATTCCTGAGAATACAACCTTGGAGGTCCTTCCCTTCAGCTTGTAGCCTAGTTCTTTAAAATTATTCTTAAGGCTCCTCCACCTACCATTTATTCTGTCGTTGGTTCCCACCTGAACCACAACAGCTGTATCATCACCAGCCCCTCCCAGTAATTTATCCACCCGTTCCACCACATGCCGAACCCTGGCACTAGGGAGAGCGCAAACCATTTGGTTGAGGCGGTCTTGGCGACAAATTATTCTATCCGTCTTCCTGATTATAGAATCCCCTACAACTACTAATTGTCTTGTCTTAAACGGTCACGATCTAAGTAAGCTTCAGTCATGACCGTTAGAGCAGGATCCTAGATGTCACTAGACAGCCAAGCACCCGCTTCAGCCTGCAAGGGACACCCGTACAGGACTTAGTGACCGCCAACATGCCCCTTCACGGCAGCCTAGTCTTGACTGGTTAATCGTCGTTAATATTATCATCATTGATATTATTAAATCATAAACCCTCCTTTATTAAATGGACTATTCACTTGATGCCAAGTATTTCCAACCCCTTGACCGGTACCATTGTAAAGAAATAATCAATGTTGTTCGCTCGTCGGTGGTTATAATGTTATGGCTAATCGATGTGTATACACGTTACAGACACTTTTTAGAAACTATAAAAACTTTTTAGAAACTATAAAATGAAAAAATGGCTGCAGCGAGAAGGTTTTTTTTTACGCCAGAACAAAAAGACATGTAAATAAATCAGAGGCAAATGCGTTCAACCACTTGTGACTCATTGGATTGTGCTTGACATAATTTTTTTTTCTTTGTATGTGCAGATTCCACAATCTTGAGGAGTCTTTATTTTTATTTTTTTTATCCCCCCCCCTGGGGCCATGATCGCTGTATTTTGCTTGCCTTTTATAAGTAATTGAACATTGATTTATTTTTTTTGCATAAAAAAGCGATACAACGTGGGGGGAGCTTTAGGCTGGTGCCTAGCGGAACAAGGATTGAGACCCTTGATATCGGTGCAGTGAAGTGTCAACAGTGCCTTTTCTGTCTCGTAATCAGACTTTTACAAAAACGTTTTTTTTTTTTCCCCCCAGTATATGATGTCGTAAGAAACTACACAGCAGATTATGACAAGACTTTAATCTTCAACAAGATCCACCATGAACTGAATCAGTTCTGCAGTTCACACACATTGCAGGAAGTGTACATTGAGTTTTTCGGTGAGTTACGCAATCATGGCCCATTGGTCCGAAAAAGAACGTTTGTCTCGGAAAATGAATATTAACAACGAAAAACTAATTACATTATTTTTGCTTAAAAAAAACCAGATGCTTTGGCTAATACTTTATAACCTGCTATTGTTTTTCTACATTCACGTTTTCTAATGTCTCTGCAGATCAGATAGATGAGAACCTGAAACTGTCACTTCAGAAAGAACTCAATTTCATGGCCCCTGGACTCACAATACAAGCAAGTTCTGGTTTATAAGACCTTCTAATGACTATCTAGTATCACTATTTGGTGGACATCAATACTAACCCTTATTTCTCTCAAGGCAGTGCGTGTTACAAAGCCAAAAATTCCAGAAGCTATTCGAAGAAACTTTGAACTAATGTAAGCGACGAGTCCGAAATATGTAAGGGCCTGTTCACATCACCGTTCGCTTTCCGTTCCGGGGTTCCGTCTGAGGTTTCCGTCGGGTGAACCCCGCAACGGAAAGTAAAAGTGAAACCACAGCTTCTGTTTCAGTCACCACTGATATCAATGATGGCGGAAACATGGCAAATGGTTTCCGTTCGTCACCATTCCGGCAGGTATCCGGTTTTCCCACTGAATCAATAGCGCAATCAACTCCGCTATTGATTCCGTCGTTAGAACGGAAACCACTAGCGATGTTTCCGTCGATATTGATATCAATGGTGACTGAAACGGAAGCTGTGGTTTCACTTTCCGTTGCGGTGATTTGAACAGGCCCAAACACGATTTTATATGTCCGTCCATAAAACAGATTTGTTTCAGTTGTAACGGTTACACACGGGCAGATTTTCTCCCGGTGACTAGCGCTGATTAAGATAACAGTGTGTCGATCGCCATCGGTTTTCTCCATTTGAGCAATGATCGGCATGTATGGAGGCGAATGAACGTTTACACAATCCTTCATCTCCATACATTTTGCGTTTTGTCGGCAGCACATCCTCGGTTTGCAACAAGCGACTCGTGTTTGGCCACAAAAAGGAGCCGATCAACTGACAAATGAGTGTTCGCTCATTGCTGATCGCTGCCCTGTCTACAAGGCCATGATCGTGAGCGTTTGTTTGCCCAATCGTTGGCCCGTGTAAAAGGACCTTGATACGGTCTCCAGAAAGATATTTAGTACAGCCCCTCTCTGAGAGCAGAGGGTAGCAGGAGAGACGCATGCAACGCCTGATTTGTGTGTGTAGTGCTGCTATCCTGCCTTCTCTAGTACTCCAGCAGTACAATAGACCAATCATTAGTCCTTAAATCACCAGCCCATTATCAAAATGAGGCTACGTTCACATCTGCATCGTGCTGTTCTGTTCTGCACCACCAGAGAAGCAGATCAAGGGAATAACTGAACCAACGGTTCCGTTGCACAAGGGACGCCGCCGGTTGCCGCTGGAACCCATTTTCTTTAATAGGTTCCGTCGGGTTTTCCGTGATCTTACTGGACACAATAGCGCAGCATGCTGGGCTATTGTCTCCGGTAAACCCTGCCGGATCTGCGACGGAGGTGCCTAACCGAACCCCCTGATGCAGATGGGAACTGGGCCTACACAGCTAAGCTGAAAAGTGAGATACACAAAAGAGGACATGCCTGTTGTGTGTGTGCTCACAATCCTTCATCTCCATACATTTTGCGTTTTGTCGGCAGCACATCCTCGGTTTGCAACAAGCGACTCGTGTTTGGCCACAAAAAGGAGCCGATCAACTGACAAATGAGTGTTCGCTCATTGCTGATCGCTGCCCTGTCTACAAGGCCATGATCGTGAGCGTTTGTTTGCCCAATCGTTGGCCCGTGTAAAAGGACCTTGATACGGTCTCCAGAAAGATATTTAGTACAGCCCCTCTCTGAGAGCAGAGGGTAGCAGGAGAGACGCATGCAACGCCTGATTTGTGTGTGTAGTGCTGCTATCCTGCCTTCTCTAGTACTCCAGCAGTACAATAGACCAATCATTAGTCCTTAAATCACCAGCCCATTATCAAAATGAGGCTACGTTCACATCTGCATCGTGCTGTTCTGTTCTGCACCACCAGAGAAGCAGATCAAGGGAATAACTGAACCAACGGTTCCGTTGCACAAGGGACGCCGCCGGTTGCCGCTGGAACCCATTTTCTTTAATAGGTTCCGTCGGGTTTTCCGTGATCTTACTGGACACAATAGCGCAGCATGCTGGGCTATTGTCTCCGGTAAACCCTGCCGGATCTGCGACGGAGGTGCCTAACCGAACCCCCTGATGCAGATGGGAACTGGGCCTACACAGCTAAGCTGAAAAGTGAGATACACAAAAGAGGACATGCCTGTTGTGTGTGTGCTCACAATCCTGAAATATTTATGGTTACAAAGTAATAAAACACCAACATGTAAAAAAAAAAAAAATATATATATATTTTTTTTTTACAACAGTAATTTGAATATATAATTTTTTTTTATACATTCACTTCACAATTGCATGTATTTTCTGTATATTAGTGTATAGTACTGTGGTTTACAGTATGCGTGGCATAGGCTGTCTGGTAAAAAAAAAATTGGACAGTACTTGCCACTTTTTTTTTTTTTTTTTTTACAGCTGTTGTATAGACAACCAATATAAAGTATATTCCCTCCCCAAAAAAATAAAACCATGTAATGGGGAGTGTGCTGAAGGAGGCTCTTCTTGGCTCCGATATGTATATAAAATGTGACTTCGATATGTTCTTTCCTAGGGAGGGTGAGAAGACCAAGCTTTTGATAGCTGCACAGAGACAAAAGGTAGTAGAGAAAGAAGCCGAGACGGAGAGGAAAAAAGCTGTAATAGGTAATTCTAAGCCTGTAAAATAAGATCCTTCAGTCTATAATAATTTTCTCAAACACGACCATGGTACAGTGTCTATGTAGTCTGCCATGCTTTTTAGTGTTGTCATCTTTGCTCTATTAGGTGAACTGCTGTAAAATTCAGTGACCGTATAATTAAAAAATAAAATGTAACTGAAATCAGCGGATGCCGTATGATCATGTAATATGTTTTCCAGAACACCACACAAGCTCACTGCGGTAGACGTTTTGACATTTGGGAGGTGTACCCGTTCTTGGATGCTTGCAGCATTGGGTTTGACACTGATGATATAGTTACATAGGTTTAAAAAAAAACGGGTTCATAATGTGTAACCCCTTGGTTGTCCACCAATACGCCTTTTCGCGGGAGTCACTAAGGGGCTTTAGGCTAGGCCGTCGCCAGTCTAAGCCCCGCACAGGTTGGAGCCAGGGCTCTGCTGTATCATGGCAGCCAGGCTCCTGCTCCAACGGCCGCGATCAAAGTTTATTTAGTTCGCAGCCGTTTAACACGTTAAATCTCGCCGTCAATAGCACATTTAACTTGTTTACAGAGGGAGTGCGCTCCCTCTCATCCATCGGCGGCCCACAAATGCAATCGCGGGTCTCCAATGGGGTGTCATGGCAGCCGGGGGCTTGATAAAAGCCCCCAGGTCTGCCCTGGACATATGCCTATTAGGACGTGCCGGATTTAGATTTACACTGACAGGCAATAATTCTCTGGTATACGAACTATACCAAAGCATTCTAGCAGCGATCTTAAGATCGCGTAGTAAAGTCCCCTAGTGGGACTAATAAAATAAGTAATGTGAAATAAAGATTATTAATAAAAAGGACAGTAAAAAAAAAACTTTTTTTCCCCATAAAATGGTTTTATTTAGTAAAAGTGTAAAAAAAATAAAAGTACACATATATGGTATCGCTGCGTCCGTAATGACTCCATTAATTAAGTTAATATGTAATTTAAACCGTAAGGTGAACACCATAATAAAAACCGCAAAAAACAATGGCGAAGTTGCTATTTTTTTCCATTGCCCCCCAAATAAGTCAATATAAAAATGTATCAATAAGTCCCATACACCCCAAAACAGTACCAATCAAAACTACGTCTCGTCCCGCAAAAAAAACAAGCCCAAAAAAAGCACTACATTGACGGAAAAATTAAAAAATTTGTAAAGCGACGATGCAAAAACAATTTTAGTTCAAAAGGGTTTCTATTGTGCAAAAGTCGTAAAACATAAAAAAAACCTCTACATATGTGGTATCGCCGTAATCGTACCGACCCATAGAGTAAAGGTAACGTGTTATTTACGCCGCACAGTGAACTGCGTAAATTTTAAAACGCATAGAATTTCAGGTTTTTATTCTAATCCCCCCCCCCCCCCCAAAATTTAATAAAAGTTAATAAAAAAATGTACCCTAAAATGGTGCCATTAAAAAGTACAACTAATCCCGCAAAAAACAAGTCCTCATACAGCTATGTCAACTGAAAAAGAAAAAAAGTTATTGCTCTTTGAATGAGACTATAGAAAAACTAATAAAATAGCTTGGTCATTAGGGCCTAAAATAGGCTGGTCACTAAGGGGTTAACCTTTCTCAATCAATTACCCATCATTCATTGCTTGATTAGTTAGTAAATAATAATCTAGCTTTTTTTTTTTTTTTTTTTTTTAATCCGGACGTAGTATCTTCTATTACAACTTCTTGGGGTAGGGCATTTCATAGTTTGACTACTCTAACTGTAAAGAACCCTTTCCTGAGTTTGTCTGAAACGTCTTTCTTCCGCATGCAATCAATGTCCTCTGGTCCTTTGTAGAGTCCTTGGAAAGAACAGATTATGTGCTAATCCTTTATATTGACCACACATATACATGTTATAAGGCCACCTCTAAGGCATCTTTCTCCCAAGCTGATCAAGAGTCTAGGAAGATGAGATACAATGGTCTGTCCACTACTGACCTCCATTCCCTTATTACCTGTGGATGAATGCCGTCTGGGCCAGGGGCTTTAATTTGCTCAGGCGCAGCTGTACTTTCTTGTGTTAAGCAGGTAATATTGGGTAAAAAAAACTTTTTACTGTCCCCCTCAATATCTGGCACTGGCAGATCATCAATGAGCACTGAGGGAAAGTACGTGTTGAATGTGTCAGCCCGGCCTTTGTCCAGATGATGGATCTTCAGGTTACTTCTTTGCTTGCACTGTTCACCATCTGAGCAGCTTCACTGGTGCTATTCGACAAGCATCTGTTTACTACTGGGTGACGGCACAATTCACACGACATTGTTTCTTGGCAGAGGCAGAAAAAGTTGCGCAAGTGGCCAAAATCCAGTTCCAACAGAAAGTAATGGAGAAAGAAACGGAGAAGAGGATTTCTGAGATTGAAGGTCAGTCCGGTTACTCTTTAATTCATGTTTGTGATGCCTTTTGATTTTTAAATGAGCAGGTCTTCGATGTATGTAAAGTGTATCTGGCGTCCCACGATACATGTGTAAAGGATGCACGTAACATTGTGATGCTATTAACGCTTTCATCGTTCAGCAGTCTAAGTGAACACTTGCCTCGTACAGGCCCAATCTTTGAGAGCCGCATCCATCTCTAGAATGGGGGTCCCTCGACCCTATCCCCGCCGGCCACCGTATTACAGGCAGCACTCAATGGCAAGATGGCCAGGATTACAGAAACAGCCCAACTCGGCTGTATCTGTAATCCCAGCCACCGGGTCCCTCACCAGGCAGAGACCGGGTCGTGGGACCCCCATTCTCGAGATAGGTGTGGGTCTCTGCTCTGGGACACGATCCTATCAAACATTTATGGCACAACCTATAGATATTGCATAAATGTCTGAGATGGAAATATCCCTTCAGCCCTTTATTGGCTATTCTTCGAGACAGCAGGCACTTGTTACAGAAGGCAGAAATATTATTTCATGGTTTTACTTGATCGCTATATACACAGTATGTGTGTGTGTGTGTGTGTGTGTATATATATATATATTATATAATGGAGCTCTGCACTATTAGGGCTGTATACATCCTTCACTGCTTATGTTCCCTGCAAATTCTCAGAGAACCTTTTTCACCTCCCCATCTGAGTGCAGCGTGTATTAGGCCCTGCTGCACAAACTTTGTGTCACTCTTTTTTTTTTTTCTATACTCCTCCATTATTTTAGATATCGGAGCCGTTATATTTGGCGCCTGATATGTAAATAACCCCCTGAACTGTCAATGGGGTGATACTTTTATTGTAAATGGCATGGGGGCGTGTTACTTTTCGCTCTGACACTGTCCAATCCGCTACGGACAGCGGCTTTTGAACGCCCCATTGACCTTTACGGGGGCTATTTACATATTGGGCGCCAAATATAACGGCACCTATATCTAAATAACGGAGGAGGCTAGGAATATAATTTAAAGGGACACGCGGTCTGTGCAGCCCTGCCTATTACATGGTGAAAGGTTCTCTAACTTCATAAGATTAACTGATTTATCTAAATTAATCATAATGTACGATAACTCGTGTCTTAAAGCAAGCAGATGTCGCTATGACTGTCAAACTCCAGAACCCCTCCAGTAGTCATATGGGGGAGAGGTAGTCGGTGACTACGCTGCTGCTGCTGCCGCCTGTAAATCTTTTGGCTGAAAAGCCTCTGTATTCTACTTCACCAATAAAAAAAGGAATCACACAAATCTAGTTCTTGTCTCTATGGATGGTTAACACCGTGCGACCCTACCAGCCAACCTGTATTCTATCCAGTAACAAGCCGCCATTGTTAGGGAAGGTGCAGCCGAAGTACATGAAGCTGAGGGACCGCAAATTGATGGACGTGTGCTTTTTTGTTTTATTTTGTTTTTGGTTTTTTTAAGCCTACTATGTCATGTTTAGTAATAAAAATATACATAATCAAGGGCTGGACTTAAGTTTCATAATGATTTGAAGTTATTTACTACAATTTTTGTTTTGCGCCCAAGACACCGCTTATCTTGCCAGGGAAAGAGGAAGAGCTGATGCTGAATATTATACTGCTCACAAGCTTGCCGAATCTAATAAGGTGAGAATTACACTTGTGTACATACAAAACCAATTTCCTGACATGTCTATATAACTCATATCAGTTTTTATAGTCATACATTTCTATAATTTCAGTGGAAAGACCAGGTAAATTTGTGTTTTTTTTTTTTTTGTTTTTTTTTGCTGTCTATTTGTTTTTTTTTGTTTTTATTCCACTAGGGTTTGGGGTGGCAGGAGTAATCTGATCAATTTCACTTGACATCCCCTCTACATCTCTACTAAGTAACAGGTTTCCGTTTCTTTAGCATTAATGGCTCCGCAGTTCACCGCCTCATTTCTTTTTGTGAGACGGTTAGAGTGTGAGCTCTGTTACATTTTAGGAAGAGTTAAGTTCTTGATCACCCCAAAAAGGGTGGTTAACCCTTCATCAACCCATCCTCTTCAGCGGGGGTTGTGGTCCTTGGATCTCCCCTCCAACATACAATTTAACTCCTTTGTGCATGCAGCGTTATACCACCTGATTGCTGCGCAGCGCTATAGATTTTTCTTCTAATTAATGCAACACCTGAAAATAAAAAATGGATGACTTTTGGAAAGCGGGGAGGAAAAACGAAAACGAAAAACCGATAATTGTCCGGGTCGTTAAGGGGTTACATAGCTCATGCATACATAAGTTCATAGTCTTCTCCCGACTACTGGTGAAGTCCTCTTTCTCTAGCTAGACTTGGGACAGGGGGTCTCCACACCTAACAAGTTGTATCCTCGCTGGTTGAGGACCAGGTAGAGTTGATTAAGTTCTTTATCAGTTCTTTGAAGTTATGGTCCCAAAGCTTGCGGCTGCTGTGGTCATTTCCCATTTCTAGTTCTCTAACTTTCAGTGTTCTGGATAAACTACTGTGGATTGTGAAATGAAGCCACACAATGTCCGCCACCTGTCTCATGATTAGTGGCGGTTCTATTCTGGTGTTTGTGGTTGGAAATGGTGATTTGGATGCGCTCCATATCTGTGACAACACTGAAATTTGAGCGAAATCGGGATTGCAAATTTTGTCACGAAGTCACAAGATTACTGCAGCTTTGGGCCTGTAAAATGCTCTCACGTTTCTTACGGATTATTCAGATGGGTGGCGTTAAACTTGTCAGAGTTCGGTCGGTGAAAAGCTGATTTTCCATCAGTTGTTTTGTTTTTTTCCTTTTTCTGCCATTTCCTTTTTTTTTTTTTTCCATCCGGGTAGCATCAGTGTGCCATCCGTTTTTCACGTCTGTAAAAAAACCTGAATGTTCCCAATTGTCCCAACCCACGGAAAACTCACCCGGACTGGTCACAGGGCCGCAGAAACACCATTGTGCGAATTTTTGAGTTCTGACAATGGTTTAAATCAGGACTACGCTGCTGTGGCTTCTCTTCCTGGTTTCACTTCTCAAGTGTCTCCCCGGTAGCCGTTTGTGAAAAACGTAACGGACGGCCTCCATTTTTCACACAGCCCCATCGACTGACTTCTTTTGGGCCATGCCTGCGTAGAAAATGGACAAAAATAGAGCATTGCTGCAATTTTATTTTTTATTTTTTTCGTCACGAACGGATGGTCCCTGAACTGAAGTCTGACTATACTGAGTTAGTGTTCAGTCCGGGTGACTAATGCCACTCTACTCATCTGTATAACCCATCTGCCATCCATAGGCTATAATGCCATCCATTTAACAGATATGTCATAAAAGCTCGTGACTTATACGTTTTAAAGGATGCTTTTGACGGTTGCCAAAGGACACTACTTTGACTTTTCCAACGTACACGCTAAATGTAGGTCTAAAATGTGATCCGGGCAGGGGATAATGTGTTATAGGTGTTACAGTGGGGAACCTGCAGCTGGAAACTACTATGGGGCACTACTGTTAGACATTGTACTACTTGGCATGACTCCAATGCGAAAAGCTGCAAGTATGTGTTACCCTTTTAGCTTTTTTGGCAATACTTATGTACAAAATCAAATTTACTTTTTAAGGGCACGTCTCCAGTCTAGAAGTTTATTTAAATGAATTGGATGTATGTACAAGAGAATAATTGTGTTTTTTTTTTTATATATTTTTCTTTAAAAACTTCCCTGTGGCAGCCATATTGGAACCACACCCTTCCGGTATTGTCCATATAGATGGCACAGCAGGGTGTTTATTGAAGTTGCAATTTATAGGAATTATCGGAGAAATATCAAAGAAATTACTATTCTAGAAAGTGATAGTATTGCCGCCCCCCCCCCCTAGAGACCAGGGAGTGACCGGGGAGGTGCATACAGAGAATTCTGTGTGTATAGTGTTCCTATCCCGCCTTATCTGGGCCTCATTAAGTCTCCTACCCCCTAATGATGAGATGACTGCTAATTCTGTTCCAGTCTATACAGCAAAGCTAACAAGTTAGCTACAGAAGAAAAAGTCTACCTATTGTGACTATTCTAGTAGCCAATGTTGCCATATTTATATAAAAAAACAAACCTGATTTAAATGTCATTTTCTAAAGATAAGTTCCCGTTGGGACACTTACCCTTTTTGTTTTGTGTGCGCACGTTTGTTCATTTCATTTGTGTTCCACTATTCCCACAGTTGAAGCTGACACCGGAATATCTTGAACTGATGAAATTTCAAGCCATATCAGCAAACAACAAAATTTACTTTGGAAACGATATCCCAAGCATGTTCTTGGATTCTTCGTCTACCGAGGTGCCGCTCCTGCAGCAATACGCGGGCCTAGCAGATGGTCAAAGTAAATCTCACAAGAGTAAAGGAAGGAAAGTATGAGCGGCTCATAAAGGAATATTCAATACAGCCTCGTGGACCCGAAGCAGAAGCTACGGGGATTTATCCCAAACAAGCACAAGAGATCTCGGGAGAGCAACTACAAAGCATCGACTGCCACGCACTATGCCCCCCCCCCTCCCACCCTATTGAAAAAAAAATTTTTTTGATTTGTGCTTCCAATAGTTTGTTTTTTTTCCGTTAAGAGACGTAAACTTTGGCATATTTGGTTTTGGATGTAGGAGAGGCGGCAGCATGTCGAAACCTGTTGTCCTGTTTCAATAGGCAGCTGCACTTTAAGCAAACACCGTTTCTTGATCGTAAACGCATTACATCTTTTGGCAAGCGAGAGAATGATTATGAAAAGCTCCTTCCTGTATACGTAGGGCAAAATCTGTACCTTTTTGTAGTTGAAATGTAAGAAAAAGGCAAATTGTTGCACTACAAGGACATTCACCTCTTCAGAGATCCTGTGACTTAAGGATTGTAGGTCCTGAAGAGTGCGGGGACTCCATCCTAGGTCTTAACCAATGACTTCTATATGCGATGCCTGCCAGAAAGAGTCCATAAATAGCTTTTTCTAACCGCAGTAAACTGGCCTAACATTTTTTACATGGAACATTATCAAAGTCTTACGTTGTCAACTCTTATACAGCTTCTTTTCTAGTTAGGTTCTAACTTGTTCTCTTTATATTACAACATAATACAGTCCCGTCATCACTTGGCAGCCTCCTGTGCCTGAAGGGAAGGTCCACCTTCACCATAATTTTTGTTATTGCTCCAACGCCTCGAAAATTAAAGCAAAGTAACTTTGCAAATAGTATTAATTAAAGGTATCCTATTGTTTTGGGTCTACAACTCTTGTGCTTGGTTCACACATTTGTTGCGGATTTCCCACCGACCTTCCGCAATAAAGTACAGTACAATGTAAGTGAATGGGGCTTTAACAAACTGCATAGAAATTTGTAGCGGGTTCTAGACATGCCCGATCTGAAATACGCACCAATATCCGCAACCAAATCTTCATGAAACACGTGCAGAGATTATGGTCTATTCCATGGCATCATTTTTATGCTACGTGTGAGGGATGTGTCTCTACGGTAACAGATTACAAACAAACCCTGTGTAGTCTGATCTTGCAGTCCTATTTCATGCCATCCGTTCCCTGCTTTTTGCAAGGATACATTTGAACAGTTAGCAAAAAGTAAGGGACAGGTGACAAGAAGCGTGAGTGCAGGATCAGACTTCACAGGGTGTGTTTGTAGTCTGTTACCATGGAAACACATGTCTCCCTAAGGCCCTTTTCACACAGTGTTTTGTTGAGTGTTTAGCATCCGTATTTGTAAGCCAAAACCAGGAGTGGGTGTAAAGTGGTACAAACCTCTCCGTTATAGTATTTCAATGTTTATGTTCCACTGCTGGTTTTAGCTTACAAATACTGAGGCAAAGTAATCAAGTGTGAAAGTGCCCTATACGAAGTAGCTTCACTTACATTTTAGATGGAACAGTAAAAAAAAAAAAAATTGCTGCAAAGCATTACATGTCCTTTAACAAAACTTTTGGTGCTTTTTCTTCAATATGTTCATGCATTTTTTTGGTAAAAATGACAATATTTTCCTGTCCTTTTTTCACAAAAAGGTGGCAAAAACCGCAATGGAAATGCTACGTGTAAACATCCGCTTGTATAATAACCTCTTACTGAATGTTTTATTTTGTCGTCTTTGGGTTTGGGTATTGTTCTTTATACAGTGTAAAATACAGAAACCTTTACTGCTCATTTAAATGGGGTGCCACGTTACATTACATAACGCAGTATGTGAATATGATATATATTATGCGTTACTAACATATTGGGTGAATAATTTCTAAGCTTCTCAATAAGTATATACAATGTGGTATCTTCACTTGCCAAAAGGAAGAGCATTCCAAATCTTACATTTTCCTCTAGGATTTTTTTTTTTCCAATAGAAGTTTATCATTGATTTGAAATTTTTGACATACATTTTTAGAGTATCTGTCCCCAAAATGCTGTTTTTTTTTTTTTTCTTTTTGTCCCAATCCATTTAGAATTATATAATAAAAATATTCATCACTGTCCGGATTACTTTCTTGCTGTAGCTTACATCGTGATCCACCTTTATTTTATCGGAGAGGACCTGTCACTAGGTCCCAGATTTCAGTGCTGGTTTTTTTTTTTTTTTCACCTAGACCCTCCTGTTCCATAGATATGGCCCACTTTTTTGGTTCCCTATATGCTAATTTGCTGTAGTTAGCCCACAGGGCAGAGCTAGCTTCCTTACCTCTGATGCTGACCAATCAGCTTGAGGGTAGTTCACGCCCTGTTGGCTAACCAATGCAACAGTGGGCCATATCTATGGAATGGAGGGTACTGGAATTGCTTGTTCTGTTTCCGTAATGCACATTGTTGTGTTCATGAGGCCTCCTGTATGTTCACTAGTGCAGGCATTCCTGATTTAACTTATATTTTTTATAGCGGAGCTGAAAATAAAAGCTGTTACGTTGTTTACCATGGGCAACGCCTCTCGTTCTTGTCTGCACTCGTTTTCATACATGAGCCCCATTCACTTCTTGGTAAATGTTTCCTAAGAAAATCTTAAAGGGAAACTAAAAAGTAAGCGACATCATTTAAATGAATCTGCAGAGGGTTATATATTGGTAGAGAATATAGCTTGTGCAGGACTGTATTCTGTGCAAGAAGTCTTGATGGATTGTGTTAGATCACAGATAAAAGAACTACTACCACTGGAGGAATAGCCCTGTTTTGTTCAATACTGTAAAAAAAAAAAAGATGAAAAAAAGGGGGTTGTCGCCTACATAAAACTGTTGGTGCAGATTTGTCACACTAAGGGCCCCTTTTACATCGGCCAATTATCTGGCAAACGCTCGTTCATCGACTGATTGTATCGTATGAAATAGCCCAAATATCATTCCCCATACATAGCTCCTTGTGAAAAGAGCAAACGTGCACCGATCAACACGTTCGTTGTACCAGCCAAAATGAGCCGGTGTGAAAGGACCTTAAAAAGGTTTGGGTTGTTTGTACAAAATGTAGACTATTATTGCCTTTAAATGGATTGTCGGAGCGTATGGATGGGGTTATTTAAACCCCTCTGGGTATATAGATGTAATTGGGAGGAGTCTTCTCTTCAGGACTCGCCTCTATTGGCCAGCGCGGAGAGTCTCTGCAGAGAGCGGTTCTCCTGCTGGAGGACTTGGCTCATCCATGTATTATAGGGACCACCCAATGAACTAATCATGCGCTGTGTAAATGCTTCACGAAGCCACTGAAGATGATGGCAAAATACATCTGTTCTCTGCTAAAGAACAACCAGACAACCCCTATAACGGTCAAAACGCCTCTCAGGGCTCACGCACAGCTATATTAGGGCTCTGTTTTGTATGGAGATGTAATAGGGCTTCCGTAGAGGTACATGGGGGGGGGCCTCTACTTCACCTTCGTGTTCTTCTGATTGCATTTTTTTAATCTCCGATTTGCTTACGAATCCAGACAAATTGTTTTATGGTCAATCGAACTCCATATGGATGACAGTAGTCTTCTGGAGAATAGCTCCATACATATGCCAACCGAGAAGGCATATACTGCAGCCTTGTGGCTCTGGATACTGCTGTATGGGTTCCCTTATTCATGTGACAAAGCTACTGCCCCATTAAAGTATTTTGATTATAATGCTGGACGAGTTATGAGTTTATCAGACTTTCACATCCCTTTTGTAATCAAATTAAATATTTTGACTGCCATGTTCACAGTTTTTTTTGCAGGCAACAAAATTTCAGGAAAAAAGCAGTGAAAACCACTTTCTCTGCCTCACAATTGATTTCAATGGGAGGTCAGATTGAACCGCGTGTTGCTTATTTTTACTGCGAGTGTTTTGTTTTTTCCCTGCTCGCGGGGAAAAAACTCATCTGCCTCTCATTGAAATCAATGGGAGACCTATTTCAGACGGTGTTCAGCTTCCACATCAAAAGCAGTGCCAAAAAACAGTGTGAACTAGCCCTTAGGTCTTGGGGTATGTTCACACGCAAGATCAAAAACGACGGAGCTGGTTTCAAGAGAAAACGTTCTCTGATTTTCAGCCGTTTTTGTAACCGAAAACGTTTTGTTTTTCAGATTCACAGGAACGAGTGCCCTCTCTGACATGAAAAACGGCCTATTGAGTCTATGGAGGGATCCGTGAAAACGGAAGAAAATAGGACGTGCTCTGTGTTTCAATGGACCCTTCACACGGTCTGTTGAAACAGAACGGCCTCATTGAAATACATGCGTCTATGTGATGGCTGTTGTTTTAGCGCCCGTCGCACAGACGTATACAGCGGTCTTCTGAATTCGGCCTAAGGCTGGATTTACATGTTGCGGGCAAAATTATTTTTTTTTTTTTTGCCACGATTTTCGCAAAATCAAAGCTAAAATGTTCAGTATTGTGGCGGTCACAGGGAAAAAAAAAGACAAACCAAAAAAAAAAAAATTTTGACCGCGACTCGTTAACCCAGCGTTAAAGTAGTGGGGGATCCCAGTGATTTGACAAAGGATAGTGTTTGCAATACGCTACTTAAACACCGAGAAAATAACCCTTTATTTGCTGCGTTGTATCATGAATATTTCCTATATATGCGCTTGTGACTTATCTACTCTGTTATTACGTGGTATTTTAGTATAATGACTCTGGTGCTGCAACATTTGTGTTTCAATCATATGCTGGCTGCAAATACCGTCCCTTGAACGGTCATGGAAATGATACCACTCACATTTCCAAAGTCTGCCACTATTTTATATCCTTCAATAACGTCTCTATATGCAAAAATTACTTTTTGACTTCGAAAATAAAGTAATTATTTTGGTACCCAATGCGGACTCTTGTTATTGAAATCAAATTAACTCGAAAAAGATTTGTCTGTCGCAGGAAGAGGGTGAATTAATAGAAAGTTTTTATCAAACCCTTTGGTTTTATTTTCAAAAGACTGTAAATAATAAATATAAGGCCGCGTGCTCTCTACTCTCTCCTCTCTACGCGCGCTCTACTCTCTCTACGCGCTCTCTACTCTACGCGCTCTCTACTCTACGCGCTCTCTACTCTCTCTACGCGCTCTCTACTCTACGCGCTCTCTACGCGCTCTCTACGCGCTCTCTACTCTCTCTCTACGCGCTCTCTACTCTCTCTACTCTCTACGCTCTCTACGCGCTCTCTACGCGCGCTCTACTCTCTCTACGCGCGCTCTACTCTCTCTCTACGCGCTCTCTACTCTCTACGCACTCTCTACTGTCTACGCGCTCTCTACGCGCTCTCTACGCGCTCTCTACGCGCTCTCTACGCGCTCTCTACGCGCTCTCTACGCGCTCTCTACGCGCTCTCTACGCGCTCTCTACGCGCTCTCTACGCGCTCTCTACGCGCTCTCTACGCGCTCTCTACGCGCTCTCTACGCGCTCTCTACGCGCTCTCTACGCGCTCTCTACGCGCGCTCTACGCGCGCTCTACGCGCGCTCTACGCGCGCTCTACGCGCGCTCTACGCGCGCTCTACGCGCGCTCTACGCGCTCTCTACGCGCTCTCTACGCGCTCTCTACGCGCTCTCTACGCGCTCTCTACGCGCTCTCTACGCGCTCTCTACGCGCTCTCTACGCGCTCTCTACGCGCTCTCTACGCGCTCTCTACGCGCTCTCTACGCGCTCTCTACGCGCTCTCTACGCGCTCTCTACGCGCTCTCTACGCGCTCTCTACGCGCTCTCTACGCGCTCTCTACGCGCTCTCTACGCGCTCTCTACGCGCTCTCTGCTCTCTCTACGCGCTCTCTGCTCTCTCTACGCGCTCTCTGCTCTCTCTACGCGCTCTCTGCTCTCCGCTCTCTCCTCTCCGCGCTCTCTCCCTCTCAAACACAGTGAGGCCTACTCCATCCTCTGACTCCACGCTATACCGTATACATTTCTAAACACAACACCTTGTGTACATACAAAATACCTTTATAACTATTGATGATTAATATTGGAATAAGTGTGTTTTCCCAGCAATCACTTGAATCAATTTCTGTTGCAGTCCAGGATCTCCGCTGGGGAGGATTACTGCCGAGGGACCTGCGTTCCTTTTAGTTGCAGGATTGGGTGGGGTCCCGGAGGTCAGACCTTCACCAACCAAAAGGTTATGGCATATCCAGTCTTTCTCAAACAGATCTTATGTTAACAAAGTAAAATTCCCCACTGTAATGTTTAAAGTGACTGCAAGGTGGAGCTTTATTTTAAGCTGCTTTAGGGTAGGAACACACACACGACTTGTTCGGGGTGGATATGCTGCGTCAAGCTTCGCAGCGTGTCTGCGCAAAACACCGCAGGGATAGCCATCCGAAAAATCGCACCACATTGTGGTGCGTTTTTATGGCTGAATTTCCGCTACGTTAAGCAGTGCCGGAAAAATAATAAAACGTTCAAACTTGCCCCCTCCCTCTTCTCTGCTCGCAGTCTGGTCTCCTGGGACGACGTTGCAGGCCATGTGACCGCTGCAGCGATCACATGGGATGAAAAGTCATTCCAGGAGGCCGGACTGGAGAAGAAGCAGGGAATTCTCAGTAAGGGTATGTTCACACGGCAGCCTCCGTTACGGCTGAAATTACGGAGCGGTTTTCAGGAGAAAACGGCTCCAGAATTTCAGACGTAATGGCATGTGCAGGCGTTTTTCGCTGCGTCCATTACGGACGTAATTGGAGCTGTTTTTCTATGGAGTCAATGGAAAACTGTTCCAATTACGTCCCAAGAAGTGACAGGCACTTCTTTGACGCGGGCGACTTTTTTACGCGCCGTCTTTTGACAGCAACGCGTAAAAAAGAATGACCGTCGGCACAGAACATCGTAAGACCCATTCAAATGAATGGGCAGATGTTTGCCGACGCTTTGGAGCCGTATTTTCGGACTTAATTTGAGGTTAAAACGCCCGAATTACGTCCGTAAATAGGGTGTGTGTGAACCCAGCCTGTGTATAAAAATTTTTTTTTTTCTGCGCCGGAATAGTTGTGACACACACCACTACGTTGCGGGTTTTCCCATTAAATTCAATGGGAAAACCCGCAACAGAAGAGCTGCGATTCCGCAGCGTTAATTGACATGCTTCGGTTGAAGAAACGTTTATTTTTTTCCGGTGGCATTTTTCCATAGTGTGGGGATGAGATTTGTTGAAGTCTCAATCACTTCTAATTTTTGCTTTCCACCACTGTTGCTAACCGAAGCAATAATGTTATCCTAATTATGTAATATAAAATGTTCTCATAAGAGAAAAATCTAAATGTAACTTTTAACTTGCAGTTCTTAATATAGCCACTAGGTGCCACACTTTGTGCACATAATTCTAGTACTAAAGCGCTTTACTTTACACATAATTATGACGACTAAGAGTCTATTCACACAGTATTTTGACATGCACAAAAAAATCTTCATGCTTTTTTTTGGACATTTTTGACACTTGTTTTTTATTTATTTTTTTCTTATTTTTATATTTAGTTGGTTATGGTCATTAAGCAAATGCAGGTTTTTAGCCAATAGCTGCGTCAAGAAACCCTCTAATCCAACGGCCCTTTTTTTTTTTTTTTTTTCTGAGCCGAAAACTGCTCCAAAATAGGGCATGATGCTATTTTTTTTATTATTATTTTTTTCCTGGGAGTGGTCAAAACCGCAGGAAAAAAAATAGATAAAAAAAAGCTTGTACCTTCCAAAGAAATCAATAGAGGGAGATTTAAAGCATTTTTTGGTGCTGGTTCCGACGTGGTTTCCTCATCGAATTCAGCACCCAAAAGCGCAGTGTGAACTGGGCCTAATAGTAGCGCCAAAATTAATCAATTTGATAAGCAGGCATGATCTTCTAACAAGTGTAAAAAGTTTAGGTTGTAATCCCGGGCTCCACAGCGATAATATACATTGCAATTTTGACTGATCTAGCGCCCCCATCGATTAATATTACTGTGAGAATGTAGTTTGCCTAAGAGTAAAGCCACATACACATGACCGTATAATGGATTTGTGATATATATATATATATATATATATATATCTCTCTATCTATCTGTCCTACTGTACATTTTACATACCCAGACTAATATGGATGCATATGGTATTTTTTTATCCCATGAGATATAGAGCTTCATAGTACAGATTTGCAGCTGCATGAGCCTTGGACTGTCTCAGAGATCTGTCGGCCGACCTGCTATTCCCTACTCTCCCATACATTTGCAGGCTCGGCCTAATGTGCATGCATTGTCAACAGGGAGAAGAAAGAATGCTGCTGCTGGAGTAGGCTTATCTCCTGTGCCCCGACAGCTTCCAGTGGGGGAAAATCGGGACACCACCAAACACATTAGATGGTCGGCTAAAATCGGCTGCTTCATCCGACATACCACAAATGTGTATAGCTACCTTCTTAGTGAGAGGGGAGGTGGACAGGTTGTGTGTCAACATTGTGGAGTGAAGGTTTACTTGGCCACACTGCGGCTGACCGAAACCACCCTCTGCTGGGATCGATGGTCACTGTCCGAGTGGGGTTTTTAGGGCCACCCCCCCCATCTATGCAGAACATTTACAGTACACATCCGCCTTTAATTTCATTGCAAGCTTTGTTGTTTACACACAAGACGGATCACAATCTAAAAGGTTCTTAGCCGTAGCAGCTGATATTGGGCCCAGAAGCTGACGGGTCCCACTTAGAAGCAGCAAAATTGTTGCTTTTTGTGGAAACAAAACAAAGTGGTGGCTTTCGGCTATCAATCATTATATCCTTTGTGCAGAATATCTACCATATGGCGCTATTACCCATTCCATGATGTATTAGGGTATGTACACACGCACTGGGTTCAGACGTAATTCGAGCGTTTTACGCCTCGCATTACGCCTGAAAAAACGGCTCCATTACGCCTATAAACATCTGCCCATTGCTTTCAATGGGCTTTACGATGTTCTGTTCCCACGAGGTGTAAGAAGTGCATGTCACTTCTTGGGATGTTTTTGGAGCCGCTTTTCATTGACTCCATTGAAAAACAGCTCTAATAACGTCCGTAAAATACGCAGCGAAAAACGCGAGTAGTTACAAAAACGTCTGAAAATCAGGAGCTGTTTTCAGGTGAAAACAGCTTTGTAATTTCAGACTTATTTTGCTACTGCGTGTGAACAATACCCTAAGGGTATGTTCACACGCACTGGTTTCAGACGTAATTCTGGCGTTTTACGCCTCGAATTACGCCTGAAAAAACGATCCTAATACGCCTACAAACATCTGCCCATTGCTTGCAATGGGATTTACGATGTTCTGTTCCCACAAGCCTTTATTTTACGCGTCGCTGTCAAAATACGGCGCGTAAAACGACGGCTCATCAAAAGAAGTCCAGAACTCTTCTTGGGACGTTTTTGGAGGCGGTTTTCATTGACTCCATTGAAAAACAGTTCCAAAAACGGCCGTAAAATATGCTGCGAAAAAGGCGAGTTGCTACAAAAACGTCTGAAAATCAGGAGCTGTTTTTGCCTGAAAACAGCTCCATATTTTCAGACGTTTTTGGTCACTGCGTGTGAACATACCCTAAATAGAAGCGACTAATTACATTACTGCCATTCAATTTACTGGCAGAGTAGGGGGGCCCTTTCCAGACTTTGCTATGGGGCGCTTTCATTTCTAGGTTTTGCCGCTATATAGGTTATTTGAAAATCAAGACATTAGAAAAAGACTCTAGTGACACAGGTTTAGCTCCAAGGTCAATGGCAAATGGTGTGGTATTCTGCTGGACAATCGGTGCCCATTATTGTAGAGTCTGGGCCAATTAGAAAATCCTCCGGTATTCTAGTGAGGACAGCCTGGCCCTGTCTGGGGTGATTTGTTACATTATCCCTTTCTACCATCCCTTGGTTGAACTTGGTGGACATATGTCTTTTTTTCAACTGTACTATGTAACTACACTCCTCAATGTTGAAATTGCAGCACTAAGAAGGAAAAGTTTTGGAATTGTGGAAATCACAGGATTTGTAGACATGTTAATGATACGCAAATTATAAAAAAATGTAAACAAAATATTCCAAACATCGTGATTTATTCAGTATCGAGTATGAGCGCCACACGCAGAAATACACGCACTTACACGCCTCGGCATGGTATTAATGAAGTTATTGACCCCTTCAGGATTGAGCCTGTTTTGGCCTTGACACAACCGATTTTTTTCAAATCTGACGTGTTACATTATGTGGTAATAACTTTGGAAACTTTTTACCCATCCAAGCCGTTCTGAGATTATTTTCTCGTGACATATTGTACTTTGTTAGTGGAGAAATTTGGTCAATAATTTCAGTATTTATTTGTGAAAAACACAAAAATTTAGAGAAAATGTGTAAAAATTAGCATTTTTCTAAATTTTATATGTATCTGCTTGTAAAACAGATATTAATACCACACAAAATAGTTACTAATTAACATTTCCCATACGTTTACTTTGTTTCCATCGTTTTTTGAATGTCCCTTTATTTTTCTATGACATCACAAGGCTTAGAACTTTAGCAGCAATTTCTCACATTTTTAAGAAAATTTCCAAAACCTATTTTTATGGACCAGTTTAATTCTGAAGTGGCTTTGAGGGCCTTATATATTGGAAACTCCCCATGAATCACCCCATTTTAAAAACTGCACCCCTCAAAGTATTCAAAACAGCATTCAGGAAGTTTCTTAACCCTTCAGACGTTTCACAGGAATTAAAGCAAAAATTTTGCAATTTCATTTTTTTTACCCAAAAAATGCAACTCAATATTTATTGCCCAGATTCTGCAGTTTTTAGAAATATCCCACATGTGGCCCTAATGTGGTAATGGACTGAAAAGCAGGCCTCCGGAGCAAAAGAGCACCTAGAGGATTTTGGGGCCTCCTTTTTGGGGCCTCCTGTCAGGCTTGAAGAGGTCTTGTGGTGCCAAACCAGTGGAAACCCCCCAAAAGTGACCCCATTTTCGAAATTACACCCCTCAGGGAATTTATTTTGGGGTATAGTTAGCATTATGAATCCTGAGGTCTTTTTTGCTAAATTTAGCTTTGCAAAAGAAAATCTACTTTTTTTTTTTGAAAAAAACAGAAATGTAAAATTTTTAAAAGGAATAAAAAAGAAAAAGCACCCTAATATTTCTAAAGCAATTTCTCCTGATAAAGGCAATACCCGATATGTGGCCATAAACCGCTGTTGGGACACACGGCAGGGTTCAGGAGGGAAGGAGCACCATTTGGATTTTGAAGCTCAAATTTAGCTAGAATGGTTTTTCGGTTGTCCTGTCGCATTTGCAAAGCCCCTGAGAGACCAAAACAGTGGAAAACCCCAAAAGGTGACTCCATTTGGGAAACTACACCCCATAGGTCTTTTGAAGAATTTATTAGAATTCGGCAATGAAAATGAATATCAACATTTTTTCCACAATGTTGAATTTTTTCATTTTCACGGGATAAAGGAGAAAAAGCCGCCCAACATTTGTAAAGCAATTCCTCCCAAGTACGGCTATACCCCACGTGGTCATAAATGGTTTTTCCATTAGAAATTTACCCTTTCAGGACTGAAATTTTCTTGCGTTTTAGTTTTTCCGTCCCCACTTTCCAAGAGCCATAACTTTTTTTTCTTTTTTTTTGTCAATAAAGTGGTGTGAGGGCTTATTTTTTAAAGTACCATATAATGTACTCGTAAGCTGAAAAAAAATTATTTGCGGGCTCAAATGGGAAAAAACTGATTCCTCTATAGTTTTTTGGCTTTCGTTTTTATGACTTTCAACGTGCAGGAAAAATTACAACTTATCTTTACTCTGTTGCTCAATGCGATTACAGTGATGCCAAATTTATACAGGTTTTTTTTATATTTTACAACTTTTACAAAGAAAAACCTATTTGTTAAAAAAAAAAATTGTTTTGTTTTACCACAATCCGAGAGCCACAACGTTTTTGTTTTTTGTCGATTGAGCGGTGTGCGTGCTTATTTTTTGCGGAACGAGCTGTAGTTTTTATTGGTACCAATTTTTGGTACATACAACTTTTTGATCACTTTTTCTAAAACATTTTTTACAGCTAAGGGGACTAAAAAAAAGTGAGATTTTGGCATTTTAAATCCTTTATTTTTTACGGCGTTTACCGTGCAAGTTAAATAATGGCATACTGTAAGGGTATGTTCACACGAGGTCATTACGTCCGTAATTGACGGACGTATTTCGGCCGCAAGTACCGGACCGAACACAGTGCAGGGAGCCGGGCTCCTAGCATCATAGTTATGTACATGATTACAGCACAGGACAGTTGTCCGGCAGCGAGGCAGGGACTCCTAGCGTCGTACATAACTATGATGCTAGGAGCCCGGCTCCCTGCAGTGGGTTCGGTCCGGTACTTGCGGCCGAAATACGTCCGTCAATTACGGACGTAATGACCTCGTGTGAACATACCCTAATAGTTCAGACTTTTACGGGCGCAGCATTACCAATTTTGTTTATATTCTTTATTTTTTACATTACTTTAGAGGAAAAATGGGAAAAGGGTTTTATTTTTAACTTTTTTCATATTTTTTTTTCCCCACTACTAACTAACTTTATTAAAATGTGTAAAAAAGTTAATTAGTCCCCCCAGGGGACTTGAACTAGCGATCGTTAGACCTCATAAAATATAATAAAATAAAATATTAATCGGGTTTTCCTGGGTATGGCGATGCCACACATGTGGACAGCATGCAGTTCGGGCACGCTGTAGCGCTCAGAAGGGAGGGAGCACCACCGTTTGGCTTTTGGAGCGCATATTTTTTGTGTCACCATATAATGAGAGCCATAATGACTTTTTTCATTTTTCAGTCAAAAAAGGCACATGCGAGTTTTTGATCACTTTTTATTCTATATTTTGCAGTGTTCACCGTGTGGGAAAAATTACATAGTTTTATAGTTTGGGACACCACGGTGATACCAAATATGTGTTCTTTTTTAACGTTTTCATTTTTTCCCTATAATAAAAGACTTATTATAGGAAAAAAAAAAGGCAGATTTGAATAAATTTTTTTTTCTCCACTAAGGGACTTGAAGACCTGCAGCACTGATTGCTGCTATAATATATTACACCAACTACGTAGTCTAATATATTAGAACTGTCATGGTGACGCTGACAGCCACTCTGACAGGAAGCATACGAGGACCAGCTGGAGGCTGGTTCTCATAGGCTTCAGTACATGGCAGACCCGGAGGCCATTGTCTGGTCTCCGGTTGCCATGCCGACCATCGGCACACCCCGCGATCGCATCATGGATTTCCTGTCCTCCGGATGGGATAGTCCTGTTAAGGAAAAAATAACTTCTCCATGGGTTGCAGACCCCCATTACCATTTCTCCCTAGGGGTGTTCTGGAAGGTATAAGTCTCCTCTGGAGGGAGCAACCTTAAGCCTGGGTTTGGTTATCCTTCCTATCCCAGTCCATCGCTTCCCTCCCTGGTGGTGGTTAGCGACCCCAACGGGGAGGAGCTCCAGGTGTCCGGAGTAGAGAACCTCCCCAGCCAATCCAAGGCCTATTTAGGCCTGAACGATATGGAGCCTCAGTCTCCAGCATCTCCTCCCATAATGAAAACGCCAGGAGAAGCAACAGGCAGTGCTGACCGCTTGAATGCCACAAGATCCTCCATTCCGGTACTTGAGGAGAAGGCAGGACTATTGGGTAAGACAAAAAAAAACCTCTTTCTTTGCTAATACTGTTTCCTTCTCTTGTACATATGTTTAGGACAGGGAAGGTCCTAGAAAGAAACTGGATAAAACCCGTAACAAGGAGTGCGCAGTTTTTAATAAAAAAACAACTAGCAGCCTCTTATAATAAAAGACTTTTGCCAGAATTGTTTCGATAAGATCATCACGGAAGAATCTACAAATCTGGCCTCAAGCATTAAAGAGATTGTGAGGGCAGAAGTTAGGACCTCCCTAAAGTCCCTAAAGAAAAAGAAGGATCTTCCATCCACCTCTTCTAGTCAGGTAGATTTATCTGATTCCTCTGCTGAAGAAGATTTTCAGCTAGAAGAAGAAGTAGAGCTGAGCTCTTCAGATAATTCCTCAGACGAGGAGGGAAGGGTTTGTTCTTAGCGGAAGACGTAGACCAGCTCCTTAAAACCGTAACAGCAACTATGAATATCGATCACCCAAAAGAACCTCGTTCCATCCAGAACATAATGTTTGAAGGTGTAGGGCCCAGGAAACAGAGAACCTTTCCCATTCATAAGAACGTATTAAGCCTCATTAAATGGGAATGGAAAAATCCAGATAGTATTCCCAAATTTCTTAAAAGGAAATATCCCTTTGAAGAAGAGGTCTGCAAGGACTGGGATAATACCCCTAGACTTGACGCCCCAGTGGAAAAAATATTGAGGAAGAATGCTCTTCCATTTGAGGATCTAGGCTCTTTATCCGATCCCATGGATAGGAAAGCGGATTAGTACCTCAAGAGAACCTGGGAAGGTTCTACGGGGGCTTTTAAGCCAGGCATTGCAGCCACTTGTGTGGCTAGGTCTCTAAAGATATGGCTAGCGCAATTAGAGCTTCCTTTGATATTAGATTTTCTCCAGGCAGGATTAAATAAGAACCCTGGGTTAGGAGATTCCTGACAGCCTCCTCTAGACTTAAACCCCAGATTAGATCCTCAGTTCCTCCATATACTCTTAAATATTGTTCTCCAGGCCATGACAAACCCACTGTTCGAACCACTGGACTCTATAACCATAAAGATGCTGACACTCAAAATGACGTTCCTGCTAGCCATTACATCGGCCCGTAGAGTAAGTGAGATTCAGGCCCTTTCTACTCTTCCTCCATATACTCTACTTTTAGATGTCAGGGTCATCTTATAAACCTTACTGGGGTTTCTACCTAAAGCGGTCCCTCCGTTTCATCTAGACCAAGAGATTATTCTCCCCTCCTTTTGTAATTCCCCGAAAAATATGAGGGAACAGCAGTTTAAGGAGATGCCTAGTCCAGTACCTAAGAATCACTAAAGATTTAAGAACCTCCGAAAATTTGTTCGTCCAGTTCCAGGGTCCCAACAAGGGTTCGACAGCCAGTAGATCCACTATAGCGAGATGGATTAAACAGGCCATAAATTTAGCTTATGTAAATCAGAATCTCCAGCCTCCAGAGTTTTTCGGAGCTCACTCCACCAGGGCCGTGTCCACTTCCTGGGCTGAGAGAGAAGAGGCATCCTTAGATCAGATATGCAAGGCTGCTACATGGAGCTCTCCTCCTTCCTTAAAGGAACAGTGTCATCACAAATTATTTTTTTATATGTTAAAGATGTTAGTGCTTTATTAAAAACGTTTATATTCATTTGTGTGTTTGTGTTTTACTTTTTCTTATTTTTACACTTTTTCTTCCCTATGGGGGCTGCCACTTTTTGTTCCATTTCTGTGTGTGTCGATTAACGACACATACAGACATGGAATACGGCAGCCACAGTCCCATAGGGACTGCGAACGGCTCCCGTCCCATTGACTGCAGTGTACGGCGTCTGTGTGGGAACTGCGCATGCGCCGCTCCCACACAGTCCTATTCGAAATTGGCGCCGTCCGGCGCCATTTTCCTGTGGACCGGAAGTCAAGGCCGGACAGTAATATTACTACTTCCGGTCGCGGCTTCCGGATTTGTGCACTTGCACCAGCGGCAGCAAACGGAGCGGACGGGCCGGAGGGAGCCGCGGCGGCAGGAGCAGGTAAGAGATTTCAATGTATGTTCGTGTTTGTGTGTGTTTACTACTGTATGTAAACCTACTACACTGTGGGTTAGCTCAAAAAATGGCGACACACAGTGTAGGAGGTTACATCGTTCAAACCCCTCGTTTATCCCGGCACTAGCCAGGATAAAGGAGGGGGGGATGCTGAGAGCTCACTAGAGCGAGGGCTTTTAACCCAATGTTGCAATGCTGCAATTTTGGGAACAGCTCCATCTAGTGACCAAAAATGGGTAGTATTATAAATTAGAAATAATTTATAATATTACCTGGACTCGTGCAAAAAAATAAAAAAAATTTGAACAGTGTTTAATCACCCACACACTAAATGTTTAATTTTAAAAAAAAAAACATGTTTTTCTGGCAACACATTCCCTTTAAGCATTACCGATTACAACTGCATACAGCCTCTGACTTGGCCTTTAGTAGAAAGGTACTGCAAGCTGTGGTCCCACCCTAAATATTGATTTCAATTGTACATCTCCAGGTGTGCTGTCATAGGTGAAAGGGTAAAAGATTGATTACTTACCGGTAATCGGTTTTTCATGAACCTATGACAGCACCCCTCAGTTACTCTCCCTAATTCTTGTAGCATTATAGTCCTCATAAGGTTGCCAACATGAATACAAAGGGATTCCTTGTAAATAATGTATATGTGAAGGTGTGAGGTAATTGGGTGGCGCAAGAAAAAAATAATAATAATAATAAAAAAAAAAAAAAGAAATATATATATATATATATATATATATATATATATATATATATATATATATATAAATATAAAAATTTCATCCTGAGTCCTTCCTAAGACTGGGTGTGTGGAGAGGTGTGTACTTTTTTTTATATCCTCTCTATATCCTAGACTTCCTGTCCAGTGAATGGGATGTCTCTCCAGGGGTGCTGTCATAGGTTCATGAAAAACCGATTACCGGTAAGTAATCAATCTTTTCCTGTGTGGCATTGCATTCAAAGGGAGGGCATTGTGGCACTTTATACAAGGGAGAGGGGTTGAGTGGCACTATATACAAGGGGGGCTGTGTGGCACTATATACAAGGGAGCGTTGTGGCACTATATACGAGGGGGGTGCTGTGTGGCACTATGTACAAGAGGGGCTGTGTGGCGCTATCTACAGGGGGCTGTTTGTGGTGCGATCTACAGAGGGCTGTGTGTGGTGCTATCTAAAAGAGGCGCAAAGGGGGCATTATTACTGTGGGCGCACAAAGGGGGCACTGTTACTGATGGATCGCTTTTATTGTGTCGAGCACTAAGGGATCATTATTACCATCTGGGGCACTGACGATTACAAGTTTGTTTAGAGTATAGGTGTGGAGGGTGCTTGAAAAGCGAGAAACCTACATGTCTGTGTGTCAAATTCTGCAGAAATGAGTCGTGGCTGGAATAAGTCGTCACAGTGGTCTGAGCCGGTTGGAGAAAAAAGGGAAAGTGAATGACTCTAATCAGAGAAAACATCACCTATGAGTCACTAGATATAAATGTGCTGTAATCACATATCGTATGCAGAGCTCCTGTGTATAACTGGCATCTTCCACTATATGGTCACTACATGGTGGTAATATTTGTCTTTGTATAGTGGTTTTTATTCAGTAACAGTATGGGGGTATTATTCAGTCACTATGTGGTTATGGTGTGGCGGTATTATTCAGTAACAGTATGGGGGTATTATTCAGTCACTCTGTGGTTATGATGTGGTGGTATTATTCAGTAACAGTATGAGGGTATTATTCAGTCACTCTGTGGTTATGATGTGGCGGTATTACTCAGTAACTGTATGGGGGTATTATTCAGTCACTATGTGGTTATGGTGTGGCGGTATTATTCAGTAACAGTATGACAGTATTATTCAGTCACTATGTGGTTATGGTGTGGCAGTATTATTCAGTAACAGTATCAGGGTATTATAATGTCACTATGTGGTTACGGTGTGGCGGAATTATTCAGTAACAGTATGGGGGTATCATTCAGTCACTGTGGTTATGGTGTGGGGGTATTATTCAGTATCAGTATGGGGGTATTATTCAGTTATTATGTGGTTATGGTGTGGTGGTATTATTCAGTAACAGTATGGGGGTATTATTCAGTTATGTGGTTATGGTGTAGCAGTATTATTCAGTAACAGTATGGGGGTATTATTCAGTCACTATGTGGTTATGGTGTGGCAGTATTATTCAGTAACTGTATGGGGGGTATTATTCAGTCACTATGTGGTTATGGTGTGGCGGTATTATTCAGTAACTGTATGGGGGTATTATTCAGTCACTGTGTGGTTAAGATGTGGAGGTATTATTCAGTAACAGTATACAGATAATATTTAATCTGGTATAGTGGTATGATATAATAACTGTATATATGTATAGAATTTTTTTTGTGTGAGAGGGGGGACATAGGCTTTGGGTCTTGCAACAATCCTGTACGCGCAAGAAATCAGTGATGCAGTTCTCTGCACACCGGCTTCTGAATTGACTGCATTATTGATACAGTAAGGGTGTGTGCACATCTGCGTCGGGGTTCCATTGATGGCTTCTGTCAGACCTTTCCATCAGGGGAAGCCATGAATGCAAACCAAACTTCCAGTCGACTGCGCTATTGATTCCGTTCAAAAAACGGAAACCTTACAGAACAGAGACAAACGGAAACCATTTGCAATGGACACATTACCATTGAAAACAATAGTAGTGCAAACGGAAGCTATGGTTTCCGTTTGGTTTGCGTTCATGGATTCCCCTGAGGGAAAGGTCTGACAAAAGCCATCAATGGAACCCCAACGCAGATGTGAACAGGCCCTAATTCAACATAAGGGGCCCCATTTTTAACCTTAGCCAGGGCCACACTTTGTCTAAAACCAGCTTAGTAGCTTTTAATTTATAGCTTAAAGGGGTTTTCCCATGAGGGACCTTTATGACATATCTACAGGATATGTCATAAGTGTCAGAGAACGGGGTCCCCTAATCCCCGTTCTATCTTTTTGTGCTCATGCTGCCTCCCAGCCACTTCCTGATTACATGGTGGGGAGTTACGGAAACAGCTGAGCTACGCTGTTTCCATAACACCCATAGTAGTGAATGGCAGTTACTGAAGCAGCGTAGCATGGGAGCTACGCTTTTTCCGTAACTACCATTCAGTTCTATGGGGCTTACGGAAACAGTGTAGCTCAGCGAATAACGCTGTTTTCTTCTTCATGGTCGGAAATCAGCCGAAACACAAAGAGGTAGAATGGGATTTAGGGGGCCCCGTTCTAAAGATAGGTGCGGTTCCCAGAGGTGGGACCCGCATCTATCTGACATTTATTACATATCCTGTGGATATGTCATAAATGTCCCTCATGGAAAAAAAACCCCTTTAATGACAGACAGAGCTCTGTCCCTTAAAAAGATATATGGTGCAGTGTCTGTGACTACAAAAACCCTGCCAGCATGCAAAAATTAGGAACACATAAAATCAGTCTTAGGCCCTGTTCACACAGAATTTTTTTTTGCAGGCGGAAAAATTAACTTCAAAATTCATTCAGGAATTTGCTGTAGTTTTTTTATTTTTTATTTTTCGCTGTGTTTTTTGGCTGCGGTAATTGAACAACCGTAATAACCTGAAGAATTAATCTAATGGGTTATTTAGCGTGAAACGTGAACGGGATAAAAAAGAAACAAGAAGAACAATTGCGAGAATCACTTTTTCCTATTTTCACGCCGTAAAAAAAATTTTTTGTACCCACAGATTGTGGGGGAAAAAAACACTATTTCTCTCACATAAAACAAGGCCTCATACAGCGGACTCATTGACATACGTCAATTAAAAAATAAAAAAGTTATGGCTGCTGAAAGGCAGAGGGTCAAAAACAGAAAAATGTAGCTGGTCATTAAGGTCTTTTCAGGCCCGGTCATTAAGGGGTTAAAGTCTGCATTTTGGTTTGTGGCGTTTTTTAGGTAAATTTGTGATCAGCTGCTTTTTTCCAAGCGCAGCATGCTCTGGGAATATCGTTTTTCAGGCATTTTTCCCTTCGGCTTCTCTATAGGTATTCATGTTACATTCAAAAAGTTCTAGTGTTTTTTGATGCAGTTTTAAACGCCAGAAATTTTCTGTGTGTGAAGGAGGACTTGCATTCTGCATTTGGAAAAAAGCGCCACTGACAACTACATTTCCCCAAAAACACCACAAATCAAAACGCAGTTGTATGTAATGATTTTGATATTTTACTATAGACTTTAATGTAACATCTGGCCGCACTAAAAAATGCATCAAAATACTCTGCAAAAAAAGAGCCATGAAAAACTCAGTCAAACACTGTGAGTGAATTCGGCCCTAGGCCTGGTTCCCAGGGGTCGGATACGCTGAATAAAAACTACGCAGCGTATCCGACCTGGAACCCTGGAAAACTGTGGTGCGGCTTTTCGAGCGGAATTTCCGCTGTGGAAAGCAGCGCTGAAAAAACCCCAAAAACGTTTATACTTACCCCCTCCCTCTCTTCTGCGTGTAGTCCGGCCTCCTACGATGATGTTGCAGGCCACGTGACGCTGCGGCCTGTGATTGGCTGCATCGGTCACATGAGATGAAACGTCATCCCAGGAGGCCGGACTGCTGGAAGAAAGAGAGAGTTCTGACTAAGTATGAATTATTTTTTTTCCTGAGTTGCGATTTTTGCGGCGGAATCGCTGCAATTCCGCTGCATATGTCGCAGCACTTGGCTTTCTGTTGTGGGTTTTGCATCCCCATTGAATTCAATGGGGAAAATCAATGAAAACGAAGCATGAATTGACATGCTGCAGATTTACATTCCGCACCGCAGGTCAATTTATTAAAGTTTTCGCTGCGTTTCTTTTCCGATGCGTGGGCATGAGATTTACTAAATCACATCCTCTTTGCTGCTACTGTAAATGCCGCGGAATTACCCAAAATAAGTCTGTTGCAGAAATTCCACAGAGTTTACGTTGCGTACGTGGGAACCCGGACTTACTCTGGATTTGTGCACAGAATTTAGAGAACGTTTTGGTGGTGTTTTTATTGGAACATTAATAACCCCTTAATTACCGGGGATGAAAAGGCCTTAATGACCAGCTACATTTTTCTGTTTTTGTCTCTCTGCTTTTCAGCAGCCGTAATTTTTATTTTTTTTCATTGACGTGGCTGTTGAGGCCTTGTTTTATGCGGGAGAATTTTTAGAATTTTTTTTTTTGCTATTTATTTTTATTATTATTATTTTTATGGCGTGAATATAGGAAAAAGCGATTCTCCACATTTTTTTTCTTGCTTATTTATTATCCCATTTATTATGTTTCACACTAAATAACCTGTTTAAGTCTTCAGGTTATTACGGTCGTGTAGATAACTTAAAGGAACAGTGTCATCACAATTTTTTTTTTAATATGTTAAAGATGTTAGTGCTTTATTAAAAACGTTTATATTTATTTGTGTGTTTGTGTTTTACTTTTTCTTATTTTTACACTTTTTCTTCCCTATGGGGGCTGCCATTTTTTTTTCCATTTCTGTATGTGTCGATTAACGACACATACAGACATGGAATACGGCAGCCACAGTCCCATAGGGACTGCGAACGGGGCCCGTTCCATCCACTAACATGTACGCCGTCTGTGTGGGAACTGCGCATGCGCCGCTCCCACACAGTCCAATTTGAAATGCGCGCCGTCCGGCGCCATTTTCCTGTGGACCGGAAGTCGCGGCCGGACAGTAAGATTACTACTTCCGGTCGCGGCTTCCGGACTTGTGCACTTGGACCAGCGGCAGCAGACGGAGCGGACGGGCCGGAGGGAGCCGGGGCGGCAGGAGCAGGTAAGAGATTTCTATGTATGTTCGTGTTTGTGTACGTTTACTACTGTATGTAAACCTTCTACACTGTGTGTTAGCTCAAAAAATGGCGACACACAGTGTAGGAGGTTAGACAGTTCAAACCCCTCGTTTATCCCGGCACTAGCCAGGATAAAGGAGGGGGGGGGGGGATGCTGATAGCTCACTAGAGCGAGGGCTTTTTACCCAATTTTGCAATGCTGCAATTTTGGGAATAGCTCCAGCTAGTGACCAGCAATGGTAAATATTATAAATTAGAATTAATTTATAATATTTCCTGACTCGTGAAAAAAAATAAATTTTTTTTAACAATGTTTAATCACCTACACACTAAATGTTTAATTAAAAAAAACAAAACATGTTTTTCTGGCAACACATTCCCTTTAAATGTGTTGGTTTTTTGTTTTTATGTAATGTAGGGGCAATAAAATATATTTTATGCAAAATAATGACTTTTTTGGGGACATATTTTTTATACATTTATTTTTTTTGTTACTTTTTTTAAATCCCATTAAAAAAACCTTACAACTTTATTTTTCACTTATAATGTATTAGCATGCTCTTGTACAGTATACTAATAATACATTACACTGTCACTATGACACAGGCTTCTGGTCCCTAGGGCTGACTGCAGAGGGATTCCCTGGTCTTTGATCACATCACCGGGTTTTCCGATGACACGTTTAAAGAGGGGAGTTCCCTTTGATCATGCTGCGGTCTCGGACCGCGGCTATCAAAGGGTTAAACAGCTGTGGTCGGAATGTTTTCTGACCCCAGCTGTATTCAGGAGGCTGCTCTAAAATCAGGAGCTGTAAGTTACATCTCCTGCTTAGAGGATGAACGCTCACAAGACCGCTCATCAGCCTCTACTACAGCGACGCCAAAAGACCTCGCTTGTAGATTTAGCACTTGCACCGCCTGCCGTCAAAAGATGGTGGGCGGTCATTAAGGAGTTAAGTGTGACCAGATATTTGATGCTAGTCAATAGGAAAATATGAGGTTCATACACATTAGATTTTGTTTTGTGCCACTTCTATCTTTTTTTTCTTTTGCGTTTTTAATCCTGGTGGTGTTTTCGAGACGGTTTTCCCTGATAGACATCAATTGTAATAAAAACTGTGCCAAAAAAACACAACTGCCTGTGTGACTTAGGCCTTATTCACATCACTATTTTGCCTTTCGCTTTTGCCAGAAAATCTCCCGACATGCACACTAAACGTGTACATAGTGCATATCCGTAGCCATCCGCAATTTTGCACACGCCCTCAGACTTCTATGGGTGAATCCGTGCTACAATTGCGAACAGGAATAGGACATGTTCTATATTTTGCGGATCGTTTCTACTCCCCGGACACACATCTGTAAATATATGGAAAAGTGTCCTATAAAAATTAATAGGTCCGCAGATTATCAGTAATTACGGATCTGTAATTATGGATAAAAACTACGACGGTCGTGTGCATGGGGCCTAAACAAATGCCATCCAGGAGAAATATAGGGCAGCACCAGGATATGGAAAATGGGACGCAGACTTGCAAATAGGGGATGTCCTCCAATACTGCATTGTGCAAAAGAATTCCAAGGGCGATAGAATCCTTTAAGGGGTTTTCCGAGATAAACTTTCCTGCTGATATTGAGTTTTTTTGTGGTGTTTTTAAAATGCATTGCCTCCTGTGAGGACTAGCTTGCTGTGATGTTGCATCCTAATGATGTGATATCACTAGGCTGCATAGTCAAAATTTCATAGGCATATAAAGTCGAGCTGTCGCTGGACAATGTGACCATGTGAAGCTGGATGCAGCCGCACTGCAGACTAGTTGTCACAATGAGGCGTGGAAGACTGGTGGAAGGCTACCTGTAAATAAAGTGAGTATAATAAAGGGTAAGTATATTACAGGTTTGTGGCAAAGGAGGGGGCTGTGACACTGGGAAAGCCTAGAAAGACTCCTTTAAATGGACGCTAACTTTTCAAACAACTTATGCTTATCTAATAGTATGCCTGATGTTAATCAACTTTGTAATTGACTTACTGCTAAAATGTAGTTGTTTTGTGCATGCAAATTCTGTGTGAAGTTACTTCCACTAGGTGTCTCCCTTCCTGTAATCTGCTGTCCATCCCCTGTTGTCAAGTAAAGTCTGTCCCTGATTACAGAGCAGAATTGACGTCTGCAGAAGGTGTGGGGGTTCTTTACTGCCTGCCTTTACAAGTATATAGAGAGGGGAGGGGGAGCAGGGTGAGGGAGCAGAGAGAGAAAGGGAGTCAGCAACAGACACGCTGCAGGGAGGGGTGAGCCATAGGAGGCAGCAGGAGTAGAGTGACAAAGACACAGAAACCTAACCAGCGGCTGCAGCAGCATCTCTGTCCCCCCCGTGCTGGATTATCAGCTACACTTCTCATTAATACTGTATAATATTGTCCATTATACTGCAAGTTCTATATACGTGATAGAGCAAGAAGTGCAGGATTATCCTCTTCTATGTGTGCAGTGTGTATAGAACACATGATAGTCATTAGGCTCCGCCCACTGGTACAGAGACAACTAAGAATTAGGGTATGTTCACACGCAGTGTTTTCAGATGTAATTCGGGCGTTTTAAGCCTCGAATTACGCCTGAAAAAACACCCCTAATACGCCTACAAACATCTGCTCATCGCTTTCAATGGGTTTTACGGTGTTCTGTTCTCACGAGCCTTAATTTTACACGTCACTGTTAAAATACGGTGCGTAAAAAGACGGCCGCGAAAAAGAAGTGCATGTCACTTCTTGGGAAGTTTTTGGAGCCGTTTTTCATTGACTCCATGGCTACAAAAACATCTGAAAATCAGGAGCTGTTTTCGCCTGAAAACAGCTTTGTATTTTCAGACGTTTTTGGTCACTGCGTGTGAACATAACCTTAGAGAGAGCCTGCAGATGGGAAACCTGCTGAATAATGCAGAATACAAGTCATATGATGGCCAGAAATAGCCTTATTCCTCATGTACACATATATGACAGCTTATTTTGAAAAGTCCCCTGAAAAATTAGATACGCTTTAAATAAGCACTGGGTGTGGGAAAAAAATAAAAATGAAAGTTTTTAAATGCAGTACAAAAAAGCGTATTGTGGGCTGTATTGGGCCAAACTATTGCCCGGGTGCACAGAGAATTTTTAGTCTGCACCTGCAAAGGCTACTTGTCAAGTGCAAGAGTAAACTGTGCTGCTCAACACAGTTAGGGGAGATTCACACGAGCGTTGCGTTTTTGCGCGCGCAAACAACGCGGCGTTTTGCGAGCGCAAAAACCATTTGACAGCTGCGTGTGTCATGCGTGTCTGATGCGCGGCTGCGTGATTTTCGCGCAGCCGGCATCATAGAGATGAGGCTTGTCGACGCCCGTCACTGTCCAAGGTGCTGAAAGAGCTAACTCTTTCAGCACCCTCGACAGTGAATGCCGAACACAACAGCGAAAAACCTGTAAAAAAAAAAGATAAAGTTCCTACTTACCGAGAACTTCCCGGCCGTTGCCTTGGTGACGCGTCCTTGGTGACGCGCCTCTCTTGACATCGGGCCCCACCTCCCTGGATGACGCGGCAGTCCAAGTGACCGCTGCAGCCTGTGATTGGCTGCAGCCTGTGCTTGGCCTGTGATTGGCTGGAGCTGTCACTTGAACTGAAGTGTCATCCCGGGAGGTCGGACTGCAGGAAGGAGACAGGAGTAATCGGTAAGTTAGAACTTCGGTTTTTTTTACAGGTTCATGTATTTTGGGATCGCAAGTCACTGTCCATGGTGCTGAAACAGTTTAACTCTTTCAGCACCATGCACAGTGAATCTCTCCCGACGTCGCGTACCGATAATTTTTTTGCCGGGATCGGCCAAAACGAGTTTGGCCGAACCCGGTGAAGTTCGGTACGCTTGTCCGGCTTCGCTCATCGCAAAGACACTCCGTTTGGATGTTCGGAAACAGAAAAGCACGTGGTGCTTTTCGGTTTTCATTCATCCTTTTCACTGCTGTTGCGCGAATCACGCTCGTCCCACGGAAGTGCTTCCGTGTGGTGCGTGTGATTTTCACGCACCCATTGACTTCAATGGGTGCGTGATGCGCGAAATACGCAGAGTTATTGAACCTGTCGCGCTTTTTGCGCAGCAGACAAACGCTGCGCAAAAAGCACGGACTGTCTGTACTGCCCCATAGACTTGTATTGGTCCATGCGTGCCGCGTGAAAACCACGCGGCCCGCACGGACCGAATACACGCTCGTGTGAATCCCCCCTTAGGGCTACGGATCTTGTGGCCGTGGGTAAAGCCAATTTATGTTGGATGACCCAGACAGAAATCACCTGTAGTTTTGCTAAAAAAAAAATGCAGAAGAGCAGAAATACTTAAAAAAAAAATGTAAAAGATTATGTTGTAAGCCAAGCCTATAGATGCTTTGTGCATTGAAGTGAATGGAAGAAGGCTGCAGTACTGTGAACCACCACTACAAGTGTGTCAGCGATTCACAGTAGGAGCAGATAAGGAGTGAAGGGGAAGCAGTGATCATGCGAGCGCTGCAGCTTCTTCAAAACTGCTGATTGGCTGGGGGTCCCGGTAGTTGAACCCCGACTGATCAGATATTGATGGCCTATACTGAGAATAGGCCATCAATTTGTAGGGACTGGACAACTCCTTTATTAAATGAATAACAGAACTCGGCAAAGTGCATAGATATGGTAAGAGAACCAGACAACTGAACAGTAATCCCATACAAGCATGTCTGTGTGATGCTGCAGGTGGAATACAGGTGAATAGTGCTGATCAGGGTCCGTCAAAAACGCATTAAGTAACATCAAATCTAATGACTTGCGGTTGAAATCTTTTCTGATTGCAGTTGTTTGCTTTCCCCTTTTTTTCTCCATCTGGCTTAGACTATCATGAAAGTTTTCCATAGCAAGGCAATAAAATGCAACCGGGAGTGTCTTATAAACAGACACAATCCTCATGCCACCCTCTTAAAAATAAATTGTGGTTTTAGCAATAAAGTGTGTATCCATTGTATAATGAAAAGTTATACGATTTTCCAATATACCGGTGGTATCAGTTTTTCCACAGTGTTCAAGATCTCTGCTTGCAGTCATTCAATGGGAGCCTTTATTATTTACTTACAAAGGATAGAAATCTCCATAGTCATGTAATGGTCCTAGAGTGTTATATCTCTCTTGTAATGAGCCAAATGACCAGGACATGAGCATTGATGAATGCAGAAAGACTGGATCCTGATGCATGTGAACAATTTGATCCAAATAGACTTTAGCCACTTCTACCCAGGATACTGCTGGCTGCAAGAGAGGTTATCTGGTACGACACAGATGTTGCAGAGATAGAGAAGTCTTTACACCAGTGTCAGGGATCTCGACACCAAGCCGGGTCTGCCTAAGTGACTGTTGGCTCCACAGCCTGTCTTACCGTGCCGCTATGGGTCTTTGAGAGGCCACCATCTACCACAGCCTGGCCCGCCGATATGCCTAGCGCAGGTTTGCACCAGTCAGTTAGTGGCGGAATCTCTCTGCGCCTCCGTGGATCACGGTGGTCACTACCTTTCACGGATCCCAACTTCCCTTGGCCGTGAATGTGCAGCATGCACGCCGCGTATTTCTCTGCTCGGCAGCAAAAGAATCAGACCTAGACCAAGAAGTGGCAAAATATACTTCTAGTTCTAGTCCAAGTTCTTAGTAATGGGGTAATCTAGTAATCTAGTTTTAGTCCAAGTTCTTAGTAATGGGGTAATCTAGTTCTAGTCCTAGCCCAAGTTCTTAGTAATGGGGTAATGTAGTTCTAGTCCAAGTTCTTCGTAATGGGGTAGTGTCTCTTTAAAGCCTGCTTAATAATAACAACCGCAGTTGCAATGTAACAGTAACTTAGAATAACAAGGTGATGAATACTTGCAGAATACAATGTTAACTCTTTATAAACTTGTCACAGTTTTTCAGGATGGAGAAGGAGTGGTGGATTATCATACAGTAGAGCCAACACCACTTATATAACAGTCTTTCACACGGAGTCTGGACTGCACGTCCACAGGCAGCCCCTGGTACAGACCCACTGTTCACACCTGAGAGGTCTACTAGAGTGAGACTTTATGGCTGTCGTACTGGTATATTCAGGCACGCAGCTCTTTTTGAGACTCCTACACTTCAGACACACTAAAGGTCAATCAGCTGCCGCCAAGCCTCCACCTGTACTTATCCCCTCTGCCCCTCGGGTGCCGCACCAATCAGTATAGACTGGTATGGTCATCTGACGCTCGGCTCCTCCTCACTGCTCTATCGCCAAGGGAACCCTTTTCCCTAGCAACAAGTGATGCTTGGGGGCTGACAAGGGGAAACAAGGGGTATCACACACACACACACACACACACACACACACACACACACACACACACACACACACACACACACACACACACACACACACACACGGGACAGAGAAAGGAAGGGGAAGGCAGGACAAACATACTTCAAACAGGGAAGTAGGAAAGGGGGTACCCTTTCCACATTGTCCTTGAGATTGTACAGAGCCATAGTAAGGAAATACTCTTATGACATCTTTTTCATTTCCATGTTTGGAAAAGAAGAGGGCAAAATAGCTCTTGGTTGATGTTTCCTTCTGAAAAGGCATGACCTGCCTAGGTAGAGTCGTGTGTTAACCTTAGACCATACTATCCCCCACCCCCATTTAGTAACGACACATGACACCGAGGTTGGATGTGAAATGGCCACAGCAGCCGTTTATTAATTTCACAGTTTTATAAAAACAATTTAAATCCGAAACATTCGGATAACTAGTTAGGAATCCACCATAGAATTCCTCCTAATAATTCACATGACCCAACATGGGTCAGAATCATAAATAACAATTAAACGTTAACATTAACCCGAGCAGAGGAAGTCCTTGAAGCCCCTTCAGATGTTCCTTTCAAGAACACACCGAATTAGCCATCTGCAAACCACTAATTACCTCCAGCCGTAAACCAGCTCGGAAGCACCGTTCACCTCTGCAGATGGCTCCAACCACTAGAAGTCCACTTCAAGGGGATAACACCCGATGAAGCCCTCAAGTGATATACCGACCACTAGAAGTCCACTTCAAAGGGATAACACCCGATGAAGCCTTCAAGTGACATACCTTCTACCAGAAGACCACTTCAAAGGGATAACACCCGATGAAGTCTTCAACCATGTACCTTTTTTGGGGGACGCATACCCCCGATGCGACCCCCCCACCATTTTGTACTGACTGGCCTCAAGGACTCCCCCCGCCACCGCGAAACAGGCCTTGACCACCTTAAGCCTGTGAGTTCCTCCACACCACCACCGCCCTTTCTATGCCTTCTGCTATAGCCAAGCTCCAAATATCAATGCCAACCTCGGTCAGATGAACCCCGTCACTTCTCCAGAAATTCCCCAATCCTGACTCCAAATCCCTATGCCTCACGCAAATGCCCCCGTTCTTCGCCACAAAACGGGACACCGCCCGGTTAACTTTTATCCGAGCCTTATTGACTCTCTCCACCGATCTAGCTAACCGCCAATGCTTCCTTGGGACTATGTCCGACCACACTACCACCAACTTGGGATAAGATACCCACAAACACAACATATCATGTTTGATATCCCGCACCAACTCACGAAAAGGGCGGACTCCTAAATCATTCCCACCCACGTGCAACACTAGAACCTCCGGAACCCTATCAAGCCGCACATATGTCTGGAATTCCGCCAACACCCTGTTCCAAGACATACCTCTAAAACCCAGCCAATGCACAACCGCATCCTGTCGCGGAATGCGCAACTGGCGACCATCCGGGCGGACGTCCGCCCTCAAAGCCCCCCAGTGCACGTACGAATGACCCATCAACCACACCAGACAAGGAGGCGAATCTGAAACGGAAAACACAGTTAGGCACCACCATATAACATTTTCAAACATAAACAACAAAATTACAACATATGGGGGCGGACATAGGACTTAAACCTTTTAGACTCCCAACGACCAATACGCCTCACCCCCTCGTCATCCAACCCCCAGCGCCCCGCTTCCGTTGCTGCGCCAATCCGGAAGGAATGAGATGAATATGAGCCTGCCGCAACCCCCACTGCCGTCAAACATTTTTTAAATACAGCTCCAAACTGAAACCTGGACAAAAACGACCCGTCCTCATGACGTAACAAAGGCAAATCTGGAGACCCCCTGTTTCTCGTAAAACCCCGCATGCACTCCACTGGACACATTACCGACCCCGGGAGAGCGAACAAAACTATCAGTTTTCCCTTCCCTACTTGGTCAGTTTTAGATCTACGCAACCATACCTCCAGCCGATCTGCAAAAAGGCTCACCTCCCCAGATCTCAGCCCCCCTGCCTGTTTAGTACTTGGCGACACCAACCCACCTATTCTAAATGCTCCGAAGAACGCTAACGAAAAAGCCAACCGGAACAGATCCATTTCATCTGAAGAACGACATACCGATGCTAATGAACCCCCCAACGAGCCAAGCAAAGCAAACGACACCGGCCTTCTACTATCCGCCTCCACCCTACCTCTGCGCAACCCCTTCAAAGCCTGCGATACCAGAAATTCCTTCGATACATCCCGCAAGCCCCGCAACTTAAGCCCAAACGCCACAGCAGATATGAACCGGTTCACCTTCGCTACTGAAAACCCCGCCTCCCAGGCATCCCCTAACCAATACAAAAGTGCCACCAACCTGTCTCTATCCGTATTGACGTCACCCAACTCTCTTACCCACTCCTCCCACTGCCTCCAACAAGCAGCATAAGCACTCCACGTCGTGCGCGCCAAAGACCTTTGTAACAGCTGCTCTACGGGACCGATACCAGATCCCAAAGATGCTCCGGACAAGCCAAACCGAGACGTTCCGCTCCCGGGGCCAATTGCCGAAACCGGTCCCACTGCGAGCGAGAAAGAGCATCAGCAATACAATTCCGTACACCCGGGACATGCACCGCCACCACCCACGCGTTCAACGACAAACACACCAACACTAAATGTCGCAACAATTGAACTACCGGAGGAGAAGACGCCGTGATGTTGTTAATGGCAAGCACCACCCCCATGTTGTCGCAGTAAAAATGGACCTTCTTATCCCTGAGCCTGTCCCCCCAAATGGTAGCCGCCACCACGATGGGAAACAGCTCGAGCAGGGCCAGATTCCGCGTGAGTCCACTGGACACCCAGCTAGCCGGCCATTGACCTGCGCACCACGGACCTCCCCCGTAAGCTCCAAAGCCACCCGCCCCAGCCGCATCCGTGAAAATATTCAAATCACTCGTATCCTGCGCTGGGGCCATCCATAGCGAGCGACCATTGTACTGGCCCAAGAAGTCATCCCAAACCTGGAGATCAGCTCGGTGCTCCTCCTTGAGTCGTACAAAATGATGCGGCGCACGCACTCCCGCCGTTGCCGCCGCCAACCTTCTACCAAACACCCTTCCCATCGGCATAATCCGGCAAGCGAAATTCAACTTCCCCAGCAGCGACTGAAGCTCCCTCAGCGTCATTTTCTTCATTCTACAAGCCCGTCGAACCTCCAGCCTCAAAGCACCCAACTTATCCGCCGGGAGACGACACTCCATTGCCACCGAGTCTATTTCGATTCCCAAAAAACAAATCGTCGCTACCGGGCCCTCCGTTTTTTCCGGCGCCAAAGGAATCCCAAAATCCCTCGCCACCTTCTGTAGAGCATGAAGCAGATTACCGCAAACCGGCGAACCCCCCGGGCCAACGCACAAAAAATCATCCAAGTAATGGATCAACGAGTCGACCCCGGATGCCCCCCTCGTTACCCACTCCACGAAGCTACTAAACGCCTCGAAGTATGCACAAGAAAGGGAACACCCCATCGGAAGGCACCGATCCACGTAAAAAGCCCCATTCCAAAAACAACCCAACAGCCGTTGGCTTTCTGGATGCACCGGCAACAACCTGAACGCCGCCTCGATGTCGGTTTTTTCTAGCAGCGCCCCCGGACCCGCAGCCCGCACTAACCCCACCGCCTTATCGAATGAGGTATAAACTACGGAACACAACTCGTGATCAATCCCGTCATTCACCGACGAACCTTTGGGATACGATAAATGTTGAATCAAACGAAACTTTCCGGGCTCGCGTTTAGGGACAATACCCAAAGGGGACACAACTAAATCTTTCACCGGCGACTCCACAAATGGCCCCGACATGCGCCCCAACGAAACTTCTTTTAACAACTTTTCCGACACGACTTCCGCATGCAAGTAAGCCGATTTTAAATTTCTCCGCGTAACCGGAACCTCATAAGGAGGCGGAGGAATAACAAAACCAACACTAAACCCTTCATAAAGCAACTTAGCTGCCGCCCTATCCGGATACTCATTTAGATAAGGGGCCATCCTTTCCACCCTCACCGGCGACACCCCCTTGACCAGCCCCGTGCTGGTTCCCGGACCTCTTTTTCCGCAGACATTTTGCCGCCCCGTGTGATGCACCATTACACTCGGAGCACACGTGCTTGAACTTGCACGTGGCCCCAAACTTGCACTGGCCTTCATTGAATTGCCAGCAAAACCCCGCCTTTCCCCCGCCGCTTGGTCCACTCTGACTAGACTGGCCTCCCTGGCCACCGCTCCCGGGAAAGGGCTGCCTAACCGGAGCCGTAACCCGTAACCAGAGAGCAATATCCTTCTGGTCCCACCGAATCGCCGGCCGAACCGCCTTCCGCTGACGGAATTGCTCATCATATCGCAGCCACGCCTGACCCCCATACGCCCTATGAGCCTCCCCAATAGCATCAAAATAACAAAATAACGCCGAACAATTTTCCGGCGCCTTTTCCCCTATCACACTAGCCAATATGGCGAACGCCTGCGACCAATTAACGAACGTCTGCGGGATAAGCCTATACCGCCGCCGTTCCTCCTCGTCCTTTTTACTCTCATCCCGCTTGCTCTTATCCAAATTGAATTTAGCCAGCGGCAAGAGAGAAAAAATTTCAACATATTCATCTTTCCAGATCCGATCACGCACCTCCTGCTTTAAATGCGCCCCCAACGGCCCCTCAAAACAAACATACACCTCCCCCCGAGCACGATCGTCCATGCGCACTCGATCGCCGTCCTTCTGTGCCTCAGTCTGCACCGACACCGCGACCGCCTCTCTAACCGCCACCACAGGACGCGCCTGCAACGATCCCACGTCCCTGGGGCCTTCCCAAACTACCGCAGGGGACACTTCCGTTACTACCGGCGCCGCGGCCCTATCCAGGCGCCCCACCAGCTCCCGTAAGCAACCCACTAAATCTGCCAAACCCGCTCCGTCGCGTCCGCCCGCGCCACTACCGGCCCCCGATGCTATGCTAGCAGCCCCCCCGCCGACACCCGACATAAAAATCGCTGGATAAGACAATAATGGAGTTATACACTCACCGGGCTGCACAGGCGCTGTGTTCCCGTCAGCCGGACCATCCTGACCTCGACGATAGACGTCCAGTTCACCTTCCTCCAGTTCTTCTCTCGCCGACGACTGTCCCTCCCAACGACATCTTCGAAAAGGGGATGAGGACGCGCTGACCGATGGGCCGGCAACCTGCCGCCCGACCGCCGGGACCCAGACTTCCGACCGGACCTGTTGCCTCGACGTCGCTGCAGATCTAGTCGTCCGTCTAGACGATCCTGACGAAGCCTGCCCCCTGGCCGGAACATCACCATGCGGGGCGGCCGTACCTTGCTCTCGACATCTTCCATCTGATGGGGGAGGGGTGACAGGGAGCCCAGCCTGCGACTCCCTGCTTACCGCCGGACCCCGTCGCGGCCTGGGATTCCTGCCAGGACGCAGGGCCTGGGAAGGGGCGGTCCTCCCAGCTGCCTGGCCTGCAGCGTCCGGGATCGGGCTCCCTCTGCGACGCCGTGTCCGCGGGACTACCTCCGGACTAAGGCGCTCTGGAGGTCGGGACCGCCGAGAGGGACGGGTCGACACAGCCTGCATCGCCGTCACCCCTGCCACCGCTCTCTGCCTGCCCAGCGCAGGAGCGGTTGTTGCCGACTCCCCCCCCGCCGCCATAGCCATGCTCGTAGGGGGGCCGGGGGAGGGGAGCCTGTCCCTTACAACAGACCCCGAACGCCGTGCCCGACGTGGCGAAACGGCGTCCGGGATCCGCGTTAATGCAGCCACGGTCTCCTCCAGCCATCCGGGACCGTGGTGCACAGCAGCGGCGCGCAGCCGCTCTAAAATCAGGGCCTCTGCCATCACTAAAAAACCGGGCAACGGGGAGCTTTGCTTAATGTGTGTTACTCCTCCCGCTGCTTCCGGCTCAATGCCGAGAAACAGCGGGAAGCGCAGTAACGGCCCCCCCGCCCCCCTTAACTCCTCCCCGTCCCTCCTTCAGCTCCTTCAACTTTCCCTGACCTCGTAACATTAACCCTTTCCCTACCAGGACGGTCATGTCGGCTTCCCTCAAGCCTGCAGCTGCGTCCAGCCTCTTCTTGATGGTAGATAAAGTTCTTTAGATGGCATGGCTCTTTTGACGGTAAAAACTGAAGGTCACCCTCACCAATCCTCTTTCCCAAAGTAATGGAAATGAGAAATAAAACTTTTCAGATTCAATAGAGGAATGAACCAGTAGCTTTACGATAACTGAAAGATCCCAAGTAGGACAGACCTGTTTGATAAGGAGAAGTGGTTTTAGATTGAGACCAGAACTTCTAGATGATCCTTTTGTTGTTCCTGGATGCCATTAGATTGATTTCTAGAAGATCCATCATTTCACAGTCCAGAAACAGTTTTGGAGTCTAGTGGCTATCTTGAAAGATAGTGTGATGAAGCAAGGCTAGTCAAGTATCAGGCCAAGTTCAGTACACAAGTAAGAAGCGACGGTTTTGGAGAGTAAAGGCCCTTATGCAGCGCAAATTATAGGGCAAATGAGCATTCACAGGGCAAAGAGCGTCCATTGTAAACGGCAACGATCAGCCGATGATCGACCAAACACTCATTCATCGGCTGATTGTATCGTTTCTGCAGCCTAAAATGTTATCGTTGTCGGCAGCACATCTCTCTGTGTAAACATGGAGGCGTGCTGCCGACATGATAGAAATGTATGGGGATGGGCGATTGTAGTACCAAGTGCTCATACCCATCCATAGCTACTTGTAAAAGGAGCAAATGAGCTTTCGTTTTTTACAGGCAGAAAGAAATCGGCATCAAAATTCCCGAAGGAATTTTAAGGCTATGTTCACACAGAGTTTTTTTGACGAGTTTTTTGACGCGGAAACCGTGCCGCAAAACTCGTCAAAAACGGCCCGAAAATGCCTCCCATTGATTTCAATTGGAGGCGGAGGCGTCTTTTTCCTGCGAGCGGTAAAACCGTCTTGCAGGAGAAAGAAGGGACATGCCCTATCTTCAGGAGTTTACGCCTCTGACCTCTCATTGACATCAATGGGAGGCAGAGAAAGCATATTTAGCGGCGTTTTATGCCCGCGGCACTCAATGGCCGCGGGCAAAAAACGCAGCGAAAAATCGGCGTGCAGGCAGAGCAAAATCTGCCTCAAACTTCCAAATGGAATTTTGAGGCAGAAATTCGGCCTGCAAAAAACTATGTGTACATAGCCTTAGGGTATGTTCACACGACAACGCAAAATGCGTCTGAAATTACGGAGCTGTTTTCAGGCGAAAACAGCTCCTGAATTTCAGACGTTTTTGCATGTACTCGCGTTTTTCGAGGTGTCTTTTACGGACGTAATTGGAGCTGTACTTCATTGTAGTCAATGAAAAACGGCTCCAAAAACGGCCCAAGTAGTAACATGCACTTCTTTGACGCGGGCTTAATTTTACGCGCCGTCTTTTGACAGCGACGCGTGAAGTTACACCTCGTCTGAACAGAACATCATAAGACCCATTGCAGGCAATGGGCAGATGTTTGCCGACGTATTGGAGCCGTCTTTTCAGGCGTAATTCGAGGCGAAAAACGACTCCATTACGTCTGAAAATAGGTCGTGTGCACATACCCTAAGGCTGTGTTCACACAGAGTTTTTTGCAGGAGGAAAATTCCTCCTGCAAAAACTGCTCCAGACGTTTTATGCACAGTGGTTTGACAAAAACTCGTCAAAACACTCGTCGAGGTTTTTTTTCCCTCTTTCTGACTGATTGAAATGGGGTTTTGGAGGCGGAAACCGCCTCAAGATGGGTCATGATGCTTCTTTTTACCGCGACGCGTTTTTTTTGAACTGGCAACGTGTTTTTTTTTTTTGCCCATGCCCATTAAATCTAATGCAAGAACCACAGGCAAAAAACGCAGCAAAAAATGCTCAGAAATAAGCGCTGTGGGTTTTTTCTGCCTCCCATTCATTTCAATGGGAGGTCAGAGGCAGAAACTGCAGGAAGTAAAAACTTAATGCTTTTTTTTTTTTTTCTCGAGCAGCCAAAAGCCGCTTGGGGAAAAAGACAGCCTCTGCATTCCATTGACATCAATGGGGGCAATTTTTGCCATTTTTTGGTGCGGATTCCGACGTGGTTTTCGTCGTCAAAATCAACGCCAAAACTGTGTGAACTGACCCTTAGCCCTTATTCACACAACAGGGTTTCCCGGCTGGGTGACGGCTGGTCATAAAACAGCCGTCACACGGCTGCAGTAGGAACTATAGACCCCTAATGGGGCTATTCACACGACCGATTTTTTGATGGCCCGGGAAACCTGGCCGTCAAAAAAATGGGACATGCCCTATTTTCGGCCATTTGCCTGGCTCCCATAGAAGTCTATGGGGCCGGGTAATACACGGCCATCACCGGAATGTGTCCCGAGTGATGGACGTGTCTTCCGTCGCTCGCGCTCTCTCTCCTCCTCCTCCTCACAGTGCAGAGTGCATGTGAGGAGGAGGAGGAGGGTCTTTTTTTTTCTCCCTGTAGGAGTCGGAATCCCCAATCCCCGGCCGGGGATTGGGGATTCCACTACAGGAGAAGTGAGTGACTACACTGTCCATATATGGACACAGCGACGTCACTCACTTCTGAAGCGGAATTCCCGACCCCATGGCTGGGGATTCCGCTACAGGAGAAGTGAGTGACTACACTGTCCATATATGGACACAGTGACCCACTTCTGAAGCGGAATCCCCGACCGTGTGGCCAGGGATTCCGCTATAGAAGAAGTGAGTGACCAAACTGTCCATATATGGTCACAGTGACGTCACTCACTTCTGAAGCGGAGTTCCCGACCCTGTGGCCGGGAATTCCTCTCCTGGAGAAGTCAGTGACTACACTGTCCATATATGGACATTGAAGTCAGTGACTTCTCCTGGAAGGGGGGGGATGGGTGCAACCTACATGGGGCTGTGTGGCATTACCTACAGGGGACTTGGTGGCATTACATACAGGGAGCTGGGTGGCATTACCTACAGGGGGCTGGGTGGCATTACCTGCAGGGGGCTGGGTGGCATTACCAGAAGAGGGCTGGGTGGCATTACCTGCCGGGGGCTGGGTGGCATTACCTGCAGGGGGCTGGGTGGCATTACCTGCAGGGCGCTGGGTGGCATTACCTGCAGGGGGCTGGGTGGCATTACCTACATGGGGCTGGGTGGCATTATCTACAGGGGGCTTTGGCATTATCTACAGGGGGCTGGGTGGCGTTATCTACAGAGGGCTGTGTGTGGCAACAAATTTAAATGAAATTCATCCGATTTTAAAACGGACAGGGAAAAAAACAGATGCAAAACGGGTCAAAATCGGTCGTTAAAAACGGCAACACGGCCCGGAACGGAATCGGAACAGATGCAAAACGGATGCAAAACGGCCGGGAAAAACGGCCCAAAATGGCAGTTTTTATCGGCCGACACTCGGACATGTCCTATCTTCCCACGGATCACTGACAGGACTCTGCCGGCACACACTGTCATGTGCATGAGGGCATATGCATTTGTGTCTTCCTGGTGGTGTATCTTGGGTATTATTGTAATCATTAGTCAATCCAAATACATAATTATCAGATACGTCATTGGTTATGATCAGTGTGCTGAACTTTTCATGTTTGCAATCTTTGTTTATTTTTTTTTATGTGTTTTGCCTGTTATTTTTTTTATAAATGCAATCGTACGAAACATCCAATTTTTTGTAATTATTTTATTTTTTTTCAATCCAGAAGATCAACCTCACTGCCCTCTGACATTAAAGAGGGACCAAATAAACATTTATTCGATAACTATTTTTAATATGGAAGGGAAAAAAGTAATAAATGGATGAGTGTTTGTATGAAATGCATTTTTTTATTTATTATTTACAAAATAATTATTATATTTCTTCCATAGATGTCTTCTAGTGGTGATTTTCCCCCTCAAAGATCAAGACTGCGAATAGTTGTAAGTATCGTTCTTTATGTTTTCAAATAATTATGAAAAATGTGCCCGACATTGTTTTTTTTTTTGCCATAGGAAGCTTCATGATCATCATCCCCACGTGATGAAGATCACAGTGTTGCAGAAGCTGTAAGTGTTATAATATATATATATATATATATATATATATATATATATATATATATATATATATATGTATGTATGTATGTGTGTGTATATATATATATATATGTATGTGTGTGTGTGTATATATATAATGTATTTTTTTAAAGAAAAAATGTGAATTTGTTTTTTTACAGTTTCATTATTTTTTCATATACATTTTTAAAGATTAATAAGAGCACACTTGGCAGCCTAGCTGTATTTTTACATTGCACACAGAACTGATAAATGTTAGTTTCCGGGAGGACGGTGGCTGTGGGGGTGGGACGGTGTTGGTTGTGGGGGAGGGGGGCCCAGTCAATAGTTTGCTATCTTTCAGTCTTTCCTAGTTATGCCCCTGAGCTGGGATTTAGTATTCCAAACGTGCCTACCTTTAAAACAGGCGTTTAGGGAATAATAGTAAAGTAAGTTAGAACGTACCGTGACAATACCGGTAGTGGCATTGCGCACATGAAGCCGAGGACAGTATACTGCACATGCGCAGTGAAGTGAGGTGCACTGTCTTCGGCTTCATGTGCACAATGCGCATGCGCCCGATGCCGCATACTCCTTAATTGGACTCGCTTAGGTAAGTTCTAACTTACTTTACTAACTAAACATCTGTTTTAGAGGTAGGCACACTAGTGTAGGAACACTGAACCCAACTTCAATCCCTTACGTGTATTCTCATGGACAGTAGGCTGCTGCTGGCCACTTTTAAGGTGTCAGTGGGCCCCCTTACCTACCGGGCCCCTGTGCAGCTGCACATATACTACGTCCACATCTGTCTTTCATTCTTTATTGTCTCATCCTAATAACATGAAGATGCATTTTAGTACACAGAAGCACGTAATAAGACATCTCCTGGTACTACAAGCAGAATACTTTCCATAAGTACCTGCATTTCTTTGTAGGAAAGATGCAAATGAATTTGTGATAACAATTGTTAAGACGCTCAAGAGTGAAATATCGGTTTCTTACCTATGGCTGCCAGTTACAACTTGTTCGTTATTATCATCTCCGTACTTCCCATTAAGCAACGAAGATTCCCATCACCTCACCATGACAAGCTAACCCACTGCCCATCTTCACGTCGTCTCAGCTTGTCTTAGTTTCCGACCATGTAGAGCGGCCTCAGGCAGGAATTGTGTCAGTACCCGGCGGAGATGTCTTAGTCTGACATGATGAGGAATAACAGCGCATGAGTAATGTCTTTTCACTTTTCCCGTACAGTGATCCGCATGGCAGAGATAGAGAAGACAGGCGCCTCAATTTCATGCATTCTCGCATAAGTGATGTTTCAATTCACAGCTCCAGATGGCGGGCACTACATCTGAGTAGCTAATGATCTAATAAACTGGCATATTTAGGGGAAAACCAATAACAATGCATTTAACCTTCAGCCGTGGAAGACGTCTCTCTGTGGGAGAGACCAGCAGAAATCAATTAAAATGCTCGTTGAGCCGATCAGCCAGAATAACCACAATTAGTTTTCAAAGATACATAAACAGACCTCAGGGCAAAATTTGGAATGTGTGCGGTGGCAGAGAGCAACAAAGCACTTGGAGTAATGATGTCACTATAAGACTGGTATACATATTTGATAGAAATCATATAGGTCTTCTAAATTTTATCAATAGAGGTTGTCACCCGGCTTTGCCAGAATCCTGATTGTGACCCATGACCCGGGTCATGGGTACCTTACAGTCCATATTTTCTTTCTTCAAAGAATTAATAACTTTTATTATATGCTCAGTTTTCATTCATAGGGGTCTTGAGAACTTTAAAAACTCTATAAACTGTAAAACATGTGGCGTTCCAAATCAGAAACCAATCCTGGGTTTCTCCTTCATGGCTTCTTCCCGGGTATATCCAGTATACACTTATATAGCTGATGATATGTAATGTTTGTAATATATTTACCATCACATTTCTTGCTGATACAACACTGCAGGCTACAAAATTCCTCTCCGATTTCTTGTGCTCTGGTCCAACGTCTAGGCCACAGTGATGCTGCATCGATAGTGATGTCACGTCACATAGCGACATTATGCAATTGCCATGGGATGTTACATCCTATGGATGAAACGTCATTCCACTGAATGTTACTGCCACCTACAGTCATTGGACAATGCAGCCAGTTCATATGAAGTCACTATAAACTAAATGTCACGATCTGTGGGTATGTGGACCCACTGGACCGTACCGCCGTAGCGGTATAGCAGCTGGCCAAAAAGGGTACAAAGTCAATGTCTATAATTTGGAAAAAGGTACCTGTGGCAATACAGACAGTAGTGATGGTTTAGGCTCGGATGGAAATCCGGCAGCAGTCAGACAACAGGTGCCGTGAAACACAGCGGGTGTAGCAGGCGACACAACACGACTCCAACTCTGTACAGCACAGGAACACGGTAGAACGGGATACAGGTAGCAGGAACGGGAACACTGGGAACTGGAGAACACTCAAGGGACCATTTGCAAAGACTGACACGGGAAGGTACAAACAACACTCAGGCAATGCAGGAAGGGGCAGGGCCCTTATAGTCCATGGTGATCTGGGAGCAATCAGCTCAATCTCACACATGTGTGCGCTCTGGCTCTTTAAGGCTGGACAGAGCTCGTACTTGCACCATAGTGGTCACTGCAGGACAGGACGGCCGCATGTGCTGGCATCTCTGGAGAGAAAGGCGTCGGCCGGATGAGAAGAGTTCGTGGTCACATAATGTCAGGTAGTTTAGAACCTGGAGCTCAAGATCAGAGTTGAATTTTGAAAATAAATTATTTTCAAATTTTTATACTCCTTGAAACTGCACCAAATCTCTTTACAGAATTTCCGCTCAAATATTAAAAATGGCCATTTATTTGTAGAAGAAAGGTTAGAGCAGCAGCTAAAGTTACTTACAGGACACACTGGGCAGCAGTTTAAATCCAGGCTGCAGGAGCAGCGTTCTAGAATAGACCCATCACTGCATCAGCAGGAACAGAAGAATGAAACTTTGCGGGGGGATTGAGTTCCTCCAAGCTTAGGAAGACAAGTGTAGTTATAGATTTTGTTCTAGTTTTAATATAATTATTGCCACCATAAATAAATACACCCACAAACATTTTAACCCCTTCAGGACTGAGCCTATTTTGGCCTTCAGGACGAAGCCGATTTTTCAAATGTGACATGTGTCACTTTATGTGGTAATAACTCCGGAATGCTTTTACCTATCCAAGTGATTCTGAGATTTTCTTCTCGTGACATATTGTACTGTATGTTAGGGAAAAAATTTGGTCGATAAATGTAATATTTATTTGTAAAAAACACCAAGATTTAGAGAAAATGAGCAAACATTTGCATTTTTCTAAATTTAAATGTATCTACTTGTAAAACAGATAGTAATTCCACACAAAATACTTACTAGTTTACATTTCCCATATGTCTACTTTATGTTTGCATCGTTTTTTGAACATTCTTTTATTTTTCTAGGACGTTACAAGACTTAGAACTTTAGCAGCAATTTCTCATATTTTCAAGAAAATTTCAAAAGCCTATTTTTTCAGGGACCAGTTCAGTTCTGAAGTGGCTTTGATGGCCTTATATATTAGAAAATCCCCATAAATCACCCCATTTTGAAAACTGCACCCCACAAAGTATTCAAAACAGCATTCAGAAAGTGTTTTAACCCTTTAGGCGTTTCACAGGAATTAAAGCAAAGTAGAGGTGAAATGTACAAATTTTTTTCTGTACCACAGAAGGTTTTACCCAAGAAATGCAACTCAATATTTATTGCCAAGATTCTGCAGTTTTGAGAAATATCCCACATGTGGCCCTAGTGCGGTAATGGACTGAAACACCGGCCTCCGAAGCAAAGGAGCACCTAGAGGATTTTGGGGCCTCCTTTTTTTAGAATATATTTTAGGCACCATGTTACGTTTGAATAGGTCTTGTGGTACCAAAACAGTAAAGACCCCCCAAAAGTGACCCCATTTTGGAAACTACACCACTCAAGGAATTTATCTATGAGTATAGTTAGCATTTTGAACCCACAGTTTTATTTGCTAAATTTATTTGAATTAGTATGTGAAGATGAAAATCTACTTTTTTTCTGAAAAAACATAGACATTTTTAATTTTTACAAGGAATAAAGTAGAAAAAACACCCCAACATATGTAAAGCAATTTCTTACGATTATAGCAATACCCCATATGTGGTAATAAACTGCTGTTTGGACCCACAGCAGGGCTCAGAAGGAGCGCCATTTGGATTTTGGATTTCTGATTTTGCTGGAATAGTTTTCAGTGCCGTGTCGCGTTTACAATGCACTGGAGGAAGCAAAATAGTGGAAACCCCCCAAAAGTGATCCCATTTTGGAAACTACACCCCTCAAGGAATTTTTTTAGGGGTAAAGTTAGCATTTTGACCAAACAGTTGTTTTGCTGAATTCATTGGAATTCGTCTGTAAAGGTAAAAATCTACTTTTTTGCTGAAAAAACGTAGACAGTTTCAATTTTTACAAGGAATAAAGGAGAAAAAGCACCCCAACATTTGTAAAACAATTTCTCCTGATTTCGTAAATACGCCATATGTGGTAATAAAGTGCTGTTTGGACCCACAGCGGGGCTTAGAATGCAAGGAGCGCTATTTGGCTTTTGGAGCTCAAATTTAGCTGGAATAGTTTTTGGGTGTCATGTCGAATTTGCAAAGCTCCCAAGGGACCAAAACAGTAGACACCCCCCAAAAGTAACCCCATTTGGGAAACTACACCACTTAAGGAATCTATCTAGGGGTATAGTGAGCATTTAGGCCCCACACGTCTTTTGCAGAATTGATTAGAATTAGGCCGTGAAAATTAATATCAACATTATTTCCACTAAAATGTAGAATTTTTTCAATTTCACGAAGGATAAAGGAGAAAAAGCACCCCAATATTTGTAAAGCAATTTCTCCCGAGTACGGCTATACCCCACATGTGATCATAAATGGTTTTTCATTAGAAAGTAATTAACCCTTTCCGGACTGATCCATGTTTTTGTTTTTGTTTTTAATTTTTCCCTCCCCGCTTTCCAAGAGCCATAACTTTTTTATTTTTCTGTCAATAGAGCGGTGTGAGGGCTTATTTTTTGCGGGACGAGCTGTAGTTTTTGTTGGTACCATTTTTTGGTACATACAACTTTTTTAGCACTTTTTATTACATGTTTTGTTAGAGCCAAGGTGACCAAAAAACAGCGTATTTGCAGTTTTAAATGCTTTATTTTTCACGGCGTTCACCGTGCGAGTTAAATAATGGTACATTGTAATAGTTTAGACTTTTATGGACGCAGCGATACCAATTTTGTGTATTTTTTTTCTTTTTTTACATTACTTTAGAAAAAAAATGTAAAAAGGTTGTTTTTTTGGACTTTAAATATTTATTTAATTTTTTCCACTAATAATAACTATTTACTTTTGTTTTTACATATTTTATTAGTCCCCATAGGAGACTTGAACCAGCGATCGTTCGATCACTGGTAGAATACACTGCAATACTAATGTATTGCAGTATATTGTCATTTTTACATGCTCCTGTAACAGCGCGATCGCTGTTTCTGTCCGTTAGTCCCGGGTGTCAGCTGTAATACACAGCTGACACCCGCAGCGTATGGCACGGGTTCAGTGAGTGAGACGCTCCATACATCACCCCCACACCACGACATGCTATTAAGTCATGGTGCGCGAGAGGTTTAATGCGCAGCTGATGGTGCAAATTGAAAATTAAAATTTTCGACTGATGTGCCATTTTAGTGCACTATATGTTGTGCCCAGTTTGTGCCACAAATACCACAAATAAAATATTAACAGGGTTCTCCCGGGTAGGGCGATGCCATATCGGTGGACGTAAATGGCTGTTTGGGCACGCTGTAGGGCTCAGAAGGGAGGGAGCGCCATTTGGCTTTTGGAGCACAGATTTAGCTTGGTAGTAGCTCTGGCGTTTTGCTGGTATTTCAGTTTATAATGTGGGGGCATATGTAGGCTCGGCAGAGTACATCAGGGGCATAATAAGAGGGTATAATAATGGGGGAAATAAATAATAATCCGCAGATATGTGGCCAGTGTCGCACTGATAAATGGCGCCAGATCTTATCCGCTTTTGGAACACTGCACATTTTGCATCGCTATATTCTTGGAGCTGTGTGAGGACTTATTCTTTGCGGGACAATCTGTAGTTTTCATTGGTACCATTTTTGGGTACATGCGATTTTTTTTTGATCACTTTTTATTCAATTTTTCGTCAAGCCAGGTGACCAAAAACCATCAATTCTGACAATGTTTTTTTTTTTTTTTTTTTTACGGCTTTCACCCTGGGCTATAAATGACCATTATACTTTATTCTGCGGGTCGGTACGATTACGGCGATACCATATGTATATCGTTATTTTTACATTTTGCAGCGTTTGCGCAATAAAAGAACTTATTTATAAAATAAACAATTTTTTGTGTCACCAGATTCTGAGAGCCATAACTTTTTTATTTTTCAGTCAAAAAAGCTGTGTAAGGGCTTGTTTTTTGCGGGACGGGTTGTAGTTTGTATTGGTACCATTTTGGCGTACATGCGACTCTTTGATCACTTTTTAATGTATATTTTGGGAGGGGTGGTGACCAAAAAATATTGATTCTGGCATTGTTTTTCGTTTATTTTATTTGCAGTGTTCACCGTGCGGGAAAAATAATATTATAGTTTTATAGATGGGGTTGTTACGAACGCGGTGATACCAAATATGTGTACTTTTTTTTTACGTGTTCGTTTTTTTTCCTATAATAAAAGACTTATTATAGGAAAAAAAGCAGTTCTTGTTTATGTCACTTCTAACTTTTATTTTTACACTTTTAAAAAAATATTTTTATTCTTTTTTTTACTTTCTTTACTTGTCCCACTAGGGGACACTTAGACTTGCAGCTCTGATCGCTGCTGGAATACATTACACTACCTACGTAGTGTAATGCATTCCAACTGTCATTGTGACGTGACAGTCACACTGACAGGAATCCTCGGAGGACCACCCTCCGGCTGGTCCTCGTAGGCTTCTGTACATGGCAGCCCGGAAGCCATTGTCTGGCTTCCGGTTGCCATGGGTACCATCGCCAGCCCCCGTGATTTCACGTGGGGGCTGCCGATCTCCGCTAAAATTCTTAGATGTGGTGATCGGAATCGACCGCCGCATCGAAGGGGTTAACTGCCGAAATCAGCGGCGATGGGCCGCTGATCGGCAACAGGGAATGCAGGGAAGATACCCTGCACAGTTAACCGCTGCTGCGGTGTAGTGGCGCGCAGCGATTAACTGTCAAAGCACAGACGTAACTGCACGTAGAGGTGCGCAAAGTTACTGCTCACCTCGACGTGCATTAACGTCAAGGTGCGGGAAGGGGTTAAGGTTTTGTTCACATCTGCATTGTGGTCCAGTTCTGACATTCCGTCGGAGACTTCCGTCAGAACGGGACCCTGAGCAGACACAAACTGACATCGACGGAAACCAGAGGTTTCCGTTTCCATCACCATTGATTTCAATGGTGACGGAGCCGATGCCTGTGGTTTCCATTTGTCTCTTTTGTGCACCGGACCTGTTGTTTTGCCGGAAGCAATAGAGAAGCAATAGCGTGGTCGACTACGCTATTGCTTCTGGCAAAACGACAGGTCCAGGGGAACAACAGACAGAAACGGAAACCATGGGCACCGGATCCGTCACCATTGAAATCAATGGTGATGGAAACGGAAACCTCTGGTTTCCGTCTGTGTCAGTTTGTGTCTGCTCAGGGTCCCGTTCTGACGGAAGCCTCTGACGGAATGTCAGAACTGGACCCCAACGCAGATGTGAACGAAGCCTAAAATGACTTCTGGGTGCAGTAACAATACAAACCAAAGTGTCAAATTTCTTCTAGTGTCCCAAATACTAAAAAAAATAATAGTTGCCGTCTACAAGTGTCCAAGACGTGAAGAGGGGTATAGCAGTCCTTATTTCATCAAATTTCAGGAATAGTTGTCAATCCCAGTTTATTTGTAGCGGCTTGAAAACACATTTCGGGAGATCTTACAGACGACGCATCAACTAATCAGTGATAAACATTCTAGCGGACATAGTGCGATAAACCTTCCAACCAGTCATAGAGCATAGAGTATTATCACAAACATGATAAAAGATTGCATATAATACACAAAAAATCCATGTGATGTCCAACGTGTGGGGTATTATTACTGGGTAGGTGGCACAAATGGTGGGCATTATTACTGTGTGGGTGCAGAAAGGGGGCATTGATACTGTGTGGGGCACTGGAATGAGCGCAGTATTAGTGTGTGCTCTATTACTGTCTGGGTCACAATAGGGAACACTAGTACCGCGTGGAAGGCATAGAGGGCATTTTTACTGTGTGGGGTACTATTACCATCTGGGGCACTATATATCTGGCACTGTTGTTTTTAATATTTCTATTGCTGGATTTTTGTAGCCTTTGGAAGACAATGAACGAAATGTTTGGGGGGGGGGGGGGGTACTAATGAAACATTTGCACTGGGTCCATCAATGTTATATAATGGTCCTGCATATAATACAGTATATCTACCAATTGTATGATATGGAGTGTTTAAATCTTTTCAGCAGTACAGCTGGAATTTGATCTCCCGCAGTCAGTAATTTTATCAGTTTTTATAACTACGGCATGCAGCACAATGCCAAAATTCTTATAATTTCTACGACAATATCCATCTCAGAAGTATTGTACCACTTTGTCAATTCAGTTGTATCTGTATGTAACTTAATCTCCTATACCTATAAAATATGTACTCAAAGATGTACTCATATTGCCTTGATGGGGTGTGCGACATGTGCAAAGTGAGCCAAATTGTGTTTCTGAAGCGCCAGGGCCCGGCGACTCTGCAGCTTCCTTTCCGCCCAGGCGCTTCTTCCCTGCTCAGTGGCGAAACTACCGCTGTAGCAGCCATAGCTGCTCCTACGGGGTCCGCGGTGTGAAGGAGCCGGTGCCGCCCACTGGGACGGGCCCCATGCCCGGTGGCTCTGCTAGCATCCGCTATGGCTGCTACAGTGGTAGCAACACTACATTCAATAGTATCTGTGTCCTTAGGTCACTGGATCACACCAGCCTACGCAAGGATCCCCTTCGGCATTATTGAGCAGCTGTGTTCGTCACGGGAATTAGTCGTAGGTGAGTATAATTTTTTTTTGTTTTATTTGTTTGGGGGGCTGTATGGCACTATCTACAAGGGGGAGGTGGGGGCCTGTATGGCACTATCTACAAGGGCGAGGTGGGGGGGGGGGCTGTATGGCACTGTCTACAGGGGGGTTGTATGGCACAATCTTCAAGGGGGCTGAGTGTGGCACCCAGGGGAGGGGGGGACATTATGCTGGGGGAGGCACTAAGGGGACATTATACTGTGTAGGGGGCAGTACAGGCTGCAATATACTGTGTGTGGCACTTAGGGGACATTATACTTAGAGGACACAATGCTAGCTATGGGGGCATTATACTGTGTGGGGGCACTAAAAAGGGCATTATACTGTGGGGAGCATTATACTCTTTCGTGGGGCATTTTTTTCTGATAGGGGTGGGACGCAGAAAGAAAATTTTGCACGGACGCCATCTATCCTACGGCCGGCAATGGAGGTACTTCATGGTTTCCTAAAAGACATTAAAAGGGCTTAAAGGGGTTTTCCCAAATCCTGACAACTGATGACCTATCCTCTGGATAGGTCATCAGTATATGATCGGTGTGTGTCTGAAACCCGGCCCCGCACCGATCCGCCAACCTGGCTGCCTCCGGGCACGATATTCCCGGAAGCAGATGGTTCCGGTCAAAGAATAGTGGCCGAGCTGCAGTACTGCCAAAGGGAGGCTATGCAATGTATGGAGCCAACTGCTTCTGTCTCAAACTACTGCATACATTTCAAAACATCCAGTGCCCGGAGGCAGCCGGAGTGGTGGATTGGTGCGGGGTTCGGATGTGGGTTATATCTCAGTTGATGATATGTGACAATCAGCTATAGCCAAAATACTGTAGCAAACACAAAAAGTTATTGCTATGCATTGGCTACAATTTTACCTCGCCTGGAATTGATTGGAAAGGGGAGAATACCAGAAAAGGGGCACACTAACTAAATTTGAAAAAGATTAGGACCCGTGGTTTGGCATCACCTGCTCTTTCACATACTAGATTATTGTACAAAGAGGCAACTACTACACATTAATAACAAATTGTTCTTTATTGAAATATGCAACAAGTCCACGTACAACAATTTTAGTGTTTGTTTGCAAGAGACAGTTTTTTGAGATTGTAAAAATAAGACTGCATTAAACATGGTGTACGTAACATCTTATGTAATAATTCAGATGGGTAGATTAAGCTGCACGGAGGGGGAGGGAAGGGGGTTACAGATGGTAATGGGACGTTTGTCTGTTGTATTTACGTTGTACAACTCAAAAACTTTTTGATAAAAAAAATAAAAATTGCCCTGCAATTTTCTCCCACGGCGTGCAGTCCTTTTCAATCTTGGGTACTGCTTTCCGTGGTATCAAGACTCAGGACATTGATCCTCTGCCTGTTGCAAAAGTGAGAGGATATGAATAAATGCAGGGTCAGGAAACAGCATCCATAAAACTTGCCTGCTCTTTAGGGAGTCTGGGAGGTCCCCCTTTTTTTTTTTTAAGTCTCACGTATATACTTCGAAAGTATTCTTAGCTTACAGGAACAAAACCCTCATAAATCAGTCCACCTGTTGTGGATAAATACAAGAAATAATACCTATAGGACCCAACACAACACAAGTAATATACTGTATAAGAAAACATCTAACATATTAGGCCATCATGACCAAAAAAATCAAGCTAAAATACATATAAAATCAACCACAATTATAAAAATGATATCACAAATCAGACACCAAAATGAAGACAGAGCATAGTCAAACATCAATTACAATATGCAAACAGTTCAATACCCAAGCGGGAAACAATGGCAAGTATGTATGGATACTAACCAGAGTTAGACTTAGTAGCCAATCACAATTCTCCCAACCACCACCTCAAAATATGACGCACATTTCACCAACAAGCTTTCTCTGGGATTACTGATGTGACGGTGGTAATGGGAACAATATATAATGTACAAAATGAGTGGATTTACCTTGGATTTATAAACACCAGCTGGGTTGTGCGCTTTATGGATTCCACATGGGCCATCTTGATAACTGTCAAAATTGCCCTTAAAGGCTATGTACACCTTTGAAATAGATCTGTTTTTTTTCTAAATAAAAATGTCTATCAATGTGTTTTGCGCAACTTTCTAAATACTTTTTATTAAAACAAATTTTTACTTTTTGAGATACATCTGCTTCGTATCCTGTATACAGAGCTGATGTATCTAGCTCTGTGACCTGTATCCGTCAGCAGGACTGACATGTTCAGTGACAGCGGGTCCTGCGTGTCTCTGACACGCAGTATCAACCTGTTATCGATCACATCTTCGTTCACATATCCGTTCGGGTTCTATTCTGACGTTCCGTCTGAGGTTTCCATCAGAATAGAGCCCTGACCGACACAAACGGAAACCATAGTGTTTGCCCACCTGCCACGCCTTGTCGTGGCAGGTGGGCAAACACAATTTGATCAAACTGTGCAATAAGAACCTCCCTATTGTAAGTAGATTTAGCAGTAATGCATATTTATTTATATTTAGCGGCTTAGGTGGCATTAGTGTTCGCAGTGTGCTTGTCACGAGGCGGGTCAGTGGACCCACTAGGCCGTACCGCTGTAGCGGGGATGCAGCTGGCCAAACAACAGGAAACCCCAGCAATACAATGTCCCGCACAAGGGCACCTGGATAGTCCAGACAGTGGCCGCAGCTCTGGCACAGATGGAGAAGGGCGCAGCAGGTAACGCCAGACGTGGCGGATGAAACAGGTGCCACAGGTTGCACCAGACGTGGCGAGTTCCTCCGGACGTGGCAGATGACACAGGACGTGGCGGATTCCTCCGGACATGGCAGATGACACAGGACGTTGTGGATTCCTCCGGACGTGGTAGATGACACAGGAGGTGGCGGATTCCTCCGGACTTGGCAGATGACACAGGACGTGACATGACTCCAACACAAGATTGGCACAGGAACAAGAACAGCACGGGATACAGGAACAGGTAACAAGGCACAGGTAACAACAGGAACGGGAAACACTAAGGGACCATTTGCAAGACAGACTGGGAAAACTAACAACGCTCAGGCAAGGACCAGAAGGCCTGGGGCCTTCTTATAGACCTGGAAATCATGGCAGTTGATGATGATGAAGATTTCCTTTGTGCACACGCTCGTGCCCGGCCTTAAAGGGCCAGCGCGCGCACAAAGGAAATCGTGCACTCTACGGGACACAGCAGAATGGCGCGGAAGTGAGCGCTGGCGTCTCCTAGGAAGGAGATGGGGACCAGCGCTCACGGATACATGGCTGCGGGCGTCGGGAGGTGAGTAAACCCGACGGCCCGTGGCCATGGACGCTACAGTGCTGTCACAATTTTCTTGTGTGCTGTATAAATTTGCAGTCACAGGATTTCTTGCACCTGTATACACGTTTTGTTTCATTTTGCTGGAATGTGCTGTTCAAACTTTTGTGTTGTTCATGTGATTCATATATGTGGGGTTAGTGACTGTCTCCATTCTTAGTTCTTGCACTCCTCCCATTCTGCCCTGGGTGATTTTAATTAGTTTAATGCAGGTTCCTACCAGCCCCAGATGGATATGTAGGCTTAGTCTGGGGTTCTGGGTGTATGTGCAGAGTAGGTCCCCACCTATGGAGGACGCCTTATTGAGCAGGTGGGAAAACACAATTTGATCAAAATGTGCACTAAGAACCTCCCTACTGTAAGTAGATTTAGCAGTAATGCATATTTATTTATAATTAGTGGCTTAGGTGACATTGGGGTTCGCAGTGTGCTGTCGCCTTTTTCTTGTATGCTGTAATGGTTTCCGTTTGTCTCAGTTGTGCAAGGGTTCCGTCATTTTGACGGAATGAAGAGCGCAGTCGACTATGGTATTGATTCCGTCAAAACGACGGACCCCGTACACGATGGTGACAAACGGAAACCATTTGCACCGGATCCGTCACCATTGAAATCAATGGTGATGCAAATGGAAACCTATGGTTTCCGTTTGTTCAGTTTGGATTCCATTCATTGGGTTCCCCTGACGGAAAGCTCAGACGGAATCCACGAACGGAGTCCCGACGCAGATGTGACCAAAGCCTAAAACGACACTGAAAGAACCCCAAAACCTTTATATTTTCTACTTATTATTGTTAAGTATATCCAAAACAGTGTATCTCTATTAAAAACCAGATTACTTTGTTTATGCACAGGCATGGTGACCATTAGTGGTCCACACATATCATGCGGTTATTGAGTAATTTTATCACAATGCAATTTTAGACTTATTCGAAGTCTAAAATTGGCCTATTATATTTAGTCATAAAGCAAGGTCACAGTGGGATGGTGGGGGGTCAGAAGCTACCAAAAGTTCTATGAAGGGATGAGTAAATGGAAGAAAAAAGCAGATTACATCACTGCATTGCGCCAAAGACGCAGCAGGTCGTCATGGGAGCAGGGTTAGTGTCACGATGTGGGGTGTGGACCCACTGGGCCATAAGGCGTAGCAGGATTGCAGCTGGCCAAACAGGTAAAGTATAGTGTCAATAGTTCGGAGAGGATACCTGAGGCAACGTAGACAGTAGCAAGGCAAACACATCTGGGACCAGGCGGCGGGTAGACGTCAGGTGTGGCGCAGCAGAACAGGCGTGGAACACAGCACAATACGGCAACAGGTCAGAACGGCACTAGAACAGGATAGCACGGAAACAGGATACAGGAACAGGGTACACTGGGAAACTGGAAGACACTAGGAGACTATTAGCATGACAAACTTCGGGAAACAAACAACGCTCTGGCAAGGAACAAGAGGGCAGAGCCCCTTTTATAGCCCAGAGCATCCTGGGCTAGATTGCAGACTTCCTGTAATATGCGCGCACTGGCCCTTTAAGACCGTGCACGCGCGGCGGAGCGCACCCTCCGGAAACAGTCTCGGTATCCGGAAGTGAGTGCCAGCGCCTCACAAGAGGATGAGGCTGCACACGAGTCAGATATTCATGGCCACAGCCGTCGAGGGGTAAGTCAGAACGACGGGCCGTGGCCATAGACGTTACAGTTAGGAGTGTTTACATTTTTATTTTCAATGGTGGGCACTATTAATGGATAAGGGGGGCCTAATTACCAGATGAGGGGCCTGACTACCATATAGTTTAATTACTATATGGGGCTAACTACTCTATGGCAACCCCTATTAACTACATGGGGCACTTATCTAATATATGGGGCACCTATCTATTATATGGTGGCACCAATCTAATATATGGGGACACCTATCTACTCTGTGGTGTCACCTATCCACTATATAGGGGCACCTATCTATTATATAGGGTCATCTATCCACTATATGGGGACACCTATCTACTTTATGGTGGGCTCATATCTACTGTATGGGGGCTATTATATGGGGGCACCTATCTACTATATATGGGCACCTATTTACTATATAGGGGCACCTATCTACTATATAGGGGGCACCTATCTACTATATGGGGGGCACTCTTTTACTGTAAGGGTGGCCTATCTGTAAAGGACTTATCTACTATATGTTGGACTAACTACTATATTTGGGGCCATCTAACTACTGTATGGGGCACAAAAGAGGAGAACTACTATATTGGGGCACCAAAGAGGACTCCTACTGTGTAGGGGGCACAAAGGAAGACATTACTACTGTGTCATGGCATTATTACTATTTGGAGGCACTATTACTGTGTGGGGCACTGATAGAAGTACTGTTACAGTGCGGGGCCCAAAGGGGACGCTATTAGTGTTTGGGAATAGGTGGGAAGTGTGATGGAAATTCAAGGAGCCAAAGAGTTTGGCCAAGTCTGTGCTGTCAATTCTGCCGAGACAAGTTGTGGTTTGAAGTAGTCATCATGGCAGTCTAGCTCGGTTGAAAAAGGAAAGGGAAAATGAACGACTCTAATCTGAGAAGGGGACACCTGTAAGTCATAGGATGTAGCTGTACTGTATTCACTTATATGGTCTACAAAGTTCCTATGTAGGACTATATACCACTATACGGTCACTATATTGTGTTAATATTGGTCTTTGCATAGTGGTATTTTTCAGTATGATGCTGTTATTCAGTCACTATGTGGTGGTAATATGTGGTCGTGGTGTGGCGGTATTGTTTGTCCCTTGTATAGTGGTATCATACATAGAAAATTATCTTATAGCTACAATGTCTTTAAGACTCACAATTCCACTGGGGCCCATACATCTGAGCAACAAGCTAGGGGAGGCCCAGGTGCAAAATTTGCTCTGGGACCCACATGACTCGAGCTCTGTAGGGGGAAGGAGGAGAGGGGCATAGAAGGTGCCAGAGGCTTTGTGGAGGGCCATGGGGGAGACAGTAGGTGATAGGGGGCAGAGTAGGGTTGCAGTCATGTAGTCTTCCTACCTTAGGCTCTTCTATAGTATAATACCTCTGCTGCACTGGGCTGACACTACTTGGATGATATTGGCAGGCGCTCCTGCCGATGCCGCCTGCTACAAAGAAAGCTCTGACTCCTCACACATATACAGGCACAGGTAGTGTCACTGTGAGGAGGAGGAAAGATAGATAAGGGGCACGAGGAGTCAAGAGAAAGTAAGGTCCGGTCCTGTCTGTTGCTTGGGGCCCATATACTGTAGTTTTACTTAGGTTAAATGGAACTTGTAAATAGATAATGAGATGCTGGTGGTTTAGTGCCCTAAATTCTAGTGACAGGTTCCCTATAAGGGAATGGGCCCAATGATGCTGTCTTGATCAGTGGGTATGTGGACCCACTAGGCCGCACCGCCATGGCTGCGTAGCAGATGGCCAAACAACAGTCCTTGTACAAGAGTACCTTTGATTGTCCAGACAGTAGCGGAAGCTTAGGCACAGATGAACTTGAAGGCGGATGATATCAGACGTGGCAGATGACACCAGACGTGGTGTGAGACAGCAGGTGTGACAGGTGGCACAACACAACTCCAACACTCTGAGGCACAGGAATAAATACAGCACGGGAAACAGGATACAGGTAGCAGGGCACGGGAACAACGGGAACAGGATAACACTATGGGACCATTTGCTAAGACTAACATGGGTATACACAACAACGCTCAGGCAAGGAGTGAAAGGGCAGAGCCCTTTTTATAGTCCAGGGTGGTCATTGGCTAATTGGCGATGTATTGCATGTGCGCGCACTGGCCCCCAGGAACTCACCTCTGGTCCAAACCCCTTCCAATCCACCAAATAAAAAGTCCTTCCTCCTACTTTCTTGAAGTCCAGGATCTCCTTAACCTTGAACACATCAGAAGAACCGCTGGGAGCAACTGCAGGGCTAGGAGTTTTAGTGTAGCGGTTCAGGACCACAGGCTTCAGGAGGGACACATGAAAGGAGTTGTGGATCTTGAGAGTAGGAGGCAGCCGAATCTTATAGGAGACAGGGTTAATTTGTTGCAGGATCTCAAAAGGTCCGAGGAACCTGGGAGCAAATTTGTACGAAGGCACCTTCAGACGAATATTCCTTGAGGACAGCCAGACGTTGGTACCTGGAAGATACTGAGGTGGCTGTCTTTTCCTATGATTTGCTTTTCGCTTCATGCGATCGACTGCCATCAGAATAGAGGACCGGGTTTGCTGCCAGATCTGTAGAAAGTCCCCAAATGCAGAGTCAACTGCGGGTACCTGGGATGTAGCCGAAACAGGGATTCGCGGATGTTGACCGAAGACCATGAAGAACTGTGTGGAAGCAGTGGACTCACTTGTGCGGTTGTTGCATGAGAACTCGGCCCATGAAAGAATCTATACCCAGTCATCATGCTGCATGGAGATGAATTGGCGAAGATAATTCTCCATGGTGGGGTTAATCCTCTGGACTTGGCCATTGAACTGGGGATGGTAGGCTGAAAAAAAGTCCAATTTCACATCTAGGAGTTTACAGAGGGCTCTCCAGAATTTTGAGGTGAACTGAACCCCCCAATCAGACACGATATGAAGGGGTAAGCCATGCGATGTGCTGGATGAAGAGATTAGCCAGTCGAGGAGCAGAAGGTAGGCCAGTTAGCGGAATAAAATGTGCCATCTTCGAGAACCAGTCCACCACCACAAAGACCGTATTGCATTCTGCTGAGGGAGGAAGATCTGTGACAAAGTCCATTGCTATATGCTACCAGGGAGCATTGGGCACAGGGAGAGGTTGGAGCAGGCTAAGAGTGAGCAAATTTGTTGGAAGCACACACCGTGCAGGATGAGACAAAGTCCACAATATTTTTGGGCAGCGTGGGCCACCAGCAATGACGAGCAATCAGATCTCGAGTCTTGGAACCAGGTGAAGAACAGCGACCACCTGGAAACGGGTATTTGTTCTTAACCGTGATCTGGTTGAGACCACGGCAGTCAATGCAAGGTCGAAGAGATCCGTCTTTTTTTTAACGAAGCAGAACCTGGCCCCAGCCAGAGAGGAGGATTTTCGTATGGAACCCCTCTCCAGATTCTCCTTGATATAGGCCGACATGGACTGGGTCTCTGGCAAGGAGAGAGGATATACCAGTCCACGGGGAGGAGAAGCAATTGGAACCAGTTCAATCGGACAGTTGTAAGACCGATGTGTGGGATGCACCTTAGCCTTCTTGCTGAAGATGTCCGCAAACGAGAGAAATGGAGGTAATCCTGCTAATGACTGAGGCAGAGGAGGCTGGATAGGATGGATCTGCAACAGACAGTGGTGGAGACGTTTGGAGCCCCATTGGAGATCTCCGGAATTCCAGTCCAGGACTGGGTCATGTAACTGGAGCCAAGGCAGACTTAGTAGAACAGGATTGACGGCTTTAGGCAAAACAAGAAATGTAATCAGTTCAATATGAATGGCTCCAACTTGGAGCTTCAGTGGCTTGGTCTCAGACACGATCGGATCGGGCAGAGGAAGTCCATTCACCGAGGCAACAGCCAAAGACATCTCCAGAGGAACTGTGGGCAACTGGAGATGATCCACTAGGTCTTGTTGAATGAAGTTTGCCGTGGACCCTGAGTCCAGATAGGCAGAGACCCGGCACGTCTTCTCACCAGACACTATTGTCACGGGAATGGACAGTTTAGAAGAGAATTTTTTATTAAGCGTCGTTCCGCCTAGGGTTGTCTCTCCAACCATTCCTAGGCACTGGAGTTTTTTGGCTTCTGGGGACACAAACGCACAACATGGCCGCCGAGGCCGCAATACAGACAAAGTCCCGAAGTGCGTTTGCGTTGTTTCTCTTGGGCTGACAATTTGCATAGGCTGCTTTGGTGGAACAAATGGTGAGGGCAACAGAGATTGCTGGAAAGTAGGAGCCGGTCTAGGGAATATTCTCTCCCAGCGAACCTCTTTGGATCGCTCCTAGAACCTCATGGCTAGAAGAATAAGACCATCCAGGGTAGGTGCAGCGGCGTAACTACCGCGGTAGCAGCCGTAGCGGCCGCTACGGGGCCCGGGGCTTGAGGGGGCCCGTGCCGCCAGCCGACACGCCCACCCAAATGCCAAGTGGCGCCGCTAGCAGCCGTTATGGCTGCTACAGCGGTAGCGCCGCTACTGTGGGGCCCGCGCTGCCGAGCCTTACATAGGCCCTCTCATGCCTGTAGGTGTCGCTAGCACCGGAGAGGGCCCCAGTGCTAGCGGCAGCCAAATACATGTATTAGCACTGAATGGCCGGGCATGTTCCGTTCCTGACCATCCAGTGCCTTACAATGACAGTGATTGGCTAGCGGCGCGATTACATCATCGTGCCGCTTCCATGCTTGGAAGGTGCTGATTGGCGGGGCAAGTCATTCTGCCCCGCCAATCAGCATCATTGGAGGATCTTCGTTCAGCTCCTGCAGACATGCTCAGAAGAGAGCATGTCTGCATCGCCAGTGAACAGCGTGGGAACGGGATCATGTGAGTATGTCAAGTTTATATATTTTTTTCCTCATAAAAATGTGAATGGCATTATCTATAGTGGGGGGGTCTATCTACAGGGGGGGTCGTCTTTATGTGGGCTATTATATATAGGGGGTCTATATGTGGGGTAGTAGCTACAGGGGGGTCTATATGTGGGGCAGTAGCTACAGGGGGGTCTATATGTGGGCGTGTGGGCCACTATATACAGGGGGCTCTATATGTGGGCCATTATATACAGGGGGGTCTCTATGTGGGGCAGTAGCTACAGGGGGGTCTATATGTGGGGATGTGGGCCACTATCTACAGGGGGGTCTATATGTAGTGCACAGTCTACAGGGGTGGGCTATATGTGGGACACTATATACAGGGGGAGCTATATGTGAGACACTATCTACAGAGGTGGGCTATACGTGGAGCACTAACTATAGGGGAAGCTATATGTAGGGCAGCACAGTGGCTCAGTGGTTAGCACTATTGCCTTGCAGCTCTGGAGTCCATATGTGGGCACTGTCTACAGGGGCTTCTATGTAGGTCACTATCTACAGGGGGCACGGTGTGTCTGTGTGTGTGTGTGTGTGTGTGTGTGTGTCAGTTATATTTAGATGTGTTGAGAATTTTAACTTTGTTTATAGGTGCAGAAATGTTTTAAAAGTGAGAAGCTGAAGACATCTAAACGGAAAACTGCAGAAATGGGTCATGGCCGGGAGAAATCCATCATAGATGTCTGAACCGGAGGGAGAAGAAAAGAATTAGAATCTGAGACGTCACCGGTGAGTCACTTAATGTAAATGTTTATTCTGCCTCTAATCAGTATTGTAGTCACTGTATGATCTGCAGCGAGATGATGGTGGTATGATTTTTTTTGTGAAACCGCATCTCCCAGCATATCCTTACCATTGTTCCGGCCATGCTGGGAGCTGTAGTTTTACGCCGTACATACCTATACGCAGTGGCGTAACTACCGCTATAGCAGCCTTAGCGACTTCTATGGGGCCTGCAGCATGAGGGGGCCCCTGTCACCCACTGGCATGGCCCCATCCCATGGCCGCAGGCTCCGCTAGCAGCCGCTATGGCTGCTACAGCGCGACGCCACTGAGGGGGTTGTTCCTACAAAAGACATGCATCCCCTATCCACAGTAGTCCGAGGTTCGTCATGGAGAACTTCTGGGGACTTTCGGTCCCCCGTTCTCCTTATCGCTGCCAGCGATCACACATGTATCCCCTATCCTGTGGATATCCTGTGGAGAGGGGATACATGCCTTTTTTAGGACAAACTATAGACAGGTTTTTTTTTGGGGGGGGGGGGCTATATGGCATTATCTACAGAGGGGGTCTGTATGGTGTTATCTACAGAGGGGTTCTGTATGGTGTTATCTACAGAGGGGGTCTGTATGGTGTTATCTACAGAGGGGGTCTGTATGGCGTTATCTACAGAGAGGGCTGTATGGCGTTATCTACAGAGGGGGTCTGTATGGCGTTATCTACAGGGGGGACTGTAGGGCGTTATCTACAGGGGGCTGTGTATGGTGCTATCTATAGGGGGCGCTGTGTGGTGGAATCTATAGGGAGGCACTATCTACAAGGGGGGGGGGTTGTGTGATACCCAACAGAGGGGGGGCCCCAGTCAAAAGTTTGCTATGGGGTCCAGTCTTTCCTAGTTACGCCCTTGGGTAGGTGGCAGATCACGAGTGGCAAGCTCGTCTTTAATTTCAGAAAACAGTCCCTGCCAGAATGTAGCTACCAAGGCCTCGTTGTTCCAGGTCAGCTCTGCCGCCAGGGTGTGAAGCTGAAAGGCGTACTCGCCCACGGACGTGTTTCCCTGGCGAAGGGTAGGCAGAGATGCAGAAGAAACTCTCCCAGGTTCCTCAAATATTGTACGGAAATTCTGTAAGAAACACAGTAAGTCACGGGTCTCTGGTCCCTGACTTTCCCAAATGGGGTTCGCCCATGCCAGGGCCTTGCCAGTAAGGAAAGAGATTATGAAGGAAATCCTTGCGTTGTCAGAAAGGAAGGCTTTTGCATGCAATATGATGTGGATCTGGCACTGGTTCAGAAATCCCCTGCAGGTACTCGTGTCTCCGTTATAGCGGGGAGGTAGTGGCAGGGAGAATCGGGAGTTGGCACTGGTATTGACAAGAGGTGTAGCAGGAGGAACAGCCAGGGCAACCGCAACAGGTGCTATGAAGAATGCAGCTTGCGCATCCAGCCGATGTGCAATGGCGTTCACCGCCTGGAGGAGTTGGTCTTGTCGTGACCGAAGGTCTCGCATGTCTGCCTGCATGACTTGTGACGTCGTCATGGTCTTGGGTTAACCAGCGGGGTCCATGGCCTGAGCGTACTGTCACAATCCGTGGGTATGTGGATCCACTACGCCGCACCACTGTAGCGGAATAGCAGCTGGCCAAACAACAGTCCTAGTACAAGAGTACCTTTGATAGTCCAGACAGTAGCGGAAGCTTAGGCACATATGAACTTGAAGGCATAGGACGCCACACGTGGCGGATGATATCAGACGTGGCAGATGACACCAGACGTGGTGTGAGACAGCAGGCGTGACAGGTGGCACAACATGACTCCAACACTCTAAAGCACAGGAACAAATACAGCACGGGATACAGGATACAGGTAGCAGGGCATGGGAACAACGGGAACAGGATAACACTAAGGGAACATTTGCTAAGACTAACATGGGTATACACAACAATGCTCAGACGAGGAGTGAAAGGGCAGAGCCCTTTTTATAGTCCAGGGTGATCATGGGCTAATTGGTGATGTTTTACATGTGCGCATGCTGGCCCTTTAAGGCCAGGCGTGAGAGCGTGCGCGCATCCTACGGGGCACAGCGGAGCGGAAGTGAGTGCTGGCGTCTCCTAGAAAGGAGATGCCAGCCAGCACTCACAAGGCCATGGCTTCGGCCGTCAATGGGTAAGTCGAAACGACGGTCCGCGGCCGTGGACGTTACAGATGTTATGGGCTTGTTCTTTTGACCTAGGTGAAATTATATGGGCCCGATTGATTTTGGACTGCAATGGCGGCAGGTAGCGGCGGGTGCTGGCAGGTAGCAAGTCCCTTTTTATGAGACTAACTGCCAGGCCCCATACGGCAGTACCGCCCTGATAGCATCCCCGATTGTTTTGAAATACAGGAAATACATAGGGAGTGGAGACCAAAATAATAATAAGCCTTTTGATAGAGCTGGGTGCCATTCCAAGTGTTACTATAAGTGCCATGGTTACTTGTTACACCCTGTCACTCACCACTTTGCCCAGTTCTCTTATAATGTGTTTTGTTTCCCTTTAGGCTCATAGGGTGCAGCATGGTATGGCAGCGCCTTACTTTATACAGAATTCATGTGCTGGGGTATATGGGAATAAAATAAGTACCCATCTTGCTGTTAAGCACTGGGAGGAGGACACCTGTGGGACTCGGGAGAGAAGAAATGGGCTGAGCCCGCACTAGTGCTAACACAAGTAGCACCTGAAGCAACACTTGGACCATCAGATCACGTAGATGAGAAGTATGAAGTGCGGCCCCCAGGGACCTGGAGGCCAACAGTGTCCGAATGTTGTTTTTGTAAGAGTGGAGGACAGGGAATCGGGAGACTTTATTGTGCACTCTTTTCGTCTCCCATGCAATGACATGATGAAACCAGATTTGACATTGTATAGTGCCCAGATGGAAGGAAGTACGTCTGGGAACAGCTTCCTATTATAGTGATGAAATGAAAACTTAGCAACTCCAACATGATAGGGAAAACAAGAAACCACTTTAAAACGGATTGCGGGTATTTTCTTTTATTTTAATTTTTTTGACAATGCGTGATTGCTTGATCATTCGTACTGCCCTGGGCCAGGGATGTATCACTGACTGGCAGATTTCTTTTCTATTCAAGTCTAGAAATGCTTGGTGACAAGAACTATAGGCAGGGTCTGCACAGACTATTTTATAGTGTATTCGCAACACTAGCACAATAAAAAAATAAAAATTTTTGCCACAGTTGGAGCTTTATTTTTTAATTAATTTTAAAGAAACAGTTCTAGGAATTTGTTCCTCAACCTGCTTCTTTGGAAAACCAGAAAAACCAGGACGTACCACTGCATGTAAATACCGCCATTGCAGAGTTTTCCATTTATGTCACGACAAGACTGTGAAAAAAAATCGCAACAGCATGCACAAAATGCGACATGTCTTGAAAACCATTCAGTTTTGACCAAATTCAGTCAACAGGATTTCTAAAAATTCTGTTTACTAAGTTCAACAGTAATAATGCCAGGGTCGGCGTTGGCACTAAGGCAGATGCCGTTGAGACCACTTTTGTGGCCAGAAGGTGGCAGCATCACACAGTAATTCTGTAAAGCGCCACAGGAGGAGTGTGAAGCAGCCAGGAAAAGTAAATATTATACATGAGGACAGGGGGATTGGCGGCTGCTAGCATTGTATATAGTGGGAACGTGCACACCTCACAACTGTTCTGTTTTTCATAGGAGCAAATATGCCCCGAAGAGGGCGTTTCTGGATGTTTTTTGTGGGAGTTCAAGGCAGAATGTGGGTGTGGCTTAAAGAGGTTGTGCGATTTCAGCAAATTAATGTTATTTTTTTGTAAAATTAAAAGTTATACAATTTTCCAATATGCTTTCTGTAGCATTTCCTCACGAACTGAAGATCTTTGCTTGTTGTCATTCAGTAGGAACCTTCATTGCTTAAAGAGGCTCTGTCACCAGATTTTGCAACCCCTATCTGCTATTGCAGCAGATCGGCGCTGCAATGTAGATTACAGTAACGTTTTTATTTTTAAAAAACGAGCAATTTTGGCCAAGTTATGACCATTTTTGTATTTATGCAAATGAGGCTTGGAAAAGTACAACTGGGCGTGTTGAAAAGTAAAAGTACAACAGGGCGTGTATTATGTGCGTACATCGGGGCGTGTTTACTACTTTTACTAGCTGGGCGTTGTGTATAGAAGTATCATCCACTTCTCTTCAGAACGCCCAGCTTCTGGCAGTGCAGACACAGCCGTGTTCTCGAGAGATCACGCTGTGACGTCACTTCCCCAGGTCCTGCATCGTGTCAGACGAGCGAGGACACATCGGCACCAGAGGCTACAGATGATTCTGCAGCAGCATCGGCGTTTGCAGGTAAATCGATATAGCTACTTACCTGCAAACGCTGATGCTGCTGCAGAATCAACTGTAGCCTCTGGTGCCGATGTGGCCGACACGATGCAGGACCTGTGAGTGACGTCACAGATCTGCACTGCCAGAAGCTGGGCGTTCTGAAGAGAAGTGGATGATACTTCTCGTCAGAACGCCCAGCTAGTAAAAGTAGTAAACACGCCCCGATGTACGCACATAATACACGCCCACTTGTACTTTTAGTTTTCAACACGCCCAGTTGTACTTTTGCAAGCCTCATTTGCCTAAATACAAAAATGGCCATAACTTGGCCAAAAATGCTCGTTTTTTAAAAATAAAAACGTTACTGTAATCTACATTGCAGCGCCTATCTGCTGCAATAGCAGATAGGGGTTGCAAAATCTGGTGACAGAGCCTCTTTAACCTCTTACTGACATTTGCCGTATGGGTACGCCATGGACTTCCCGCAATTTGCCGTATCCATACACCAAATGCAGAAGGGGTTTCAGTGTCAAAAATAAAAGTTACAAAGTAAAGATGGCTGCTGTTCATAACAGCAGGCCATCTTTACACGAGGCCTAGGGGGGTGGCTCACCCGCCCCGCATCGGTGATCGCTGCAATTGGCCGGTCAATTCAGACCGGCCAATTGTGGCTGTTTGCGGCTTTCGCCAATCACTGTGACACAGGGCACAGTGATATGGTGGTGATTGGTACTGCCTAGGAAAGCACCAATCCCTGCCATGTAGCAATGATGAGTTGGCAGTGATGCCACCCTCCCGATCGCTACGATTGGTCAGTCTGCACCGACCGACTAATCGCAGCCATGGCGGGTGTTTGAAACACCCTCCACCGGCTCTGCCCACCTCATTCCGGTTAGGAACGGTGAGCAGAGCTGGTGTGACCGTTTGTGAAGCCATACTTACCAATTCTGAGGCCTTCTGTGCTGCGATCCTGCTGTGACGTCTTCATCCGACTACTTCCTGCTGCAGAGTGAACCGTCGTCATCATCTGTGCTGCTGCTGATTTTTTTTTTTTTTTTTTAGCAGCAGCACTTGTTTTTTCCTAAACTTCTTATCCCTGTACCCTCCCCCTCTTTCCCTTTTTACGTCCTGCGGCCGCTGAGTGCGGATCAGTGACCGCCATCACTGACCGCCAATTTTTGGCACAGGACTTTTTTTTGGGGTATTTTTGCACCTCCCTGTGTGCGCCCTGCGGCCACTGAGTGCTGATCAGTGACCGGCATCACTGATCAACATCCGTGGTAATTTTTTTTGCCGCAAGTTTTTTTATTACTGCACCTTTTTTTTTGCGTGCGCCCTGCGGCTACTGATTGCTGAGTCTAATAATCAGCCTCAGTGGTAATTTGTTTACGCAGGTTTTTTTTTGGTTTTTATAAAACTGTAAAAAAAAAGAGTAGCATTAGAGTAGCGGACGTTTACTGACGTCCGTTTTGTAAAAAAAATATATAGCAGAAGTTATAGCTATATATTTTTTATACAGTTTGAATAAATTTACATCTTCTAGTTAGCGTCCATTTAGTGACGGACATTCAGTTTTTTTTAACTGAAGTTCGTTCACTAAATTTTTGATAGCGTAGCGACAGTTAGGCTCATGCACACGACCGTAGCCATGTGCCAGGAGTGTCACCCGCGAGCCGCCCGCAAATCGCGGCACATGGCCGCGGCCATTATTTTCAATGAGTCCAGACCGCAGAAGACGGCCGTAATAAGACAGGTCCGTTCTTTCTGCGGTACGGGCTCCCGGGCCTTGCACGAACCGTAAAAACTACGGTCGTGTGCATTGCCCCATAGAAATGAATGGGGCCGCAATTCTCCTGTGGATTTTCGGGGAATTGCGGCCGCAAAAGCACGTTCGGGCCTTAGTTTAAATTTATAGTGTTATAGTCAGCGTCCGATTAGTGATGGACATTCAGTTTTTTTTAACTCAAGTTTGTTCACTAAATTTGTGATAGCGTAGCGACAGTTTTAGTGTAAGGGTGGGTTCACACAACCTATTTTCAGGTCATAAACGAGGCGTTTTACGCCTCGAAATACGTCTGAAAACAAGCCTAGAATAAGTCGGCAAACATCTGCCCATTCATTTCAATGGGTTTGCCGATGTTCTGTGCCGACGGCCTGTAATTTTATGCGTCGCTGTCAAAAGACGGCGCGTAAAATGACAGCCTCGGCAAAGAAGTGCAGGACACTTCTTGGGACGTAATTTGAGCCATTTTTCATTGACTTCAATGAAAAACAGCTCCAAATTACGTCCGTAATTGACGCCTTGCAAAAAGCGAGCAATTACGTCTGAAATGCAGGAGCTGTTTTCTCCTGAAAACAGCTCCGTAATTTCAGCCGTATCGGACGCTGCCTTGTGAACATACCCTAAATTTACAGCCTATAGTCAGCGTCCGTTTAGTGACAGACATTCAGTTTATTTTAACTGAAATTTGTTCCCTAAATTTTTGATAGCGTAGCGACACAGTTGTAGCTCAATTTTTTTTACAGTTCTATATTGAACGTTCAATAAATTTCTTTCTCCTACATTTTTCTTATTCTTCTCTTCTTTTTCTTCTTTTTTTTTCCTATAAATTTCATGTTACACGTGTAAAAGCACAACATGCACAACCACCTCTATAAAGAGTATTACACATGTTGAAGCACTACATACCCCCCTAATAAAAATGTCCCAATCATCTCAAAGGGTCTACTCAGCTGAGGAGGCATACGCCATCCTGGCCTCTGACACTGAATCGGCCAGCGAGGGAGAAGAGGAAATTGCTCCATTCCTCTTGACCTCATCATCCAGTGATGAGGAACCCCCGCAAAGACGCCCCAGAACATCAGCTGAGGCAACCCCCCAAATGAGTGATACCCTGTGGAACCCACCCCCTGATAAGTATGAGCCTCACATTCCAGATTTCACAGGGAGCTCAGGACTTCTATTTGAGACTGTAGGCCTCGAAAAATTTACTATTTCAAGCTCTTTTCTCTGAGGATTTTGTTAATGTAATGGCGGCCCAGACAAATTTATACGCCCAACAATTTTTAGCCCAAAACCCCACGTCATCATTTGCTAGGTGGACCCCAATAGAGGCAGCGGAGATGATGAAATTTTGGGGCCTTGTCCTACATATGGGCCTAGTAAAAAAAACAGAGATTAGGGAATACTGGATTGCGGACATTTTATACAGCACCCCATTATACCGCATGGCAATGACCCGGACACGTTTTGAAATTATTCTGAAATTTTTGCATTATAATGATAATGCACAGTGCCCGCCCCGTGATGACCCCACATACGACCGCATATTCAAAATCAGGCCAATGATTGATTATTTCTGCACCAAATTTCAGGAAGTGTACACCCCCGAAAAGAACATAGCAATAGACGAGTCCCTTGTACATTTTAAGGGGAGACTAAAATTCCGCCAATACCTGCCAAGCAAGAGGGCGAGGAATTACATTGTGTGGGGAGGCACTATGGGGGCTTTATACTGTGTGTATGTGGGCATAATACAGTGTGTGGGGGCATTATAATGTATTGGGGCATGTTACGATGTGTGGGGCATTATACTGTGTGTATGGGCATAATACTGTGTGTGGGGGCATTATAATGTGTGGGGGAATTATGTGGTGTGTGGGGCATTATACTGTGTGTGGTGGGCACTATGCAGGCATTATATTATCTCCCAGTCCCCTAGTAACATCGATCCACTTCCCTCCCGCACTCCTTCTTCACTTTCAGTATTTGACCCAATACTTTCTTCTTCTTGTTCTACTACCTGCTCTAGTGACCCTATCCCCTCACACCTCGTCCAGTCCCTCACCCCGGCTGTCACTAGTCACCTGACTAAAATATTTAACCTCTCTCTTTCTTCTGGAATCTTTCCCTCATCTTTTAAACATGCCATTATAAACCCATTACTGAAAAAAACAACTCTTGACCCATCCAGCGCTGCTAACTACCGACCAGTCTCTAATCTCCCATTTATCTCCAAACTCCTGGAACACTTGGTCTACTCTCACCTTATCCGCTATCTCTCTGCTAATTTTATTCTTGACCCCTTACAATCTGGTTTCCGCACTCTAGACTCCACAGAAACTGCCCTTACTAAAGTTTCAAATGATCTCTTGGCGGATAAATCTAACGGCAAATACTCTCTACTATTTCTTCTGGATCTCTCTGCAGCCTAAGACACTGTAGACCACAAACTCCTACTTAAAGAGGCTCTGTCACCACATTATAAATGCCCTATCTTCTACATAATGTGATTGGCGCTGTAATGTAGATTACAGCAGTGTTTTTAATTTCGAAAAACGATCATTTTTGACGGAGATATGACCTATTTTATATTTATGCTAATGACTTCCTTAATGCCCAACTGGGTGTTTTTTAACTTTTGACCAAGTGGGCGTTGTAATGAAGTGTATGACGCTGACCAATCAGCGTCATACACTTCTCCATTCATGTACTCAGCACATAGTGATCACACATTAACATTACTGAAGTGTCTTCAGAGTGAATAGACATCGCTTCCAGCCAGGACGGGATGTCTATTCACAATCCCGACACTTCGGTAACGTTTGTGTGGGGCTTAATGACAGCAAGCGTGATCTCGCGAGTGTCAGGATGGGGCCACCACCCACCCGTACTCACAGGCAGCCGAGTCCGTACACCGATACGATCAAACGGTGTACAGATTTCTGCTAGCAACAGGAGAAATACAAGAAATAAAATGTGGTATAAGAAATAAGAGTGGCCATTTAAAACACATATAACACAAAAAGGAGCCCAAATTCATTAATAAAGTATATTACAAAATATATTTATAGTACACATGCTGCTAGAAAATAAAAAGTTGATTGAACGTTTAGTTACGCTTTAACTTATATGGCCATTATGGTTTGTACCACAGGGCTTCTGAAGATTTCCTGAACGATAAACAGGGCTACTGTACCACCACATTACAGCGAAGAGTTTTAGGTGACATTCCCAAAGAGGTTGTGAATTATAACTCAGCAATAGGAGACACACTATAGAGAATAAACACCCCACAATTTATTATTGTTATATTGTAATGACAGGGATAGGGAAACAGACAAGTGAGCCCTAATCTACCCGCCACTCAGTCCCTGCCTACTTGCACCCTGCCTACTTGCAACGACACGCCCTCGGCGACGGGGTACAACTGGGCGACGGTCCCTACACTCAGTAAGTGCACGACAGACAACCAGACAAGGAAACACAGAACAAGGGAAACGGGGCAGTTGCCCACGGCAACACCGTGAGCAACAAGAGTAGTAAACGAGCCGAGTCAAACCAGGAGAGTACGAGGTACCAAACGCAGAGCAGAAGAGTAGTCCGTAAGCCAGGGTCAATACCAAGCAGGGACAAGTAGTTCAAGAAGCTGCAGCAGGGCCAGGAAACCAACAGAGAAGAATCACAAGCAAGGAGGAACAGGAAAGGCAGGTATAAATAGACAGATGGCGGGAGCTAGCTCCGTCTGGCCAGTCTGTGATAGGCTCTCCCACTCCTAAGCCTGCCATCCTAAGTGGTGGAAGATGGAGTCAGTCTCACAGACATAGAAGCAGGTGCAGACTGATTACCTATGGGCGTGGATACAGAAGCTGTGCCTGGCAGATCCTTAACAGTACCCCCCCTTTTATGAGGGGCCACCGGACCCTTTCTAGATGGACCTGGTTTATTGGGGAAACGAAGGTGGAACCTCCTGACCAATACCCCAGCGTGAACATCCCGGGCGGGTACCCAAGTCCTCTCCTCAGGCCCGTATCCTCTCCAATGGACCAGGTACTGGAGGGAGCCTTGGACCATCTTGCTGTCCACAATCTTGGCCACCTCGAATTCTACCCCCTCAGGGGTGAGAACGGGGACAGGAGGTTTCCTCGAGGGAGCCAAGGACGGGGAGCAGCGTTTAAGGAGGGAGGCATGAAACACGTCGTGTACTCGAAAAGATGGGGGCAACTCCAGTCGGAAGGAGACAGGATTGAGGACTTCAATGACCTTGTACGGCCCTATAAACCGGGGAGCAAACTTCTTGGACGGGACTTTAAGGCGCAAGTTCTTTGACGATAGCCACACCAGATCCCCGACCATAAACAAGGGGTTAGCAGAACGTCTTCTATCTGCCTGAGTTTTTTGTATGCTCTGGGACGCCTATAGGTTCTTCTGAACCTGGGCCCAGACTGTGCACAGTTCCCGATGAACGACCTCTACCTCGGGATTGTTGGAACTACCAGGTGTAACGGAGGAGAACCGTGGATTAAACCCAAAATTACAGAAAAAGGGGGAGACCCCTGACGAGTTACTGACCCGGTTATTAAAGGAACAGTGTCACCACAATTTTTTTTTTAATATGTTAAAGATGTTAGTGCTTTATTAAAAACGTTTGGATTAATTTGTGTGTTTGTGTGTTACTTTTTCTTATTTTTACACTTTTTCTTCCCTATGGGGGCTGCCATTTTTTTTCCATTTCTGTATGTGTCGATTAACGACACATACAGACATGGAATACGGCAGCTCCAGTCCCATAGGGACTGCGAACGGGGCCCGTTCCATCCACTAACATGTACGCCGCTGTGTGGGAACGGCGCATGCGCCGCTCCCACACAGTTCAATTTGAAATGTGCGCCGTCCGGCGCCATTTTCCTGTGGACCGGAAGTCAAGGCCGGACAGTAAGATTACTACTTCCGGTCGCGGCTTCCGGACTTGTGCACATGGAGCAGCGGCAGCAGACGGAGCGGATGGACCGGAGGGAGCGGCGGCGACTGGAGCAGGTAAGGGATTTCTATGTATGTTTGTGTTTCAGTGTGTGTTTACTACTGTATGTAAACCTTCTACACTGTGTGTTAGCTCAAAAAATGGCGACACACAGTGTAGGAGGTTAGACCGTTCAAACCCCTCGTTTCTCCCGGCACTAGCCAGGATAAAGGAGGGGGGATGCTGAGAGCTCACTAGAGCGAGGGCTTTTTACCCAATTTTGCAGCATAAAGCAATGTGGTTGCTTTACCACATGCAATGCTGCAATTTTGGGAATGGCTCCATCTAGTGACCAGCAATGGGAAATATTATAAATTAGAATCAAATTGAATCCAATTTATAATATTTCCTGACTCGTGAAAAAAAAAAAAAAAATTAGAACAATGTTTAATCACCTATACACTAACTGTTTAACTAAAAAAAACAAAACACGTTTTGCTGGTAACACATTCCCTTTAAGGGAAAATTCGGCGAGGGGAATGAATGAGACCCAATCATATTGACAGTCAGAGATAAAACACCTTAAATATTGTTCTAGAGACTGATTAGTCCTCTCGGTTTGGCCATTAGTTTCAGGATGGAAGGCAGAGGAGAAGGACAGATCAATCTCCAACTTTTTACAGAAGGCTCTCAAAAACAAAGAAACAAATTGTACCCCTCTGTCAGAAACAATATTGACAGGGACCCCATGGAGACGCAGGATGTGTTTGACAAACAAGGTAGCTAACGTCTTAGCATTGGGTAGTTTTGAGGGGCACAAAGTGGCACATCTTACTGAAGCGGTCTACTACAACCCACACCACCGACTTGCCATGAGATGGAGGCAAATCAGTGATAAAATCCATGGAGATATGGGTCCAAGGTCTCTGGGGAATGGGCAAAGAACGTAGTAAGCCCGCTGGTCGGGACCTGGGAGTCTTGGACCTAGCACAAACCTCACAAGCGGCGACGTAGGCCTTAACGTCTTTAGGCAACCCAGGCCACCAATAGTTTCTGGCAATGAGGTGCTTGGTACCCAGGATGCCTGGATGACCAGATAGTGCGGAGTCATGATTTTCCCTAAGTACCCTTAGCCGGAATTGCAGGGGAACAAGCAGCTTGTTCTCAGGAAGGTTCCCGGGAGCTGAACCTTGATCAGCAGCAATTTCAGAGACTAAATCAGAATCAATAGAGGAAATGATTATACCTGGAGGCAAAATACAAGCAGGATCTTCCTCCGAAGGAGGGCTGGCCATGAAGCTACGTGACAGTGCATCAGTCTTAATATTTTTAGACCCAGCCCTATAGGTAACCAAAAAATTTAATCTGGTAAAAAATAACGCCATCGAGCTTGTCTCGGGTTTAGCCTCCGGGCCGATTCTAGGAAAACCAGATTCTTGTGGTCGGTAAGGACTGTTACCTGGTACCTAGCCCCCTCCAGGAAGTGGCGCCACTCTTCAAATGCCCATTTAATGGCTAAGAGTTCGCGGTTGCCAATATCATAGTTACTCTCAGTGGGCAAAAACTTCCTGGAGAAGTAGGCACAGGAACGGAGATGGGTGAGGGACCTGGTACCCTGGGACAAGACAGCCCCCACTCCCACCTCGGACGCGTCAACCTCCATGATAAATGGCTCCATTTGGTTGGGCTGAACCAACACCGGGGCCGAGATAAAGCACTTCTTAAGGGCCTCAAAAGCCTGGACAGCCTCAGGAGGCCAGTGGAGGAGATCAGCACCTTGCGAGTGAGGTCCGTAAGAGGCTTAGCGATGACCGAGAAGTTAGCAATAAATCTCCTGTAATAATTAGCGAACCCCAAGAAGCACTGTAACGCCTTCAGGGAGGCAGGTTGGACCCATTCCGCCACAGCCTGGACCTTGGCGGGGTCCATGCGGAATTCATGAGGAGTGAGGATTTGACCCAAAAATGGTATCTCCTGCACCCCAAACACACATTTTTCGGTCTTCGCAAACAGTTTGTTTTCCCGAAGGACCTGGAGCACCTTCCTGACATGCTCAATGTGGGAGGACCAGTCCTTGGAAAACACAAGTATGTCATCAAGGTACACTACAAGAAATACCCCCAGGTAATCTCTTAAAATCTCATTTATGAAATTCTGGAAGACCGTAGGAGCATTACACAACCCAAAGGGCATGACGAGGTATTCGAAATGGCCTTCGGGCGTGTTAAACGCAGTCTTGCACTCATCTCCCTCTTTGATGCGGATAAGGTTATACGCCCCCCGTAGATCAAACTTAGAGAACCATTGGGCCCCCTGAACCTGATTAAAGAGATCAGGAATCAAAGGAAGGGGATACTGGTTCCTTACAGTGACCTTATTCAAGTTACGGTAGTCAATGCATGGCCTAAGACCACCATCCTTCTTCCCTACGAAGAAGAAGCTAGCACCTACCGGAGAAGTAGAGGGGCGAATGTAACCCTTGGCCAGGCATTCCTGGATATACTCTCTCATGGCTTCACGTTCGGGACAAGAGAGATTAAATATCCTACCCTTAGGGAGCTTAGCTCCTGGTACCAAATTGATAGCGCAATAGTATTCTCTATGAGGAGGTAACACTTCGGAGGCCTCCTTAGAGAAAACATCAGCGAAGTCCTGAACAAACTCAGGTAGCGTGTTCACCTCCTCAGGGGGAGAAATAGAATTAACAGAAAAACATGACGTCAAGCATTCATTACCCCATTTGGTAAGATCCCCAGTATTCCAGTCAATCGTGGGATTATGCAACTGTAACCAGGGAAGGCCTAAAACCAAATCGGACGATAATCCCTGCATCAACAGTACAGAGCACTGCTCCAAATGCATGGAGCCAACAAGGGGTTCAAAAACAGGGGTATGCTGAGTAAAATAACCATTAGCAAGAGGAGTGGAGTCGATACCCACTACCGGGACAGGTTTAGGCAAATCAATCAAAGGCATAGCTAGAGACATAGCAAATTCCACAGACATGATATTAGCTGACGACCCTGAATCCACGAAGGCACTGCCGGTAGCAGACCTACCACCAAAAGAGACCTGAAAGGGAAACAAGATTTTATTAAGTTTCATATTTACGGGAAATACCTGTGCGCCCAAGTGACCTCCCCGATGATCACTTAGGCGCGGAAGTTTTCCGGCTGCTTATTCTTACGCCTAGGACAGGTGTTCACTTGATGCTTGTCATCCCCACAATAGAAGCAGAGACCATTCTTCCTGCGGAACTCTCTACGTTGTTGGGGGGACACGGAGGCCCCGAGTTGCATAGGTACCTCCGAGTCTTCCGTGGAAGAACGAAGCAACGGAACCTCGGGAGGCATAATGGTGGAGTCAGGGGAGAAAACACATAAACATTCACGTTGTCGTTCCCTGAGACGTCGGTCACGTCGTACCGCTAAAGCCATAACCTGGTCTAGGAAGTCAGAAGAGGGATAGCTAACTAGCAGGTCTTTCAGGGCGTTCGACAGACCCAACCTAAACTGGCACCTTAAGGCAGGGTCATTCCACCGAGAAGCTACGCACCACTTCCTAAAGTCAGAGCAATACTCCTCAACAGGTCTCTTACCCTGACGTAAGGTCACCAGCTGACTCTCGGCAAAGGCAGTCCTGTCAGTCTCGTCATAAATGAGTCCGAGAGCAGAAAATAAAAGATCAACGGAGGAAAGTTCAGGGGCGTCAGGAGCCAAGGAGAAGGCCCATTCTTGGGGCCCTTCCTGGAGCCGGGACATAATTATACCCACTCGCTGGCTCTCAGAACCTGAGGAGTGGGGCTTTAAACGAAAATAGAGCCTACACTCTCCCAAAAGGAGAGAAAAGTCTTCCGGTCCCCTGAGAACCGGTCAGGCAACTTGAGGTGGGGTTCAAGAGGTGAGGTGAGGGGCACTACCATGGTAGCATTTGGCTGGTTGACCCTCTGAGCCAGGGCCTGGACCTGTAGGGAGAGACCCTGCATTTGCTGAACCAGGGTCTCAAAGTGGTCCATAGGGGTGTGAGGGACCAGGGTAGAGTAGGTATATGGGCTTGTGATTATGTAATGACAGGGATAGGGAAACAGACAAGTGAGTCCTAATCTACCCGCCACTCAGTCCCTGCCTACTTGCAACGACCCGCCCTAGGCGATGGGGTACAACTGGGCGACGGTCCCTACACTCAGTAAGTGCACGACAGACAACCAGACAAGGAAACACAGAACAAGGGAAACGGGGCAGTTGCCCACGGCAACACCGTGAGCAACAAGAGTAGTAAACGAGCCGAGTCAAACCAGGAGAGTACGAGGTACCAAACGCAGAGCAGAAGAGTAGTAAGTAAGCCAGGGTCAATATGAAGCAGGGACAAGTAGTTCAGAAGCTGCAGCAGGGCCAGGAAACCAACAGAGAAGAATCACAAGCAAGGAGGAACAGGAAAGGCAGGTATAAATAGACAGAGGGCGGGAGCTAGCTCCGTCTGGCCAGGCTGTGATAGGCTCTCCCACTCCTAAGCCTGCCATCCTGAGTGGTGGAAGATGGAGTCAGTATCACAGACATAGAAGCAGGTGCAGACTGATTACCTATGGGCATGGATACAGAAGCTGTGCCTGGCAGATCCTTAACATATATACTGCTATTTGTGCACATGGCAGGGCTCAGAACGGAAGGAGCACCATTTGGCTTTTGGAGCACAGATTTTGCAAGAATGGTTTTCAGGCGCCATGTCGCATTCTGCCAGATCATCTTCCCAGGTACTCATATCCTAGAGACTGTTATTGACTGTCATTGGCCAGCTGCTACTCCTCTACAGCAGAGCGGCCCAGTGGGTCCACATACCCCACAGGCGCGGCAGTACGCTCAGGCATTGGATCATGCTGGTCAATCTAAGACGCTGGTCCAGAAGATGCAAACGGACATGCGTGATCTCCGGGCATGTCAGGATCAACTACTACAGGCGTTGAACTCCTTTATAAATCGTTTGGATCATCCTCCTGTGCAATCTGCTAGATGTGAAGCTGGACTTCTCCTGCCTAGCACCCACAATCGAATGGTCAAGTGGAGAGGACCAATCAAATATTAGAGAATTACCTTTGTCATTTTGTTTATGCCCAACATGACAAATGGGTACAACTTCTGCCTTGGGCAGAATTCTCTTACAATTACCAGACAAGTGGGTCTACTGCCTCTTCTCCTTTCTACATTGTGTAGAGTCAGCATCCACGAGTTCCTCTTCCTGTGCCAGCCATGACTCAAGTACCGGCAGCTAATTCTTCATTTGGGACTTTCCTTCACATCTGGCAGCAAACCAAGTCTGTGATCTTTCCGGCAGTTGATCGCATGAAAAGGCATGCCTATAGAAAAAGAAAAGTTCCTCCTCAATTTTCTCCCGGAGTCAAGGTCTGGCTGGCCTCAAGAAACATTAGTCTCAAGATGACTTCTCACAAATTTGCTCCCAAATTCCTCACCCCTTTTGAAGTCTTGCAATGAATAAACCCTGTGTTCTATAAGCTCCGGCTGCCTCCTACTGTCAGGATTCCCAACTCATTCCATGTGTCCCTTCTAAAGGCTGTGGTTCTGAACCGCTACAGTAAATTTCCTATTTCTGCAGTTGGTCCCAGCGGTTCTTCTGGCGTCTTCGATTCTGGACTACAAGAGAGTGGGAGGAAAAGGTTTGGTCCTGAGGAGAGAACCTTAATGCCCCTACCCTCATTAAAAAATTCCTTTCGCGCTCTGGACCAAAGAAGAGGGGGTGTAATGGGGAGTACTGTAACGGCCTCTGATCGCCGCCTTCTCTTACCTCCCGGCGACCGTGACTGCAGACCTTTGAGCTGATGCTGATGTCTCCTTCCCCAGAGACGCCAGCACACACGCCGGTGCTGCGCGCGTGCTCACCCCTGCCTTAAAGGGCCAGCGTACGCAGCGGTAAAAGTTCCGTAACAAATCCCCAGATCACCCTTAACTATAAAAAGGGCTCTGTCCTTCCATCCCTTGCCTGAGCGTTGTTGTTATATTCCCATGTTAGTCTAGCAAATGGTCCTTCGTTGTATCCTGCTCCCAGTGTTTCCGTATCCTGCTTCCCGTATCCTGTATCTTGTTTCTGTGTTTATTCCTGAACCGAAGTCTATTGTTGGAGTTGTGTGTGTTTCATCTGCCACGTCCAGTGTCATCCACAACGCCAAGCATCAACTGTGCCAAGTGTCTGCTACACCACATGTCTTCTACTCTGAGTATCTGCCAGATCATCTTCCCATGTACTCTTATACTAGAGACTGTTATTGACTGTCGTTTTGCCAGCTGCTACTCCGCTACAGTGGAGCGGCCTAGTGGGTTCACATACCCCACAGGCGTGACAGATATGCCATTTCAGCGCCCAATATGTTGTGCCCAGCTTATGTTACTGGAGACACACACTCCATAAATTGTTAAGCAGGTTCTCGCAGGTAAGGCAATACCCTATATGTGGTCATAATCTTCAGCTTGGGAACACAGCAGTGCTCAGAAGAGAAGCGCCATTTGGCTCTGGAAGTGCCGATTTTGCTGCATTGATTTTTGGGTGCCATTTCAATAATGCAGAGCCTCTGAGGTACCTATACAGTAAAAACCCCTGAGAAGTGACCACGTTTTTGAAATGTCACCACTCAAGACATTCATCTAGGGATGTAGTGAGCATTTTGACCCCACAGGTGTTTTCAGAAATTAATGCACAGTAGATGGTGCAGAATGAATGTTGCAATTTTTCTACAGATATGACATTTTAGTGCCCAGTATGTTGTGCGCAGCTTTTACCACCGGAGATACACACTTTAAAGGAACAGTGTCATCACAATTTTTTTTTTAATATGTTAAAGATGTTAGTGCTTTATTAAAAACGTTTGGATTAATTTGTGTGTTTGTGTGTTACTTTTTCTTATTTTTACACTTTTTCTTCCCTATGGGGGCTGCCATTTTTTTTTCCATTTCTGTATGTGTCGATTAACGACACATACAGACATGGAATACGGCAGCCACAGTCCCATAGGGACTGCGAACGGGTCCCGTCCCATCCACTTCTGTGTACGCCGTCTGTGTGGGAACTGCGCATGCGCCGCTCCCACACAGTCCAATTTGAAATGCGCGCCGTCCGGCGCCATTTTCCTGTGGACCGGAAGTCGCGGCCGGACAGTAAGATTACTACTTCCGGTCGCGGCTTCCGGACTTGTGCACTTGGACCAGCGGCAGCAGACGGAGCGGACGGGCCGGAGGGAGCCGCGGCGGCAGGAGCAGGTAAGAGATTTCTATGTATGTTCGTGTTTGTGTGTGTTTACTACTGTATGTAAACCTACTACACTGTGTGTTAGCTCAAAAAATGGCGACACACAGTGTAGGAGGTTAGACCGTTCAATCCCCTCGTTTATCCCGGCACTAGCCAGGATAAAGGAGTGGGGGATTCTCAGAGCTCACTAGAGCGAGTGCTTTTTATACAATTTTGCAGCAAAAAGCAATGTGGTTGCTTTACCACATGCAATGCTGCAATTTTGGGAATAGCTCCATCTAGTGACCAGCAATGGGAAATATTATAAATTAGAATCTAATTTATAATATTTCCTGACTTGTGAAAAAAATAAAAAAAATTTGAACAATGTTTAATCACCTACACACTAAATGTTTAATTAAAAAAAAACAAACATGTTTTGCTGGCAACACATTCCCTTTAAAATGTATTATGTGTGTTCTCCTGGGTCGGGCTATACCCCATATGGGGTCAAAATCTGTATCCTGGGCACACGGCAGAGCTCAATAGGACTGCCATTTGGCCACATACTGTATATGCCATGGTAGTACAAAAGAGTTTGGCAACAGTAGGAGCCACTAGAGAAAGGTACTATGACTACAGTTTTTCTGGGGAACAGCATTACTACATAAGTGGCCCTCATTTGCTGTCCGGACATATGACAGGGCTGAGGCTCATAATTCTCTCGGAGTAGGGTCCATATAAAATCTTGACACTCAGGGGTTGATCTAGATGATGTCCTGGGGGTCATTTTTGGGGTTGAGGATGAATAAGATGAAAGAAGCAATAGGGTACCTTCCTCGCTTCGTGTCAGAGGAAATAAGAGCATGCAACACCTTTGACCCTAGACCCGCTCTGTTCGCCTTTACTAAACAGACTGAGGTGGGCAGAGTGGTTGCAGATACTTGAAATAGCCCGTAGCGCTGGGATTAATCAATTTTGCAGACTGACCAATCCTAGCAATTGCCAAAGTGGGGCCGCTGAGATTAGTTCCCTTGGTGCTTGGTAGTGATTGGTGTTGTCCAGGACAGCACCAATCACCACATTGTTATCGTGTTCTGTGACATACTGATCACAGCGATCGTTGTTGCAGGGAGGATGCAATCAGTCCCTCTGCAATGAGTAGGTATGGCCTGCCGTTGAAGACAGGAGCCATCATTGCTCGGTTACCGTGTCACTAGAAATGGTGACCCATTAACTACGCTGTACATGTACCCAGACGAAGGCATAGCCAAAACGTGCGATATGTGCGGGAGGCTCATAATGGGTAGGTCACTCGGTTTACTCCATTTGATGTGTTGGATGCTTCTTTTCTAACGAGCAACTGTGCTAAATTATTAGGGATCCCTCTTTTTGAGGTATACTGATGCTATTTATATATACATTTCGATCCCCTGTTCATTATACATTAGCATAAGTCCAATTCTTTTGACCATATATATATATATATATATATATATATATATATACATACGTTTGTGCATCTCACATCGTTAGGCATTGCATGTTACCCATATATGAACGAATGTGTATGCTCCTTGAACAGGCTGATGCCTCCTTTTGCATTGTATGAGGAATTTTTAATCTTTCTGTATTCATTTGTTTAATAAAGCGAATTTTGTATTTTTCCATCATATTTCTAGGAATCATATGTGTTAATTGACCTCTCTCTGTAGGTTCTATCTAAATGTATACCCCACAGTGCTGTACATGTGCATCAATGAAGCAACATAGCCCTATCTGGTCTTGTTTTTTTGTGTGGTATGAGTTGTTTTCTTTATTAGCACCATTTTGTGGTACATATAGTGCATTTAAAAAATTTAATTTTTTGTGGGGGAATGGAAAAAACAGCAAGTTCGCAATTTTTGGGGTTATATTTTTTTGGGTTTCGTTTTAATGGCGTTCACTGTGCGATTGTCACGAAGGGTCTGTGGAGCCACTGGGCCGTACCGCCTTGGCGATAAGGCAGCTGGCCAACAGGGCGCAGGTGAATGTCTATAGTTTGTATAGGTACCTGTGGCAGCTCAGACAGTAGGAGGGCAGGCTCGGCTGTGACTAGGCAGCAGGTAGACGTCAGGTGAGGTGAATCAGGTCAGATGTGGGACACAGCACGACATGACTTTGGCACAGCACAGTGCTCGACCAGGATGATATGGAATGCAAGAAACAGGAACAGGAACTGGAACAGGTACAGGAAACAGGAACACACTATGAGGCCATAACATAGACAAACTTTAGGAAACATCAACAACGCTCAGGCATAGACGCAGGCGGCTGGACCCCTCTTATAGTCCAGGGTACTCACGGGTCAAAGTTCATCATTAAGTCCGGTGCGCGCACACGCTCGTGCCCGCTCTTAAAGGGGCAGCGCGCGCACCGGACTTAATGATGAACTTTGACCCGTGAGTACCCTGGACTATAAGAGGGGTCCAGCCACCTGCGTCTATGCCTGAGCGTTGTTGATGTTTCCTAAAGTTTGTCTATGTCATGGCCTCATAGTGTGTTCCTGTTTCCTGTACCTGTTCCAATTCCTGTTCCTGTTTCTTGCATTCCATATCATCCTGGTCGAGCACTGTGCTGTGCCAAAGTCATGTCGTGCTGTGTCCCACATCTGACCTGCTTCACCTCACCTGACGTCTACCTGCTGCCTAGTCACAGCCGAGCCTGCCCTCCTACTGTCTGAGCTGCCACAGGTACCTATACAAACTATAGACATTCACCTGCGCCCTGTTGGCCAGCTGCCTTATCGCCAAGGCGGTACGGCCCAGTGGCTCCACAGACCCTTCGTGACAATCGCACAGTGAACGCCATTAAAACGAAACCCAAAAAAATATAACCCCAAAAATTGCGAACTTTCTGTTTTTTTCCATTCCCCCACAAAAAATTTAATTTTTTAAATGCACTATATGTACCACAAAATGGTGCTAATAAAGAAAACGGCATCCAGCTGAGGTGAGTGGACGCGAGTGCTGGCGTCTCCTGAGGAGGAGGCTGGGGCCAGCGCTTGCCAACTCTTGGCTGCGGCTGTCAGGGAGAGGTTGGAGCTGACGGCCCTCAGCCACGGACATTACAGCGATATAAATAACTTGTTATCTTTATTTAGAATGGGGCTGAATTTATTAGAATGGGGCCGTAAAATGTAGAAATTACATTTTTTTTTCCATTAAGATGTAGTTTAAGCTAACAATTTTTCATTTTCACAAGGAATAAAAGAGAAAATGCACCCCAAAATTTGTAAAGCAATTTCTTCTGAGTACGACAATGCTCTATATATGGTCATAAACTGCTGTTTGGATACATGGTAGGGCTCAGAAGGGAAGGAGCACCATTTGGCTTTTGGAGTGCAGATTTTGCTGGATTGATTTCTGGGGGCCATGTCACATTTACAAAGCCCCTGTGGAACCAAAACTGTGGAAACCCCCTAGAAGTGGCCTCATTTTGGAAACTACACTTCTCAAGGGCGTAGTGAGCACGTTAACCCCACAGTTTTTTTCAGAAATTAGTGTACAGTGGATATTGCAGAATAAAAATGGCAATTTTTCCATAGATATGTCATTTCCGTGTCCAATATGTTGTGCCCAGCTTGTGGCACCATGAAAAGACCGTAAGAGCTAGGGGACTGCCTCTAATTATTATGCTGGGTTTCCCCATTTTAGAAACACCCTACTAGTGACCCTAATCTTTTGCCAGAACATACGACCGGGCTCAGGAGTTAAAGTGTACCATGCAAATTTGAGTCTTTATTTGGCAATTTACAAAGTATTGTTTAACAATAGCAGGGCTCTGATGTGAAATAATAAAAGAAACCCCTAAAAAGTGACCCCAGTTTGGAAACTACCCCCCTGCAGGCATTTATTAAGGGCTGTAGGGAGCATTTTGACCCTACAGGTGTTTTCCAGAAATTAATGTGCTATGGATGGTGCAAAGTAAAATTTGCAATTTTCCCCCAGATATGCGATTTCAGTGGCAAATATGTCGTTCCCAGCTTGTGCCACTGGAGACACACACACCCCAAAAATTGTTAAAAGAGTTCTACCGGGTATGCGATACCATATACAGTGGATATAAAAAGTCATGTGACAAAATCAGTACAAGAGAAATAATTTCAGAACTTTTTCCACCTTTAATGTCACCTATAATCTGTACAATTGTATTGAAAAACAAACTGAAATCTTTTAGGGTGGAAAAATAAAAATAAAGAACAAAAATAATGTGGTTGCATAAATCTGCAAACCCTTAAACTAATACTTTGTTGAATTACCCTTTGACTTTATGACAGCATTCAGTCTTTTTTGGGTAGAAGTCTATCGGCATGGCACATCTTGACTTGGCAATTGTTGCCGACTCTTCTTTGCCAAAGCGCTTCAGATCTGTCAGATTGCGAGGGCATCTCCTGTGTACAGCCCTCTTCAGGTCACCCCACAGATTTTCAATGAGATTCAGGTCTGGCCTCTGGTTGGGCCATTTCAAAACTTTGATCTTCTTCTGGTGAAGCCTTTCTTTTGTTGATTTGGAGGTATGCCTTGGGTCATTGCCGTGCTGAAAGGTGAAATTCCTCTTCACCTTCAGTTTTCTCTGAGGTATTCGGCAGAGCCAACCGCAAGGCGGGATGGTATTTGCTGCACAGAACCCAGGTTGTTCTAACAGAGTTCAGTGTTGGATAAGAGGTACAATGCAGGCTATATCTGAACAGGTAACCAGACAGCCATAGGGTAACAAAAGTCCAAAACAGAGGTAGTGGAAATCAGGTACAGCAGAGGTCAAAACCAGCCAGGAACAGATAATCAAAATTGGTAAACAAGGGGTTAAGGAGAGACAGCCGAGGTCCGTTTCCATAAAGTTCAAAAGTCTAGGGCACAGAGTAAGTGAGAGCTTGATCACCACACATAAGAAAGGAGAAAAATTCACAAGCAAAGAAAGAGGGAGGAGGCCAGGTATAAATACCACACCCTACACCTGACAAGAAGAAGACAAAGAAGTGGGATAGGCTCAGGGAGTAAACGGAACCGCCCAGAAGCTAGATCAGTAGTCATGGCGATATTATAGACACAGATGCTTCCTAACACCCCAAAGCATAATGCTGCCTCCACCATGCTTCACTGTGGGTATGGTGTTCTTTGGGTGATGTGTAGTGTTGGCTTTGCGCCAAACATACCTTTTGGAATTATGGCCAAAAAGTTCAACCTTGTTCTCATCAGACCATAACACACTTTCCCACATGCTTTTGGCAGACTTGATGTAGGTTTTTGCAAAACATAGCCGGGCTTGGATGTTTTTCTTTGTTAGAAAAGGCTTCCGTATTGCCACCCTACCACACAGCCCAGACATGTGAAGAATACTGGAGATTGTTGTCACATGCACTACACAACCTGTACCTGCCAGAAAGTCCTGCAGCTCCTTTAATGAGTCTTGATTTGGCAATCAAGGCCACCCGGTAGCCTCCCAGACCAATTTTCGTCTTGTCTTTTCATCAAGTTTTGAGGGACGTCCCGTTCTTGGTAATGTCATTATAATTCCTAATGTAATTCACTTCGTGATGACAGTCTTCACTGTGTTCCATGGTATATCTAATGCCTTGGAAATTCTTTGGTACCCTTCTCTGACTGATGCCTTTCAAAAATCAAATCCCATTGATGTGTTGTAAGCTCTATACGGACCATGGCTTATGCTTTCACATGCAACAAAGAAAATGTCAGGAAAATCCTAATAGAACAGCTGAACTTTATATGGGGTTACTCTGAATCACTTTAAATAATGACAGCTCTTACTGACTACTGTTTAACATGAATTTAAATGTGATTGGCTAATTCTGAACATAACCACATCCGCAATTATAAGAGAGTATTCACACTTGCAACCACTTTATTGTAGTTTTGTTATTTTAATTTTTTCCCTCTAAATGATTTCAGTTTGTTTTTCAATGGAATTGTACAGATTATGGGTCACATTAAAGGGAATGTGTCGCTAGAAATGTTTTATTTTTTTCAGTTAAACAGTTAGTATATAAGTGATTACACATTGTTTTAGTTTTTTTAATTTTTTCACAAGTCAGGAAATATTATAAATTAGATTCTAATTTATAACATTTCCATGTGCTGGTCACTAGAGGGAGCAATTCCCAAAATTGCAGCATTGGCAATGTGGTAAAGCAACCTCATTGCTTTATGCTGCAAATTTGGGGTAGAAACACCCGCTCTAGTGTCCTCACACAATCCCCCCTCCCTTATCCTGGCTAGTGCCAGGAGAAGGAGGGGGTTGAATCTTCAAACCTCCTACACTGTGTGCCGCCATTTTCTGAGTGAATGCACAGTGTAGGAGGATTAGATACAGTGGTAATCAGACAGTATAACATGAACATACACGAACATAATACACACATCACATACACACACGTAACTTGCCTGCTCCTGCCGCCGCTGCCGCCGCTGCCGCCTCCGCTCCTATACCTTGCGTCTTCGCTGCCTTGAACATATGGTCGGAAGCCGCGACCGGAAGTCGTCATCTTACTGTCCGGCCGCGGCTTCCGGTCCACATGAAAATGGCGCCGGATTTCGCTCCGCCAAAGACCTTCCTTTCGGTCTGTGTGGGAGCGGCGCATGCGCCGTTCCCAAACAGACGGCGTATGCTATAGTGAATGGAACGGCTCCCGTTCGCATTCTCTATGGGGATGTATATGCCGTATTCCATCTCTGTATGTGTCGTTAATCGACACATACAGAGTTGAAAAAAAAAATGGCAGCCCCCATAGAGAAGTAAAAGTAAGAATAAAGTAAAAAGTACAACACAAGAACACAAATAAATAAAATTTATTTTAATATCATAATAAAAGCAATATTATATAAAAAAAATAATTTTCGTGACACCTTCCCTTTAAAGGTGAAAAAGGTTCTGAAATGATTCATCTTGTACTGATTTTTTGACATGACAAAAACCTGGAATTTTAACAGAGGTGTGTAGACTTTTTATATCGACTACATGTGGAAGTAAACTACTCTTTGGGTACAGTGTAGGGTTTAGAAGGAAGGGCACACCATTTGGCTTTTGGAGGGCAGATTTTGCATGGTAGTAGTTTTGTTTGGAGTTTCGCTGGTATTTCAGTATATAATGTGGGGGCATGTGTAATCTGGGTGGAGTACATTACGGCATAATAAGAGGGTATAATAATGGGGTAAAAAAATTATAAAATTATCCATGGCTGTTTAATTTAAGCAATCCTATATGCATAGGCCAGTGTTGCACAGATATCGTGTCCTTCCCTGTCCCCCTTTTGGTTCACACTCCGCAGTTTGGGAGAATTTCCTGGGAAAGTGTTGTCCTGGTATAATACGGGCACCCTCGGTTTCAGCATATATGTTTGGGCCCTCCCCTTCCTGGTTCCCTAATATTAGGGCCTTGATAATCACCTCTTGAAACAAAATATATGTTCCCCTTGGTTCTGCACATCTGCATATTTTTTCTTATGGGAGCCATAACATAACGTAGTGGTATAAAGACTGTTTTTTTGCGGGACGAGTTGTAGATTTTATTGGTATCAGTGTGGGGTACATGCGGCTTTTTGATCACTTTTAATTCCATTTTTTGGGAGGCAAAGTGATAAAAAAAAGCAATTCCTGCACAGTTTATTATTTCTTTTTTAAAGTGGAGTTCACTGTTCCGTATAAATTACGTTAACTTTATTCAGCGGGTCAGTACGATTATGGCTATACCAAGTTGATATCATTTTTAGATGTTTTACTACTTTTACACATTAAAATTTTTTGAAAAGTCATTCGACCGGGTCCATTCGACATTTTTGCATTCTGCATTGATTCAACTGGGCATTGGTCCTGTTATGTTTAACATTTTCTACTTATAAAGCTGCCCCAATGCTCGAGTCCGTTTCAATGGCATACTCTCCCCATCCGTTGTGATAGCGAATGGTACGTGACAGTGATGCCCCCTCTTTCGCCTTCTGTATGTCATTGCCATGGAACATCTGGCTGTGTCGGGGATCACCATTGGTGCTATCCAGTATAAGATAGCGATATATGCAGATCTCTTAATGTATATCTCCAACCCCCTGATTACTTTCTCTGCCTTACTTAGGGAATTTGAGCTCTTTCCGAAGGTTAGTAATTTTAAAGTTAACTATACTAAAACAGAGGCGCTTAATATTTCCCTTCCCCCTGCCCAGGTCATCCATCTACAGCAGACATTCTCCTTCAAATTGCAGACCCAGGCCCTTACATATCTAGGAGTTTGTAAATCTTAACACCTGCCCGACAGATTCTGGCTCTGCCGTACCAATGCAGTTAAAATGGATATTCTTCTGAGGTTCCTCTACCTCCTCCAAATCATTCTGATCTTAGTACCTATCTCCTTCTTTATGAGCCTACAAGGGGCTATCATGTGATTCATAAGGGGTACTATCCGCTCGCGACTTCACCGTGCTGTTCTTACGAGAACTAAAGCTAGAGGAGGTGCAGGCTTACCAGATTTTTCCCTATATTATCAAGACTGCTCTCCTCTTACGAGTTGTAGACTGGTTCCACAACAGGGGTTGTAAACAGTGGGTGGACCTGAAGGAATCTCTTGCCCCCTTGTCACTTAGATCCTTGCTATGGGTACTTTCACAAGACCGACCTCCCCTAGTAGACTTTTTAACAACAGATAATAACGCCTTGGGACAGGGTGATAGTCAAATCAGGCCTTTCACATTGCCCTTTGATAATCCTGCTTTCCCCCCAGCTATACCCAGAGAAAGCTTCCTGGGATGGAGGGCCCTGAATAGTACCAGACTGGTTTAGGTGATGACGGAATCCTCACACCTTCCTTCTCTGGCCAACTTACAAGAGACATGTACAGATCGGCCACTGAGCTGGTTTGAGTATACCCAACTACGCACTTGTCTCCATGCCTGGTGACCTGGAGGTTTGCCCACATTTGGAATAACATCCTTTGAAACAATCCTCATGCAGGCTTCGGCTCCGACACGCGTTATCTCCACCCTTTAAGGCCTTCTTTTAGGGGGCTTGCCCGATTCACCGTTGGCTTATGTTCGTTCATGGGAGAGGGAACGTGGTGAATGTCTGTCCGAGGCAGACTGGTTGAAAATATATCTCTTGACACATAAGAAGCCTATGCCGTGTTACCCCAAGGTAAATAATTTAAAATGTTGACCAGATGATATCGTTGGTCCGAGATCCCCAATAAGACTTCCCCTTGCGTCTCAAATTTGTGTTGGCGTTGTAACGCGGAGGTCGGTACTATGCTACATATCTGGTGTGGTTGTCCTTTTCTGCAATCTTTTTGGAAAACCACTTTTGGAATTTACTATCAAGTTACAGGTACAAACCTCACACCCACCCCTAAATTGGCCTTGCTTTCTCTAATTCTGGGATTTCTGACAGCGGCCAGGTCTGTCATTCCCAGATATTAGAAGTCGCTGCTTATAACTTCCCTGCCACCCCCCTTTATATATATATATATATATATATATATATATATATACATACACCGTGTTCCAAACTATTAAGCACATTGGATTTAAGTGTCATAAACATTTAATTATTAGTTTTTCAATTAAACTCATGGAAGGTATTGTGTCTTAGGGCTGTTTGGATCATTGTAATCAATCTCAGACACCTGTGATAACTAGTTTGCCAGGTGTGCCCAATCAAAGGAAAACTACTTAAGAAGGACGTTCCACATTATTAAGCAGGCCACAGGTTTCAAGCAATATGGGAAAGAAAAAGGATCTCCCTGCTGCCGAAAAGCGTGAAATAGTGCAATGCCTTGGACAAGGTATGAAAACATTGGATATTTCAAGAAAACTTAAGCGTGATCATCGTACTGTAAAAAAATTAGTGGCTGATTCAGAGCACAGACGGGTTCGTTCAGATAAAGGCATAGTGAGGAAGGCTTCTGCCAGACAAATTAATAGGATTAGGAGAGCAGCTGCTAAAATGCCATTGCAAAGCAGCAAACAGGTATTTGAAGCTGCTGGTGCCTCTGGCTAACCTCAAGGTGTAGGATCCTCCAGAGGTTTGCAAGTGTGCATAAAGCTATTATTCGGCCACCCCTAAACAATGCTCACAAGCAGAAACGGTTGCAGTGGGCTCAGAAATACATGAAGACTAATTTTCAAACCGTGTTGTTTACTGATGAGTGCCGTGCAACCCTGGATGGTCCAGATGAATGGAGTAGTGGTTGGTTGGTGAATGGCCATCATGTCCCAACAAGGCTGCGACGTCAGCAAGGAGTCATGTTTTGGGCTGGTGTTACGTCCATGGCCGGGGATCGCCGTTCTAACTCACCCCCTGACGATCCCGGACATGGACACCTCTCTGCTCGGCGTCCTCCTCCCTCTGGCACGCTCTGGCACTGTCTTCCGGGTCCTCGCGCCGTTCCCCGCAGGGCGCGCGCGCCCGCGCGTGCACGGCCTTAAAGGGCCAGTACGCGTCCAGCTGCCAGTAATCAGTTATTAGCCCAAATGGCTGCTGGACTATAAAAATGAGCTCTGCCCACTGGTTCCTTGCCTGAGCGTTGTTGTATACCCTAGTCTGTCTTGCTAAAGGTCTCCCAGTGTTTTCCAGTTCCCAGTGTTGCCCGTTCCTGCTGCCTGTACCCTGTATCCCGTACTATCGTTACCTGCTGTAAAAGCCAAGTCGTGTCTTCCGCCGCATCCGCGGCGTCACCTGCTGTGAAAGCCAAGTCGTGCCTTTCCGCTGCATCCGCGGCGTCACCTGCTGTGAAAGCCAAGTCGTGCCTTCCCGCCGCATCCGCGGCGTCACCTGCTGTGAAAGCCAAGTTGTGCCTTCCCGCTGCATCCGCGGCGTCACCTGCTGTGAACGCCAAGTCGTGCCTTCCCGCTGAATCCGCGGCGTCACCTGCTGTGAAAGCCAAGTCTTGATCCTGCCACTGTCTACTATTGCGTCAGGTACCCGTTTTGAACTATAGACATTGTTTTGTACCTAGTTGGCCAGCTGCTACCCCGCTACGCGGTACGGCCCAGTGGGTCCACACCCCGCGCCGTGACAGCTGGAATCATGGGGAGAGAGCTGGTAGGCCCCTTTAGGGTCCCTGACGGTGTGAAAATGACCTCTGCAAAGTACGTAGAGTTTATGACTGACCACTTTCTTCTGTGGTACAAAAAGAAGAACCGTGCCTTCCGTAGCAAAATTATCTTCATGCATGACAATGCACCATCTCATGCTGCAAAGAATACCTCTGTGTCATTGGCTGCTATGGGCATAAAAGGAGAGAAACTCATGGTGTGGCCCCCATGTTCCCCTGATCTCAACCCTATTGAGAACCTTTGGAGCATCCTCAAGCAAAATATCTATGAGGGTGGGAGGCAGTTCACATCAAAACAGAAGCTCTGGGAGGCTATTCTGACATCCTGCAAAGATATTCAAGCAGAAACTGTCCAAATACACACAAATTCAATGGATGCAAGAATTGTGAAGGTGATATCAAAGAAGGGGTCCTATGTTAACATTTAACTTGGCCTGTTAAGTTTTTTTTGATTGAAAGAGCTTTTGATTTCTGTAAATATGACCTTCTGATGCTGCAAATTCAACAAATTACCATTTTAGTTCTCTTTACAACCTTTAACCCCTTAATGACCGGCCTATTTTGGACCTTAATGACCAAGCTATTTTTTACGTTTTTCAATCGTCGCATTCCAAGAGCTATAACCTTCTTATTTTTGCGTCGACATAGCTGTATAAGATCTTGTTTTTTGCGGGACAAGTTGCACTTTTTAATAGCACCATTTTTAGGTACATATTATTTATTGATTAACTTTTATTAACTTTTTTTTGGGGGGGAATAGAAAAAAATCAGAAATTTCGCCACTCTTTTTTGCGTCCTAAATCTACGCCGTTTACCGTGTGGTATAAATAACACAATAACTTTATTCAGCGGGTTGTTACGATTGCAACGATACCAAATTTTTACAGTTTTTGTGTGTTTTACTACTTTTACACAGTAAAAACGCTTTTTTTTCAAAATTATTTGTTTTTGTGTCTCCATATTTGAAGAGCCGTAACGTTTTTATTTTTTCGCCGATGCGGTCATATGAGGGCTTTTTTTTTGCGGGACGACTTGTAGTTTTTATTGGTACCATTTTGGAGTAGATGCGACTTTTTGACCACTTTTTATTACATTTTTTTAAAGTCAGTATTCACAGAAAACAGCAATTTTTCCATAGTTTTTTATTATTTTTTTTACGGCGTTCACCGTGCGGGTTAAATAATGTAATAGATTTATAGTTCGGGTCGTTACGGACGCGGCGATACCAAATATGTGTAACTTTTTAACTTTATTTTGTTTTTTTAATAGTAAAGCATTTTGTAAGGGGAAAAGCTGGGTTTTTCATTTTTTTTCACATTTTTTTTAAAATTAACTTTATTAAACTTTTTTTTCACTTTTTTACTAGTCCCATTAGGGGACTATAATATGCGATTCTGCGATCGCATTTATAATACACTGCAATACTTTTGTATTGCAGTGTATTACTGCCTGTCCGTTTAACACGGACAGGCATCTGCTAGGTCATGCCTGCGGCATGATCTAGCAGGCATTCACTCCAGGCAGCCTGGGGGCCTTTATTAGACCCCCGGCTGCCATTAGAGACACAGACACTCGGCGATCGTATCGCTGGGTGTCGGTGGGGGAGAGAGGGAGCTCCCTCCCTCTCTACAAAACCACTCAGATGCGGTGCTCGCTATTGAGCACCGCATCTGAGGGGTTAAACGTGTGAGATCGATACTAATATCGATCTCACACGGCAGAGCAGGGACGCTCCCAGCCCTCAGCTGCCTCTAGCAGCTGAGAGCAGGGAGATCTGACAGTTCCCTGCTCTGTAAACTTATTCCGATGCCGCGACGTAAAAAGTCTATGGCATCGGAATAAGGCCCGTTAGTGACCGACGTAGAAACACGATGGGCCGGTCACTAACGGGTTAAAATCTTTTGATCTCTGTTGTGCATAATAATTTGAAACAGTGCATTTTGAGTTTTTTACTTCTAAAAAAAAATCTGTTATCATTAGGAGATTTGTTCAATAAAATTCGCATTACACTCCAACGGTTGATGGCTTGAAGATTATACTGACTGTCATTTGCATCGACTATTTAGGAAAATCAGCGAAAAATAAAATTTGCATAATAATTTGGAACACTGTGTATACAGGTACATATGTATATATATATATATATATATATATATATATATATATATATATTCTACTTTCTCCCTTCCACTCTTCTCCCCTTTTATTGCTCTTTTATCTTACTCCCTTTCTGTCTTACATGTTACTATTTGTATGTATAGTGGTGCTTTCTTTTTTTATGCTAACCATTACAGTTGGCTACGCCAGTTTCTATATACTGTATATGTGTAACGTCCGTGGTCGCTGACCGCAAACTCCTTGCATCCAGTCGATGCCCTTCTCTCCAGAGATGTCTGCACATACGGCCGTCCTGTTCCACACTGACCACCAGGGTGCGCTCGTGAGCTCAGTCCAGACTTAAGAAGCAAAAGCGCACACACCCAACGTGACAGTACGCTCAGGCCATGGACCCCACTGGTCGATCCAAGACCCAGATGACGTCACAAGAGATGCGGACGGATATATGCTAGACCTCCGGTCTCGACAGGACCAACTCCTCCAGGCTTTGAACATTATTGCACGTCGGCAGGAGGAGCTAGCTGCCTTTTCTCCTACTACACCTCCTGGCCGTGTTGATTCCAGTTTTTCTTTGCCACTTCCTGATCGCTGTGATGGAGACGCAGGGACCTGTCGTGGATTTTTGAACCAGTGCCAGATCCACTTCAGCCTGTATGCAAGGGCAGTTTCGTCTGATTGTGCAAGGGTCGCTTTCATCATCTCTCTTCACACTGGCAAGGCCCTTGCATGGGCGAATCCTATCTGGGAGAGACAAGGACCAGAGACCCGTGACTTCCAGGGGTTCCTCTTGACATTTCATACGGTGTTTGAGGAGCCTGGACGAGTCCCATCTGCAACGGCTTCCTTGCTGAACTTATGCCAAGGAGACACCTCCGTGGGCGAGTACGCCATCCACTTCTGCACCCTGGCAGGAGAACTGTTGTGGAACAATGAGGCCCTGGTGGCTACATTCTGGCAGGGACTGTCTCCTAAGATTAAGGACGAGCTTGCCGCTCGAGATCTACGATATAAGGATCCGGGAACGGCTCCAAGAAGCTCGTCGGGAGGGAGGCCTCCCTAGTCCGATCTCTACCTTGCAGCGACCCCTGCTGTCCTCTGATGCCGACCCTCCTAAGGAGTCTGTGAGGATGGACCAGTGTAAGCTTTCTAGCCAGGAGAGACAATGCAGACGCACTTCGGGACTCTGTCTATATTGCGGCCTCGGAGGCCATCTTGTGCGTCTGTGTCCCCAAAAGCCCCAAAGCCTAGGGTTCGTAGGAGAGACAACCTTGGGTAAAGAAGCACTTCCGTCTAAATTATCCATTCCTGTGACCATAGTTTCCGGCAAAAAAACGCATCGGGTCTCTGCGTATCTGGACTCTGGATCCGCTACTAATTTCATTTGTAGAGACCTGGTGGATCGTCTCCAATTGCCCACTAACCCTCTGGACAGGTCATTGGTGGTTGCATCTGTGAATGGACTACCTCTGCCAGACCCATTTATTGCTGTGAACAGGCTGCTGAGGCTCCAAGCAGGAGCTTGCTATTCCGAGCTCCTCTCGTTCTTTGTCTTGTCCAAAGCAGTTAACCCAGTGCTGCTGGGCCTGCCTTGGCCCCGACTACATGCCCCATTCCTGGACTGGAACTCTGGAGAGGTTCTCCAGTGGGGCCCTGAGTGTCACAATCATTGCCTGGTACAGGTTTGTTCGGCTCAGCCTCCTCTGTCTTAGTCATTGGCAGGATTACCTGGTCATTATGCTGCATTTTTGGACGTCTTCAGCAAGAGGGAGGCGGAGACGCTACCCCCAGATCGGGCATATGACTGTCCTATCGAGCTAATTCCTGGTGCATCCCTTCCCCGTGGTAGGGTGTATCCTCTCTCCTTGCCAGAGACTCTGTCCATATCTGCGTATGTTAAAGAGAACTTGGAGAGGGGCTTCATATGGAAGTCTTCCTCTCCGGCAGGAGCCGGGTTCTTCTTTGTCAAGAAAATGTATGGTTCCCTGCGTCCTTGTATCGACTACCGGGGTCTCAACCAGATGACGGTGAAAAATAATTATCCGTTGCCATTAATCTGTTTGATCGTATACGTGGTGCCAAGATTTTTTCCAAACTAGACCTGCGTGGATCTTACAACCTAATCCGTATTCGCCAGGGTGACGAATGGAAGACTGCATTTAACACCCGTGACGGACACTATGAATATCTAGTAATGCCCTTTGGCCTGTGTAATGCTTCCGCGGTCTTCCAGGAGTTCGTTAAAGCCATCTTCCGTGACCTCCTCTATGTTTGTGTAGTAGTCTATCTTGATGACATCTTGATTTTTTTTCCAGATCCTATGACTCATCAGAGACATTTTCATCAAGTTTTGCTGCGGTTAAGGGAGAATCGTCTGTACGCCAAGTTGGAGAAGTGCGTGTTTGAGAAAGATGCTCTACCCTTCCTGGGCTACATTGTCTCGAATCAAGGTCTCGAGATGGATCCTGAAAAGGTAAAGTCCGTCCTGGAATTGCCACGCCCTCAAGGCTTGAGGGCCATACAGCACTTTCTGGGATTGACCAATTTTTACAGAGCGTTCAACCAAAACTTCTCCTCACTGACTTCTCCTATCTCTAACCTCACCAAGAAGGGCATGAACGCCAAGGTGTGGACACCTGAGGCAGAGTCCGCATTCCATAGCCTGAAGAGTACCTTCACGTCAGCCTCTATTCTCCATCATCCAGATGTTTCTCTACAGTTCTAGTTCCAGATGGACGCCCTGTGCTGGTGCACTCCTATTCCAGAGAGGTTCCAAGGGCAAGTCAATGGTATGTGGATATTTCTCTAAGCTCTTCTCTTCCACAGAACGCAACTACTCTATTGGGGATCGGGAGTTACTGGCCATCAAATTGGCTCTGGAGGAGTGGAGACATCTACTAGAGGGCGCAGCTCAGCCCATTCTAATTTTTACGGACCACAAGAATCTCACCTATCTCCAGATGGCCCATTGGCTGAATCCTCGTCAGGCCAGGTGGTCGCTGTTCTTTACCAGGTTCCAGTTTGAGCTCCATTATCGCCCGGCTGACAAGAATGTGAGGGCCGGTGCCTTGTCCAGATATTTAGAGACAGAGGACACCATGGAAATTCCACAGAATATTATTGACCCGTCTTGCATTGTCTCTGTCAACCCCCTGCAAGTTGGGGACATTCCTCCAGGGAGGACCTTTGTGCGCCTGGCTGGCAGAAGGAGAATCCTCCCCTGGGGACACTGCTCTAGACTGGCAGGTCATGCGGGGACCCATAAAACCCGAGACCTGATTGCCCATCATTTCTGGTGGCCCACGCTGCCCAAAGACATTATGGACTTTGTTTCTTCCTGCTTAGTGTGTGCAGCTAACAAGGTCGCTCACTCCAGACCTGCTGGTCTGCTCCAGCCATTGCCTGTGCCCGATGCTCCCTGACAGCATATAGCTATGGACTTTGTTACGGACCTTACGGATTTTCGAAGATGGCTTGCCGCAGCATATTGTGTCCGATCGCAGATGGTTCAGTTCACCTCAAAGTTCTGGAGAGTCCTCTGCGGACTCCTCGGTGGGAAGTTGGACTTTTCCTCAGCCTACCATCCTCAGTCCAATGGTCAGGTCAAGAGGATCAATCAGATCTTGGAGAACTACCCACGTCACTTCATCTCCAAGCAGCATGATGACTGGGTGCAGCTGCTTCCGTGGGCTGAGTTCTCATATAATAATCACACCAGCGAGCCCACAAGGAATACACCGTTCTTCATTGTCTACGGCCAACACCCACGAATTCCTCTCGATCCTCCATTCTACTGGCAGTCGACCCCATGAAACGGAAGGCTGACACAAGGAGAAGGGAACCTCCTCAATTTCTCCCTGGCACGAAGGTCTGGCTGTCCTCTAGGAATATCCGACTAAGGGGTGCCATCATACAAATTTGCTCCCAGGTTCCTCGGACCCTTCGAGATCCTACAGCAGATCAACCATGTCGCCTACAAGCTTCGGCTGCCTCCTACCCTCAAGATCCCCAACTCCTTCCATGTCTCCCTCCTGAAGCCGGTGGTTCTGAACCGCTATACCAAGACTCCTAACCCTGCGGTTGCCTCCAGTGGTCCTTCAGACATCTTTGAGGTTAAGGAGATCCTGGACAATAAAAAAGTAAGAGGAAGAAGCTTTTGTCTAATAGATTGGAAGGGGTTTGGTCCAGAAGAGAGGTCCTGGGAGCCAAAAGAGAATCTCAATGCTCCTACCCTCATTAAGAGGTTTCTCTCTCATTCTGGTTTCAAGAGGAGGGGGCATAAGAGGGGGGATACTGTAACATCCGTGGTGGCTGACCCCGAACTCCTTTCATCCAGTCGACGCCCTTCTCTCCAGAGATGTCTGCACATACGGCCATCCTGTTCCACAGTGACAACCAGGGTGCGCTCGCGAGCTGAGCCCAGACTTAAGAAGCCAAAGCGCACGCAGGTGGGAGATTGAGCTGATTAATCCCAGAGCATCCTGGGCTATAAGAAGGGCTGTGCCCCTTCCTCCCATGCCTGAGCGTTGTTGTTGTTGTTGTACCCAAAGTTTTTCTATCTAAATGGTCTCCTAGTGTTTTCCAGTTCCCCGTACCTGTATCCTGTATCCCGTACTATCCTGGTCAAGTGCCGTGTTGTGCTGTACTGTATTCCACGCCTGTCCTGCTACTCCACGCCTGACATCTACCTGCTGCCTATTCCCAGCCAAGCCTGCCTTGCTACTGTCCGAGCTGCCACAGGTACACTATACGAATTATAGACTGTGACCTGTGCCCTGTTGGCCAGCTGCCATACCGTCAACGCGGTACGACCCTGTGGGTCCATGAACCCAACGTGACAATATGTGGCTAACAGCATATCTTGGTTTCTGTTCTCATCCTGGTACCTTTTTCATGTGCCTAGTATTTTAGATGATTTGTTCATATTTATGTCATATGTGTGTTACTGATTACGGGTGTGGTCAGTCATGCACCTGTGCATATGATAAGATGGTGGTATTTTTCCTCTTGTGCTGGATAATATGGATATTTTATTTACATCTCTGCTTATATGCTTGGTATATTTTTATTAAATTTAAAAAAAAAAAAATTGATGAGAAAAAAAGTATAATTTTCAATTTCAGTGTTTTGTCATGGCCCCTATTCCCCGCCACTCTATACTTACTGGTCCCTGGCGTCCTTGTCCACACTGCCACCCTATTTCCCCTCGCTCTGCGTTTGGCGCCCTCCTTCCAATTGGTCATAGCACGCGCTGACCCTTGCATTCTTAAAGGGCATTCTTTGGCGCACCAAAATCAAATTCTTACAGACACTCTGGTATATAAGCCATTCCTGGACTCCTTGCCAGAGAAATTTGGTTCTCTTGTGTTTCTGTGTATTCCAAGACTATCCCTGCTGTCTAGTATTTGAATTCCTTTGTACTGATGTTTGCTTGTTTTTAACCATCACTGCCTGCCGCCTGCCCTGACCTATAGCTATGTTTACCGTGACAAATTTCTGCCCTTACCTATAGCTACGTTAACCAGAATGAACATTCACAGCCTGCCCTGACCTATAGCTCTCCAGACCACTCTCCCTCTATTTACGTCCGCCATCACCAAGGTAGACTACTCTGGGGGTAGCGACATGGGGTTCGCCCGCAACAAGGTCCACAGCCTTGTACAGGGGTTAAAGGGTGAAGACCGGTGGGCGGGGGGTGCCTTTAGTAGCCCCACATCATATCCCTTAGTGACAAAGCGTGTATTCACGACATCCCCTGCTAGCCCAGTTACAAAGGTCGTGATAGAAATGGTGGCTATGTGGAGAGGGGAAAATATTAATATTATCCCTTACCTGGATGACTTTCTACTAATTTCAGACTCAAAAAAGGATCTTCAGAACGATCTTCAGTTTATTTTATTAGGACAACTTCATTGCAAGAACTAGTTTGGATTATGAACACAGCCAAGTCAGACCTAATTCCAGACAGGAAGAAGATTTTTGTATGAGTTCTTCTACACTCTTCTTCTCAACACTCCTTCCTTCCCATAAAATGGAGGATATAGTTACAAATATAGTTTTTATAAAAGGAAAGCGTGCTCAATCCGCCAAGCAATGCACATCCTGGTTCAAATAACATCTTGCATTCGGACGGTTCCGTGGAGCCAGTTTAACTTCAGATCTCTACAATACCATATACTGTCTTGTTTGGACAAAAAACACCAATCTTTGGACAAAAGGATACAAATGCCTCCTCAAATTTCTCAGTCTTTAGATTGGTGGCAGGAAACAGCAAATCTTTCCAAGGGGATTCCTTGGTGTCTATCCCCATTGATATCAGTGACAACGGATGTCAGCCTCTGGGGCACTCACATTCTGGAACATTTCTATCCGGGGACATGGCCTCATCAGATAAAACTGAGGTCTGCAAATTATTGAGAGCTGAGTGCAGTATGGGAGACCTTCCAGGTAGCTCAAGATCTCATCTGGAATCAGCATATAAAAGTATTCTCCGACAATATAACGACAGTAGCCTTCTTGAGACATCAGGAAGATGCTCGTCATCCTCTCCTTCAGGAAATATTTCTAAAACTATTCCTCTGGGCGGAAAAGTACATGATGACAGACTTTCTGAGTCACCAACATATCAATCCAGGGTACATGGTCCCTCAATGACGAAATATTCCAAATATTGATACAAAAGTGTGGTCTCCCTCAAAAAGAAATTCAAAACTAAAAGCCTTTTTCTCCCTGAACCCAAGAGACCAGTCATCCGGAGTAAATGCTTTGTCTCAGAAATGGGATATGTATCTGGTTTATGCCTTTCCACCCTTCTCTCTCATTCCTCTAATTCTCAGGAAGCTCCAACTAGAAACAGCCAGGATAATTCTAAATTGCTCCTCTTGTTTATATCCAATACTCATAAGACTTGCCTTAGAAGACCTTTTTATCATTCCAGCACATCAGGACCTTCTTTTTCAAGGTTCCTCGTACTAACCAAATGTAGAGAACCTAAAACTATCTGCCTGGATCCTGAAAGGGAAAGATTCCTGTGCCAAGGGCTTTCTGACAAAGTAATATATTTTTTATTAAAAAGTCGCAAAGAAGTCACTTCATCCATTTTTTTTTTAAAGTATGGAAGATGGTACAGAGCCTGGTGTGGGTTTAGAACCTGGGTTGGGGACAGCTGCCCTGACCTCCAACAGGCCAATATTCCTCAGATTCTAGATTTTTTCCAGGAGGGTCTAGGTAGAGGGCTTAGTCCAAATACCATCAAAGTAGAAGTATTGGCTCCGGGCTTCTTCTTTGATTCTCACATAGCAGAAAATAGATGGGTTAAAAGATTTGGTACTTTCCTTTGAAACTGTGTTTTTGGTAGCAATCACTTCTGCAAGAAGAATTTCTGAGCTCCAGGTTCTCTCCTGTAGAGAACCTTATCTTTAGGTTCTTCTTTTCTACCTAAAGTTGTATCCCAATTTCATACAAGTGTGGACATTATCCTTCCCTCCTTCTGCCAAATTCCAAAAAAATGCAAAAGAACAGAAATTTCCTTAACTCGACGTCAGGAGATCTGTTCTTCATTACCTCGATTTAACTAGGAATTGGAGAATTGATAATAATCTCTTCATTCACTTCCAGGGAAGAATAAAAAAGCATCAAAGAATATCATTGTGAGATCGATCAAGGAGTACATCCGAGAGGCATATAAAGCCCAAGATAAAGAATCTCTTCAAAAGCTGAAAGCACATTCCACCAGGGCTTTGTCATCCTCCTGGACTAAGAGAGCTGATGCATCACCAGAACATATTTGGTCAAAAATACAAACCTTTAGAAGACAACTATAGACTGGAGATTATGGGCAATTCTGATTTTGCCTTTGGACGCAAGGTCCTTCAGTTAGTTGTCCCTCCCTAAATGGTAATAATCTGGTATCGTTCCAGTTGTGCTATCATGATTAGACCAAATAAAATGTAGGAACTAATTCCATCATGACAGCACCCATATTTCCCACCCTTAGATCGTAAGATTATACTCGTGATGTAACGGTACTATGCCTAGATGTAAATAAAGGGTTTCGCTTATATCCGTTGTAGTTATTTCAAAACACTGGAGAGTGGGTTTGGGGAGGGGCCTTTTATACTCTCTGTTTCAGTCCTTACAGAGGTCAAGGTGAATTCTCCAGTTGTGCTGTCATAATGGACTCATGGAAACCAAATGACCCCTTTAAGACTCACCGATCTCTATTCTTCACCTTCGCCTTCTGCTTGTTTCCGTTTAGACTGCCTTCACACATCCAGTTTTTGATGCAGTTTCTTTTTAGCCAAACCAGCAGCTGATCCAAAAGGAAGGAAAAGTGTAAAGGAAAGACATACATCTCTATTGTACCCATTTTGGTGTTTAGCTTAAAATAAAAAAAAATAAAAATTCATCAAAAACTGCATAAAAATTGCACAAATTAATTTAGTTAGTACAACAAATGCCAAAATCTGTCAAATATATTAGAAATAAACTTAAGAGTTTTCCTTCCGGAAAACACAACTCTTCATGTCCGAGTTTAGTTATTGTATCTAGAAGTATATTTATATTTTACATATTTTCAAATACAGTGGTAAACACACATATAAATGAAATGTACATACAAGCACCTACTAAAAATATATAAGTGTATTTGAAAATTGCTCTAATTTAGGGTCAGCAAATTGTTAAATTGAGAAGAAATATATTTAATCGTAGCTTGCTGCTGGAAAAGAAGTCTCGCAATTGAATTTCAGGGCTGTGATAGTTACTGGGTCTGACATGACGCTGAAACTATTGTGTTTGAAATTGGATTTGTGTATTATTGCTTTTTAAATTGCATGCCGCTTCAGCAGAATCTCCTCTTGCTGTTTGTTTATGGGACTCGGGATTAATAAGGAGATGCAGGAGCACCCAGGCAGCTACTAATTAGCCGGAGCGAGGAAACACTGGGAAACTCTGGAGATGGGCAGCTGGATTGCTCGCTTAGGGAGAAAGGAATGAATGAACGAGCATGGCCCTGGAGTACTGTGCTCTTCTTAATTATGGGATTAATAGGAGCTTTTCTGGAACAGGGCTGTGCAGGATTGCGATAATGGAGTTTAGATAGGATTAAGCGATGTAATTATCTTGAACAATTATGTTGTGAGATAGTGATAGAAACAAACAAGAGCCAGTGTACACGTCCCTATATGTATGCAAGGTTGGTCATTTTGTTTAATCTGGAACCAGTAGGCAAAATATAATATCAGAAATATTAACAATAAAGCAATAACGATAAACGATAGCAAAATAAATATCTCATTGTGTGTGATTAAGAATATGACTGTGGGTTTGGGTTTTGCTTCCTATAATTCTATTAGTTTCTGGAATTGCAAGTAACATTAATATATGTATATAGGCCTTCTATATTTTTAGAGATAGAGCCTTTAATAATTCTTGAGTCTAATTCCTTATACAATTTTTTTTCCTAATTTACTAGTGATTTTTGTTATCTGGTTTAAGGTTGGGTATTAGCAAAATCTTATACACTGAGTTTCATGTGGAAAACTAGTGCAGACAAAAAGTTGGTTTTTAGCAACCAATAAAAAAAGAAAAAAAAAAGTGACCTAACTGGGGCAACTACACTTCTTTTTTTTTTCTGCACCAGTTTGATTCATAAGGCCCATTGAAGTTTTAGGGTATTTGAACTAGAGTTTAATGGTAGCACCCAACAATACAATACAATGTATTTTTTTATTTTTTTTATTTAGTAGAGTTTATTAATCTCTTATCACTTTTTTAGTGTCATAAAGAGGATTTCTACCAAAAACATAAGAATGATTAAATGCATAATCAGAAGTTAAAGTGGTCTGTCTAATGAAAAATTCATTTTAACCTTTCTAGAACAGGCTGACGTTAACTCACAGTTGTTACTCTCTTCTCCAGCAATTAACAAAAACTGAGCTCCAAACCCTATGGATATGGCCATGTGTGAACATATTCTACAAAGGCTTTAAGAAGGAGTGTAACAAATGCTGTATTAGCAATAATAGTAACTGCTACAGTGGCCACTGCTACAGGAGGCCCAACTTTCAGTGCAATGATACAAATGCCTGAAACATGAGAATAAGTAAGGTGAATATAGTATAAACTATAGCTTAAAGAGACTCTGTCACCACATTATAAGTGCCCTGTCTCCTACATAAGGAGATCGGCGCTGTAATGTAGGTGACAGCAGTGTTTTTTATTAAAAAAAACGATCTATTTTTACCACTTTATTAGCGATTTTGGTTTATGCTAATGAGTTGCTTAATGCCCAAGTGGGCGTGTTTTACTTTTGACCAAGTGGGCGTTGTACAGAGGAGTGTATGACGCTGACCAATCGGCATCATGCACTCCTCTCCATTCATTTACACTGCACTAGTGATATAGATATATCACTATGTGCAGCCTCATACACAAACCCTAACATTACTACAGTGTCCTGATAATGAATACACATGACCATCCAGCCTGGACGTCATGTGTATTCAGAATCCTGACACATCTGAATCTTTTCTGTGAGATTCCAGCAAGCCACGCGTAATCTCGCGAGATTACGAGGTAAACGAGATTTCGTTTCCCTTGCTGGAAATCTCACAGAAAAGATTCAGAAGTGTCAGGATTCTGAATACACATGACGTCCAGGCTGGATGGTCATGTGTATTCATTATCAGGACACTTGATTAACGTTAATGTCTGTGTATGTGGCTGCAGATCATGTTCTAGTAAGAACGCGATTCTGCTGTGTAAATGAATGGAGAGGAGTGCATGATGCCGATTGGTCAGCGTCATACACTCCTCTGTACAACGCCCACTTGGTCGAAAGTAAAAATACGCCCACTTGGGCATTAAGAAACTCATTAGCATAAACCAAAATCGCTAATAAAGTGGTAAAAATAGATTGTTTTTTTAAATAAAAAGCATTACTATCACCTATATTACAGCGCCGATCTCCTTATGTAGGAGATAGGGCACTTATAATGTGGTGACAGAGTCTCTTTAAAAGGGTGTAGCGTTCATGGCCTTGGGCTGTTCGGTTTACTTACCTCCCGACGCTCGCGCAGCCATGGATCTGTGAGCACTGGTCCCCATCTCCTTCCTAGGAGACTCCAGCGCTCACTTCCGCTCCGATCCGCTGTGTCCCGTAGGGTGCGTGCGCACGCTCGGACGTGCTCTTAATGGGCCAGCGCACGCACATGAAAACAATAATCATCATCAACTCACATGATTTCCTGGACTATAAGAAGGCCTCTGCCCTTCTGATGCTTGCCTGAGCGTTGTTTGTCATATCCTAGTTTGTCTAAGCAAATGGTCTCCTAGTGTTTTCCAGCTCCAGTGTTCTCTGTTCCTGTATCCCGTGTTATCCTGGTCAAGTGCCGTGCCGTGCTGTAGTCATGCTGTGTTGTATTCCATGCCTGTCCTGCTACTCCACGCCTGACGTCTACCCGCTGCCTAGTCCCAGCCGAGCCTGCCTTGAGGCTGTCCGAGCTGCCACAGGTACCCTATACAAACTATAGACTGTAACCTGCGCCCTGTTGGCCAGCTGCCATACCGCCAAGGCGGTACGGCCCAGTGGGTCCACTAACCCAACGTGACAAAGGGTTTTCCCATCAGGGACATTTATGACATATCCACAGGATATGTCATAAATGTCAGATGCGGGTCCCACCTCTGGTACCCACACTTACAGGGCCCCCTTAACCCCATTCTACTGCTCTGTGTTGTGTCTGAAGCGTGTGATTCCCGACCATGAGTTACGGAAATATGCTGTTTCAGTAACTCCCATAGTAGTGAATGTCAGTTACGGAAGCAGTGTCGCATGTGAGCTACGCTGTTTCGGTAACTACCATGCAGCTCTATGGCACTTACGGAAACAGCGAGCTACGCTATTTCCTTAATTCATGGTCGGCAATCACATGCTTCAGCCACAACACAGAGCAGTAGAACGAGGTTTATAGGAGGCCCGGTTCTAGAGATTGGTACGGGTCCCAGGATGTCAAAATCTATCTGAGATTTATGACATATCCGGTGGATATGTCATAAAAGTCTCTGCGGGGAAAACCCATTTAAGGAATCTACAAGTTGAGTGCAGGAGCCAGGGGTGTAGCTATAGGGGGTGCAGATGTAGCTGTCGCAACCCAGCATTTAACCTAAGGCTGAGGAGGGAGGCCAATGTAAAAAATAAAGGGGGTAGTTAGGTTAGAGAGGGGTCAGACTATATTGGTGGGGGGAGAAACAGACTGTGGGGAGAGGACTAGGCAACAAGATAAGGAGATCCTTTAGTTACAAAACAGCAGTGAAAATAATAATGCCCAAATGTCAAATAATCACATTTCTGATACTGAAAGTGAAACATTTAAAGGCAAGTTAAAGTGTATGTTCACAAATGGCAGAAGTCTAGCAAGCAAAATGGGGGAGCTGGAGGCCTTGGTACTGCAAGAAAATATAGATATAGTTGGTGTTGCTGAAACATGGCTGGACTCTTCACATGACTGGGCTGTAAATGTACAGGGTTTTACACTGTTTCGGAAAGACAGGGCGAATAGGAAAGGTGGTGGTGTATGTCTGTGTAAAGGGAAGTGTCCATATATATATATATATATATATATATGTATGTATATGTTATATATATGTGTATATGTTATATATATATATATATGGTATGTATGTATATGGTGTATGTGTATATATATATATATATATATATATATATATATATATATATATATATATATATATATATATATATATATATATATATATATATATACACATATATATAATATATATGTTTATGTATAGTACATATAATGTATCATGAGCCAGGGCTGTAACAACAACAGCCCTGGTCATGAATACGGTTGGAAGCAGAGCAGGACAATTAGCATGTCCCTGCTTTGTTAGGAAACCATGGAGACAAGGGATAGTTATCCCCTGTCTCCATTTCAAGTCTCCCGCGCGCACGGACTGTCTCGTGTAGGCTCTCATGAGTCGGCTGGTGATACATTATCACCATGCCGACCCATGCTAGCCTGGGGCAAGCGCCACACTCCCCGCTGCGAGCGTACCGACAGGGTTAAATAGCCCTGCTTCGGTACGCTCAGGAGCCGAGCTCAGGAGCCGAAGCTGTCACGGCTCACCTCTCTCTCTCTCCTCCAAAGACCTGGGTTCCTGCTGCTGCCTCTGCTGCTCCACAAAGTCACGCTAAGTATCAAGTGTAGCAGTAGCTACACTTAACCCTGTCTCTCCCTGTCTCCTCCTGCTGTAACCCTTGCTTCCCTGAGTTAACCCCTTGATCTCCCCGAGTACTGTCCCTGAGTTAACCCTTGCTTCCCTGAGTTAACCCCTTGCTCTTCCTGAGTCCCTACTGTCCCAGAGTTAACCCTTGCTTCCCTGAGTTAACCCCTTGATACTGTCCCTGAGTTAACCCCTTGCGCTCCCTGAGTCCCTACTGTCCCAGAGTTAACCCTTGCTTCCCTGAGTTAACCCCTTGATCTCCCTGATTACTGTCCCTGAGTTAACCCTTGCTGTCCCAGAGTCCCTGAGTTAACCCTTGCTGTCCCAGAGTCCCTGAGTTAACCCTTGCTGTCCCAGAGTCCCTGAGTTAACCCTTGCTGTCCCAGAGTCCCTGAGTTAACCCTTGCTGTCCCAGAGTCCCTGAGTTAACCCTTGCTGTCCCAGAGTCCCTGAGTTAACCCTTGCTGTCCCAGAGTCCCTGAGTTAACCCTTGCTGTCTGTTTTACACAGTAACCCATTCACCTTGTTCCTCCTTATCCCGTATTAACCCTTAGTGTATAGGGAAAGTTATATTAGGAGGGAGTGGGATAGAGATAGAGAGCATGTGAGAATCACAAGTAACTTATGTTTATTGTGTTGTAACGTAACTGTATTCTGTGTATGTTTATGTAAGTGGGTGGCGGTATAATATCTTGATACCGTGTTTATACTTTACGGTGATTAGTTACTGTATTATACATATGAGAGTGATTACTGTATGTTAATAAATATTACCTTTATTCACTATACGGTCTTATTCCCTTGAGTAGCCGCTAAAGCAATTAGATCGACGTTAGTATAAGGAAAAGGTAGGGGAACTAGGCATAACCCTAGTGACCCTGATTATAAAGGCGGTAGTAATAGTGGGTGCCACTAACCAGTGAATCCCGCTATTACCCCTCCCCCTTTAACATTGGCGAGCCAGCCCATACTGCTTTCAATTGTTTCTGTCTTTTGTACAATAAAGTTGTGTTAAAACGTGAACTGCAGATAGGCGGCGAGGCGTGGACAGGTAACGTACATACACGGTGTAGTGTTGGGTTATACTGTGCGCCTAGACCTTTTTGAAGTTCAGACAAGTAACACAATTTTAAGGCTTGATACAGGATATAATTGATCAGCGAACCTATTGTTTTTTTTGTTTATTTTCTGAGGTATTAACGTCTTTTATTTTGCTTTGCGGCGTGCTGCTCTACGTCGGGCGAGCAACTTATACAAAAGAGTTTGCAGAAGTATCAACGTCGGTGTTCTTCCGGTGAAGTCCAGCTGATCGGGAAAAGGCGTTCCGGAAGAAAAGGACCTTTTTCAAAACAGCGGGTGACAAGGAGGACAACGCAGACGGAGATAACTTCTGGAACAGTGAGTATGGACTTCTCCACACTTAAACACCTCGCCAAAAACAGTAAATTTAATCCAGTAACACCCACGACATACAAGTCAGCAGGAATGCTGTGGTCCACTCTGCTGGACGAGGCTTATACACATGATAAGTTGTGTATTAGCAAGAGGAGTGTTCTTAACAAAACCTCCAAACGTCTCCACATGCTCGCTAAACTTATCTGTGTGTATGAGGAGACGTGGAAACCTGATCACTCAGAAATGAAGAGTGATTCCCCAAATCTTCACTGCCATTGTTGTGTCAACAATGTGAAGCAGGTTTGTGATTTGCAAACACAACTGGCAGAGAATGCCCAATGTAGAGATCAGCAAATTTTCATGCTGGAATCGCAGGTGATAGATTTGAGAAATCGTGGTGATGATATTGATGCACAGCTGACTGGGTCTTATGCTGTGATCAATGCGTTTAAGGTTAAGGCAGCATCTACGGATGCGATCATTGCCAAGTTGAATGATGAGCTTGCTGCTAGGTCACAATTGGTTGCCAGTATGCAAAACATCATAAAAGATTTCTCAAAAATTTTACCGGCCTTGTCTTTTTCAAGGCCTGATTCCGCTGTAAGTTTGCCCTCTACAGGGCAAAAAGGGGGGAGTAGTAAGAGTGATGGGTCAGATGCCCCAAATCGTGATCCCATCCAGAAACCTGAAGGTAACATTGTTACGAAAGTGTTACGCAGATGTAAGCGTACAATAATCAGAAGTGCGTCCCTAGCCATGCAGAACTTTAAGAGATCATGCACTACTGACTGCCCTAAGTCCAGCAGAGCATGTGCTGTTAAATGTTTTGCATGTGCCGGTTCAGGCCATATTGCGAAGTACTGCGAGTCTTTGAGTACTAAGAAATGTGGTCCTGTTAAATGCTTTAAATGTGGTCAGATGGGACATATTGCGAGGAACTGCCACGGCATAAGCAATCATGGAAAGCCCAGTGAAATGGCAATAGAAAATGGCCACGTCACAACAAAACGTGGGTTTAGACAAAATGGCTGCACAAGAGTCTCCTTACAGCCTTATGTGCTCCGCCACGTGCTCAAGGGTCTAAATGACCAACCACAACTAGGGAGGAGTTTAGGAAGTTGGCCATAAATTGCATGTTCAGTCTGGTGTTACGTCTGTAATGGTTGTTTATGGTCAGTTGTGTTTGTCCCCAGTTGTCCGTTTGTTTTCATTTGTGTTTTTTATTTTGTGTTTCTTTCACATATTCTATTGTGGTATATCCCTGGTTATGAGTAATATGTATTTATACTATATAGGTGTTGCCTGTATTTATAATGCATAATTAGAAAACCACTCCAGGAAAACAACTGGGGAATCAACCATTGGATAGTGGTGTATTTGCACCCAATATTTTAATTGCTCTCTATTAGGATAACGTTGAAGTTGTTATTATACTGTGAACTCAGGTTGGGCGGTGCGGACAGGTAACATAAGTTCACGGTGTAGTGTTTTATGTTATTCTGTGCACCTAGACCTGGGGGGTTCAGACAGGTAACACAAATTCATCCGAGGCCTAATGCGAGTGCAATTAAATACAGCGAATAACAGTATTGCTGATTCTTCTGTGTTTAACTGGAGTTAGGAAACTTTGGACAGGGGGAGGTAACCCTGGCATTACACCCATACCTTGATTTTAAGATAATGGGTTTGGTAAGACAGGGATATAGTTCTACAAACCTGAGAATTGTGAGGAACCACAAAAACAGTGCTTCATCCACAGCTCCCCTCGGATATCCTGACCTACACCAGTGTTGGGATACCGAGGGGTCCTGTGATATGAAGGCTAATCCAATGCCCTCCTCAAGACATGGGTCAAGGATATTGGTGCTGGTATCTAATGCAGAATGCCACGCGACTAACTGCTCTGAAAGAGGCATACTCCTCCCAGGAGCATACTGTACCCTTAATCCCGTATTAGGCGTTGATGTGGCGGATCAGAAGGGAAGAACTCCAGTGACACCTGAAAAAAGGCTCGACATCCGTCCAGACACCCCTGTGAGACTCCAGACGATTCCTCTTGGGTTTGGCATCGAACTCTCCTGCTAGACTTCAATGAGGAAGAGGATATCGTGGAGAAACTGAAAGATTCCCAACACCAAGCCACTATTCAGTTGGAACATGACACTAAAAAGATCACAGGAATTGTGAACAACCTTGACGCGGACGCGGAAGTGTCTTGGTGGGAGAGCTTGTTCGGATATAGTCCCAAGGCCACTTCCTTCTTCAACTTGCTCATCCACCCAGTGATAATCCTTCTCACTCTTGTGGCGATTATGTACGTTGGACTGTTCTGCGTGTACCGACGAATGAAAGGACTGGTTGAGCAAATACAACGAGGTCAAGCAGAAAGCCACGAATACATTCGTAGACAGGGTCTAAGGACATAGTGATACAGTCCTGCGACCCAGAATTGTTTATTATTGTATGTGTATATATATATATTTGTAAAGTGTAAATCTTAATCAATGGGTCGTACAAAATTTTCAAGGTGTACATATAGACATTCTAGGTGTTGATATGTGTCCGCAACATAGGCATACTCAGTGAGGACGTGCCCGTCCCACAGCGAGTGAGTATGTACATGGAGGCGGGCATATATTTACAGCCTGTAGTCACCTCATTTACATGTGTACCTTGCACGTGTTTCTGGAGGAGTAGTGTGAGATGCTGTTTGAGCATGAATCTCTATATGTACATATACCTATGGTTGGTGGGGGAATATTTTTGTATGTTTGGTTATTTTTCACTTTGTTTGTATGATTGGGTAGTGTGTAGGAACCCTTAGGGACAGGTAAGGTATTCACACACCCTTGTAGGTATTTGCCACCTCAACCTGAGAACTGGTATGGTCAATATGATGATGGATTGAATGTCAGAGGGGAAATGGAAGGCGATGCTCCACCCCACAGTAGATTCCTGGGTACCAAGACCTCACCTCCTCCTCGGGGATGATAACCTGCCATGATGAAGACCTAGATATCGGCCCACAAAGATTGTTTCGTCTTCAATCAAGATGCTGGGAAAAGTTGGAAAAGTAATGGATCACGTACAAAAGGTTGTTGAAAGGCGGGCTAAGCCATTCCAAGGCTGACCATATGAGGGCACAAGTAGCCTTACACGGGTCGGCATGCTAAAATTGGATCGGCCACTGGAAAGACCTGCTGACGCCACTTAAGAGGAAGAAACTCCAAGCAAGAAAGAACAAGAAATCTGCGGTTCATGGACTTTGAGATTTTCAAATGAGCTTTGTTCGTTTGATGAGCTTTGAGGCTTCGTTCTATGGACTGTGAGTTTATTTTCAACTTCGTCTGATGAGCTTCGAGGCTTCGTTCTATGGACTATGAAGGTTTCTTCGTTCTATGGACTATGAAGGTTTCATTTCAACTTCGTCTGATGAGCTTCGAGGCTTCGTTCTGTGGACTATGAAGGTTTCATTTCAACTTCGTCTGATGAGCTTCGAGGCTTCGTTCTATGGACTGTGAGTTTTATCTCAACTTCGTTCTATGGACTAGGAGATTTAATTTCATCTTCATTCTGTGAACTTTGAGGTTTCGTTTCTTTGGACACTAGACTCCAGAGTCAGAGGACTGGCGGGAAGGAGTCCTTGAGGAGATAGCTGATGTCGAATATCTAGGTCTAATAGTATACTTCCTTCCATCTCAGACCATTACCAGTAACCGGGGAGGTTGAGGGGGTAAATAGAACCCCACAAACACTTCCCCAAATTGCATTGTCGAGTCCCCGACAACAGGGGGATTGTAAAGGGAAGTGTCCATATATATATATATATATATATATATATATATGTATGTATATGTTATATATATGTGTATGTATATATATATATATATATATATATATGGTATGTATGTATATGGTGTATGTGTATATATATATATATATATATATATACACATATATATAATATATATGTTTATGTATAGTACATATAATGTATCATGAGCCAGGGCTGTAACAGCCCTGGTCATGAATACGGTTGGAAGCAGAGCAGGACAATTAGCATGTCCCTGCTTTGTTAGGAAACCATGGAGACAAGGGATAGTTATCCCCTGTCTCCATTTCAAGTCTCCCGCGCGCACGGACTGTCTCGTGCGGGCTCTCATGAGTCGGCTGGTGATACATTATCACCATGCCGACCCATGCTAGCCTGGGGCAAGCGCCACACTCCCCGCTGCGAGCGTACCGACAGGGTTAAATAGCCCTGCTTCGGTACGCTCAGGAGCCGAGCTCAGGAGTCGAAGCTGAAGAAGATCAGCTGTGAGCTGCCTTCACAAACCACCGACGGCTCACCTCTCTCTCTCTCCTCCAAAGACCTGGGTTCCTGCTGCTGCCTCTGCTGCTCCACAAAGTCACACTTAACCCTGTCTCTCCCTGTCTCCTCCTGCTGTAAACCTTGCTTCCCTGAGTTAACCCCTTGATCTCCCCGAGTACTGTCCCTGAGTTAACCCTTGCTTCCCTGAGTTAACCCCTTGCTCTTTCTGAGTCCCTACTGTCCCAGAGTTAACCCTTGCTTCCCTGAGTTAACCCCTTGATCTCCCTGATTACTGTCCCTGAGTTAACCCTTGCTGTCCCAGAGTCCCTGAGTTAACCCTTGCTGTCCCTGAGTTAACCCTTGCTGTCCCAGAGTCCCTGAGTTAACCCTTGCTGTCCCAGAGTCCCTGAGTTAACCCTTGCTGTCCCAGAGTCCCTGAGTTAACCCTTGCTGTCCCAAAGTCCCTGAGTTAACCCTTGCTGTCTGTTTTATACAGTAACCCATTCCCCTTGTTCCTCCTTATCCCGTATTAACCCTTAGTGTATAGGGAAAGTTATATTAGGAGGGAGTGGGATAGAGATAGAGAGCGTGTGAGAATCACAAGTAACTTATGTTTATTGTGTTGTAACGTAACTGTATTCTGTGTATGTTTATGTAAGTGGGTGGCGGTATAATATCTTGATACCGTGTTTATACTGTACGGTGATTAGTTACTGTATTATACATATGAGAGTGATTACTGTATGTTAATAAATATTACCTTTATTCACTATACGGTCTTATTCCCTTGAGTAGCCGCTAAAGCAATTAGATCGACGTTAGTATAAGGAAAAGGTAGGGGAACTAGGCATAACCCTAGTGACCCTGATTATAAAGGCGGTAGTAATAGTGGGTGCCACTAACCAGTGAATCCCGCTATTACCCCTCCCCCTTTAACAGTCTGTATGTGAGAAGTGATATGAAGGCGGTGGTGTATGTCCATATGTGAGAAGTGATATGAAGGTGAGTGTGAATGAGACATTAGAGGGTGAAGATTGTGAGGAGGTGGAATTACAAATGGAGGTAAACACTGAAAAAAATTACTTTTGGTGTAATCTATAGACACCCCAATATAACTGAGGAGATGGAAGTTCAGCTATATAAACAGATGGAGCGGGCTGCACAGGAAGGTACTGTAGTGATAATGGGAGATTTTAATTGCCGGGATATTAATTGGTGTCATGGTTCAGCTTCAACTGCACAGGGGAGACATTTCCTCAACCTGTTGCAGGAAAATATTATGGGCCAGTTTGTGGAAAACCCAACTAGAGGTGAAGCTCTGATGGATCTGGTCATTTCTAATAATGCAGAGCTTGTTGGGAACGTCAATGTTCGTGAAAACCTCGGTAACAGTGGTCACAATATAGTTATAATTTACATATACTGTAAAAAACCAACAGGCTGGGAGAGCAAAAACAGGCCAATTTCCCCAGGATGAGGGCTGCAATTCAGGATATAGACTGGGAAGAACTAATGTCAAATAATGGTACAAATGATAAATGGGAGATTTTCAAATCTACTTTGGGTAATTATAGTGAAAAATTTATTCTTATAGGTAACAAGTATAAACGACTAAAATTAAACCCCACATGGCTTACACCTTCTGTAAAAAGGGCAATACATGACAAAAAAAGGGCATTTGAAAAATACAAATCTGAGGGTACATCTGTAACCTTTGTAAAATATAAAGAGCTTAATAAAATCTGTAAAAAGGTAATAAAATCAGCAAAAATACAAAATGAAAGGGAGGTGGCCAAGGATAGTAAAACAAATCCCAAAAAGTATATAAATGCAAAAAAAACAAGGTCTGAACATGTGGGACCCCTAGATAGTGGTAATGGGGAGTTGGTCACAGGGGATCAAGAGAAGGCAGAGTTACTAAATGGGTTCTTTAGCTCTGTATATACAACAGAAGAAAGAGCAGCTGATGTAGCCGGTGCCAGTGCTGTTAATATATCAGTTGATATACTGAATTAGATGAATGTAGATATGGCGCAAGCTAAATTAAATAAAATAAACGTACACAAGGCCCCGGTACCAGATGGGTTACACCCTAGAGTTCTTAAGGAGCTTAGTTCAGTTATTTCTGTCCCCCTCTTCATAATATTTAGAGATTCTCTAGTGACTGGTATAGTGCCAAGGGACTGGCGCAGGGCAAATGTGGTGCCTATTTTCAAAAAGGGCTCTAGGTCTTCCCCGGGTAATTATAGACCAGTAAGCTTAACATCCATTGTGGGGAAAATGTTTGAGGGGCTATTGAGGGACTATATACAGGATTATGTGACAATAAATAGTATTATAAGTGACAGCCAGCACGGTTTTACCAAGGACAGAAGCTGTCAAACCAACCTGATTTGTTTTTATGAAGAGGTGAGCAGAAGCCTAGACAGAGGGGCCGCTGTGGATATAGTGTTTTTGGACTTTGCAAAGGCATTTGACACTGTCCCTCATAGACGTCTAATGGGTCAATTAAGAACTATAGGTTTAGAAAGTATAGTTTGTAATTAGATTGAGAATTGGCTCAAGGACCGTATCCAGAGAGTTGTGGTAAATGATTCCTACTCTGAATGTTCCCCGGTTATAAGTGGGGACCACAGGGTTCAGTACTGGGACCACTATTATTCAACTTATTTATTAATGATATAGAGGATGGGATTAATAGCACTATTTCTATTTTTGCAGATGACACCAAGCTATGTAATATAGTCAGGGGCGTAACTAGGAAAGACTGGGGCCCCCCTTCCGCTGGGTATCACACAACCACCCCCTTGTAGTTAGTCCCTCTCTATAGATTCCACCACTAAGTGCACTCTATAGTTAGCACCATACAAAGCCCCTGTAGATAACGCCTTACAGCCCCCCTGTAGATAACGTCTTACAGCCCCAAATCCCCCCTGTAGATAACGCCATACAGCCCCCTGTAGATAATGCCATACAGCCCCCCTTTAGATAACGTCTTACAGCCCCAAACCCCGCTGTAGATAACGCCATACAGCCCCCCTGTAGATAACGTCATACAGCCCTCCTGTAGATAACGGCATACAGCCCCCCCTGTAGATAACACCATACAGCCCCCCTGTAGATAACATCTTACAGCCCCAAATCCCCCCTGTAGATAACACCATACATGCCCCTGTGGATAACGGCATACAGCCCCCTTGTAGGTAACGCCATACAGCCCCCCTGTAGATAACGCCATACAGCCCCCCTGTAGATAACGTCTTACAGCCCCACATCTCCCCTGTAGATAACGCCATACAGCCCCCCTCTAGATAACGCCATACAGCCCCCTGTAGATAACGCCATACAGACCCCCTGTAAATAACGCCATACAGCCTCCCCTGTAGATAATGCCAGAGTCCCCCTGTAGATAACGCCATAAGACCCCCGTGTAGATAACGCCATGCAGAGTCCCCCATGTAGATAACGCCATACAGACCCCCCTCTAGATAACGCCATACAGAACCCCCCCCTGTAGATAACACCATACAGAACCCACCATGTAGATAACGCCATACAGACCCCCCATGGAGATAAAGCCATACAGCCCTTCATCTGTAGATAACGCCATACAGACTTACTTATTAATGTCAACTTATTTATTAATGATATAGAGGATGGGATTAATAGCACTATTTCTATTTTTGCAGATGACACCAAGCTATGTAATAATTTTCAGTCTATGGAAGATGTTCGTGAATTGCAGGTGGATTTAAACAAACTGAGTGTTTGGGCATCCATTTGGGAAATGAAGTTTAATGTAGATAAAGGTAAAGTTATGCACCTGGGTACCAACAACCTGCATCATATGTCCTAGGGGGAGCTACACTGGGGGAGTCACTTGTTGAGAAGGATCTGGGTGTACTTGTAAATCATAGACTAAATAACAGCATGCAATGTCAATCAGCTGCTTCAAGGGCCAGCAAGATATTGTCGTGTATTAAAAGAGGCATGGACTCGCCGGACAGGGATGTAATATCACTTTACAAAGCATTAGTGAGGCCTCATCTAGAATATGCAGTTCAGTTCTGGGCTCCAGTTCATAGAAAGGAGGAAAAAATACAAAGAAGAGCAACGAAGCTAATAAGGGGCATGGAGAATCTAAGTTATGAGGAACGATTAAAAGAACTAAACCTATTTAGCCTTGAAAAGAGACGACTAAGGGGGGACATGATTAACTTACATAAATATATTAATGGCACATACAAAAAATATGGTGAAATCCTGTTCCTTGTAAAACCCCCTCAAAAAACAAGGGGGCACTCCCTCCATCTGGAAAAAGAAAGGTTCAACCTGCAGAGGCGACAAGTCTTCTTTACTGTGAGAATTGTGAATTTATGGAATAGTCACCGCAGGAGCCATCACAGCAGGGACAGGAGATGCTTTAAAAAAGGCTTAGATAATTTCCTAGAACAAAAAATATTAGCTCCTATTTGCATTGCAAACTTGGCAATTTCTGGTCTCTGCTCTAGCCTGTTGACTCAGATACCATGAGATCCTGGCTTTAAGATCTTCTGGTGACAGAGAGCAGTACACATAGGATCTGACCATTTCTTCTGGTCTAGTGTTGTGATCGTATGTGTGCCTCATGTAAATACTGCTGCATTTTCTATGGGCAGTTCTAGTTCTGCAGGCACTACTGTCAGTGAGCATGGTGCTGGTCTTGTGTCCATAGAGTGGAGCAATGATGCAGTGGAGGGTGCACAGCAGGGCCCTCCTCCTCAAAAAAATTATCCAGCTGCAGAGTTGTCCTCTGTTCTTGGAGTGAGCGATCCACCTCACTGTGCCTTCTCTAAATGTTCATCCTCCTCTTCTCACTCCCAGCCAGCATGTCTACTAGCAGTGCCAGACATGGGGTCAGGGCTTGCCACCATCTTCTTCGTCTCCTCCCTCTTGCAACAAGCAAATAAGTACCTTTGTCTTCAAGTGTCTATGGCCCAAAGTACCCTCAACCTGGTTCCCCAACAGCAATATGGCTTGGAGTGAGGCTGATGCAATGCTTCCAAGTCAAATATTAGTTGGATGATATCACTGATGCAGGTGTCAACCAGCTCACAAGTTAAGTGACCCCTTTAATAAGTCTGAGCAGGTTACAGGCATACCTGATTAGCTGACAATGCCTGAGCTCCAGCGGCAAATTTCCTGCATTGCTGTTGGGATATATGAGGTAGTTAGACAGGGTCAGATTGGCACATCAGATGACCAGATGATCCTCCAGTGGACAAAGGCTCTGACATAATAAGCAAAAGACAATCCCATGTAGAGCCTACTTTGGAGCCAATTACTTGCCAATAGGTTATATTTCTTAGGGATTTGCTCACAAATAACTTATTAGACCTTAATGTTGATATGTCCTGTATGTGCAATGATAACAACAAAGATTATGATGAAGTTAAAACTGGACCTACACATGACCTGTATACAGTGAAGGAAATAAGTATTTGATCCCTTGCTGATTTTGTAAGTTTGCCCACTGTCAAAGACATGAACAGTCTAGAATTTTTAGGCTAGGTTAATTCTACCAGTGAGAGATAGATTATATTAAAAAAAAACAGAAAATCACATTGTCAAAATTATATATATTTATTTGCATTGTGCATAGAGAAATAAGTATTTGATCCCTTTGGCAAACAAGACTTAATACTTGGTGGCAAAACCCTTGTTGGCAAGCACAGCAGTCAGACATTTTTTTGTACTTGATAATGAGGTTTGCACACATGTTAGATGGAATTTTGGCCCACTCCTCTTGTTACCAATGGTTTTCTTGGTGACTGTGGTCCCAGCTGCCTTGAGATCATTAACAAGTTCCCCCCGTGTAGTTTTCGGCTGAGCACTCACCTTCCTCAGGATCAAGGATACCCCACAAGGTGAGATTTTGCATGGAGCCCCAGATCGATGTCGATTGACAGTCATTTTGTATGTCTTCCATTTTCTTACTATTGCACCAACAGTTGTCTCCTTCTCACCCAACGTCTTACTTATAGTTTTGTAGCCCATTCCAGCCTTGTGCAGGTCTATGATCTTGTCCCTGACATCCTTAGAAAGCTCTTTGGTCTTGCCCATGTTGTAGAGGTTAGAGTCAGACTGATTAATTGAGTCTGTGGACAGGAGTCTTTTATACAGGTGACCATTTAAAGGAACAGTGTCATCACAAATTATTTTTTTATATGTTAAAGATGTTAGTGCTTTATTAAAAACGTTTATATTTATTTGTGTGTTTGTGTTTTACTTTTTATTATTTTTACACTTTTTCTTCCCTATGGGGGCTGCCATTTTTTGTTCCATTTCTGTATGTGTCGATTAACGACACATACAGACATGGAATACGGCAGCCACAGTCCCATAGGGACTGCGAACGGCTCCCGTCCCATTCACTTCTGTGTACGGCGTCTGTGTGGGAACTGTGCATGCGCCGCTCCCACACAGTCCAATTTGAAATTGGCGCCGTCCGGCGCCATTTTCCTGTGGACCGGAAGTCGCGGCCGGACAGTAATATTACTACTTCCGGTCGCGGCTTCCGGACTTGTGCACTTGGACCAGCGGCAGCAGACGGAGCGGACGGGCCGGAGGGAGCCGCGGCGGCAGGAGCAGGTAAGAGATTTCAATGTATGTTCGTGTTTGTGTGTGTTTACTACTGTATGTAAACCTACTACACTGTGTGTTAGCTCAAAAAATGGCGACACACAGTGTAGGAGGTTACACCGTTCAAACCCCTCGTTTATCCCGGCACTAGCCAGGATAAAGGAGGGGGGGATGCTGAGAGCTCACTAGAGCGAGGGCTTTTTACCCAATTTTGCAATGCTGCAATTTTGGGAATAGCTCCATCTAGTGACCAGAAATGGGAAATATTATAAATTAGAATTAATTTATAATATTTCCTGACTCGTGAAAAAAATAAAAAAAATGTGAACAATGTTTAATCACCCACACACTAAATGTTTAATTTAAAAAAAAAAACAACATGTTTTTCTGGCAACACATTCCCTTTAAGACAGCTGTCTTTAATGCAGGCACCAAGTTGATTTGGAGCATGTAACTGGTCTGGAGGAGGCTGAACTCTTAATGGTTGGTAGGGGATCAAATACTTATTTCTCTGTGCACAATGCAAATAAATATATATAATTTTGACTATGTGATTTTCAGTTTTTTTTTTTAAATATAATCTATCTCTCACTGGTAAAATTAACCTAGCCTAAAAATTCTAGACTGTTCATGTCTTTGACAGTGGGCAAACTTACAAAATCAGCAAGGGATCAAATACTTATTTCCTTCACTGTAGATAGTGGGTGGACCCTTAGAATAATTACTTCTGGTGGGCCCAAGAAGCCCAAGTCTAACACTGTTGTTAGTATATTCCATCATTTACTGATCAGTGGGGGAGGGGGTGTCTGCCAATCCTTAAAGGAACAGTGTCACCACAAATTTTTTTTAAATATGTTAAAGATGTTAGTGCTTTATTAAAAACGTTTGTATGTTACTTTTTTTTATTTTTACACTTTTTCTTCCCTATGGGGGCTGCCATTTTTTTTCCATTTCTGTATGTGTCGATTAACGACACATACAGACATGGAATACGGCAGCTCCAGTCCCATAGGGACTGCGAACGGGGCCCGTTCCATCCACTATCATGTACGCCGCTGTGTGTGAACGGCGCATGCGCCGCTCCCACACAGTTCAATTTAAAATTCGCGCCGTCCGGCGCCATTTTCCTGTGGACCGGAAGTCGCGGCCGGACAGTAATATTACTACTTCCGGTCGCGGCTTCCGGACTTGTGCACATGGAGCAGCGGCAGCAGACGGAGCGGATGGACCTGAGGGAGTGGCGGCGACTGGAGCAGGTAAGGGATTTCTATGTATGTTTGTGTTTCAGTGTGTGTTTACTACTGTATGTAAACCTACTACACTGTGTGTTAGCTCAAAAAATGGCGACACACAGTGTAGGAGGTTAGACCGTTCAAACCCCTCGTTTCTCCCGGCACTAGCCAGGATAAAGGAGGGGGGGATTCTGAGAGCTCACTAGAGCGAGGGATTTTTACCCAATTTTGCAGCATAAAGCAATGTGGTTGCATTACCACATGCAATGCTGCAATTTTGGGAATGGCTCCATCTAGTGACCAGCAATGGAAAATATTATAAATTAGAATCCAATTGAATCCAATTTATAATATTTTCTGACATGTGAAAAAAAAAAAAAAATTAGAACAATGTTTAATCACCTACACACTAATTGTTTAACTAAAAAAAAACAAACATGTTTTGCTGGCAACACATTCCCTTTAAGCTATATTTTACAGCTTCTTCACAGTGTTTACCCTGCACAGCGACTCTCCCAGCCTTCTGCTTTGGACTGAACTTCAACTCAGTCCTATTTACTTGAATAGATTTGTGATGCAATTCCCTGTTCCCATATATGACGGCAAGAATATTGCAGCCGGTGATGCTGGTGCTTGTCTTGTGTCTAGCAGTGACTAATGGAAGAAAACCATGATGTAGTGGGGTGTGTCACGATCTGTGGGCATGTGGACCCACTAGGCCGCAGCGGCATAGCGGGGAGGCAGCTGGCCAAACAACAGATTAATACAAAGTCCAGCACAAGGGTAAGTGAATAGTCCAGACAGTCGCAGTGGCTAGGCACAGATGGTACTTCAGACAGCAGATGATGCAAATCGTGTCAGATGACACCAGGTGTGGTGTAACACAGCTGGCGTGACCAGAGGCACAACATAACTCCAACTTCTAAGGCACAGGAGCAATGGTAGCACGGGATACAGGGTATAGGTAGCAGGTACGGGAATACTGGGAACAGGATAACACTAAGGGACCATTTGCAAGACTAACACAGGTAAACACAACAACGCTCAGGCAATGAGTGAAGGGGCAGGGCCCTTCTTATAGTCCAGCATGGTCATGGGTTAATTGGTAATTATTTTGATGTGCGCGTGCTGGCCCTTTAAGACCAGGCACGAGTGTGAGCGTGCACCCTACGGGACACAGCCAAACGGAGCGGAAGTGAGCGCGGGTGTCTCCTGGGGAGGAGATGTGGTGTGTAAGGTAACGCCTTTGAATTAGACGCTCCATAGAAAATTCAATTGGCAAATTTTGACAAATTGACAAAGGCCTAGTCTTCCATCCATGCTTCTACTAGGTCTCTAGACTTACCCTCAAAATGTTGCTCTTATTTACACTCAGCAGGAAGGATAGGGCAAGAACAGAGGTGAGTGTTCTTAAAGATTGCAAAGCGTTAGATTTGGTGGCACTGGCCCAGCAACTCTTAACTAATAAAGTGATTTGCGCTCTGTACCACCACATTTTAGGCAATATGGGGTGGTTGCTGAAATGCTCTGTCTTTGCCTAGGTGCGCTCTACCTGTGACACCTGAAACAATAACGATGGACAAAGACTGTATATGTCTGTTACGGTCCACTTGGTCACTCTAGTGCTGATGAATGTGGCCAGAAGAGATAATTCACAAAACAATAGCAAGGAAGCTGAGTTGGTAGGAGCCCCATGGATGGTCAAGCTGACATCTGATGCTTATTCCTGTCTGCAGGCATTCAACCCTCCTTGCAATAGATCTCCTTCCAGTCCCCAACAGCATTCTTCTGCTTCTGCCAAACCACCCCTTCATGTATGTTGTTCTGCAACGAAAGGCATGGCCATGCAACGGGAAAATATCTGTTGTGCATGCAGCAGCAAATGTTTCATTTACTTTCTTTCCACCTACACCTGGGCAACAAGGTGAGCGGCAACTAAGTCTGTTACATAAGCAGGCATTGGGCCCATAAGAAAGCTTGAAATCGGACCCCAGTGCATCATATGATTGAGTTTATAAATATTTAGCTCTCTATTCTCTCATCCTCATTTCTTTGGTCTCCCATTGATTCTCATTAGTTTTCTCACTCTCTTTCATCCTTGCTTTGCTCACAAGCTTTATCTGGTGGTGCAATAATTTTAGAAGGGTGTATATGGGCATGAATGATATACTGTCAGTGTGCAGGAAAGTAAGCTCTAAGCTCCGCCTGGAGCTGTGGACCTCTCTTCAATGTGCCTAGTTGTAACAATCTGTTTCCTGCTTTACCCAAAGAAAGAACCTATCGGACGGCACAGTTTAAGCTATAGCGCCCACCTTCCCAAGACTTCAGTTAGGGTCTGGGGACTCGGCTAGCTCGAGGACTTAAACGCCTCTAGCTAGCCCAATGGTTAATTATCTGGATAACATTAGCAGGTATCAGACCAAAGTGAAATAGGATATACGGTAACACATGTGAAAGTCACTAACTTAATGTGAAAAGGTATACAGGAGATGAAAAAGAAGAATGTCGGGGCGTGGCTTAGGCATGGCGGTGTGAGAACGCGTGTGACTGCAGCTCCGCACTCACCCCGCCGAAATTCGCCCGACAGGGCATACTTACCAGCCGCCTGACCCAGCATGACCAGGGGGAAACATCGTCGGCACCTCCCGGACACCTCGGGCACCCCATCTATCGGCCAGTTTTTCCGGTCCACGCAGGAAGGCACCCCACAGCGGTCCTCCTCGTCCCCTCCAGTAGGCCGCATCCAGCCTCCGCCGTCGCCGCGTGGACACACCCCGCCTTCCTCCCTCTCTGGCCAGCTACAGACCGGCGCCTTAACCAGAGGCCCTGGAGGAGAGATGCAGACGGCAGACAGAGGTCAGTGTGGGGCAGAAATCACAGAGCCAACTCCACCGGCCCCGACAGAGGCAATCCCCCTCCTCCATATCCAGCACCAGCCTGTTCCCGGACGCGGGGCCCCTATCTTGGCACCGGTGGGCAGGGTGCATGAGGCGCCACTAACACCACCAGCTCAGAGGCCGGCAACCGGGCCAGACAGTCAGCAGAGCCAGGGACTGCCGGTCATTTTTCGGGAGACCCCCTCCCCCACCCCACCAGTGCACACAGGGGATCATCATGCAGGCCTGTCCTCGGGCCCCCAATGGAACGGACCCTGGCAGAACTTTGGGAGATGGTCAGGGTATTGCCCACAAAAACTGACTTGGACCTCCGCCTCGCACGGCTAGAGGAGAAACACGACAGGGCTATTGGTGAGGTCACACAAGATGTACGTGCCCTGGCCGCACGGGTAGACACGTTAGAGCGCCAGCATTCCGTTGCTTCCCTGGACATATCGGTCCTCTCCCAGTCCTTGGCTACCCGAGCTACGCAACTCCGAGACCTCTCCCTACATTTGGATGATGTCGAGAACAGGGGGCGGCGGAATAACTTGAAACTGAGGGGTTTGTCCGAGTCTGTACCCTCCGATGGACTTTACGATGCTGTGACTCACATTTTCAACAAGCTCCTGGAGCGCCCGCGGGATATGTCCATAGAGATGGACAGAGTTCACGGACTGGCGGGTCCCCGGAATGGAGACGGCAACCGACCCAGGGATGTTATATGTAGAGTGCATTTCTACAAGCAGAAAGAGGAGATTGCCCGAAGAGCCTGGGAAAAGGGGGCTGTCCCTTACAACGGTACCGACATCACAGTCCTGCCAGATGTATCCAGATTGACACTCTCCATGCGAAGAATTGTCCGCCCGTTATTGGAAGCGACAAAGGCAGCAGGCGCAACATACAGGTGGGGACAGCCCTTCCACATCATCCTCCACAAGCAGGGAATGTCATTTGCGGTCCGCTCCCCTGACGACCTGGAGGAGGCATTCCGGTTCTTGGAGATCCCACCAGTGCGGTTACCAGACTGGACCGAACCGCCTTCACCGTTCGCTCCCAGAGGAGGCCCGTATCCGGATTATGGGTCCCATCTTCCGATCCGACCAGGAGCGGAGCCACCCGAACTCCGACCCTCGAAACGTCGTCCTCCACGCCGAGACCATGGGTCAGGGCCCGTTGACCCCCATCCCCCTGGACGACGTTCGCCGCGGAGGGACTGAATGTTCTTCGGCACCTTTTATGTGGACTTTTGCCTGTACTTCTTTTCGCCTTTCTTTTTCTTTTTCTTCCCATAGGGTTCTTGGAGGACTGTCAGGAACACATTGCTAGTACTGCCATATAGCCAGTTGAACTACTGCGGGTCTGGGGGGAGGGAAGGTTCTCACCTGTTGGGGGATGTTTTAACAGTTCTGTTTCACCTGCCTAATCTGTGTCATCAAGTAGGGGAAGGTGGGTGCTGGAAAGGTTAACTGTTGATAGGGTGAGTCCGGGGCTCCAATGCACTTCAGTTTAATTGAAATACCTAGTTGACACTTGAATTGCTGACACGCTGTTACTGCACTACTGTCTTTCCTCGTTCCCTATTAGGGTTCCGTGTAGCTGTGTCGTGTTTGAAGGCCTTCTGCGGGCGACACAGCTCACGTTGAGTAGTGGAGAGGTATTGTACTCCGACTTTAGAGAGCTTGCTTTTGATACATTCGGTTCTGCCGCTCCTGGGTAGGAGCTCGTTCTTTTTCTTCTTTCTCTTTTTCTTCTTCTCTTCTCCCTCTCCTTCCCCTTCTGTCCATCCCTAAAAACTCTGCTACCATGTCTGACATTACCGTTGTCTCCCTAAATGCACAGGGTTTGAATGTTCCGGAAAAGAGGTCCTCCATTCTCCGCCTTCTGTGGAAAAGAAAAGCGCACGTGGCCTTTCTGCAGGAAACTCACTTCCGGGCAGACTGCATCCCAAAGCTCACAGATGCTAACTACCCCGATGGGTATCATTGTGCATCCCCTGACTCCAAGACCAAGGGAGTCTCCATCCTGGTCTCCCGTTCCCTTCATTGGGAACACGTGGACACCTGCACAGATGAAGTGGGACGGTACCTTTTCGTGAAGGGTAAGTTGGATAATGCACTGTACACACTGGCCTCATACTATCTCCCTAACTCTGGTCAGGTGGCCTACCTGGACAGAGTTTTGAGGGCACTGGATGGCTTTCTGGAAGGCACCCTAGTCCTGGGGGGGAATTTAAATGTCACCCTAGACCCCGTCGTAGACACATCACGAGGGCACTCCTCCCTACCGAGGGCAGCGCATCGTCGTATACGACGACTGCTGCATGAACACCAACTTGTTGACGCGTGGCGGGTTTTGCATCCCTCAGTCAAGGACTACACGTACCACTCGGCACCACACAATTCCTACTCTAGGTTAGATTACTTTTTCCTGCGTCATGCACATCTCCCTAGCCTTACATCATCCTCAATAGATGACATAACGATATCTGATCATGCCCTTATTACTCTCACCTTAGCTCGTCCAATGGCCCACCCTCACTCTTGCCAGTGGCGACTGAACGAGTCGCTCCTGCAGGATTCGACAGTGGTCTCCGATGTACGCAGGGACCTGGTGGAGTACTTTGACAAAAACGACACACCGGGGATGGATCCTTTTTGTATATGGGAGGCGCACAAATGTGTGGTGCGCGGGTCCCTTATACGAATTGGAGCCAAACTTAAGAAGGAGCGGACAGCCCACCTTAGAGACCTACTGTCCTGCATACATGGACTGGAACAGTCCCATAAGGTATCACATGACCGGCTATTAGGGGCAGAACTGGGGCAATTGAGGGAGCAGGTACGTTCACTCTGTCTTGCCAAGGCGAAGGCCACCCTAGTTAAATGTAGACTGCATTTTTACGAATTCAGTAATAAACCCAGTAGGACCTTGGGCCGTGCCCTCCGGAAAACCCGCTCACGTACATACGTCCCACACATCCTAGGTACACATAATAAACGATGGCAACTCCCACACGACATTTCAGAGACCTTCCGTGCTTATTATCACTCTCTCTATAACCTCCCAAAGGCACCCTCCTCACAGGACGGCGGTAGCCAGCTGGAGAAGATCGAGGAGTATCTTCGATCCTCCGGGATGAAATCCATCCCACTGGACTATATTGCGGCCTTAGAGGCCCCCATCTCCCCAGAGGAGTTGTCATGGGCACTGAAGGACTCACCCACGGGGCAGGCCCGGGACCGGACGGCCTGTCCCTGCCATACTATAAGACTTACTCAGACGTGCTCACACCCCATTTCATCCGGGCCTTTAATTCGCTCACCGAGGGGGGCTCCATCCCTGGGGATACGTTGAGGGCGCACATCACGGTCATACCCAAGGAGGGGAAGGACCCATCCCTATGCCAGAGTTATCGTCCTATTTCTCTACTGGATGTAGATTTGAAACTCTTTGTGAAGATTCTGGCATATCGGTTGTCTCCGCTCCTCCATAATGTGATACATACCGACCAAGTGGGTTTTATGCCCTTACGGGAAGCAAGAGATAACACCACGCGGGCAATTAATTTAATGTACCAGGCGGCAGTCTCGTTACTTCCCACTTGTTTTTTGTCAACGAACGCGGAAAAGGCCTTCGACAGGGTCAGCTGGGACTTTATGTTGGCCACTTTACGACATATAGGAATAGGGACTCATAAGATGTCCTGGATGTAATGACGGGGGTAGGGAAACGGACAAGTGAGCCCTAATCTACCCGACACTCTGTCCCTGCCTACTTGCAACGACCCGCCCTAGGCGACGGGGTACAACTGGGCGGCGGTCCCTACGCTCAGTAAGTGCAAGAGACAAACAGACAAGGGAACACAAAGCAAAGGGAAATGGGGCAGTTGCCCACAGCAACACCGTGAGCAACAAGAGTGGTGAACGAGCCGAGTCAAACCAGGAGTGAACGAGGTACCAAACGCAGAGCAGGAGAGTAGTCAGAAAGCCAGGGTCAGTATGGAGCAGGATCAAATAGTCAGAAGCTGTAGCTGGGCCAGGAAACCACTCGAGAAGAATCACAAGCAAAGGAGGAACAGGAAAGGCAGGTATAAATAGACAGAGGGCGGGAGCTAGCTCCGTCTGGCCAGGCTGCGATAGGCTCTCTCACTCCTAAGCCTGCCATCCTGAGTGGTGGAAGCTGGAGACATAGACTCAGGTGCAAACTGATTACCTATGGGCGTATACACAGAAGTTGTGCCTGGCAGATCCTTTACACTGGATCTCCGGTCTCTACTCCTCCCCGTCAGCTCAGGTTAAGGTCAATGGGCACCTCTCATCCTCATTTAGGATCACCAACGGTACATGACAAGGCTGCCCCTTATCTCCACTGATCTTTATTTTATGCCTGGAACCCTTGTTGTGTCATATCCGCTCCAACCCGGATATTACGGGCTTGGACCTGGGAGGCAGCTCCCATAAGGTTGCCGCCTATGCGGACGATCTACTGTTCTTCCTCACGGCCCCTAGAATTTCCTTGCCCAACCTGATGGCTGAGTTGAGTAGATACTCGAGATTATCCAACTTCAAAATAAACTACCAGAAGTCAGAGGCTCTGAACATCTCGTTACCACAGACTCTAGTTACTGACCTATCGGAGTCCTTTTCTTTCAAGTGGGCAAGGGACTCACTTAAATACCTGGGAGTCCGACTTCCCAGTGATCTATCTCGCCTTTATGCGGTGAACTTTCCCTTGCTTCTTCAACGTATAAAGGCGGATCTGGACTCTTGGACGTCGGGCACTTTCACCTGGTTTGGTAGGTGTGAGATTTTTAAAATGAACATTTTACCACGGATTCTGTATCTCCTACAGGCCCTACCGATACATATCCCGATACATATCCCGCGCCCGTTCTTTCAATCCCTGCTGTCCCTTGTGCACAAATTCATATGGGCAGGGAAACCGGCACGTATCGCCCGATCCTTGCTTTTTCGTGTAAAGAGGGAGGGGGGCATTGGGCTACCGGACTTTGTCTCCTACCATCACGCCTCCCACTTGGCACGAATCTTAGACTGGTTCCGACACGGCGGGATAAAAGAATGGGTATCTATGGAACAGGCTTTTATGTCAATCCCCTTGCAGGCACTACCTTGGTTGGGCAGACATGTTCCCCTGGTCGCACGGACACACCCGACAATAGGTCCCACCCTTGCAGTCGCGGCATGGGTGTTCCCTCGGGCGGAGTTCTCGCCTTCCCTCTCTCCGCTATTTCCGATCTTAGGCAATCCTGCCTTTCCACCGGGACTGGATAGTGGCCCATTTCAAGTATGGTTGAGGGCGGGTAAGGGACAGGTGGATGTCGAGCGCTCAACTACGGTCTCTGTCGGATCCGGTCCCTTTCTCGGCGTGGCAGGTTACCCAGTTGCGACATTTCCTGGCGTCATTAGATTATCCTGGAGCGCAACTACGAGACTGCTCCGCGTTTGAACTCCTATGTACAGGCACGGGCACGATCCGTCACTCGTTGTCCAGACTCTATACGCTCTTGGTCTCACCCTCCAATTTGCCTCCACCCCCTTACCTGCTTAGCTGGGAGAGGGACTTGGGCGAGATATTCACCCCTGAACAAAAGGACCGCCTGTTCACCATTACGCATAAGTCCTCTATGGCCAGTAGATTTCAGGAGGCAGGGTTCAAGATTCTGTCCCGTTGGTATAGGGTGCCTTCCAGATTGCATGCAATGATCCCGGCGGCCTCGCCCTTATGATGGAGATGTGGTGACCAAGTGGGTACAATCATGCATATTTTCTGGGACTGCCCACTCCTGACTGGGTTCTGGTCCGAGGTGTGGTGCATTTGCTCAAAATTTACGGATTTCCCCCTCCCACGATCCCCGGGCCTCTTCCTGCTCCATTTGTGTGAGGTCCCCCTGTCTTCGTATAGACGCTTAGTAGTTTGCCATCTGGTGAACGCGGCTATGGCGTGTGTTCCTGCACTGTGGAGACAGTCCTGTCCCCCGACAGTGGGCATGTGGTTCGGCAAGATTCAGGAGATCATGAGAATGGAGGACCTCACGGCATCAATGAAGGGACCCATGCCTCCTTCCTAAAAACATGGCGTGAATAGATCCGATTTCAAACAACCGCGGAATATAAGACCATCATGGCCTCGTGAATTCACACCTAGACCCGGTGTGTCAGGTCAGCTCCCCCCCTCCTCCCCGTTTTTTTCTCTCCCTCTTACTGTCTCTGCTTTTCTTTTCTCCTTTTACTGTTAACATGCTTGCTTCTGGAATACCATGCACGGCTACGGGTTCAGGGTGCATATCGGAGATTCCTTAAATATTTGTTTCAAGCGGCATGGTACTCTCAGGTGACCCCATGCACTTATGTGATGCTGATAGCTGACCTGTGGCCTGTTGAATGTTCTGCACTGCCATTTTTGAACTGTGTTGTGTATACTTTGAACGCTTTGTGATACAAAATAACAAAATGAAAATAAAAGAATTTATAAAAAAAGAAGAATGTCAGGCAGTACAGAAGTCATCAATGGAAATCAAACAAGACAGATACAGTACCCGGGATAAAATGTAAATGTCGATAGAGTTGTTAACCTTAATGTAGAGGAGCTGGGTAGACAGTACTGTATCGGGTTGTTCAGAAGGGTAGTAAAATGAGCCAAAGGTGAGTAACAATGATGTATCAAAGCTGGAAATAAAGAACAGAAGGGATAAACCAATTTAGAGTTCAAACAAGTGTAATGTCCACGGTCGCAGACCGCAGACTCCTATCATCCTGCAGACGTCTTCCTCCCAGAGATGCCTGTGCCGTAGACAGTTGGAGTCGTGTTGTGTCGTATACTACGCCTGCTGTATTTCCCCGGACCTGGTGTCTGCCTGCTGTCAAGGTTGCTCACTCCAAGCCTTCTGGCCTGCTCCAGCCACTGCCTGTTCCCAATGCTCCCTGGCAGCATATAGCAATGGACTTTGTCACAGACCTGCCTCCCTCTGCTGGATGCAGTCTGGGTGGTGGTGGACCGATTCTCGAAGATGGCTCATTTTGTTCCGCTGACTGATCTACCTTCTGCTTCTCGACTGGCCGACCTTTTCATCCAACACATCTTACGCCTGAAGGGCTTACCTCTGCATATCTTGTCGGATTGGCGTGTTCAGTTCACCTCTAGATTTTCGAGAGCCCTCTGCAAACTCCTTGATGTAATGTTGGAATTTTCCTCAGCCTACCATCCCCAGTCCAATGGCTAAGTCGAGAGGATCAACCAAATCATGGAGAACTATCTACGACACTTCATCTCCAGGCAGCATGATGACTGGGTGCAGCTTCTTCCTTGGGCCTAGTTCTACTATAACAACACAAGTGAATCCACTGCTTTTACACCATTCTTTATTGTTACAGCCAACATCCACAAATTTCTCTCCCTGTGTGTGCTACGTCCCAAGTGCCTGCTGCTGACTCTGCATTCAGGGACTAACTACAGATCTGCCAGCAAACCCGATCCTCTATTCTACTGGCGGTCGACAGCATGAAGCAAGAGGCAGACACAAGAAGAAGAGAGTCTCCCCAGTTTCTTCCAGGTACCAAGGTCTGGCTGTCCTCAAGGAATATCCGGCTGAGGGTGCCATCATGCAAATTCGCTCCCAAGTTCCTCGGACCCTTTGAGAGCCTCCAGCAGATCAACCCAGTCTCTTATAATCTTCGGCTGCCCGCAACCCTCAGAATCCCCAACTCCTTTCCTGTGTCTCTTCTGAAGACTGTGGTCCTGAACCGCTACTCTAAGACCCTGCAGTTGCCCCCAGCGGTTCTGCCGATGTACTCGAGGTCAAGGAGATCTTAGACTTGAAGAGGATAAGAGGAAAAGCCTTTTACTTGGTGGATTGGAAGGGGTTTGGTCCAGAAGAGAGGTCCTGGGAGCCAGAGGAGAACGTCAAGTCTCCTTCCATCATTAAGAAGTTCCGCTCTTGTTCTGGCCCCAAGAAGAGGGGGCGTAAGAGGGGGGATACTGTAATGTCTGCGGTCGCAGACTGCAGACTCCTATCATCTTGCAGATGTCTTCCTCCCCAGAGATGCCAGCACATGCGGCCGTCCTGTCCTGCAGTGACCACTAGCGTGCTCACTCGAGCTCACACATGTTTTAGATTGACTGATTGCTCCCATGATCACCCTGGACTATAGGAAGGGCCCTGCCCCTTCCTTCATTGACTGAGCATTGTTGTGTTTACCCGTGTTAGTCTTTGCAAATGGTTCCTTAGTGTTTTCCAGTTCCCAGTGTTCCCGTTCCTGCTACCTTTATCCCGTGCTACCTTGTTCCTGTGCCGTAGAGATTTGGAGTCATGTTGTGTCGTATACTACGCCTGCTGTATTTCACGCGCCTGGTGTCTTCCTGCTGCCAAGGTCCCATCCGAGCCTGCCATCGCTATTGTCTGTATTGCCACAGGTACCCTTATTCGAACTATTGACTTTGCTTTGGTATCCTGTTTGGCCAGCTGCTATCCCGCTACGGCGGTACGGCCCAGTGGGTCCACACACCGATGCGCTAATTTACTGAAAATAGATAAATATGGTCTGCAAGTACTTAAAGTATCACTGAATATGTCAAACCTAAAATATAGTTTTTAATAATAATATACTAAAATATTAGACCAGAGTTGAATCCATATAGGAAAAATACAACTAAACATAAAGACACAAACCAATAAGAACTGATTGATGTGTTTGACACAAATATTAGCATGTGTGCTTAACCGCCTGTATTTCAGTTGTAATTAGCGACCTAAAGGCATATGCCAAAGTACTATCCCCGCTTTATAAACCCTATATCAAGGGTACTGTCATACAAAGCAGAGGATTTACCACATCCAAATGAAGCGGTATATACAACGTATAGCAAATCACGGTATAGACTGTGTAATAAATGTAACCACCAAGCAAAGCAGAGGAAGCAATTAATCATAAAGAAGTCCATACTTCTCTTTCTACGTGGTTCATTGTGATACCAATAGACAAGAGCATCCTCTGTTACTGCTGCCGATAGTAGCTTTACGGCGCTGAGGTTGGCATCTCACATGTGAAGGAAAGGGCAGTGTTTTTTGAAAAAGTGAGATAGGAGATTCTCAGGTGCATAATGAGGACACGTGTCAGTGCGCACCCTATTTAACAGAAAAAAAAAAAAAGACATCCTGATACAGTTTGGGGGTTCCCATTCAGTCTCCCATTTGTGAGACCTGAAGCTGTATAACATCTGCAATGTAACATTATATCAGAAGTAATGCCACAGCACAGGTATAGTTAAAAACAACAGCACATAAGCACAGAGATCAATATGGTATATGTCTATCCTAAAAAAATGCCTCAAAAACATGCGCCGGTCTGCCCCCCACCTTTGTATTGACCCTGATCCCATTTGATAGGTATGGACAATGTTGCCAAAAGGAACTGGTGTAGGAAGGAGGGGTTTGACGTGGAGAACTTCTCTGTTGGCTACAGGCTCTTCGGTAGGTATGGTATGGACAGCATCTGAATGGGAAGCTGTGCTTGGGGAGAAGATGGCTAGGAGGTTCGAGGAGTGTTTAAACTTTGGATCAGGGGGGTAAGGCAATTACTGTATAGTTGGGGAAGATAGGGTATATGGAGAACTGGGATTTATTAATGAAACTGGGGTTGAAAGAGTTAGAAAAGTTATTAAGGATAAGTCTAAATTAAAAAAAATTACTTAAACTCACTGAACTGTATGATAACTAACGCTAGAATCCTGACAAATAAAATTGATGAACTGGAATTAATAATGTCAGAGGAACAGTTTCTTCAGAAAGGATCATAAAAAATGAAAAGGGGAAGGCGTTTGCCTTTATGTAAAGTCCTGCCGAAAGTCCACACTACGGGACAATATATGTGGGGGAAATGATCACGTGGAGTCTCTATGGGTAGAAATATATGGAGGGAAAACGCATAATAAAATACTGTTACAAAATCTTCTGGTAAGGAAAATACATAAGGCATCAAATCACAATGAAAAAAAATTATTTGTGGGCTAGAATTGGAAAAAAACTGCGATTCCTACATTGGTTTTTTGGTTTTCATTTTTATGGCTTTCATCGTGCAGTAAAAGCAACAACTTAACTTTATTCTACTGCACAATACGATTACGGTGATACTAAATTTATATAGGTTTTTTTTTATATATTACTACTTTTAAAAAGAAAAAAAACTTTTTGTTAAAAAAAAATTGTTTCGTTTCACAACATTCTGAGAGCCATAACGTTTTTATTTTTTTTATTTTTCCGTGGATTAATCGGTGTGAGGGCTTATTTTTTGCAGGTCGAGCTGTAGTTTTTATTGGTACCATTTTTTTTGGTACGTACAACTTTTTGATCACTTTTTATTACATTTTTTTTGCGAACTAAGGTGACCAAAAAAACAGGGATTTTGGCGGTTTAAATTTTTTGTTTTTTACGGCGTTCAATGTGCGAGTTAAATAATGGTATATTATAATAGTACAGACTTTTACGGACGCAGTGATGCCAATTTTGTTTATTTTTTACATTGCTTTAGAGGAAAAATGGGAAAAGGTTGTTTTTTTTACTTTTAATAATTATTATTCTTTCACTACTAATAACTTTATTAAACCTCTTTTTTTTTTACACCATTTACTAGTACGCCTAGAGGACTTGAACCAGCAATCTACTGCAATACTAATGCATTGAAGTATATCGTCATTTTCACAGGCTTCTGTTAAGCCGTGCCAGAGACACGGCTTAACAGAGGCAGACAAATGACAGACCTGGGGACCTTCATTTGGCCCTCGGTCCGCCATCACAACCACCGGCGCCCCCACCCCGAGATCGCGGAGTGGGGGCACCAATGAGCTGTCGGAGGGGAGCGCCCCTCTCTCTATAACGCCTCAGATGCTGCGGTCGCGATTGACCACAGCATTTGGGGGTTAAACGGCCAGGAACAGCACGATCGCTGTTCCTGACCATTAGTCTGGGCTGTCAGCTGTAAAACACAGCTGACACACGCAGGTGTATGGAGGGCACTTGGCCCATGAGCGCCCTCCATACTACCCTATGACACTTATTGTATACATGTACGTGATAACGCGTCAAGGGATTAAACTACTAAAACAGGAAGGCAGTGAAGAAGCGCTATAGAGCTATAAGAAAAAAAATTATTATGTTATTATGTAAAAAAAAAACAGGTAAAGACATCAAGGCAGGAGAGAAAGGGACTCATTGCCAAAGACAGTAAAACTAACTCTAAAATGTTCTTCAATGATACAAATAATAAAAAGGCTAACATTTAAAGTGTTGGCCCTTTTAAAGGTAATGAGGGAGAAATTGTAGAGGTTCATGAGGAAGTCACTAATTTATTAAACATTTTTTTTCTCCACTGTGTTCGCAGAGAGGTATTTAATGTCAGGTGAAGTGCAGAGGAATAATGTAAATTCTCCATTAAATATCACCCGTCTAACTCAAGAAGAAGTGACGGAGCCGCCTTAAAAATAATAAAATTGATAAATCTCGGGTCCAGGTGGTATATACGTCTGAGTTCCTTGGGAATTAAGTATCGTGATAGACAGACCATTATTTCTAATATTTAAAGTTTCTGCTAATCCAAACAGTTATTGTAAAGTGAACAATGTTCATAAATGTAATAAATAATTGATAATACAGAGGGCTACACGTTTCGACGCCGAACAGGCTTCTTCATCAGGCCAATATAATTATAAAGAAAAGGGACAGCTTAAATACAAAATAAATGATGCACACAAAAAAGAAAAAAGCTGAAAAAAGTCAAAGATCATATATGACGTCACAAAAAGGTCATCACAAATAAGGTCAGATGTGTAGCCAAAAAACAACAAGGTGTATCCATAGAAAGACATACATATCTATTATTTTTCTTTTTTGTTATTTCACAATAGAAAACACTTAAAAATCTGAATCAAGAAAATGATGATAAAATGTATAGTATAAAATATAACGAAACATTAGTAATAGAATGAATCGTACTTATAGACTAAAATCGAACTTTGGCAATAATCCATGTTGCGTTCATTTGGACCTGGCTGCAGCATTATCCTTGACCTAATTGTTTATGCAATTCCCAGAGTTGTACCTGCCTGTACAACTTCACAAGGTGTGAGCACAATTAGGGTATGTTCACCCGGCCTATTTTCGGCCGTAAACGCCCGAAAAATGGCCGAAAAATCAGAAGCAGAACGCCTCCAATCAGCTGCCCATTGATTTCAATGGGAAAATGGCGTTCTGTTCCGACAGAGCGTTTTTCGCGGTGTTTTTTTACGCGTAAAAATTCGGCCATGAAAAATAAGTGCAGGACATTTCTTAGGACGTTTTTGGAGCCGTTTTCCATAGACTTTATTGAAAAAAGCTCCAAAAACGGCCGTGAAAATCGCGAGTGGCACAAAAAAATGTCTAAAAATCAGGAGCTGTTTTCTCTTGAAAACAGCTCCGTATTTTGAGATGTTTTTGACTCTGCGTGTGAACATACCCTTACTGTTCTCTCCTGTCTTGACTCATCGCTCCTTGGGTAATCTGCACTACGCGGCGCCGTGTTTTGTTTTTTATTTTCTAGTTTGTCTATCATGACAGGGCATATGAAATGTCGTGCAAATATTCAAAAAGGGGTAAAAAAGTGAGCCCAAAAATTATAGGCCTGTAAGTTAAACTTCTATTTGTTTGAAGTGTAATGACGGGGTAGGGAGACAGACAGGTGAGCCCTAATCTACCCGCCACTCAGTCCCTGCCTACTTGCAACGACCCATCCTAGGCGAATGGGGTACAACTGGGTGACGGTCCCTACGCTCAGTAAGTGCACGACAGACAAACAGACAAGGGTACACAGAAGCTAGGGAAACGGGGCAGCTGCCCACGGAGACACCGTGAGCAACGAGAGTAGTGAACGAGCCGAGTCAAACCAGGAGTGCACGAGGTACAAAACGCTGAGCAGGAGAGTGGTCAGTAAGCCATGGTCAATAACAAGCAGAGGATCAGTAGTTCAAGCAGCAGCAGCCTCAGCAGCAGAGCCAGGAAACAAGCAGAGCAGAATCACAGGCAAAGGAGGAACAGGAAAGGCAGGTATAAATAGACAGTGGGCGGGAGCTAGCTCCATCTGGCCAGGCTGTGATAGGCTCTCCCACTCCTAAGCCTGCCATCCTGAGTGGTGGAAGATGGAGTCAGTCTCACAGACATAGGAGCAGGTGCAGACTGATTACCCACGGGCGTCGACACAGAAGCTGTGTCTGGCAGATCCTTTACATGAAGCTTTTCTAAGAGATGCTATTCTATTCTTATATCTTGATTTTACCAAAGCATTTGATACTGTGCAACGTAAAATGTTGGTGCATAAAATTAACTTGCTAGGATTTGGGAAAAATGTTTGGGTACCACAGGGGTCTGTATTGGGCCCTATGCTGTTTAATATATTAATAACCTTGTAGAGGGATTGCACAGTAAAATTAAAATTTTTGCAGAGGATACTAAACTGTATCAAGTAATTAATACAAAAAAGGACAGTATTTTGTTACAAATGGATCTGGAGTAGTTGGAGGCTTGGGAAGACAAGTGGCAAATGATGAAATGGGTGGACTACAGCACCCAAAAAGATGATCAAAATTAGAGGTATTTAGTTTAGAAAAAAGACGGCTGATGGGTGAATGAATAAGGCCCCATGCACAAGACCGTAAAAAACCTCCGTTTTTGCGGACCGCAAATGCGGTCCGCAAAAACGGACCCATTCACTTTCATTGAACGCGGACACCTTTCCGTAGCACTACGGAAGTGTGTCCGTGCCGTGAAAATTTTCCGGGAATTATGGAACATGTCTGTTCTTTTGCATTTTGCGGGCCGTGCTCCCATACTTTGTATGGGAGCACGGCCCGAAAATGCGTCTGTCAGTCGGCGGCCGGCCGTGCCCGCAATCGCGGGCCATGATTCCGGGCACGGTCGTGTGTATGGGGCCTAACTATGTATAAATACATCAAAGGTCAATACAGAGATCTATCTTATGATCTATTTATACCCAGGACTGTAACTTTAACAAGTTGTATCTTCTATGTCTAGAGGAAAGAAGTTTTCTACACAGACATAGAAGAGCAGTGAGACTATGGAACTCTCTGCCTGAGGAAATTGTTATGGTGAAATAACTAAAAGAGTACAAAAGAGGCCTGGATGTGTAATAATATAACAAGTTATGTTTACTAGATTACTGTAGATTGGTCTTTGATGCAGGATTTAATCTGATTGCCATATTGAAGTCAAGAAGGAATTTTTCCCTAAAATGAGGAAAATTCGCTGAACACTTAGAAGAAAGTGCACAGCGAAGAACCCGAGTCGCAGCACAGGTGGTATGAAGGTTAGTTCATTAGGAGGACGGCAGTAAGAAATTTTCACCCACAATGTGTGCAGGATCTTCAGAGCAGGAGTCAGATGCATCACATGAATGGGATAAAGTATTAGCCCTATGTTTTTTGTCACCTGTGTAACGTCCGTGGTCGCTGACCACAAACTCCTTCCATCCAGTCGACGCCCTTCTCTCAAGAGATGTCTGCACATACGGCCGTCCTGCTCCACAGTGACCACCAGGGTGTGCTCACGAGCTCAGTCCAGACTTGAGAAGCCAGAGCGCAAGCATGTTAGTGATTGAGCTAATTGGTCCAGAGCACCCTGGGCTATAAGAAGGTCCCAGACCCATCCTCCCACGCCTGAGCTTTGTTGTATTCCTAGTATGTCTTGTAAATGGTCCCCTAGTGTTTCCTGCTCCTAGTGTTTTCGGTTCCTGTAACCTGTATCCTGATCTAGTGCCGTGCTTAGCTGTAGCCGTGCTGTGCTGTATACCACGCCTGTCCTGCTTCCCACGCCTGATGTCTACCTGCTGCCTAGTTCCTGCCAAGCCTGCCTTGCTACTGTCTGAGCTGCCACAGGTACCCTATAAAAAACTATAGACTCTGACCTGCGCCATGTTGGCCAGCTGCCATACTGCCAAGGCGGTATGGCCCAGTGAGTCCACGAACCCTACGTGACAACCTGGTCTGTACTTGAGGATAAAGTAGAACCGTGTGAAGAGCAGCGAACTTGTGGAGGATTTAGTCTCCGGGTAGCTTAAGGGTACTCCAGGTTTTTATGAACCGTATAGATGGTTATAGGATGTTTGGAACCTTCCAGCTGTTATTGCTTTTCCTCCAGAGCTGATTTCACTTCCAGCAGTTCACTGTCTTCAGTGGAATATTTCAATTCTACTGGAGATAACTTTTTGGAGACGAAGGCAGAAGACACATCAGTGGACTATCCCTTTTAGATGGCTTATGAGACAACATGGCTCCTACACCCACTGAAAAAGCATCCACCTCGACAAAGCAAGGCCTTAGATTACCCGGGTGAAAAATAATTGGAGCAGCCACAAAGCAGGCTTTGAGCTTGATCGAAGGCGTTTACTGCTGCTTTAGGCCAAGCGTGACAAATGCATCTTTTAAATGTGAGTGTGATAAGAGTAGCTCTTAGAGAAGAGAAGTTGTGAATACATTTTCAGTAATAGTTGGCACATCCCAGAAAGCATTGCAACGCTTTCAAACCTATAGGACAAGGCCAGCAAAGGATGGCAAACACCCTATATGGGTCCATCTTCAAACCCTAGGTGGAGATGATGTACTCAATGAAGGGAAGCTGAGATCTTTCAAAATAAGCTCCAGATTTGCATAGAGCACATTCTCACAAAGGTCTCATTGATAAAATGTTGTAAGATGGCCAAAGCATTACCAAGCCTGATGGGCATGACCAGTTATTCGGAATGTAGACGCAGCCAAGGCAAGCCCAACTAGACGAAATGGGTTGCAGATGGTAGATCCAGAAAGGTAAGCTTCTTATGATGTAACAGACCAACCTGCAACTACCAAGTGAGGTTCAATACTATGCTAGAACTTCTTGAATGGAGGAGCTATACAAAGACGTTAGATGAAGTGGTCCATCCATAAGTAACCAAAAGATCTTCAACTTTTGCCAAATCATAGTCCAGGAAGTTCCCTGTAGCTCCTGGGTCAATGAAAGCTTCAGAGTTAGTGGAGATTCCAGAAGCTTTAAGGCTCCAAGGAAGAAGAATTCTTTACTTGGAGGACTATTAAGTTAGGTCCAAGGTGATATTCCCTGTAAAACATTAACCAGGGAGTTCTCTCTGTATGAGAGTACGGATCGTGCAATTCTGGCGTTGATGACCTTTCTTACTGCATAAAAGGCGCAAGCCCTGAGACAATCTCCTGTACCTCCCCTCTGACAACAAAGCAGTGTGGCCCACTTGCGTAGGCTCATCCGCATCAGGTGGCACTGTGGATGCAGAAGGCACTGGTGGATTATTGAAGCCAGGAGATAGAAGTGGAAAGGGACGTTACTTCAGAGCCCTCTTTCTGAAGCGGATGCCAATTCAAGTGGCTAGAGTGATAATGTAATCCAGGGAAGAGGACATCTTTTGTCGAGCTAGTCATCTTTGATGCCTGCCAACCCCTTTCAGAAAGCAGCCACCAAAGCTTCGCTGTTCCAGGATAAGTCCAAAGCCATGGTGCGGAATTTGATGGCATGTTACCCAATCGAAGATGATTCCATGCACACAACCATAGACTTCATCCGTAATTGCGGATTGTAATTACGGTCTGCAATTTACGGACCCATTCATTTCTATTGACCACGGACACCTTCCCGTATATTTGCGGGAAGGTGTCCGGGCCATAGAAAGCCACTGCAAAAGATAGGTCCTATCTTTTTCTTTTTACAAACCGTGCTCCCATACTTTATATGGGAGCATGGGTCGAAAATGCAGGTGGCTGTCCGCAGCTGCTAGCGGCCAGCCATGCCCGTAATCACGGACTGTGATTACGGGCACAGCAGTGTGCATGAGACCTAAGGCAGAACATCGCATAAGTAGCAGTGGATGTGCATCCAGGTTCCTCAAAGATCCTATGGAACTTCACCAGGAAAAGTTGCAGTGAAGAGATGGCAGGGAGATTAAGTTACCAGAAAGGATGACACCTGAGCCAGGGCTTCTCCAAATAGCAGAGAAATAATATAGGCAACTTTTTCCTGATTGGAGGGAAATTGTGCAGCACAAAGTTCAAAATTGATAGTACAGTGGATAAAAAAAGCCCCGACAAAACAATTTCTGGGCAATATGCCACGGCATTACATGATGTAAATATGCTTTTAAAGGCATGGGGGGGGGGGGGGGGGGATATATAACTTGGTCCCTCAAGTTGCAATGGCTTCAGGTTACAATATTTTCAACATGCAATAGTATTTCCTGGGCCATTGTAACTTGAAATTTCATTCAACATACAATGTCGCAAAATGTCTGGATCTCGGGCTTGTGTGATTGGAAGATCCAACCAATAAGTATGGGCACATGTCTAGTAGCGCCTCTCTACAGTACAGTACTGAATGTCCTGTACTGATCTTTACCTGCGCCAGAATGAGTTGCTACTTTAGACACCAGATGAGCTCCATGTTATATTTCAGGTACACTTTACACATACAGACTCCTAAAGAAGCTCCTGTCCTCATTGTAGAAAGAGATTTACACCTTCCAGCAGCTACAGTATTTCTGACTTTTATATGTGAGTACTTGCTTTATCTGTAATAGTTATCTGCTCAATCATCTTTTTTTCTTATCTGTGGTTGACATTTGGGGGGCTTTGGAACCAATTCCTAGTTTTCTAAAGAGTTATGGTCTCAAGTTACAATATTTTCAATTTACAATCGTCGCCCCAGAACCAATTAATATTGTAACTTGAGGGACCGCTGTATTGGGATTGCCAGCATTTCGCTAAGGAGCTGGAAAGTATGGGATATGTCCCGTAGCAGTAGATTGAGTAGCTGCTAGAGCCGGTGCGAATACTGTAAAAAGAGAATCAGGTGTAATCTGGAGTGCATCTAGATGGCAGGAGATTCTCAGAACGAACTGGAAAGTCTCATGCTAACACTTACCTTGTTGCAGGACTTGATCAGCGAAGTCGTAAACATCCGTTTGCAGTGCAGTTGCTTGAGCAGCGTAGTTGTTTTCCGTAGCCCGAGTATATTGGTAGGCCAACGTACTTCAATAGTGGAACCTTGAGGCTATAACCAGTCTGGCTCTAACCAAAGTGAGGTGCAGAATTTAAGGGATCCCCCTGTTCTTTACGAGTGATCCCTGCATGAAAGTTTGGACTTAACCAGTTGTGTTCCCCAGGTCGCGGTCCTCAGAGTAGTCACCAATTGGCAGCGACAAACAGCAGCGACGACAGAACTGAAGAGTAGTTAGATGGAGCCATGGGACAGAACCGGAAGATCAATCGGGTGCGACAATCCAGAAGGTGCAAACAAAGGCAGGATCAGAGTTCAAACCAGGAGTCAAAACCAGGATATACACGGAAGAAAGGAAATCAAAAAAGCAAGGCAATAGGCAAAATCCAGGGAAGAGCAGGGTCAAACACAGGCAGTCAATATAGGTATATGAAGGGCTAGAAGAATTGTCTGTATAGAAACTAATAATCAGGTAATGAATGACAGAGCTGGCTGACTTTAAATAAAAGGCCCCGATGACATCATCAGAAGCAGCACAGCAGTAAGCATTCCGTTGCACAGCAACAGACCACAGGAAGAGAAAGAAAAACCCGACTTTTCTGCAGTAATAGGTTGACAGAGAACCAAAGCAGTTGACAGAGAGACAAATTCCTGGACAGGTATATATGTAATAGGTCTTCAATTTGTTACTGGTCAAATACAAGGACAAGAGCGGAGGAGGGAAACAGTGCAGATGACAGCGCTAACCTGGTGGCAAAAAATACATCATATCTTAAACCAACTTTAATGTCCTTGATATATGTTTTACCGGTCCTCTTTGGTATGTGGCAATTAAGAGATCATGGAATATTTAAGGAAGATAACAGTTTGGCAGAACATCTCCCAGATAAACCTAGATTTATAGATACCCATACCCCTAATCTGGAGTTTTATAGAGCCAGAAAAGTGAGAATCTACTTTAAGTACTTTACCAGGTTTTTTATGAGGTGGCACATGTGTGTCTTGTAGGACTTGCCAAACTAATACTAGAACGATGTGCAGAAGAACTGGATTATTTGTCGGCGCTGCCCCTACAAGTAAGAAACAGAGAACTCTTCTTAAAGAATGTTGATTTTAATTTGCAAAAATTTCAGAATTGTGTGTTTTGTGCTCGAACAGAGTACTTAGGTTCAGAACATTGTCATTCCAATGACATTACAATTGTTTTAAAACATCTGAAAGTGCGTTTGATGGATGTGTTAAAGAGTATATCATCAAGGCCCAAGTGGCCTGACATTTATGAGGATTGATATTGGAAAAGGGGACTGGGGAAGGGGCAACCATGTACACAGAATTTCCAAGATTCACAGTGGATCTACGAATGTGATTCTTTAGCACCTTAAAGAGGCTCTGTCACCAGATTATAAGTGCTCTATCTCCTACATAATCTGATCAGCGCTGTAATGTAGATTACAGCAGTGGTTTTTAATGTGAAAAACGATCATTTTTGAGCAAGTTATGAGCAATTTTAGATTTATGCTAATTAGTTTCTTAAAGACCAACAGGGCGTGTTTTTACTTTTGACCAAGTGGGCGTTGTACAGAGAAGTGTATGACGCTGACCAATCAGTGACCAATCAGCGTCATACACTTCTCATTGTTCCAGCCCATTGTTACAGCGTGATTGTGCAGTGAAAGAAGCTGGGCTGGAACAATGAGAAGTGTATGACGCTGATTGGTCACTGATTGGTCAACGTCATACACTCCTCTGTACAACGCCTACTTGGTCAAAAGTAAAAACATGCCCAGTTGGTCATTAAGAAACTAATTAGCATAAATCTAAAATTGTTCATAACTTGCTCAAAAATGATCCTTTTTCACATTAAAAACCACTGCTGTTATCTACATTACAGCGCCGATCAGATTATGTAGGAGATAGGGCACTTATAATCTTGTGACAGAGCCTCTTTAAGGCCGAGTTCCCACTTAGCTTAAACGCTGCGGAATTTCCGCAAAGGAATTGTGTGCAGAAATTTCGCAGCATTTACAGTAGCAGCAAAGTGGATGAGATTTAGAAAATCTCATGCCCATGCAGCGGAAAAAACCCGCAGCGTAAAAGTTAATAAATTTACCTGCGGTGCGGTAATTAAATAAAGTTTTTATTGATTTTCCGTTGCGGGTTTTCCCCATTGTATTTAATGGGGATGCAAAACCCGCAACAGAAAGCCAAGTGTTGCGACTTTTAATGCGTGTTCGCAGCAATTACGCTGCAAAAATCGCAACTACGGAAAAAAAAATATCATACTTACCCAGAACGCCCTCCTTTTTACTGCTGTCCGGCCTACTGGGATGACGTTTCATCCCACTTTACCACTGCAGCCAATCACAGGCTGCGACGTCACATGGCCTGAAACTTCACCTGAGCAGACATCAAAGGAGGGAGGGGGTAAGTATGAACGGCTTTCTTCGGCAGTGGATATTCCGTTCGAAAAACCGCACCACAAAGTGGTGCAGTTTCTCGAACGGAATGTCCTGCGGGTTCCAGGACGGACATGCTGCGTGAGTTTTACGCAGCGTATCCGCCCGTGGGAACCCGGTCCAAGGGCTTATTGTAGCTATTTGTATTCTCTTGTGAGCTGTGTGAGGGTCAGTTAGGAATTACAGTAGTAGTATATCTATTCTCCGTCTGGCTTTCACAATCTACCATGCACACTATACGTCTGTTCTCTCTGCGTAATAGTATTTTTCACATTTCAATTTTTTTTGCCAGTATTGTGTGTAGATAGTACGTTTCCCTACTGTTCTTATGTCAGTATGTGACACGGTCCCAGCTGGCAAGCTCCGCACAATCTGGGAGGAAGGCGACGTATGGACTGATAACATGCAGCAGCGCTCAGCTCTCTTAGATGTCGCACGGAGGGAGGGATTTTATTTTTTTTACACATATTAGTTTCAAAGGCCCTCATATTCTTATTTAATAAGGCTATCTAAAAAAAATATATATAGTCCCGGACAATCCCTTTAAGCCTTAAAGGAAATGCATCACCTATATTTTATAATTAAAATCAAATACTGGAATATATGTTTATTTTCTAGTCTGTTTCTATTTTCTCTCATTACTCATTTTCTTTTATTATATATCCTGTACAAGATTATGGGGGCAGCAATCTTGCCTGAGCTGCTGCTCTGCTCTGTAAATAGCAGTTTAGAGATTTGCTGTACCGCAGCCACATGGACATAAACGTGTGTCTGGAGATGACTCACTAACTTCTATGGGAGAGTTTTGTGTGCATAGGTCACTGTATATGGAGGGGGAGGAGGTCAGCTGTGTCTCTCAATTCAGCTAAAGGCCCTGTTCACACAGAGTTTTTTTACACGTGTTTTTTGACGCGGAAAAAACATTGGAAAATGTGCCAAAAAACGGCTGAAAATGCCTTCCATTGATTTCAATGGGAGGCGGAGGCTTTTTTTCCCCGCAAGCGGTGAAAACAGCTCGCGGGAGAACGAAGCGACATACAGTATCTTCGGGCATTTACGTCTTTGACCTCCCATTGACATCAATGGGAGGCAGAGAAAGCATTTTTCGCAGCGTTTTTGCCGGCGGCGCTCAATGGCCGCGGGCGAAAAACGCGTCAAACAGACAGAATTTTGTGGCTGAATTTTTTTATATAGTGGAGGTGTTACCTTTCATTGTAATCCTGTCTTGATGAGGGGATGATTGTTGACACGTAATCTTACAAAACCGGATGTGTCAGCCTCAGGAGCGTCGCTAGCAGCAGGCATCCAGGGAATAAGCCCCGAATTTTGGGCCAATTGACCCAGATTCCCTGTCAACTTTACCTGCCTCTTCATGAAGCAGATACAGTTGAATACTATGCTCCCTGCTCTACCATTAACTCTGCTGTGGGCGGCTTGGCGCAAGCAGGTGCAATGATCATCAGCTGGGGTCCCGTTCCGTTGTCTTAAAGGCTGCAGGCCTAAATTGGCTTGCAGCCAACAACATGCCGGGACAGGACGCCAACGTAGGCCGGCAAAATAAGAGGATATCATTATGCCTATCTGCTCCGAGTCGCATTATTATTATTATTATTATTATTATTTTAAGGGCCACAATACTGTGAAGGGTACTAAGGAGGCACCAATAATGTTGGGGGGCACTAAGGGGACATCATTACTGTGTTAGGGGCACAAAGGGGGCACTTACTATGTGGGGAATTTAGGGGGCACTATTACAGTGTGCGGTCATTTGGGGGGCACTATTTTTGTATTGGGCACAAAGGAGGGGACTTTTACTGTGTGAAGAGGTACTAAAGGGGCACTATTACAGTGTGCGGCAAAAAGACAGACACTATTACTGTGTGCGGGTACTATAAATATGTAGGGCACTAAGGGGGCACTTAGGGGAGCACTGAGTGAGGCACTGTGTTAAGGATCTGCCAGGCACAGCTTCTGTGTCTACGCCCATAGGTAATCAGTCTGCACCTGCTTCCATGTCTGTGAGACTGACTCCATCTTCCACCACTCAGGATGGCAGGCTTAGGAGTGGGAGAGCCTATCACAGCCTGGCCAGACGGAGCTAGCTCCCGCCCTCTGTCTATTTATACCTGCCTTTCCTGTTCCTCCTTGCTTGTGATTCTTCTCGTTTGGTTTCCTGGCCCTGCTGCAGCTTCTTGAAGTATTTGACCCTGCTTCATATTGACCTCGGCTTGTTCACTACTCTCCTGCTCTGCGTTTGGTACCTCGTACACTCCTGGTTTGACTCGGCTCGTTCACCACTCTTGTTGCTCATGGTGTTGCCGTGGGCAACTGCCCCTTTTCCCTTGCTTCTGTGTACCCTTGTCTGTTTGTCTGTCGTGCACTCATTGAGCGTAGGGACCGTCGCCCAGTTGTACCCCGTCGCCTAGGGCGGGTCGTTGCAAGTAGTCTGGGACTGAGTGGCAGGTAGATTAGGGCTCACTTGTCTGTTTCCTTACCCCCTTCATTACATAATCACAAGCCATATACCTAGTCTACCCTGGTCCTTCACACTACTATGGACCCCCTTGAGACCCTGGCTCAGCAAATGCAGGTTCTCTCCCTACAGGTCCAGGCCCTGGCTCAGAGGGTCAACCAGCCTGATGCTACCATGGTAGTGCCCCTCACCTCACCTCTTGAACCCCACCTCAAGTTGCCTGACCGGTTCTCAGGGGACCGGAAGACTTTTCTCTCCTTTCGGGAGAGTTGTAGGCTCTATTTTCGTTTAAAGCCCCACTCCTCAGGTTCTGAGAGCCAGCGGGTGGGTATAATTATGTCCTGGCTCCAGGAAGGGCCCCAAGAATGGGCCTTTTCCTTGGCTCCTGACGCCCCTGAACTTTCCTCCGTTGATCATTTCTTTTCTGCTCTCGGACTCATCTATGACGAAACTGACAAGACTGCTTTTGCCGAGAGTCAGCTGGTGACCTTACGTCAGGGTAAGAGACCTGTTGAGGAGTATTGCTCTGACTTTAGGAAGTGGTGCATAGCTTCTCGGTGGAATGACCCTGCCTTAAGGTGCCAGTTTAGGTTGGGTCTGTCGAACGCCCTGAAAGATCTGCTAGTTAGTTATCCCTCTTCTGACTCCCTAGACCAGGTTATGGCTTTAGCGGTACGACTTGACCGACGTCTGAGGGAACGACGACTTGAACGTCTTGATGTTTTCTCCTCGGACTCCCCCATGATGCCTCCCGAGGTTCCGTTGCTTCGTTTCTCCCCGGAAGACTCGGAGGTACCTATGCAACTCGGGGCCTCCGTGTCCCCCCAACAACGTAGAGATTTCCGCAGGAAGAATGGTCTCTGCTTCTACTGTGGGGATGACAAGCATCAAGTGAACAACTGTCCTAAGCGTAAGAATGCAGCCGGAGAACTTCCACGCTTAAGTGATCATCAGGGAGGTTACTTGGGCGCACAGGTATTTCCCGTAAATATGAAACGTAATAAAATCTTGCTTCCCTTTCAGGTCTCTTTTGGGGGTAGGTCTGCTACCGGCAGTGCCTTCGTGGATTCAGGGTCTTCTGCTAATATCATGTCTGTGGAATTTGCTATGTCTCTAGCTATGCCTTTGATTGATTTGCCTAAACCTGTCCCGGTAGTGGGTATCGACTCCACTCCTCTTGCTAATGGTTATTTTACACAGCATACCCCTGTTTTTGAACTCCTTGTTGGCTCCATGCATTTGGAGCAGTGCTCTGTACTGTTAATGCAGGGATTATCGTCTGATTTGGTTTTAGGCCTACCCTGGTTGCAGTTGCATAATCCCACGTTTGGCTGGAATTTTGGGGACTTTACCAAGTGGGGTAATGAATGCTTGACATCATGTTTTTCTGTTAATTCTATTTCTCCCCCTGAGGTGGTGAACATGCTACCTGAGTTTGTTCAGGACTTCGCCGATGTTTTCTCTAAGGAGGCCTCCGAAGTGTTACCTCCTCATAGAGAATATGATTGCGCAATCAATTTGGTACCAGGAGCTAAGCTCCCTAAGGGTAGGATATTTAATCTCTCTTGTCCCGAACGTAAAGCCATGAGAGAGTATATCCAGGAATGCCTGGCCAAGGGTTACATTCGCCCCTCTAATTCTCCGGTAGGTGCTGGCTTCTTCTTCGTAGGGACGAAGGATGGTGGTCTAAGGCCATGCATTGACTACCGAAGCTTGAATAAGGTCACTGTAAGGAACCAGTATCCCCTTCCTCTGATTCCTGATCTCTTTAATCAGGTTCAGGGGGCCCAATGGTTCTCTAAGTTTGATCTACGGGGGGCGTATAACCTTATCCGCATCAAAGAGGGGGATGAGTGGAAGACTGCGTTTAACACGCCCGAAGGTCATTTCGAATACCTCGTCATGCCCTTTGGGTTGTGTAATGCTCCCGCGGTCTTCCAGAATTTCATAAATGAGATTTTAAGAGACTACCTGGGGTTATTTCTTGTAGTGTACCTTGATGACATACTTGTGTTTTCCAAGGACTGGTCCTCCCACATTGAGCATGTCAGGAAGGTGCTCCAGGTCCTTCGAGAAAACAAACTGTTTGCTAAGACCGAAAAATGTGTGTTTGGGGTGCAGGAGATACCATTTTTGGGCCAAATCCTCACTCCTCATGAATTCCGCATGAACCCCGCCAAGTTCCAGGCTGTGGCGGAATGGGTGCAACCTGCCTCCCTGAAGGCGTTACAGTGCTTCCTGGGGTTCGCTAATTATTACAGGAGGTTTATTGCTAACTTCTCGGTCATCGCTAAGCCTCTTACGGATATCACTCGCAAAGGTGCTGATCTCCTCCACTGGCCTCCTGAGGCTGTCCAGGCTTTTGAGGTCCTTAAGAAGTGCTTTATCTCGGCCCCGGTGCTGGTTCAGCCCAACCAAATGGAGCCATTTATCGTGGAGGTTGACGCGTCCGAGGTGGGAGTGGGGGCTGTCTTGTCCCAGGGTACCAGGTCCCTCACCCATATCCGTCCCTGTGCCTACTTCTCCAGGAAGTTTTCACCCACTGAGAGTAACTATGATATTGGCAACCGCGAACTCTTAGCCATTAAATGGGCATTTGAAGAGTGGCGCCACTTCCTGGAGGGGGCTAGGCACCAGGTAACGGTCCTTACCGACAACAAGAATCTGGTTTTCCTAGAATCTGCCCGGAGGCTAAACCCGAGACAAGCTCGTTGGGCGTTATTTTTTACCAGATTCAACTTTGTGGTTACCTATAGGGCTGGGTCTAAAAATGTTAAGGCTGATGCACTGTCACGTAGCTTCATGGCCAGCCCTCCTTCGGAGGAAGATCCTGCTTGTATTTTGCCTCCAGGTATAATCATTTCCGCTATTGATTCTGATTTAGTCTCTGAAATTGCGGCTGATCAAGGTTCAGCTCCCGGGAGCCTTCCTGAGAACAAGCTGTTTGTTCCCCTGCAATTCCGGCTAAGGGTACTTAGGGAAAATCATGACTCTGCACTATCTGGCCATCCAGGCATCCTGGGTACCAAGCACCTCATTGCCAGAAACTATTGGTGGCCTGGGTTGCCTAAAGACGTTAAGGCCTACGTCGCCGCTTGTGAAGTTTGTGCTAGGTCCAAGACTCCCAGGTCCCGACCAGCAGGCTTACTATGTTCTTTGCCCATTCCCCAGAGACCTTGGACCCATATCTCCATGGATTTTATAACCGATTTGCCTCCATCTCAAGGCAAGTCGGTGGTGTGGGTTGTAGTAGACCGCTTCAGTAAGATGTGCCACTTTGTGCCCCTCAAAAAACTACCCAATGCTAAGACGTTAGCTACCTTGTTTGTCGACACATCCTGCGTCTCCATGGGGTCCCTGTCAATATTGTTTCTGATAGAGGGGTACAATTTGTTTCATTGTTTTGGAGAGCCTTCTGTAAAAAGTTGGAGATTGATCTGTCCTTCTCCTCTGCCTTCCATCCTGAAACTAATGGCCAAACTGAGAGGACTAATCAGTCTCTAGAACAATATTTAAGGTGTTTTATCTCTGACTGTCAATATGATTGGGTCTCATTCATTCCCCTCGCCGAATTTTCCCTTAATAACCGGGTCAGTAACTCGTCAGGGGTCTCCCTCTTTTTCTGTAATTTTGAGTTTAATCCACGGTTCTCTTCCGTTTCACCTGGTAGTTCCAACAATCCCGAGGTAGAGGTCGTTCATCGAGAACTGTGCACAGTCTGGGCTCATGTTCAGAAGAACCTAGAGGCGTCCCAGAGCATACAAAAAACTCAGGCAGATAGAAAACGTTCTGCTAACCCCTTGTTTATGGTCGGGGATCTGGTGTGGCTATTGTCTAAAAATTTGCGCCTTAAGGTCCCGTCCAAGAAGTTTGCTCCCCGGTTTATAGGGCCGTACAAGGTCATTGAAGTCCTCAATCCTGTCTCCTTCTGACTGGAGTTGCCCCCATCTTTTCGAGTACATGACTTGTTCCATGCCTCCCTCCTTAAACGCTGCTCCCCATCCTTGGCTCCCTCGAGGAAACCTCCAGTCCCTGTTCTCACCCCTGAGGGGGCAGAATTCGAGGTGGCCAAGATTGTGGACAGCAGGATGGTCAAAGGCTCCCTCCAGTACCTGGTCCATTGGAGAGGATACGGGCCTGAGGAGGTTTCACCTTCGTTTCCCCAGTAAACCAGGTCCACTTAGAAAGGGTCCGGTGGCCCCTCATAAAAGGGGGGGTACTGTAAAGGATCTGCCAGGCACAGCTTTGGAGTTAACGCCCATAGATAATCAGTCGGCACCTACTTCTATGTCTGTGAGACTGACTCCATCTTCCACCACTCAGGGTGGCAGGCTTAGGAGTGGGAGAACCTATCACAGCCTGGCCAGACGGAGCTAGCTCCCGCCCTCTGTCTATTTATACCTGCCTTTCCTGTTCCTCCTTTGCTTGTGATTCTTCTTGTTTGGTTTCCTGGCCCTGCTGCAGCTTCTTGTACCATTGTCCTTGCTTCATATTGACCCCGGCTTGCTGACTACTCTCCTGCTCTGCGTTTGGTACCTCGTACACTGCTGGTTTGACTCGGCTTGTTTACTACTCTTTTGCTCTGCGTTTGGCACCTCGTACTCTTCTGGTTTGACTTGGCTTGTTCACTTCTCCTGTTGCTCACGGTTTTGCCGTGGGCAACTGCCCCTTTCTCCCCTAGCTCTGTGTACCCTTGTCTGTTTGTCTGTCGTGCACTTATTGAGCGTAGGGACCGTCGCCCAGTTGTACCCCGTCGCCTAGGGCGGGTCGTTGCAAGTAGGCAGGGACTGAGTGGTGGGTAGATTAGGGCTCACTTGTCTGTCTCCCCACCCCCGTCATTACAAGAACGGTATCTACCATTATATGGTCAATGTGTGTGATTTTATTCATATTTATGATAGTTATATGTCCTGGTGTGGAGTTATTTGGTGACTATTGTTCAGTTATGCTATTATATATACACATTATATGTAATGGCAGGAAGGAGGTGAAGGGAAAGTGAGCCCTAATCTACCCACCGCCCTGTCCCTGCCTACTTGCAACGACCCGCCCTAGGCGACGAGGTACAACTGGGCGGCGGTCCCTACGCTGGCTAAGTGCACAGGAAGACAAACAGGGAACACGCAAGGGAAGGGGCAGTAGCCACGGAACGCCACGAGGAAACGGGGCGGCGAACGAACAGTCAGGACCAGGACGAAGTGAGTACACCCGAGCAGGCACAGAGACAGAAGCAAGCCAGGGCAAGCAAGCAGGTCAAGCAGAACTGCAGCAAGGCAGAAGCACGGCAGAAGCAGGCTGGAGCAAGCAGCAGAGGCCAGGAATCCAAAAGAATTACAAGCACTGAGGGAGAGCACAGGGCAGGTAATAAAGGGCAGGGGGCGGAGCTAACTCCGAGAGACCAGGCCGCGATAGGCTCTCCCACTCCTGAGCCTGCCACCCTGGTTGGTGGGAGATGGTGTCAGTCGAGCAGGTCTGGCCTCAGGTGTGGATTGATTAATCCCAGGAGTATAGCTAGATGAAGTACCTGGCAGATCCCTAACAGTACTCCCCCTTTTATGAGGGGCCACCGGACCCTTACTAAGGGGACCCGGTTTAGTGGGGAAGAGGAGGTGGAACCTCCTGATCAATACCCCAGCCTGAACATCACGGGCAGGTACCCAAGTCCTCTCCTCCGGCCCGTATCCTCTCCAATGGACCAGGTACTGGAGGGAGCCCTGGACCATCCTACTGTCCATAATCTTGGCCACCTCGAATTCCACCCCCTCAGGGGTGAGAACGGGAACAGGAGGTATCCTCGAGGGGGACCAGGACGGGGAGCAGCGTTTAAGGAGGGAGGCATGGAAGACGTCATGTATGCGAAAGGATGGGGGGAGCTCCAGACGGAAGGATACAGGGTTGAGGACTTCAATGATCTTATAAGGTCCAATAAATCGGGGAGCAAACTTCCTGGACGGGACCTTAAGGCGCAAGTTCCTGGACGACAACCAGACCAAATCCCCGACGACAAACCGGGGGTTAGCAGAACGTCTACTATCCGCCTGAATCTTTTGTGCGCTCTGGGACGCCTCTAGGTTCTTCTGAACCTGGGCCCAGACAGTGCACAGTTCCCGATGAACCTCCTCTACCTCAGGATTATTGGAACAACCAGGGGAGACGGAGGAGAACCTTGGGTTAAACCCGAAATTACAGAAAAACGGGGAGACACCTGACGAGTTACTGACCCGGTTATTCAGGGAAAATTCAGCAAGGGGAAGGAATGAGACCCAATCGAATTGACAGTCAGAGATGAAACACCTTAAATATTGTTCCAGGGATTGGTTGGTCCTTTCCGTTTGGCCATTAGTTTCGGGATGGAAGGCGGAGGAGAAGGACAGATCAATCTCCAACTTTTTACAAAAAGCTCTCCAAAATAAGGAAACAAATTGTACCCCTCTGTCAGAAACGATATTGACTGGGGCCCCATGGAGACGCAGGATGTGTTTCACAAACAAAGAAGCTAACGTCTTGGCGTTAGGTAGCTTCTTAAGGGGCACAAAGTGGCACATCTTGCTGAAGCGGTCGACTACCACCCACACCACCGACTTGCCCTGAGATGGAGGCAAATCGGTGATAAAATCCATGGAGATATGGGTCCAAGGTCTCTGGGGAATGGGCAAGGAACGTAGTAGGCCCGCAGGTCGGGACCTAGGGGTTTTGGACCTAGCGCAAACCTCACAAGCGGCGACGTAAGCCCTAACATCTTTAGGCAACCCAGGCCACCAATAGTTTCTGGTAATGAGGTGTTTGGTGCCCAAGATGCCAGGATGACCAGATAGAGCGGAGTCATGGTTTTCCCTGAGTACCCTCAGCCGGTATTGCAGGGGAACAAACAGTTTGTCCCCAGGGGCGTTCCCGGGAGCTGCACCCTGATCAGCCGCGATATCAGAAGCTAAATCAGAATCCGTGGCAGAGACGATTATACCAGGGGGTAAAATACAAGCGGGATCCTTCTCGGAAGGAGGATTGGCCATGAAACTACGTGACAGAGCGTCAGCCTTAATATTCTTGGACCCAGCCCTATAGGTAACCAAGAAATTAAATCTGGTAAAGAATAGTGCCCACCGAGCTTGTCTAGGATTAAGCCTCCGGGCCGATTCTAGGAAAACCAGATTCTTGTGATCCGTAAGGACCGTTACCTGGTGTCTGGCCCCCTCCAGGAAGTGCCGCCACTCCTCAAAAGCCCATTTAATGGCTAGAAGTTCGCGGTTACCAATATCATAGTTACTCTCCGTGGGCGAAAACTTCCTAGAGAAGTAAGCACAGGGGCGGAGATGGGTGAGGGAGCTGGTACCCTGGGACAAGACGGCCCCTACTCCCACCTCGGAAGCGTCAACCTCCACAATAAATGGCTCCTCTTGGTTGGGCTGAATCAGCACGGGGGCCGAGATAAAGCACTTCTTGAGAGTCTCAAAGGCCTGGACGGCCTCAGGGGGCCAATGGAGGACATCGGCACCCTTGCGGGTAAGGTCCGTAAGAGGCTTAGCGACGACCGAGAAGTTGGCAATAAATCTCCTGTAATAGTTGGCGAACCCTAAAAAACACTGTAACGCCTTAAGGGAGGCAGGTTGGACCCATTCCGCCACAGCTTGAACCTTGGCAGGGTCCATGCGGAATTCATGAGGAGTGAGGATTTGCCCTAAAAATGGTATCTCCTGTACCCCAAAGACACATTTTTCAGTCTTAGCAAACAGATTATTCTCCCGAAGGACCTGGAGCACCTTCCTGACATGCTCCACGTGGGAGGACCAGTCCTTGGAAAACACCAGTATGTCATCAAGGTACACAACAAGAAAATTACCCAGGTACTCTCTCAGGATTTCATTAATAAAATTCTGGAAGACAGCAGGGGCATTACACAACCCAAAGGGCATGACCAGGTATTCGAAATGACCCTCGGGTGTGTTGAACGCAGTTTTCCACTCATCCCCCTCTTTGATGCGGATAAGGTTATATGCCCCCCGTAGATCGAACTTAGAAAACCATTGGGCTCCCTGAACCTGATTAAAAAGATCCGGAATCAAAGGAAGTGGGTACTGGTTCCTTACGGTGACCTTATTCAGGTTACGATAATCAATGCACGGCCTAAGACCACCATCCTTCTTCCCCACGAAGAAGAAGCCAGCACCTACAGGAGAAGTCGAGGGGCGAATGAAACCCTTGGCCAGGCATTCTTGGATATACACCCTCATCGCTTCACGTTCAGGACATGAAAGATTAAATATCCTACCCTTAGGAAGCTTGGCACCAGGCACCAAATCGATAGCGCAATCGTAATCTCTATGGGGGGGCAACACCTCGGAGGCCTCCTTAGAAAACACATCGGCGAAGTCCTGAACAAACTCAGGAAGCGTGTTTACCTCCTCCCGGGGAGAAATAGTGTTAACAGAAAGACATGACATAAGACATTCATTACCCCATTTGGTGAGATCCCCAGTATTCCAATCAAATGTGGGATTATGCAACTGCAACCAGGGAAGACCTAATACCAGATCAGACGATAATCCCTGCATCACCAGTACAGAGCACTGCTCCAAATGCATGGAGCCAACCAGGAGTTCAAAAACAGGAGTATGCTGAGTAAAATAACCATTAGCAAGAGGAGTGGAGTCGATTCCTACTACAGGGATAGGATAAGGTAAATCAATACAAGGCATCTTTAGAGACATAGCAAAATCCACAGACATGATATTAGCAGATGAGCCAGAATCCACGAAAGCACTGCCCGTGGCAGACCGGCCAGCAAACGAGACCTGAAAGGGAAGCAAAATTTTATTGCGTTTCACATTAACGGGAAATACCTGTGCGCCCAAGTGACCTCCCCGATGATCACTTAGGCGCGGAAGTTTTCCGGCTTCTTATTCTTGCGCCTGGGGCAGGTGTTCAGTAGATGCTTGTCGTCCCCACAGTAGAAGCAGAGACCATTCATTCTGCGAAACTCTCTACGTTGTCGAGGGGACATGGAGGCCCCGAGTTGCATAGGTACCTCCGAGTCCTCCGTGGAGGGGCGAGGAGACGGGACCTCGGGGGGAATCACAGAAAAGTCAGAGGGGAGCACACTGAAGCGTTCAAGCTGACGTTCCCTGAGACGTCGGTCAAGTCGTACTGCTAGGGCCATAACCTGGTCAAGGGAGTCAGGCGAGGGGTAGCTAACCAGCAGATCCTTCAGGGCGTCAGATAATCCTAACCTAAACTGGCACCTTAGGGCCGGATCGTTCCACTGAGAAGCTACGCACCACTTCCTAAAATCAGAACAGTATTCCTCAACCGGTCTCCTACCCTGACGTAAGGTCACCAGCTGACTCTCGGCTAAAGCAGTCCTGTCAGTCTCGTCGTAAATGAGTCCGAGGGCAGAGAAAAAACGATCAACAGAGGAAAGTTCAGGGGCGTCAGGAGCCAAGGAGAAGGCCCACTCTTGGGGCCCTTCCTGGAGTCGGGATATGATGATACCCACCCGCTGGTTCTCGGAACCTGAGGAGTGGGGCTTTAGGCGGAAATACAGTCTGCAACTCTCCCGGAAGGAGAGAAACGTCTTACGGTCCCCTGAAAACCGGTCAGGTAACTTGAGGTCGGGTTCTAGAGGTGAGGTGAGGGGTACTACTAAAGCAGCGTCACCCTGATTGACCCTTTGGGCCAGGGCCTGGACCTGTAGGGAGAGGCCCTGCATCTGCTGGGTCAGGGTCTCAAGGGGGTCCATGATAGCGTCAGCGTAGGAGAAATGGTAGACTAGGTAAGGGCTTGTAATTGGCTTGTAATTATGTAATGGCAGGAAGGAGGTGAAGGGAAAGTGAGCCCTAATCTACCCACCGCCCTGTCCCTGCCTACTTGCAACGACCCGCCCTAGGCGACGAGGTACAACTGGGCGGCGGTCCCTACGCTGGCTAAGTGCACAGGAAGACAAACAGGGAACACGCAAGGGAAGGGGCAGTAGCCACGGAACGCCACGAGGAAACGGGGCGGCGAACGAACAGTCAGGACCAGGACGAAGTGAGTACACCCGAGCAGGCACAGAGACAGAAGCAAGCCAGGGCAAGCAAGCAGGTCAAGCAGAACTGCAGCAAGGCAGAAGCACGGCAGAAGCAGGCTGGAGCAAGCAGCAGAGGCCAGGAATCCAAAAGAATTACAAGCACTGAGGGAGAGCACAGGGCAGGTAATAAAGGGCAGGGGGCGGAGCTAACTCCGAGAGACCAGGCCGCGATAGGCTCTCCCACTCCTGAGCCTGCCACCCTGGTTGGTGGGAGATGGTGTCAGTCGAGCAGGTCTGGCCTCAGGTGTGGATTGATTAATCCCAGGAGTATAGCTAGATGAAGTACCTGGCAGATCCCTAACATTATATATGTACATTAGTGTTTATGATGAGGCACATTATTTAGGGGCAGGGCTGATGCATCTATGGATATGGGTTCCAGGCCCCACATCGCTCATTTTCATCATAAAGTAATATCCATTCACTTCTGTGGAAGTTACGGAAACAGCGTAGCTCAACGAGCTTAACTTTTTCTTTAATCCCAGGTCACCTTGCCACTGAGCCTCCGATTGGATGTCGCAGTCAGCGGCCATCTCACTAGGTGGGGACAGTGTCAAGGGACCCCAGATCTCAAGATATATGCAAGTCCTAGAGCTGGGACCCGCATCTATTAGGCATTGATGGCATATTCTATGGAAATGCCGTAAATATCTGAGATTGGAATACCTCTTTAAACAATAAGATTTTCTGAGGATACATTCCCTTTAAGGGGTTAAAAAGTAACCCTTTTTTTTTTTAGTCTCATAATTTTTTTGTGCTTATTTTTTAAATGAAAGTATACAGCTTTTTATATTCTCCTGATTTGATGAGTACATACTTTTTGTGTGTATTGTATTATTTGTTGTATTGCGTTTGCCTTCATGTGCATATTTTTTAGGTGAGTATTTTCATGTATGCGAGTCTTTCTATCTTTGTGGGTATCCATTCCTTCCCACTTTGCTTTATGAGTTTTGCTTCTAATCTCTAGAGACCCAATCAGATTGCTATAAAGAGATTATCTGTATTAAACACAAGTAATATATACACAGCCAGAGCCGTTATGCTCACAAATCGCGTTGCTGATATTAGCAGGCGGAGGCCAGAGACTCTCGCTCCCTCTATAATGCAGTTTGGGGAAAGTAATATCTTTATTGTTTTATGTCCTTTTTAAATATGTATGTGAGTTTCTTAATAAATTAGATGCAGCTTTAAAACTTAAGCTTAGATTATTCAGACAACAATAAATGATTTGCCACCTACTATTTTATATTAATACGTTTATTAGCATGTTTATAGGAAGGAAGGATGCATATAAATATATATATAAATATATATATATATATATATATATATATATATATATATATATATATATATATAAATTATTTTTTTATATTTATTTTAGTCACGTTGACTTTATAAATTTTTAGTTTATTGTAAAATAAAATTGGAGGGTGTATTTTTAGAGGCAGGAGGATGGGGGTGCGTCGTAACAAAGCCAGGTATATAGTATAAAGATGTACTATTAAAAAGAGGGCAGTTATGCAAACTCTAGTTTGTAGAGTAAATATTCATATAGCTGAAAACCGATTATGTTTGTAACTATAACCAGATATTGCTCGAACCATTGCCTAATATTGCGGTATACAACTAGGGATGATTTCATTTGTCCACTCGTTTATATAGCAATGTTGTACTCTGCAGCACATCGCAAGAATCTACTCATTCACACTTCCCCTTGCCCCAGTGGAGTTTACAATCTCATTTGCCTACCATAAATGCACTAGTGGGACAATTTTATGGGAATTTAGTTATTGCTGTATTTTTGGAGTGTGCGATATAAATTGAGTAAATTGAGGAAACCTATTTGAATACAAGACCAAAATATAAATATAATGCATATATTGCACTGATTATATTTAAATCCAAGGCAACAACTTTACTTCTGGTACTGCAGCAGAATGAATGTTTTCTAAATTAATAAAGAAACAAGGTCGGTTTTAGATTAAAAAAAAAAAAATGGACACTTTACTAAGAGTCTTCATCAGCCTAGACAGCTCATGGAACATCTGCGGAAGGTGGAGTGTGATGGCGTAGCCGGTTGACGTAGGACGCCACACCACGCTGCTCTATTTCCTCTGCGCCTCTGCTGATCAGCCTCTAGCGACTCCAGCGTGTCACGTGGAGGGCGCGGAAGGCAGAAACTAGTAATGACAGATGGGAACAGCTGATGCTGATGTTGATGCCAGCTTCTCGTCTCCCCTCTTGGTGAGGCGAGGCTTCCAACTTTCACGCGGCTCCTACTAGCGCAACAGCTGATAAGAGCTCTGCACTCAGACATGTTGCGGCCTTTGGTTCTCACCTATGTAGCCTCAGAACTGGATTAGCCCTACGGCAGGGTGATGACTAGGAGCCAAGGGATAACCATCTAACGGCTCCTTAGAACCAACGCAGCCTCACTTGGGAACAACTTTTCTCCAGGGTATCCGGTAATAGGCAGCGCTAATTTCTACTGCCGTTTCCAACCTGCTGCTTTCCCTTTTCACTGCAGAGGACTTGGAGATGGGTGAGACCAACCCAATGGTCAACAGCACTTTAAAAAATGGAAAGCTTGAGAGTCTGAGTGTCCCATTTATTATATTTATTTTATTATATAATATTTCTTAAAAATAAACTGTCTAAATATACCTGCCTAGAGCTCGCAGAGAATTCCAGCCGAAAAACCGCACCAAATTGTGGGGCAGTTTTTCGGTCAGAACGTCTGCTTTGGAAAACAGTGGTAATAAAAAATCCTATAATTACCCCAAATCATCAAATACGTTGTAAAAATCCTCAGTATTTACGCTACAGGTGGATATACCCTTATGGTGTGACAAGGGGAAAAAAGCACCAATAATTATTGACACTAGCTTGGAGTGAGGATAGGAAGATATGGCAAGAAACAGGATCGCTTAATTCTACACCCCTGTCTTTTAACCCTTATTTTGGAGAAATAGGAAACACTAAAGATGTTAAATAGTGGCATAGGAAGGGTTTAAGCAAGGTTATACAATAGTTTGAAGAGGGTACACCAAAAACACTGGGGAAATTGGGTACGGATACTTTATCACAAATACACTCCTCAACATTTTCACGAAGTACAGTAAAAAATAGTGTAGTACCGTGTTAGCCAGAAACAATATGCAATGTTAAAGGGGCTGTCCACTACCGGACAACTGATGACCTATCCACCGGATAGGTCATCAGTATATCATCGGTGCGGGTACGACACCCGAACCCCGCACTGATCAGCTGCTTGGTAGCCTGTGGGCACCGGATGTTATGGCACATTATGCAATGTACGGAGCCGGAAGCAGTTGGCTCCATACAATGCATAGTGGCCGTGCTGCTGAACTGCAGCTCATGGACGTCCAGTGCCCGGAGGCAGCCGGAGCGGCTTAATGGTGTGGGGTCCTTGTCTCGGACCCCCAAAGAGCATGTACTGATGACCTATCCAGTGGCTAGGTCATCAGTTGTCCGGTAGTGGACCACCACTTTATATACTTTTGTGTCAAAAAAGGCAAAAGTATTGTAGGTATGATAATTTTTATGGTTAGCCAATAAAGTTATGTATGCAAGCTTTCAGAGCACACAGGCTCCGTCTCACAGGCAAGTTTCCAATCTTAAATGTTGTGCTCTATTCTAAGTCATTCATTTGTAAACTTGCTTGAAGAAGGAGCCTGCGTGCTCTGAAAGCTTGCATTTATACATTTTATGGTTAGCCAATAAAGGTATCATACCTACTATACTTTTGTCTTTTTTTACACAAAAGTATTTAACATTGCAAATTCCTCAACATTGAAATTGTAACACCAAGAAGGAAAAGTTTGGGAATTGTAGAAATCACAGGATCAATAGACATGTTAATGATATGCAAATGTTAAAAAAATGGAAACAAAATATTCCAAACATCTTGATTTATTTAGTATCGAGCATGAACGCCACAATCAGAAATACACCCACTTACACGCCTTGGCAGCTATTAATGAGGTTATTAATGGTTGTCCGAGGAATGTTATGCCACGCTGAATGCATTTGGGCACACAAATAATCAAGATTGGCTGATGGCAGCTCTATATGCAACTGCCGACCAGTGACGTCCCAGATGTGCTCGATGGGAGACAAGTCCGGTGATGCTGCAGACCATGGTAGCATGTTTAGGTAGCACGTTTTAACATTGAACAGTGCTGACACCTCGGCCTAGGCGCGTAGCGATCTGCCGGAGTGATAAAACAGCTTCTGGGACACTTTGGAGAAATGGCCGTACTACTAGTCCCACGACCAAATCAATTTAACGCTGAACTGACAGTGTACCTGAAATGAAGACTAGAGGGTTCTGGCTACCATACATTATGCTACCCTACACCATAATCCCGGGAGTAGGACCAGCGTGACGTTCCCTTGTGAAGGCCTCTTCATGGCGTTGCCCACGTGGTCTCCAGACTAATCTCCAGCTATCATAGTGTCCGAGACAAAAGCGGTACTCATCGCTGATGAGGATAGACCTCCATTCCAGCCTCCATTGCTGTCTTGCTGTGCACCATGATACCGTTTGGGAGTGGTGGCCTGTGGTCAATTGAACACCTGTAGCTGGACATCTGGCTCATAGCCCAATGTCATGCAAACACCTTCTAATGTTTTGTGTCGAAACTGGTTGCCGCCCTTGGGATGTGATGTCCAATTTCACTTGCAGTACACGCCATTCTTCCAATCAGATGATCCGTCCGTGCAGAGGTTTGCCTTCGCACACCTCTAGCTGTCATTCCGGATCATTGTTGTTCTCCTATCCTCCGGGACACGCAACATTGAACAGTGCTGACATCTTGGCCTAGGTGCGTGGCGATATAGGTCTCTCAGTTCAAGGATTCTGTTCCTCTCAGCTTGCGAGCAGTGGTGATAACTGGCATGTGGACAGTAATGAGGCATCGCACAATCATCCCACACCAACTTGATCCAATTTTTGAGGTTTCATCTGGCTAAAAAACTTTGCTTTCAATCTGGCTTTTATGCCCCTCCCACATGGCACAGATTTGAGCTAGGGGCTTGAAAATGTTCTAATTTGCGGATCTTAGCGACACCTGTTACTTCTTAAATTTGCATAACCTTATGGCTTGCCCTTCTTTGTATTGCAATTTACATTTTTAAGGAGTGTAAACACCTATATAAATTCAGACCTCAGACCAGACCTCTAAATTAATTGTTGGCCTATTCTCAGGATAGGCCATCAATTTCTGATTAGTGGGGTTCCAACTACTGGCACTCCCACTGATAAGTTGTTTTGAAGGGGCCACAGCGCTCATGCGATAGCTGCTTCACCTTTACTGTCATTTCTCCTACTGTGAATCGCTTACACACTTGTAGCGGCAGTTCACAGTATCACAGCCTTCTACCATTCACTTAAACGAGCACCACAGCCCTTTCAAAACTGCTAAGGATAGTCCATCATTTTCTAATGACTGGACAACCATTTTAAGTCCCCAGAACCTTTAAATAATCAGACCCCAGACTAGAACCCTAAATTTATCAAATCTCAGACAAGACCCCTTAAATTCATCAGAACCGAGTCCAGACCCCTAAATTAATTCAGAACCAAGTCCAGACTCCTGAAATAATCAGACCCCAGACCATACTCCTACATTTATCAGCCCCTGGACCAGACCCCTAAATAATCAGACCTTAGACTAGAGAAATATATTTATATTTAGACCCCAGACCAGATCCCTGTATATATTTACCCTCAGGGCTTCTCTTCAGCTCCGGGCACCGCCATCCTTGGTCCTGATGCGCCGCACCCGTCCCTCCTGCTGTGTGATCAGCCTCATCACTACAAACTGCATTGTCGCAGAGACTACAAGTGTAGATTTATAATGTTAATCTGTTTTCCCTTAGTCTTAACCACAACACAATAATGGGGTATTTCTGCCCCTGTGTACTATTAGGACAAATGTAATTTTTAATTTAATCAAAGTAAACACTGATTAACTTAGAGCCCCTCCCTACATAAGAACGTCTAGCCCCTTCCACCTTGTGTTTATTATAAAGTAGTAGCGTTAATCAGGGCGGGAAGCTTGTGCTGCTTTTAGGACTAAGGGAAAACAGATTAACATCAGAAATCTACACTTCCCTTATGTCCTACCAGCAGCACAATAATGGGGATTTACCAAGAAGTAACCCAATAGGGAGGGCCCTCTTGTCTGGTGGAACTCAAAATTGACCGCTCAAAAGCCATCGCCATGGATAAACAAAAATTCTGCCTATTAGGATTGATAAATATTAAGTGCGTGCTCCAGACTGCACAGCATATCTGATCCAGCTGGATCAGACTTTTTCAGCCCAAGAGGTGGACACTGCTCTTATAGAGTGGGCTCTAGAAAAATGAGGTGGATCAGAATTCTAATAATGTAAACCAGACTCCTTCAACCCAGTGTAGGTTTGGTGGATTTTAAACCATTTGTTTCTTTCAGGAAACAATAAATAAATTCTCAACCTTCCTGATTTCTTACTTCAAGCCAAATAGGTGTCAAGACAACAGGACAGATCTAGGAATGGAGATTACATTCTTCAGATCTAGGAAGGAAGACTCGTGCCAGAACACTGAAAGGAAGCTGACCTGATTACAGGTTACAAATGAGGGAACTTTGGGAGTGAAGTTTGGCAGTAGCCTTAAAGAGGCTCTGTCACCAGATTTTGCAGCCCCTATCTGCTATTGCAGCAGATAGGCGCTGCAATGTAGATTACAGTAACGTTTTTATTTTTAAAAAACGAGCATTTTTGGCCAAGTTATGACCATTTTCGTATTTATGCAAATGAGGCTTGCAAAAGTACAACTGGGCTTGTTGAAAAGTAAAAGTACAACTGGGCGTGTATTATGTGCGTACATCGGGGCGTGTTTACTACTTTTACTAGCTGGGCGTTCTGATGAGAAGTATCATCCACTTCTCTTCAGAACGCCCAGCTTCTGGCAGTGCAGATCTGTGACGTCACTCACAGGTCCTGCATCGTGTCGGCACCAGAGGCTACAGTTGATTCTGCAGCAGCATCAGCATTTGCAGGTAAGTAGCTACATCGACTTACCTGCAAACGCTGATGCTGCTGCAGAATCATCTGTAGCCTCTGGTGCCGGTGTCCTCGCTCGTCTGACACGATGCAGGACCTGTGAGTGACGACACAGCGTGATCTCTGGAGAACACGGCTGTGTCTGCACTGCCAGAAGCTGGGCGTTCTGAAGAGAAGTGGATGATACTTCTATACACAACGCCCAGCTAGTAAAAGTAGTAAACACGCCCCGATGTAACACATAATACACGCCCAGTTGTACTTTTACTTTTCAACACACCCACTTGGACTTTTGCAAGCCTCATTTGCATAAATACGAAAATGGTCATAACTTGGCCAAAAATGCTCGTTTTTTAAAAATAAAAACGTTACTGTAATCTACATTGCAGCGCCTATCTGCTGCAATAGCAGATAGGGGTTGCAAAATCTGGTGACAGAGCCTCTTTAACAAGACCATGTCATGGAGGAATCTGATGTACAGATCCACTGATGACTAGGCTTGAAGCTCCCCTATTCTATTGACAGATGTTCTGGCTGGGGCAGACACACCACATGTGCAAACCGTGTAGCCGCACAGGGGACTAGTACATTGCATGTAAGGGACTGAGACAGTGACTCACAGTTATGGGTGTATTGTTGGAGAGACACAACGTGGTGTGCCATGATAAACTATTGGAGGGCATTGAGGCCTATATATATCTCTTGCACGGGGGCTCTCCACCGTCTGTGTCCTCCCCTGATTATGACCAGGAGGAAGTAATCTTTTAGGATAGGTAATTATGTGAGACCTCTTCAGAGGTAGATGAGCATAAACCTCTTAGGACTAAAGCATAGTCCCATTTTGCCACAGGTCTTAGTATGGTAGGTCTCATTCTAGCAGACCATTTCAGGAACCTTTTCACTAAGGGCTTCTGTGACAAGAATCTTACCCAAAAAGGCAGACTGGACTAAATTTGGACCTTTCAGGTCGATAGACTGTCTTTTTATGAATCCTTCCTGCAAGAAGTGTAGGATGTTGTTAATCTGCGGGTTGGAACTATTCACTCCTTGAGTGGACTACCAAGTTGAAAAGATCCATTCGACCATTGTGTAAGCCTTCTTGGTAGATTCAGACCTGGACTGTGAGAAGGTCTTCATAAATTCATTGGAGGGCCGTGAAATCTCCTATTCATAGATCTGATTGTCTCGTATTTGAATTTCTTCTTCCTGAAGAAGCTGAGGTCGATAAATTTCCTTTATTTGCCTGAAGGCATAGGAGACAGGATTACAGGAGAATACACTCCAGTTCCTTTCCCAGGAGTAGGGTCCTCCTCTAGGATCTTACTTTCTGGAGAGGAGACATACAGGGTGAGCTGATATAAAGGAGCAGTATGAGAAATCTTCCCATAGGAAGCGAATGAAAATCTATTGATTAGCCGGACTGCATGATCTTCAACCCCTGGAAAGGTTATACCAAGAAAAAAAAAAATACATATCTGGATTCACAGAAAGTTTGTATAAAACCAACTGATTTAGGCAGTGCAGCACTATGCCCAGTTTAAATAGTGGAAACTGACGCAAAAGAGAGGCGAAACATCACCTACTGCACCCCCAAACAAAGGAACCTAGTTCCCAAAGAGAAAATATTTGAAAGAATAGGATGCAGTCATAAAACAAAAAAAGATGCTTCCCCTTCGTACAAACACTAGTTTTCTCCGGAAAGCTCTTATCTGAGAAACGCTGAAAACTCAGGGTGCCTCCGCCCCAACACATGAAATGTCCCAAGTGCTGGGCAATTAATCGAATTAATTAGATTAATTCGCCCTTAAGGACTCTCACGATTCTGTTTTTTAACAGAATTGTTAAATCGATTCTTCCTGTTGTGCTGCAGGAGGAAGCTCCGCCCCACTCCGCCTCGTCTCTGCCTGGTCCGCCCCGTTCTGTCTCTGCTTCCCCACGGAACTGCTGTTCTGTACTGAACAAAGTGGTACAGTGCGAAACAGCATTTCCACAGGGAAGCAGGGACTCCTCGCATATAGCGATACCGCCCCGCTGTAGATAGCACCACCAGCCCCACTTACCGATCGCATTATACCCCCCCTTGTAGATCGCATTACCCCCCCTTGTAGATAGCACAACCACTCCCCCTTGACGGTCGCATCACCACTTCCCCTTGTAGATCGCATCACACCCCCCCTTGCAGATCGAACCACTACCCCCCCTTTACGATGACATCACACCCCCCTTGTAGATTGCACCACAGTAGCTCCCACTAGGAGCTGAATCCCCGGCCAAAGCGTTGGCAACCTGTGGCCAGGGATTCAGCTCCTAGTGGCAGCTACAGTGGCGACATCTACAAGGAAGAAGGGGGGGGGGGTGCGATCTACATGTCAGGGTGCGATCTACAAGGGAGTGGGGATTGTGCTGCGATCAACAAGGGTGGTGGGGTGAGACCTACATGTGGGGTTGCCTTCTACAAGGGAGGAAAGGTGCTATCTGTAAGGGTTTGTGGCACGATCTACATGGGCACTGTGGCACTATTATGGGGGGGTTTCACTATATGTATGCATTGTGGCACTATTTCACTATATGTGGGCACTGTGGCACTCTGTGGGTACTATGTCACTGTATGTGGGCCCTATGTCACTATATTTGGGAGCTGTGGCACTATGTCACTATATGTGGGCACTGTGGCACTATGTCACTTTATGTGGGAACTGTGGCACTATGTGGGCACTTTCTACAGGGACATTGTGGCAGTCACTACCTACATGGGCACTGCTGTTTTCAGGGGATTAATACAAAACCCTGACAAATGAAATCATTTTTTATTTTTTTTAACGGACATAAAAAACAGACAGTAGGACTGGAAATGGATGGGAATTTGGAGACACTGATGCAAAATGCACATGAAAAACTGATATTTTATCAGTTTTAATGGCCATTATTATTATTTTTTCACTGTCGTGTGAATCCGTCCTTAATGTCTATGATGCCAGGAATCCCGTTCACATATACCGTGATTGGGCTGGGAAATCCGGCGGACACACAGACCGTTTTTCACAGTCCAATCACGGTCATGTGAATCCGGCCTTAATGTCATGTATTAAAACCCTATGGTGGGGCTGGTACTGCACAGGGTCCTGCTCACACTTCATGCACTATAATGTAATCTCGCTCCAGAGTGCCCGCTCGGCGCTAGTGGAAAAAAAACGGAAATAAATAAGAAAATCGAGATTCAAATAGAAAATTGCCCAAAGTGTTGAAAAAAATCTAGATTTAGTTTTGGGCAAAATCTCAAAACGTTCATGTGTATTAGTACAACAACAAGCTAAAACACATTGCATAGCGTTAAGAAATACCCTTTGTACACCTCCCAGTTCAATCTAGGAAGTCCAGCACAACACATGAAAACAGAAACAATGCAGAGCAAACAAGCAGAGCAAACATCCAAGTCCACACAGGACAGAAAACACAAGGTGGGCACTATGTCACTATATGTGAGCCAGACGTCCTTTTGTAGGGAGGGGCTCTAGTTAATTAGTGTTTAATTTGATTAAATTAAAAATTCCATCTGGCCTACTAGTACATTATTGTGCTGATGGTGGTACGTGAGGGAAACTCCATCTTCCCCAGCAATGTGAAATCTTTCTCTATTGAAAAGTAGGGCACTGTTCACACCACGTCTTCATCAACATGGCTAAAGTGGGGGGAGGGGGGGAGACCATATGCAGGATAAGCGCCACTGTAGGTCTGTAGATGACGGGGGAGTGGATATTTTATAACTAGACAAATTTGTAATTCAGAATCCTAGGAAACTTGGGTTAAGTTGGAGCTCTAATAATGCCCTGTTGTATGTCACCCACATTTCCCACAAAACAGTTAGTGTATGTTCACACACTAAACAAAAAACGGCTGTAAAATACGGAGCTGTTTTCAAGGGAAAACAGCCTCTGATTTTCAAATGTTTTTTAAGCATCAAATGTTTTTTGATGCGTTTTTTGAGCCTACTGACCCAATGAAAAACGGCTCAAGAAGTGACATGCACTTCTCAAACGGACACGTAATAAAACGCCCCGTTGGAACGAAACAGTTTTTCCCATTGAAATCAATGGGCAGATGTTTGGAGGCGTTCAGCTTCTGTAATTTCAGCTGAAAAACGGCTGAAAATAAGCTGTGTGAACAGACCCTTAGGCATACCTCCCAACCGTCCCGATTCCGGCGGGACAGTCCCGGTTTCTCACCGCTGTCCCGCCGCCCCGCCCGGTCTTCAAAATGTCCCGCTGGGCGCTGCATCAAAACAGCTGATCGCTGCTGACTGCAGCAGCGATCAGAAGAAGGCAGGAGTCTTGCGGCGGTGTTCTCACTGGGATCAATGCCGGCCCGGGAGTGGACCAGTCCAGTCACCTGACCTGTCATCTGAGCTCACCGGTCAGGTGACTGGACTGATCCACTCCCGGGCTGGCATCGACACCAGTGAGAACGCCGCTGCAAGACTCCTGCCTTCTTCTGACGGGGAGTGAAAGCAGAGTGCATGTGAGGAGGAGGGTCTTTTTTTGCTCCCTGTAGGAGTCGGAATCCCCAATCCCCGGCCGGGGATTGGGGATTCCGCTACAGGAGAAGTGAGTGACTACACTGTCCATATATGGACACAGCGACGTCACTCACTTCTGAAGCGGAATCCCCGACCCTATGGCCGGGGATTCCGCTACAGGAGAAGTGAGTGGCTACACTATCTATATATAGACACAGCGACGTCACTCACTTCTGAGGCGGAATCCCCGACCCTATGGCCGGGGATTCCGCTACAGGAGAAGTGAGTGACTACACTGTCCATATATGGACACAGCGACGTCACTCACTTCTGAAGCGGAATCCCCGACCCTATGGCCGGGGATTCCGCTACAGGAGAAGTGAGTGGCTACACTATCCATATATAGACACAGCGACGTCACTCACTTCTGAGGCGGAATCCCCGACCCTATGGCCGGGGATTCCGCTACAGGAGAAGTGAGTGACTACACTGTCCATATATGGATACAGTGACGTCACTCACTTCTGAAGCGGAATCCCCGACCCTATGGCCTGGGATTCCGCTACAGGAGAAGTGAGTGGCTACACTATCCATATATAGACACAGCGACGTCACTCACTTCTGAGGCGGAATCCCCGACCCTATGGCCGGGGACTCCGCTACAGGAGAAGTGAGTGACTACACTGTCCATATATGGATACAGTGACGTCACTCACTTCTGAAGCGGAATCCCCGACCCTGTGGCCGGGAATTCCTCCCCAGGAGAAGTCAGTGACTACACTGTCCATATATGGACATTGAAGTCAGTGACTTCTCCTTGAAAGGGGGGGGGGGATGGGTGCAACTTACAGGGGGCTGTGTGGCATTACCTACAGGGGACTTGGTGGCATTACATACAGGGAGCTGGGTGGCATTACCTACAGGGGGCTGGGTGGCATTAACTGCAGGGGGCTGGGTGGCATTACATACAGGGGGCTGGGTTGCATTACCTTCAGGGGGCTGGGTGGCATTACCTTCAGGGGGCTGGGTGGCATTACATACAGGGGGCTGGGTGGCATTACCTGCCGGGGGCTGGGTGGCATTACCTGCAGAGGGCTGGGTGGCATTACATACAGGGGGCTGGGTGGCATTACCTGCCAGGGGCTGGGTGGCAATACCTGCAGAGGGCAGGCTGGCATTACATACAGGGGGCTGGGTGGCATTACCTGCAGGGGGCTGGGTGGCATTACATACATGGGGCTGGGTGGCATTACCTTCAGGGGGCTGGGTGGCATTACCTACAGGGGGTTGGGTGGCATTACCTACAGGGGGCTGGGTGGCATTCCCTACCAGGGGGGCTGTGGCATTATGTACAGAGGGCTGTGTGTGGCAACAAATTGAAATGAAATTCATCCGATTTTAAAACGGACAGGGAAAAAAACGCATGCAAAACGGGTCAAAATAGGCCGTTACAAAACGGCAACACGGCCCGGAACGGAATCGGAACGGATGCAAAACGACCGTTTTTATCGTCCGACACTCGGACCCTGTTGTGTGAATAAGGCCTAAGGGGCTGTGTGTTGCGCTACCTACAGGGGAGCTGTGTCTGGAGCTATCTACAGGGGGGCTGTGTCTGGAGCGATCTACAGGGGGCTGTATCTGGAACTATCTACAGGGCGGCTGTGTCTGGCGCTATGTACAGGGGGGCTGTGTGTGGAGCAATATACAGGGGGGCTGTGTGTTGCGCTATGTACAGGGGGGCTGTATCTGGCGCTATGTACACGGGGCTGTATCTGGAGCTATCTACAGGGGGGCTGTGTGTGGCACTATGTACAGGGGGGCTGTGTGTGGAGCTATCTACAGGGGGGCTGTGTGTGGAGCTATCTACAGGGGGGCTGTATATGGCGCTATGTACAGGGGGCTGTGTGGAGCAATCTACAGGGGGGCTGTATGTGTGGAGCTATGTATAGGGGGGCTGTGTGTGTGGAGCTATGTATAGGGAGGCTGTGTGTGTGGAGCTATGTATAGGGGGGCTGTGTGTGGAGCGATCTTGGCTCTGGTGGATGATTTTTCCATTGACCGGTACCAGAGTTACACAACTGGAAAAAAAAATCCCCATCATGCAACTCTGCTACCTGTCAATTGAAAAGTCATCCACCACAGGGTCTCTCTCTTGACTTTCATTGTTCGCAGCCTTTAGGTTTGTCCTGCAGCTGCTGCTGCCGCCGTGATGAGCAAATGTTCTACCCAAGATAGGAAAAGTAACATAAAGACGACATAACCGGATCCATAATATCTGTGATACCCAGACAGTCTAAAGATCCGCAGTGAGAATGAGCGCGCGTTATTTGCAGAAGGATCTGGCCGCGATTTGATGTGTTGATGCCGGATATTGGGCGTGGTTAGGGGACGTGGCATAAAATGTCCCTCTTTTCCGAATTCAAAAGTTGGGAGGTATGCCTTAGGGTATGTTCACGTGGCTTGTATACAGGCTGAATTTGGAGCAGAAAAGCCTCGTTTTCCGCTCCAAAATACACTTGAAATACGCCTGCAAACAGTTTCCTATTGATTTAAATTGGAAATACACAGTGCTGTTTACCTGAGGCTTATTTTTACGCTGCTGAATTAAAAAAAACGCCTCGTAAAAAGGAGCATGTCACTTCTTGAGCCGTTTTAGTAGCTGTTTTTCATTGTGTCAATGGAAAAACAGCTCCAAAAAATCGCCTCCAAAAACTTTTTCAGCTACAAAAACGGCTGAAAATCAGAAGCTGTTTTCCCTTGAAAACAGCTCTGCCATTTTCAGCCGTTTTTGATTTTGCGTGTGAACATACCCTTAGGCCCCATGCACACAACCGTGTTCGGTCCGTAATGTACGGTCCGCATGTCGGCCGTATGTACCGGACCGAACACAGTGCAAGGAGCCGGGCTCCTAGCATCATAGTTATCTATGACGCTAGGTGTCACTGCCTCGTTGCGGGAAAACTGTCTCGTACTGTAATCATGTTTTCAGTACGGGACAGTAGTTCTGTGGACAGGCAGTGACATCTAGCGTCATAGATAAGTATGATGCTAGGAGCCCGGCTCCCTGCAGTGTGCTCGGTCCGGGACATGCGGCCGACATGCGGACCGTATATCACGGACCGAACACGGTCGTGTGCATGGGGCCTTAGGGGCGTATACGCTAATAAATTGACCTGCGGTGCGGAAGTTAAATCCACAGCATGTCAATTTATGCTGAGTTTTTTGTTGCAGGTTTTCCCCATTGAATTCAATAGGGATGCAAAACTGCAACAGAAAGCCAAAGGCTGCGACTTTTGCGGGGGAATTACAGAAAATACTTCTTCCTGCAGTCCGGCCCCCTGAGATGATGTTGCATCCCATGTGACTGCTGCAGCCAATCACAGGCTGCATCGTCACATGGCCTGCAACGTCATCTTAGGAGGCTGGACTATGCGCAGATAAGAGGGAGGGGGTTAAGTATGAAAGTTTTTTTTCTCGCAGCGGAAACGCAGTTTGAAAAACCGCTCCACAATGTGGTGCTTTTTTTTCGGACGGAAGGTGCAGGATCACACACACAGTTTTGATGCCGTTTTTGTCTCAGTATTTTGAGCCATAGACAGCAGTGGATCCATATGGAACAAAATGTATGAAGAAAAGACGGATGCATCTCCTTTCTTTTGTATCCACTCCTGTGTTTGGCTCAAAAACCTGAGCCAAAAACTGCATCAAAACTCTGTATGTGATCCTGGCCTTACTATGTTTTTACGGCCTTTTATTGAATTTTCTTTCTGTACACATCACTTTTGAAGGCCCTGTTCACACAGAGTTTTTTGCAGGCAGAAAAAATCTGCTTCAATTCCTTCAGGAAATTTGAGGCAGATTTGAAACTGCCTGCGCTTTTTTTCTGTGGTTTTCGCGGCATTATTCGCCCGCGGCTATTGAAGCTAATGCAAGGTCCGCGGGCAAAAAACGTAGCGAAAAACCCTCGGAAACTACAGAAGAAAGGACATGCCGCTTTTTTTCCCCCAAAAGTTGCCTGGGAAAAAAAGCTCCTTTGCCTCCCATTCAAATAAATTTTTGGCCGTCTTTTGGCACTGATTCCGAAGCGGGTTCAACGTCAAAATCATCGCCAAAGAACTCTGTGTGAACTGACCCTAAGTTTGTATTTCTTCTGCGTGTAGCTGGTTGCTTTCTCCAGAATTATCCTGCAGCAGACAGACCACTTGGGCTCAGAAGACCCTTTCTTCTATCATAATTTTAGCATATATAAAAATGTACAACAGCAAGTAAAAAACAAAAAAAAACTTTAAATAACAGGAAGAAATTGTAAGGACTGTCACAGCTACTATTCACATGGCTTGGGGATTTCACTTGAAGTGTGTTTACATTCACGCTGTGTGAGTTACCTTTATTGCAGCAGCTTCTTAACAACAATGTTTATAGCAACGGAGGAGCAGAAAGAGCTAAGACGCCAGATAAAGTGTCCAAGGGAACATAAAGAAAGCGTCGAGAGAACCATATGCATCCTTCTGTAAGGTATTATCTAAAAAGGGGGAGATCAAGGGTACATTTATATTGTGATTTAGCCAAAACCACCTAAAATATTCACACACGGCAGATTTGTTGCCTAAATTTTTGTGATGGAAAATCTGTTCCATACATCTCAATGGTGCCGTTTCTTCAGCATGTGTGTATGTGATTTTAACAAACCCATTCAGGTGAATGGGACAAATCTGCCACGTGTCGCTATACCCTTAGGGTGGGGTGGGACAGGAAGAGGCTTCTATAAGGTCTACGGAAGTTCTGGAACATTGTGTCTTAGGTTGTATGTATTTAAGAGTCAGCAAAGATGGTGAATATTGGACCAAATTTATTACATGACATGATCCTTTCTTCATGGCAGATGACGATATACTAAAAATGGTTCACATCTTAAACTGGGTGCATTAGGGTGGATTCACACAATTCCCCAACCAAGTCATGTATAGCATTAAAAATCCGCCGCAGATTGTAGGCATGCTGAGGATTTTCATGCCCTATCTGTCTAGTGATATCCGCCGCAAAATTTGGTACCAACAACAGATTTTTAGGCCGGTTCCATAGCATAATTAGTATGCGATGTGTGACAACTCTTTGCTACTTTCTAAACTTTACAGGAATGTATAAAATTGTCTAAGTAGCATAATAAATTTGGTAAAACATTTTTTTACACAATTTGCAATAGAATTCAGGTACATTTTGAATTTTCCCCATTGTTTTTCTTTTTAGCTTAAAACATTTACAATCCGTGACCGTAGATAAAAAACATTTTGTCACGACCTGAGCGTCTTCTACTTCGGAATCGGAGGAGTAAACATTTTTTTAAAACGTAATGTTTATTAAAGTTTTTTTTTGGGACTCTAATATTGCTGGTGTATCCTTTGCACTAGGCCATCAATATTGGATTGGCAAGGATCAGACTCCCAGCCCCCCCTTTATTGCATTTCCCAACGCGTACGTAGAACATACATACTGAATGCGGTGTGAACATAGCCTCATAAAGATAAAGCAAGTCCCAGTCAGAAAGAGACTATGTAAAGGACAGGAGCTTCTTTAAGGTACGAACACACAGGGCGGATACGCTGCATAAAGTACACAGCGTATCTCTCCTAGAAGCCGCAGGAAAACCCGCCGAAAATTGTGGTGCGGGTTTCCGGGTGGCATGTGCGCTTCAGAAATCCTGCAGGAAAAAAAAAAAGATTTTATACTTACCCCGGCCGTAATCCTTACAGCCCTTTATTAACAACATATAAATGTAACATTTACATAAATTACAATTTAAAGGAGAGGTGTAGTCATTGTGAGGGTGCCAAATAATACCACATTCAGCCCAAACTTTTTACCCTTAGCCTCAATCACTGCCACGAGGGCACCCAAACACCATGGGTCTGACCCGTATTTAAATTTCACTATACTCTGAGCTCACCCTAGAGAATCCAAATCCACCATTATGTGAATCACGTTCCCTCTTTTTCTTTCGTCATCTCTCAACATGACTCATGCAAAATGCTGCTGTAACACTTAAAACTTACTCCTAAGGCTCCATACGGGAAAAGAGAACCTGGCTTTAAATCACCCGTAACCCTAGCTCCACCTCAACAATTAACTGGTAAGTACCACCCCTTAAATTAACCCTTACCTAGCCTTGTACACCACCCCTGTCATGTTTTGCTCCGCTAATTCTTTGCTATGTTCACTCTTTTCTTGGCGTCTGAAGGAGCAGCTCATTCTAGCACAAGTAAATAGTAGTATAGTACATGTATTTCTATTCTGTACCTCAGAGAGGCGCTACTAGACAGCCAAACAGTGCATAAACTTGGGTAATAAGCACCCTTTCATTGGCTCAATTTACCCCATAGTTCATAAACTTTTTACCAGTGAAATGCGCACTCCGATTGGTTGGATCTTCTAACCAATTACATGCACCGGAGATTGGAGCTGCCTGTGGCATTGTAAGTTTGAAGTTATAAAGGCCAAGGAAAGCCATTGTAAGTTAAAAATGTTGTAACCTAAGGCCATTGTAATGTTTGTTTGGTTTTAGCAGACGCATAAGGCCGGGTTCCCACGTAGCGTAAATGCTGCGGAATTTCCGCAATGGAATTGTGTGCAGCAAGCAGCTGGAACAGTAGCAGCAAAGAGGATGAGATTTAGAAAATCTCATGCCCACGCTGTGGAAACAAACCGCAGCATAAACGTTAATAAATTTACCTGCAGCGGAATTTAATTCATGTCAATTTAAGTTGCATTTTTGTTGATTTTCTGTTGCGGGTTATCCCCATTAAATTCATAGGGGATGTAAAACCTGCAACAGAAAGTTCAAAACCTGCAACAGTGCTGTGACTTTTGCGGCGTAATCGCAACTTCAGAAAACCTCAAAAAACATACTTACCCAGAACGCCCTTCTTCCTGCAGTCCGACCTGGAACCTGCAGTTCATTCCGTCCCAAAGATAGCACCGCATTGTGGTGCGTTTTCTCAAACGAATTTCTGCTGCGGAAGAAAGCGCTCATACTTACCCCCTCCGTCTTCTCTGTGCGTAGTCCGGCCTCCTGATGACGTTTCATCCCTTGTGACCGCTGCAGCCAGTCACCGCTGCAGCCAGGGCGGAATGAACTGCAGGTTCCAGGTCGGACACGCTGCATGATTTTTACGCAGCGTATCCGACCCGTGGGAACCCGGCCTTAGATTATATTCACACGTGGGAGATTTGTTACAGAATTTTCTGTCCCATTCATATAAATGGGGTGTAATGGATTTGCCTGACACAGCTTCTTTGTCGACGCCCGTGGTTAATCAGCCTGCATCTGTGCCTAGGTCTGTTAGAGTGACTCGATCTGCTACCACTCAGGCTGGGAGGCTGAGGAGTGGGAGAACCTATCACAGCCTGGCCAGACGGAGCTAGCTCCCGCCCTCTGTCTATTTATACCTTCATTTCCTGCTCCTCCTTTGCCTGTGATTCTGTCTGGTTTCCTGGCTCTGCTGCTCCTGCAAATACTATTGACCTCTGCTTCAAATTGACCCTGGCTTTACTGACTACTCTCCTGCTCTGCGTTTGGTACCTCGTACACTCCTGGCTTGACTCGGCTCGTTCACTACTCTTTTTGCTCACGGTGTTGCCGTGGGCAACTGCCCCATTTCCCTTAGCTTCTGTATACCCTTGTTTCTTGGTCTGTCATGCACTTATTGAGCGTAGGGACCGTCGCCCAGTTGTACGCCGTCGCCTAGGACAGGCCGTGCAAGTAGGCAGGGACTGAGTGGCGGGTAGATTAGGGCTAACCTGTCTGTCTCCCTACCCCGTCATTACATAATCACAGGCCCATATACCTTTTCTACCCTGGTCCCTGACACACTATGGACCCCCTCGAGGCCCTGGCTCAGCAAATACAGGGTCTTTCCCTACAGGTCCTGGACCTGGCTCAGAGGTGCAACCAGCGTGATGCTACCCTGGTAGTGCCCCTCACCTCACCTCTAGAAACCCACCTCAAGTTGCCTGACCGGTTCTCAGGGGACCGGAAGACTTTTTTCTCCTTCCGGGAGAGTTGTAGGCTCTATTTCCGTTTAAGGCCCCACTCCTCAGGTTCTGAGAACCAGCGAGTGGGTATAATTATGTCCCGTCTCCAGGAAGGGCCCCCAGGAATGGGCCTTGTACTTGGCTCCTGACGCCCCTGAACTTTCGTCTGTTGATTTTTTTTTCCGCTCTCGGGCATCTATGACGGGACTGACAAGACTGCCTTTGCCGAGAGTCAGCTGGTGACCTTACGTCAGGGTAAGAGACCCGTTGAGGAGTACTATTCTGACTTTAGGAAGTGGTGTGTAGCTTCTCGGTGGAATGACCCTGCCCTGAGGTGTCAGTTTAGATTGTGTCTGTCGAACGCCCTGAAAGACCTGTTAGTTAGTTATCCCTCTTCGGACTCTTTAGATCAGGTTATGGCTTTAGCGGTACGTCTTGACCGACGTCTCAGGGAACGACGACTCAAACGTTTATGTGCCTTTTCCTCTGATGGCTCCAGAGGTTCCGTTACTTCGTTCTTCCACGCAAAACTCGGATGAACCTATGCAACTCGGGGCCTCCGTGTCTCCCCAATAACGTAGAGAGTTCCGCAGGAAGAATGGTCTCTGCTTCTACTGTGGGGATGACAAGCATCAAGTGAACGACTGTCCTAGGCGAAAGAATAAGCAGCCGTAAAACTTCCGCGCCTAAGTGACCATCGGGGAGGTCGCTTGGGTGCACAGGTATTTCCTGTAAATATGAAGCCTAATAAAATCTTGCTTCCCTTTCAGGTCTCGGTGGTAGATCTGCCACCGGCAGTGCCTTCGTGGACTCAGGGTCTTCTGCTAATATTATTTCTGTGGAATTTGCTATGTCTCTAGCTATGCCTTTGATTGATTTGCCTAAACCTGCCCCAGTAGTGGGTATCAACTCCACTCCACTTGTTAAATGGTTATTTTACGCAGCATACCCCTGTATTTGAACTCATGGTTGGCTCCATGCATTTGGAGCAGTGTCCTGTGTTGGTGATGCAGGGATTATCGTCCGATTTTGTTTTAGGCCTCCCTTGGTTGCAGATGCATAATCCCACATTTAACTGGAATACTGGGGATCTTACTAAATGGGTTAATGAATGCATGACTTCCTGTTTTTCTATTAATTTGGTTTCTCTCGCTGAGGAGGTGAACACTCTACCTGAGTTTATTCAGGACTTCGCTGATGTTTTTTCTAAAAAAGCCTTCGAAGAGTTACCTCCTCATAGAGAGTACAATTGCACAATCGATTTGGTACCAGGAGCTAAGCTCCCTAAAGGTAGGATATTTATTCTCTCTTGTCCTGAATGTGAAGCCATGAGAGAATATATCCAGGAAAACCTGGCCAAGGGTTACATCCGCCCCTCTACATCTCCGGTAGGTGCTGGCTTCTTCTTCGTAGGGAATAAGGATGGTGGTCTTAGGCCATGCATCGATTGCCAGAACTTGAATAAGGTCACTGTAAGGAACCAATATCCCCTTCCTTTGATTCCTGATCTCTTCAATGAGGTTCCCCCTGAGCCCAATGGTTCTCTAAGTTTGATCTTCGGGGGGCTTATAACCTTATCCGAATCAGGGAAGGGGATGAGTGGAAGACTGCGTTTAACATGCCCGAAGGTCCTTTAGAATACCTCGTCATGCCCTTTGGGTTGTGTAATGCTCCCGCGGTCTTCCAGAATTTCATAAATGAGGTTTTAAGAGACTACCTGGGGGTATTTCTTGTAGTGTACCTTGATGATATACTTGTGTTTTCCAAGGACTGGTCCTCCCACATTGAGCATGTCAGGAAGGTGCTCCAAACCCTTAGGGAAAACAAACTTTTTGCTAAAACTGAAAAATGTGTGTGTGTGTTTGGGGTACAGGAGATACCATTTTTGGGTCAAATCCTCACTCCTCATGAATTCCGCATGGACCCTGCCAAGGTCCAGGCTGTGGCGGAATGGGTCCAACCTGCCTCCCTGAAGGCTTTACAGTGCTTCCTGGGGTTTGCTAATTATTACAGGAGATTTATTGCTAACTTCTCGGTCATCGCTAAGCCTCTTACGGACCTTACTCGCAAAGGTGCTGATCTCCTCCACTGGCTTCCGGAGGTGGTTCAGGCTTTTGAGGTCCTTAACCCCTTAACGCTCCAGGACATACTATTATGTCATGGTAAGTGCATCGTTCGCGCTCCATGACATAATAGTATGTCATGGAGTAAACACGGCGCCGTTCGCGCGGCGCGCGTTCATGAGCTGTGATAGCTGCTGTTTCCGACAGCAGACTATCACTGCTCAATGTGCCGGGACCGATCGCGGAGCTCCCCCGCCGATTAACCCCTCAGAAGCCGCGTTCAATAGCGATCGCTGCTTCTTAGGGGTTAATCCGCCATCGCCGGCCTGCTACACGATAGCGGCCGGCGATGGTGACTATGGCAACCGGACACCAAACAATGGCGTCCGGCTATGCCATAGACGGAAACCTAGTGGGTCCTGACAACGTCAGGACCCACTATGCTTGCTGTCAGTGAGTAGCTGACAGTTCTAATACACTGCACTACGCATGTAGTTCAGTGTATTAGAATAGCGATCAGGGCCTCCTGCCCTCAATCCCCTAGTGGGACAAAGTAATAAAGTTAAAAAAAAGTTAAAAAAAGTTGTGTAAAAATAAGAAAATAAAAGTTTTAAAAGTATTAAAAGTAAAAATCCCCCTTTTTCCCTTATCAGTCATTTATTATTAATAAAAATATATAAACAAACAAATAAACTATACATAATTGGTATCGCCGCGTCCGTAACGGCCTGAACTACAAAATTATTTTGTTATTTATCCCGCACGGTGAACGCCGTAAAAAAAAATAATAATAAACCGTACCACAATAACAATTGTTTGGTCACTTCACCTCCCAAAAAATGGAATAAAAAGAGATCAAAAAGTCGCATGTACCTAAAAATGGTACTGATGGAAACTACAGTTCGTTACGCAAAAAATAAGTCCTCGCACGGCTTTATTGATTGAAAAATAAAAACGTTCTGGCTCTTAGAATAAGGTAACACAAAAAGTGAATGATTGTTTACAAAACGTATTTTATTGTGCAAACGCCATAAGACATAAAAAAAAACTATAAACATCTGGTATCGCCGTAATCGTATCGCCCCGCAGAATAAAGTGAATATGTCATTTATAGCGCACGGTGAACGCTGTAAAAAAAATAGAATAAAAAAACAATAGTAGAATTGCTGTTTTTTAGTCACCGCGCCACCTAAAAATAGAATAAAAACTGATCAAACAGCCGCATGCACCCCATGAAAACTGCAATGGATTCCTCAAGGGGTCTAGTTTCCAAATTGGGGTCACTTTTGGGGGGTTTCCAATGTTTTGGCACCACAAGACCTCTTCAAACCGGACATGGTGCCTAATAAAAAAGAGGCCTCAAAATCCACTAGGTGCTCCTTTGCTTCGGAGGCCGGCGCTTCAGTCCATTACCGCACTAGGGCCACATGTGGGATATTTCTCAAAACTGCAGAATCTGGGCAATACGTATTGAGTTGCGTTTCTCTGATAAATCCTTTTGTGTTATAAAAAAAATGGTATAAAGAGGATTTTCTGACAAAAAAAAAAATGTACATTTCACCTCTACTTTGCTCTAAATTTCTGTGAAACACCTAAAGGCTTCAAAAACTTTCTAAATGCTGTTGTGAATACTTTGAGGGGTCTAGTTTCTAAAATGGGGTGTTTGATAGGCGTTTCTAATATATGGGCCCCTTAAAGCAACTTCAGAACTGAACTAGATGAGCCTTAAGAATAATTTTAAAGAACTAGGCTACAAGCTGAAGGGAAGGACCTCCAAGGTTGTATTCTCAGGAATACTGCCTGTGCCATGCGCATCACAGGAAAGACAGCTGGGGATCTTAGGGAGTTAAATGCATGGCTGAAGTCTTGGTGTTGAGGAGAAGGATTTGGGTTCCTAGAGCACTGGGCTGACTTTTCATTGGGGTACAAACTGTATTCTGCAGATGATTTGCACCTAAATGGAAGGGGGTCCGCTGTGCTGGGGGAGAGAATTCTAGCTGGGGTGGCAGAGTATTTAAACTAGGGCTGAGGAGGGAGGTCAATGTAGAAAAAAAAGGGGTAGCCAGGTTAGAGAGGGGTCAGACTATATTGGTGGGGGGAGAAACAGAATGTGGGGAGAGGACTAGACAACAAGATAAGGAGATCCTTTCGTTACAAAACATGAGTGTAAATAAAAAGGCCCGATTAATGTCAAATCACATTTCTGATAATAAAAGTGAAAAACTGACAGGCAAGTTAAAGTGTATGTTCACAAATGCCAGAAGTCTAGCAAGCAAAATGGGGGAGCTGGAGGCCTTGATACTGGAAGAAAATATAGATATAGTTGGTGTTGCTGAAACATGGCTGGACTCTTCACATGACTGGGCTGTAAATCTACAGGGTTTTACACTTTTTCGTAAAGACAGGACAAATAGGAAAGGTGGTGGTGTATGTCTGTATGTGAGAAGTGATATGAAGGCGAGTGTGAAAGAGACAATAGTGGGTGAAGACTGTGAGGAGGTTGAAACCTTGTGGGTGGAACTAGAAAGGGAGGTAAACACTGAAAAAATTACTTTTGGTGTAATCTATAGACCCCCCAATATAACTGAGGAGATGGAAGGTCAGATATATAAACAGATGGAGCGGGCTGCACAGGCGGGTACTGTAGTGATAATGGGAGATTTTAATTTCCGGGATATTAATTGGTGTCATGGTTCGGCTTCAACTGCAAAGGGGAGACATTTCCTCAACCTGTTGCAGGAAAATTTTATGGGCCAGTTTGTGGAAGACCCGACTAGAGGTGAAGCTCTGTTGGATCTGGTCATTTCTAATAATGCAGATCTTGTTGGGAATGTCAATGTTCGTGAAAACCTCGGTAACAGTGATCATAATATAGTTAAATTTTACCTATACTGTAAAAAACAAACGCAGGCTGGGAGGGCAAAAACATTTAATTTTAAGAAAGCCAATTTCCCCAGGATGAGGGCTGCAATTCAGGATATAGACTGGGAAGAACTAATGTCAAATAATGGAACAAATGATAAATGGGAGATTTTCAAATCTACTTTGAGTTATTATAGTGCAAAATTTATTCCTACAGGTAATAAGTATATACGACTCAAATTAAACCCCACATGGCTTACACCTTCTGTGAAAGGGGCAATACATGACAAAAAAAGGGCATTTAAAAAATACAAATCTGAGGGTACAGCTGTAGCCTTTGTAAAATATAAAGAGCTTAATAAAATCTGTAAAAATGTAATAAAATTAGCAAAAATACAAAATGAAAGGCAGGTGGCCAAGGATAGTAAAACAAATCCTAAAAAATTCTTCAAGCATATAAATGCAAAAAAGCCAAGGTCTGAACATGTAGGACCCCTAGATAATGGTAATGGGGAGTTGATCACAGGGGATCAAGAGAAGGCAGAGTTACTAAATGGGTTCTTTAGTTCTGTATATACAACAGAAGAAAGAGCAGCTGATGTAGCCGGTGCCAGTGCTGTTAATATATCAGTTGATATACTGAATTGGATGAATGTAGAGATGGTCCAAGCTAAATAAAATAAAATAAATGTGCACAAGGCTCCGGGACCAGATGGGTTACACCCTAGAATTCTTAAAGAGCTTAGTTCAGTTATTTCTGTCCCCCTTTTCATAATATTCAGAGAATCTCTAGTGACTGGTATAGTGCCAAGGGACTGGCGCAGGGCAAATGTGGTGCCTATTTTCAAAAAGGGCTCTAGGTCTTCCCCGGGTAATTATAGACCAGTAAGCTTAACATCCATCGTGGGGAAAATGTTTGAGGGGCTATTGAGGGACTATATACAGGATTATGTGACAATAAATAGCATTATAAGTGACAGCCAGCACGGTTTTACTAAGGACAGAAGTTGTCAAACTAACCTAATCTGTTTTTATGAAGAGGTGAGCAGAAGTCTAGACAGAGGGGCCGCTGTGGATTTAGTGTTTTTGGACTTTGCAAAGGCATTTGACACTGTCCCCCATAGACGCCTAATGGGTAAATTAAGGACTATAGGTTTAGAAAATATAGTTTGTAATTGGATTGAGAATTGGCTCAAGGACCGTATCCAGAGGGTTGTGGTCAATGATTCCTTCTCTGAATGGTCCCCGGTTATAAGTGGTGTACCCCAGGGTTCAGTGCTGGGACCACTATTATTCAACTTATTTATTAATGATATAGAGGAAGGGATTAATAGCACTATTTCTATTTTTGCAGATGACACCAAGCTATGTAATATAGTTCAGACTATGGAAGATGTTCATGAATTACAGGCAGATTTAAACAAACTAAGTGTTTGGGCGTCCACTTGGCAAATGAAGTTTAATGTAGATAAATGTAAAGTTATGCATCTTGGTACCAACAACCTGCATGCATCATATGTCCTAGGGGGCGCTACACTGGCGGATTCACTTGTTGAGAAGGATCTGGGTGTACTTGTAAATCATAAACTCAATAACAGCATGCAGTGTCAATCAGCTGCTTCAAAGGCCAGCAGGATATTGTCGTGTATTAAAAGAGGCATGGACTCGCGGGACAGGGATGTAATAATGCCACTTTACAAAGCATTAGTGAGGCCTCATCTAGAATATGCAGTTCAGTTCTGGGCTCCAGTTCATAGAAAGGATGCCCTGGAGTTGGAAAAAATACAAAGAAGAGCAACAAAGCTAATAAGGGGCATGGAGAATTTAAGTTATGAGGAAAGATTGAAAGAATTAAACCTATTTAGCCTTGAAAAAAGAAGACTAAGGGGGGACATGATTAACTTATATAAATATATTAATGGCACATACAAAAAATATGGTGAAATCCTGTTCCTTGTAAAACCCCCTCAAAAAACAAGGGGGCACTCCCTCCGTCTGGAGAAAAAAAGGTTCAAGCTGCAGAGGCGACAAGGCTTCTTTACAGTGAGAACTGTGAATTTATGGAATAGCCTACCGCAGGAGCTGGTCACAGCAGGGACAGTAGATGGCTTTAAAAAAGGGTTAGATAATTTCCTAGAACAAAAAATTATTAGCTCCTATGTGTAGAAATTTTTCCTTCCCTTTTCCCTTCCCTTGGTTGAACTTGATGGACATGTGTCTTTTTTCAGCCGTACTAACTATGTAACTATGTAACTATGTAACTGGAACCTAAAAAAAGAAATAAATGAGGCAATACTTCGCTTCTCACATTATACTGATAATGAGCCGTGCCCACCCCGAGATGACCCAAGTTTTGACCGTTTGTATAAACGGAGACCCCTATTAGACCGTTTCAGTGCCCGGTTTTCCCAAGCATTCACCCCCGAGAAGTGTATTTCTATTGATGAGTCCCTGGTACATTTTAAAGGGAGGGTTCAATTCCGCCAGTACCTGCCGGGTAAGAGGGCAAGGTATGGCGTTAAGATGTATAAGCTGTGCGAGAGTGCATCAGGGTATACCTACAGATTTAGGATATATGAAGGAAAGGCCACCCCCAAACCAGACTGCATCCTGGACTACAATAGGTACATGGGAGGGGTGGACTTGTCAAATCAAGTCCTGAAGCCCTACAGCGCCATGCGGTGTGGTATAAGAAGCTGGCCGGGCACATCATACAGATGGCTTTGTACAATGCGTACATGCTACGTCGATGTGCAGGCCAGAGGGGAACTTTCCTGGAATTTCAAGATCTAATCTTTAGGGACCAGGAAGGGGGGGCACCCAGTACTTCTGGAAGCGAGGCCACACGCATCGTACCAGGGCAACACTTTCCAGGAGAAGTTCCCCAAACCGGTGGAAAGGGAAAGAGTCAAAAGAGGTGCAGAGTCTGCTATAAGAGGGGGATAAGGAAGGACACAATATACCAATGTGACACGTGTCCCAAAAAAACAGGGCTCTGTATAAAAGATTGTTTTAAAATGTATCATACATTCCTTGATTTTTAATTTACCCTGATGCACTCCGCACAGCTTACCCCCCTCATCTTTCCCTTCTGAGCCCTGCCGTATGCCCAGGCAGCTGATAACAGCCACATGTAGGGTATTGCCGTACCCAGGAGAACGCACATTACAATTTAAGGGGTGTATATCTCCGGTGGCGCATGCTGGGCACACTACATCGGACACTGACATGCCATATATATATATAAAATTGCAAATCTCACTCTGCACCATCTGCTGCGCATTATTTTTTACACAGTACCTGTGGGGTCAAAATGCTCACTACACCTCTAGATGAATGTCTTAAGGGGTGTAGTTTTTAAAATGGGGTCACTTCTCGGGGGTTTCAACTCTACTGGTACCTCAGGGGCTTCTGCATACATGACTTAGCACCAGAAAAGCTCCAGTAGGCCAAATGGTGGTCCTTTCCTTCTGAGCCCTCCCATGGGCCCAAACGGCAGTTTATCACCACAAATGGGGTATTGCCGCACAAAGGACAAATCGGGCAACAAAATGGGGTATGTTGTTCCTTGTGAAAATAAGAAATTTTGATCAAAAATGACATCTTATTGGAAAAAATATAATTTGTTTCATTTCACAGCCCAATTCAAATAGGTGCTGTGAAAAAACTGTGTGGTCAAAATGATAACAAAAACCATAAATGAATTCCTTGAGGGGTGTAGTTTCCAAAATGGGGTCACTTCTGGTGGGTTTCCATTGCTTTGATACCTCTGGGGCTCTGCAAATGCGACATGGCACCGAAAACCAATCCAGCATAATCTGGACTCCAACAAACACATAGCGCTCCTTTCCTTCTGAGCCCTCCAATGGGCTCAAACGGCAGTTTATCACCACAAATGGGGTATTGCCGCACTAAGGACAAATTGGGCAACAAAATGGGGTATGTTGTTTTCCCTGTGAAAATAAGAAATTTTGATCAAAAATGACATCTTATTGGAAAAAATATCATTTTTTTCATTTCACAGCCCAATTCAAATAGGTGCTGTGAAAAAACTGTGCGGTCAAAATGATAACAAAAACCATAAATGAATTCCTTGAGGGGTGTAATTTCCAAAATGGGGTCACTTCTGGTGGGTTTCCATTGTTTTGATACCTCAACACCTCTTCAAACCTGGCATGCTGCCTAAAATATATTCTAATAAAAAAGAGGCCTCAAAATGCACTAGGTGCTTCTTTGCTTCTGGGGCTTGTGTTTTAGTCCACGAGCGCAGTAGAGCCACATGTGGGACATTTCTAAAAACTGCAGAATCTGGACAATACATATTTAGTAGTATTTCTCTGGTAAAACCTTCTCTGTTACACAAAAATTTTTAATAAAATTGAAATTCAGCAGAAAAAATGAAATTTGCAAATTTCATTTCCACTTTGCTTTAATTCCTTTGAAATGCCTGAAGGGTTAAAAAACTTTCTATATGCTGTTTTGAATACTTTGAGGGGTCTAGTTTTTAAAATAGGGTGTTTTATGGGGGTTTCTAATACATAGGCCCCTCAAATCCACTTCAGAACTGAACTGGTACCTTCAAAAAAAGGCTTTTGACATTTTCTTAAGAATATGAGAAATTGCTGTTTATGTTCTAAGCCTTGCAACGTCCAAGAAAAATAAAATAATGTTCAAAAAACGATGCCAATCTAAAGTAGACATATGGGAAATATGAACTAGTAACTATTTTGGGTGGTATAACCGTCTGTTTTTCAAGCAGATACATTTAAATTCTGAAAAATGCTATTTTTTGTAAATTTTCTCTAAATTTTGCAATTTTTCACAAATAAAGACTGAATATATCGACCAAATTTTACCACGAACATGAAGCCCAGAGTGTCACGAGAAAACAATCTCAGAATCGCTTGGATAGGTTTAAGCATTCCGACGTTATTTCCACATAAAGTGAAATATGTCAGATTTGAAAAATGGGCTCTGAGCCTTAAGGCCCAAACTAGGCTGCGTCCTTAAGGGGTTAAGAGGTGCTTTGTCTCTGCCCCAGTGCTGATTCAGCCTAACCAAATGGAGCCTTTCATCGTGGAGGTTGACGCCTCCGAGGTGGGAGTGGGTGCTGTCTTGTCCCAGGGTACCAGGGGTCTTACCCATCTCCGTCCCTGTGCCTACTTCTCCAGGAATTCTCCCCCACTGAGAGTAACTATGACGTTGGCAACCGCGAACTCTTAGCCATTAAATGGGCATTTGAAGAGTGGCGCCACTTCCTGGATGGGGCTAGGCACCAGGTAACGGTCCTTACCGACCACAAGAATCTGGTTTTCCTAGAATCTGCCCGGAGGCTAAACCCAAGACAAGCTCGATGGGCGTTGTTTTTTACTAGATTCAACTGTGTGGTCATAGGGCTGGGTCTAAAAATATTAAAGCTGATGCACTGTTGCGTAGCTTCATGGCCAGCCCGCCTCCTGAGGAGGATCCTGCTTGTGTTTTGCCCCCAGGTATAATCATATCCTCTGTTGATTCTGACTTAGCCCTCGAAATTGCGGCTGATCAAGGTTCAGCTCCCGAGAACCTTCCTGAGAACAAGTTGTTTTTTCCCCTGCCATTCCGGCTAAGGGTACTCAGGGAGAATCATGACTCTGCACTATCTGGCCATCCAGGCATCCTGGGTACCAAACACTTCATTTCTAGAACCTATTGGTGGCCTGGGTTGCCTAAAGACGTTAAGGCCTACATCGTTTATTGTGAAACTTGTGCTAGGTCCAAGACTCCCAGGTCCCGACCAGCGGGCTTACTATTTTCTTTGCCCATTCCCCAGAGACCTTGGACCCATATCTCCATGGATTTTATCACCGATCTGCCTCCATCCCAAGGCAAGTCGATGGTGTGGGTTGTAGTAGACCGCTTCAGCAAGATGTCCCACTTTGTACCCCTCAACAAACTACCCAATGCCAAGACGTTAGCTACCTTGTTTGTCAAACACATCCTGTGTCTCCATGGGGTTCCTGTCAATATTGTTTCTGACAGAGGGGTACAATTTGTTTCATTGTTTTGGAGAGCCTTCTGTAAGAAGTTGGAGATTGATCTGTCCTTCTCCTCGGCCTTCCATCCTGAAACTAATGGCCAAACTGAGAGGACTAATCAGAATCAGAAAATCCGAATTTTCCCTTAATAACCGGGTCAGTAACTCGTCGGGGGTCTCCCCCTTTTTCTGTAATTTTGGGTTTAATCCACGGTTCTCCTCCGTTTCACCTGGTGGTTCCAACAATCCCGAGGTAGATTTCGTTCATTGGGAACTGTGCACAGTCTGGGCCCAGGTTCAGAAGAACCTTGAGGCGTTCCAGAGCATCCAAAAAACTGAGGCAGATAAGAGACGTTCCACTAACCCCTTGTTTGTGGTCGGGGATCTGGTGTGGCTGTCCTCAAAAAATTTGCGCCTTAAAGTCCCGTCCCAAAAATTTGCTCCCCGGTATATAGGGCCGTACAAGATCATTGAGGTCCTTAACCCTGTCTCCTTCCGGCTGGAGTTACCCCGTCCTTTCAGATACACAACGTGTTCCATGCCTCCCTCCTGAAAAGATGCTCCCCGTCCTTGGCTACCCCGAGGAAACCTCCGGTCCATGTTCTCACTCCTGAAGGGGTAGAATTCGAGGTGGCCAAGATTGTGGACAGCAGGATGGTCCAGGACTCCCTCCAGTACCTGGTCCATTGGAGAGGTTACGGGCCTGAGGAGAGGACTTGGGTACCCGCCCGGGATGTTCACGCCGGGTTATTGCTCCGGAAGTTCCATCTTCGGTTCCCCAACAAGCCAGGTCCACCTAGGAAGGGTCCAGTGGCCCCTCATAAAAGGGGGGGTACTGTAATGGATTTGCCTGACACAGCTTCTTTGTCGACGCCCGTGGTTAATCAGCCTGCATCTGTGCCTAGGTCTGTTAGAGTGACTCGATCTGCTACCACTCAGGCTGGGAGGCTGAGGAGTGGGAGAACCTATCACAGCCTGGCCAGACGGTGCTAGCTCCCGCCCTCTGTCTATTTATACCTTCAATTCCTGCTCCTCCTTTGCCTGTGATTCTGTCTGGTTTCCTGGCTCTGCTGCTCCTGCAAATACTATTGACCTCTGCTTCAAATTGACCCTGGCTTTACTGACTACTCTCCTGCTCTGCGTTTGGTACCTCGTACACTCCTGGTTTGACTTGGCTCGTTCAGTACTCTTGTTGCTCACGGTGTTGCACTTATTGAGCGTAGGGACCATCGCCCAGTTGTACGCCGTCGCCTAGGACGGGCCGTGCAAGTAGGCAGGGACTGAGTGGCGGGTAGATTAGGGCTCATCTGTCTGTCTCCCTACCCCGTCATTACATGGGGCTTGAAGAAACATGGGGCTTGAAGAAACAACCTCATGCAGATGTATGGAGTGTATTTCTCAATCAAGAAGTTTCCGCAACAATTTTGCCACATGTGAACATACCCTAAATATTTTCACACCATTTTTGTTACATTTTTGTGGCTTTTTTAATACAGAGACCAATATTTGCTGACGAATTAGGAAAAAAAATGTTTTTTCCCCAATTTGCTTGCGCCATTTCTCATGCAGTTTTGATCCTGGTGGTGTTTTTCCCCCCAAATCACTATGTTGTAGATGTACTAATGCAGTCTAAGATTAAGACAGTGTAAACGTAGAGAAGGCAGACAGAAGACGCATCAAATTCATCACAGAGGAGAATGCTGTATGATAAATTTTGCCGCATCTTACTTGACCTGATAGACCTTTTTCTCTTTCTTATACCACTTTTAATTTCACCTTGTTTACGACAGAATTTGGTGCCAGTTTTTTTGGTGCCCGATTGCGCATCTTAAAGCCATGCCCCCTTTTCCGGAACACTTTTATAAAGTGTCAGTCAGGCGCAAACGTCTGGTTTAAGAAGAAATAAACAATGTCAATTTGTGGCACAATTTACAACATTTTCGAGCTGCAGACACATAACTAAATCTGCCCCAATATGTTCTAGGTATTTATTTATTTTTTTACACCCCCTTCCCCATTTTGCCCATAATGGAATTAATAAAATAACTGTTGCTTTTGTAGTTTTTGCTTAAATTTTTAATTTTTCCTTTTTTTCAGTACTTTTTGGTGGTTTTTTTTATCGGTATGTAATAACCTGTGTGAAGGAGTCGTAAATGACAATTGATTTGTAAAAATCATTTGTTATTCTTCCAATCCTGTTTCTAAAATTTTCTGACCTGACCAGATATTGCGGCTTTGCCAGTTGTCCTGCAGAATAAAACAGCATAATTTTCTGCTATAATATTTTGAAGAATTGCGCAGTTTTCATACTGTACATCACCAAACGCTGAGTAACAATCAATAATCTGTTGCTATGGATGACGGCAAAGTGGACAGTTGCATCAGACGTATGACAACACAAGTAGAAAGGAACCCTAGTGTTTTTCCATTCAGAAGCATAACAACAAGGTGGGCTTTATGGACTCATGGAACGTGGTATCTGTGTTTTCGCATGGACACAGATATTTGGGAAATAATGCGCATGATATAATCAGAATATAACTGTCCAACTTGTCACCTGCGGATGTCATTGCACCAGAGATCAGCACTGAAAGAATAAGTGACTTGTGAATGACTGCTTGTTATGGCAGCACTCTGACACTGTCACTTTTATGGGGTCCCTGTTATAATGTACACTGGCTATTACTGTTATGCCGGTCTGTGGTTGTCAGGGTTTTCAGGCACGCTTGCACTTGGCTGTCCCTGTTATGGAGACTCTAGCAGTCACAGCTTGGCGGGTCGGTGGTTCTCATATGGGGATACTTTGCTGTCACTAGTACTGTCACTGATCAGGCAGGACAGGTGCCACCTGTGTTGTACATGATGGGGGAATTTATTAAGATTGGCATGTCATCCGCTAGTCTTAATAGAAAGAAAGTTGGAGTAAGGGTATGTTCACACGACCTATTTTCAGACGTATCAGACGTAATTCAGGCGTTTTACGCAAACATCTGCCCATTGCTTGCAATGGGTCTTACAATGTTCTGTTCAGACGAGGTGTAATTTTACGCGTCGCTGTCAAAAGATGGCACGTAAAAATACGCCCGCGTCAAAGAAGTGCATGTCACTACTTTGGACGTTTTTGGAGCCGTTTTTCATTGACTCTATTGAAAAACAGCTCCAAAAACATCCGTAATGGACACCGCGAAAAACGCGAGTACTTGCAATTACGTCTGAAATTCAGGAGCTGTTCTCGCCTGAAAACAGCTCCGTAATTTCAGACGTATTTTGCGTTTGCGTGTGAACATACGCTAAGAGGTAACAAATTCCCCCTGTTCCCATCGGCCATAAAATAAAAAATAAGTATACTCACCGCTCCTCTTCTCCTTTCCGGGTCCCCCCGGCTCATACAAAGTCCTGACGCCAAGCAGCAACAGAGCCCTATATGCGAAGCAGCACTCAATGTCATCAGTGCATTGTGTGAGTGCTTTTTATGAGTCACAGCATGCTGAGGGAGCCAGAGGGGAGAAGATGAGCGGTGAGGGGCTGACCGGTGAGGGGAGCATTCTTTTTTTGTTTCATATTTATTTAATTGTCCGATGGGGGCTACGTACGAAGCCCAGCAGGTCCCAATACTTTAGGCCATATAGTATCTATCTATCTATCTATCTATCTATCTATCTATCTATCTATCTATCTATCTATCTATCTATCTATCTATCTATCTATCTATCTATCTATCTATCTATCTATCTATCTATCTATCATCTATCTGTCTGTCTGTCTGTCTGTCTGTCTGTCTGTCTATCTATCTATCTATCTATTTATCTACATACAGTATACACACCCACACACTATATGGACAAAAGTATTGGGACACCTACACATTACACCTACAGGAGCTTTTATGACACCCCATTCTAAATCCATTGTCATTAATATGGAGTTGGTCACCCCCTCTTTGCAGCTAAAACAGCTTCTACTCCTCTGGGAAGACTTTCTACAAGATTTTGGAGTGTGTCTGTGGGAATTTTTGCTATTCATCTGGAAGAGCGTTTGTAAGGTCAGACACTGATGTTGGATGAGAGGCCTGGCTCGCAATCTCCGGTCTAGTTCATCCCAAATGTGTTCAATGGGGTTGAGGTTGAGGTGTCCGTGGTTTTAACAGAAACAATAGCACAGCATGCTGCGCTATTATTTCCGGTAATTTCTGTCGGATCTGCGACGGAAGCCCCTAACAGATCCTCCAACACAGATGTGAACGACCCCAAACAATCTGCAGCTGATCATTTGCTTGCTGGCTCCTAACTTTTTCAAACTGGGAAGAGTGGGATTTGTCCAGACCTGCACAAGAATATTGTTGTCATATTTTTTATGGCATTGCAAGGGTTGCCACATTTAATAGAGCTTTGATATAAGACTGGCACAATTGTATGGGATCTACTAGTGTTACCGCTACTGTATTCTAAGTAATATAAGGTTAGTACTGTTCTTGTAATATCATGGTAGAAATGCTGGCGAAACCTAAAGCATCCACTTCATGATTATGGAGAGTGTGGAGATGCACAAAATGGGAATATCACGCAACATGTGATGATGGAGAAGCCCGTTCTGCCGCTACAGGTCCAACAAAATAATAAAACAAAAAATCCTAGTTGTCTAGGTACTAACTAGACCAGGGGTCAGCAACCGATGGCTTGTGTGCCACAGCCGGCTTGCGGGACGTGTTTGCTTGGCATGCTGAGTCCTAAGCCCCACAAGTGCTCTTCATCCTAAACCTAGCCCGACTCTAGCGTGCGCTGTTACTGGTTCTTCAGAGCCAGGGAACGCACAGCGCTTGTGTGAGATTTTACTAAAGTAATCAGCTTGTGTTATATGACTTTCATGTACTACATGGCACACTGAGTACTTCATCTTTGATTTTTTATTTCTTTTTAAATTGGCACACGTATAAAAAAGTTTGCTTACCCCTTAACTAGATAATAGCTTCCCTAGCTGCCACAGTGAAGACACAGGTTTAGTTTTGTTGCAGTGGGCTTTGTTGTGTATTTACTGTATTCTTTCTGCATCTAAGTCTATGTTCACACCAGCGTTGGCGTGTACCGTTGTTCTGCTCTGACAGAGGAGCAGAACAAGAGAATAACAGAAGCAACAGTTCCATTGCACGATGGACACCACCGGCGGCCGACGAAACCGATTGACTTTAATGGGTTCCGTCGGCTTTCTGTCGGGATGTTTGTTGTTTTACTGGAGTGCAGCAATAGTGCAGTATGCTGCGCTATTTTCTCCGGCAATCTCGGCTAGATCTGCAGCGGAGGTCCCTAAGCTTGGTCCTTTTACTGCACAAATATGGTAACTTTGGTTCCTTTATCATACCTTTGCAGTAAGCTTGGTACTTCTTTCGTGTCTATAGATAAGTCTTTCATCTATTACCATATCTATGCACTAGACTCGGTTCTGTTGCCTACATGCTTTATCCATATATTCAGGGGATGAGGCTAAGGGTTAAGGGCTAAGGGTATGTCCACACAGAGTGTTTTCAGCCGTTTTTCGGGCCGTAAACGTTCCGAAAAACGGCTGAAGAATCGGAAGCAGAACGCCTCCAAACATCTGCCCATTGATTTCAATGGGAAAAACGGCGTTCTGTTTTGACGGGGCGTTTTTTATTTTGTGTGTGCACATACCCTAAATGATTTGCTGTGTTGTACTGCACTGGCTGAAAAGCATCAACCCTTCTACCCTGGAGCACACCTAACTAATTTGCCTTTGCACAACCATGATCAACTTGAAAAAAAATTAACATGACTGAATGTGTGTCAACAAGAAATAGGGATCTGATGGGAGTATGACTACACAGGGTTTGTTTGTAGTCTGTAACCATGGAGACAAATAGGTTTGTTTCTACAAGAGCTATAGACACAAATGATAGATTTTTTTTTAATCAAAACTATTTGCAAAATCACTTTGCTTTTTATTTTAGATGCATTAGAGTAATGATAATAAAAAGATAATTGGTTGCAAAAAGTATATATACTCTTTCAGTAAAAACAGTGCTTAGGCGCAAAGTGAGTAATTTAATTATAATTCAAATTTTTATAGAGTAGATTGGAAAAATAAATTATTATTTCTAATTCTGATTGGTTTCTATAGCAATATCCCTTTATTTTGTTTGCCATTTTTATGCAGGAGAAACAATTTTTACAAAAGTTACTGTAGTTTGAGGGCAGTATTCTCGAGCAGTAAAATTACTAAATGATTTCACATACAATACTAATTTTAGGCATTAAAGAGGCTCTGTCACCAGATTTTGCAACCCCTATCTGCTATTGCAGCAGATAGGCGCTGCAATGTAGATTACAGTAACGTTTTTATTTTTAAAAAACGAGCATTTTTAGCCAAGTTATGACCATTTTTGTAGTTATGCAAATGAGGCTTGCAAAAGTCCAAGTGGGTGTGTTTAAAAGTAAAAGTCCAAGTGGGCGTGTATTATGTGCGTACATCGGGGCGTTTTTAATACTTTTACTAGCTGGGCGTTCTGATGAGAAGTATCATCCACTTCTCTTCAGAACGCCCATCTTCTGCCAGATCACGCTGTGACGTCACTCACAGGTCCTGCATCGTGTCAGACGAGCGAGGACACATCGGCACCAGAGGCTACAGTTGATTCTGCAGCAGCATCAGCGTTTGCAGGTAAGTAGCTACATCGACTTACCTGCTAACGCCGATGCTGCTGCAGAATCAAGTGAAGCCTCTGGTGCCGATGTGTCCTCGCTCATCTGACATGATGCAGGACCTGTGAGTGACGTCACAGCGTGATCTGGCAGAAGCTGGGCGTTCTGAAGAGAAGTGGATGATACTTCTCGTCAGAGCGCCCAGCTAGTAAAAGTATTAAAAACGCCCAGATGTACGCACATAATACACGCCCAGTTGTACTTTTACTTTAAACACACCCACTTGGACTTTTGCAAGCCTCATTTGCATAACTACAAAAATGGTCATAACTTGGCCAAAAATGCTCGTTTTAAAAAAAATAAAAACGTTACTGTAATCTACATTGCAGCGCCGATCTGCTGCAATAGCAGATAGGGGTTGCAAAATCTGGTGACAGAGCCTCTATAAGGCATAGAAGTAACCATTGTGACTGTAGGTGCTATCAATCTAGTACAGAAGGGTGCACTAGCCTGGGTTGTTGCCATCTCCTTTCCCTCTGAGAATGCCCCACAGCTTTGTTTCAGCTTGAACACCGTCATAGGCATTAGATCTATTGATCATATAGTCTCTATTATTATTATTATAGCCATTTCATGACTGTAATATATATATATACACACACACATATTTATATATTTATTTTAATTTCGCAAATGATTGTTTTTGTCAGAAAATCTTCAATACAGCCTGAGTTGTACTTACAGTTTGTGCTGTCCTGGACACGGAGATTGACATTGCCAATGCATGGCCCCACTACACAACACTACACTACAGTCTACATCACCTGTATTACAGACAAGACACCAAAATCTTCTTCCCCTGGATCACATTAAAGGGTAACTAAACTTTAAAAAAAAATCTGACATGTCAGTGCTCGAACCCCCACCGATCAAAACTTATGAAACCCCCACCGATCCCTAAAACAAAGCCGCAGAAGTGTTCGGGTGAGCTCTGAGCCGCTTGGTTTCCAATCGGCTTTTTTCAGAAACCCAAGCAATGGTTGTACGTTCTCAATAGAAAGTCTATGGGTCCGTGCACCAACTGCTCGGCTTTTCGAGAAAAGTCGATCAGAAACGATGCAGCTCCGTGCTCACCCAAGCAATTCTGCAGCTATGTTTTAGTGATTGGTGGGGGTCTCAGTGCTCGGACCCCCACGGACTAAAACTTCTGACATTGTCACTATAACATGTGAGAAGTTTTTTTTGAAAGTTTAGTTCCTCTTTCATACATTTCAATATTTTTGGGGGATTTTTTTAGCTCTCCATATAACTCCATTAAAAAATCGAATGATTGTACTTTTGCATTATATGTGATGTTGATTTTCTAACTTCGTTTTTAACTATAATTTCAGAAAAATGCCAAAGCGCAAAGGAAATCAAAAGGGTAAGAAACTAACCCTAAAAGCAGCCAAGAATTCCATCCGCATCACTTTTGATGGGAAACGAAGACTGGATCTTTCTAAGATGGGAATTGCTGCTATGCCCAAATGCTTGTTGAAACTATGCGATATAGAAGAGTTGGACCTTAGTAGAAATTTTATACACAAGATCCCTGATTGGATACAGCGTTTTCAGAATCTACGATGGCTTGACCTACACAGCAATCAGATAGAAAAACTTCCAGAGTCCATAGGCCAGTTACAAAACCTCCTACATCTAAATGTTTGCAACAACAAATTGACAGCAAATGGTGTCCCCATGGAATTGAGCCACCTCAAGAACTTGCGTCAACTCAACTTAGGACTTAACAGCATTCACGTGCTGCCAACTACAATAGGGAATCTAAAAGAGCTTAAGGAAGTGAGCCTATTTGATAATCAATTTACGTCGGTGCCCCCCAGCATACTAAAGCTGCCTAAACTGAAGAAGCTTAATACCAAGAGAAACCCTATCGAGAGTCCAGAAGAGAAAACAGAGGAAGAGCAGCAGGAAACCATCCAACGAGTTAAATCCCTTTATCTTGTAAATGAGAAGGATCTGTGTAGTCCTTGTCTGGCAAAGCACCAGATGGATAAGAGTAAACTAAACAAGCTGAAAAATGTTATGGCTTTTGCAATGAGAAACCCTTTCTCAAACAACCTTGTTTCTCCAAACTCCATAGCCAAGGAGATGTTACTGAGTGGAGGTGAATGAGAACATAAAACAGATAAAAATTAAATAAAATAAACAGCATTAATAAAGGAAGCATAAGCACAAGAATGTAATAAAAGGTTCATTGTTTTATTTTATACATAGCATACTTTTGTTTGCCTCAATGCTTTAAAGGTGGTCTACCGGCGTTGAGAGGTAAAGCTTACGTGCACTAAGCTCTTGTGTTCACTTTGTAATTTAATCGTGTATCTGATGATTTAGTTTAAAGGGGATATCCAGTAGAAAACCCATTTTTACAAAGAGTGTCTCTCACTCTGGAGGATTTGTCCTGTCCTTGAATACACAGACAACCCATTGATTTAAATGGGCAGTGTGTAACACTTAATTTCCCCTGTGGTGGCGCTGCAGGGAAATTGAACACTTACTTTTAGGTTTCCCCATAAACTACAGCTGATTGCTGGGGGTCCCAGCAGTGAGACAATGTGTGATCAGCTTATTGTCAAGGGAGCCTTCCAACAAGTAAGGATTGTTCAAAGTGGAGAACTCCTTTAATAAACTTTAATGAATCTAAAAGCAGATTGGTGCAAACTTCTGTGTTGCCCAGGGCCAAATAAAGGGTTCTTATTGTATGGAGCAGTTCATTTATAGAGGCCCCCAACTAAAGTGAGGCCTCCTCCACTACATACCTTTAGTTAAATTTGTACATTGCCCCAGTAATAATTTGCACCAAATCAACTAACATGGCGCACACCAGGTGTAAAATATGGTGTAGGCTAATGAATAACGTTTGTACCTGTGTCTTCTTTTCTAAATGGGAAAATATATATCAAAGGAATATATCCTAATAATATATGAAATTATAGCGCCATACAGTGTCCGCATTGTTCAAGTGTGAAAACAATAGAATCAGCCACAGTTTAAACACATTCATACTACCAGACATAGCACATTTATACTACCAGACATAGCACATTTATACTACCAGACATAGCACATTTATACTACCAGACATAGCACATTTATACTACCAGATATAGCACATTCATACTACCAGTCATAGCACATTTATACTACCAGACATAGCACATTTATACTACCAGACATAGCACATTTATACTACCAGATATAGCACATTTATACTACCAGACATAGCACATTTATACTACCAGACATAGCACATTTATACTACCAGACATAGCACATTTATACTACCAGATATAGCACATTTATACTACCAGACATAGCACATTTATACTACCAGACATAGCACATTTATACTACCAGACATAGCACATTTATACTACCAGATATAGCACATTTATACTACCAGACATAGCACATTTATACTACCAGATATAGCACATTTATACTACCAGACATAGCACATTTATACTACCAGACATAGCACATTTATACTACCAGATATAGCACATTTATACTACCAGACATAGCACATTTATACTACCAGACATAGCACATTTATACTACCAGACATAGCACATTTATACTACCAGACATAGCACATTTATACTACCAGATATAGCACATTTATACTACCAGATATAGCACATTTATACTACCAGACATAGCACATTTATACTACCAGACATAGCACATTTATACTACCAGACATAGCACATTTATACTACCAGACATAGCACATTTATACTACCAGACATAGCACATTTATACTACCAGATATAGCACATTTATACTACCAGACATAGCACATTTATACTACCAGATATAGCACATTTATACTACCAGACATAGCACATTTATACTACCAGACATAGCACATTTATACTACCAGACATAGCACATTTATACTACCAGATATAGCACATTCATACTACCAGTCATAGCACATTTATACTACCAGACATAGCACATTTATACTACCAGACATAGCACATTTATACTACCAGATATAGCACATTTATACTACCAGACATAGCACATTTATACTACCAGACATAGCACATTTATACTACCAGACATAGCACATTTATACTACCAGACATAGCACATTTATACTACCAGATATAGCACATTTATACTACCAGACATAGCACATTTATACTACCAGACATAGCACATTTATACTACCAGATATAGCACATTTATACTACCAGACATAGCACATTTATACTACCAGACATAGCACATTTATACTACCAGACATAGCACATTTATACTACCAGATATAGCACATTTATACTACCAGATATAGCACATTTATACTACCAGACATAGCACATTTATACTACCAGACATAGCACATTTATACTACCAGACATAGCACATTTATACTACCAGACATAGCACATTTATACTACCAGACATAGCACATTTATACTACCAGATATAGCACATTTATACTACCAGATATAGCACATTTATACTACCAGACATAGCACATTTATACTACCAGACATAGCACATTTATACTACCAGACATAGCACATTTATACTACCAGACATAGCACATTTATACTACCAGATATAGCACATTTATACTACCAGACATAGCACATTTATACTACCAGATATAGCACATTTATACTACCAGACATAGTGCATTTGTACACTTTTACTACGAGGCCTAGCACTTATTAAACATTTACACTGCCGGGTTTATTGCTTTTATAATAGCGACATGCATAGCGCGTACCTTACTTACAATAGTGCTGTTCACACCCTATGTCTTTCTCACGGTGATGTGATGAACATGCTCTGCTTTACTTCCAGGGCGCCTTTTTCCCTACCCCTACAGTAACCACATCTTCTTTTTCCCCATGTTATCTCATATGGGCACAATTTTTACATTCGCCTACACGCACACAGGGGTGGACCTGCAGCTTCAGTCAGAAAATACAAATAGTGACCTTGTGATTTTATGCATTGTAGTGGGAGTTTAAGGCGCTTGGGAGCATTTTTTTTTTTCAATGTTCAGGATGTTTTTTTTATTATTTTCTAATTCAAGTTTTATTCATAAATGTTAAGTGTGAAAATTGTCCTACTAGAGCTGTCAAATTTATAAAATAGTAAAATTGGAGATCTTTGTAAGGCTGTTTTGAATGTTAATAAATAATTCTGATCATCAGTGTGAATATACCCAAGGAGGGAATATTGAGAGAGTGATCGGAGAGAGGTGGTTGCTCAAGGGCAAGGATGCCAAGAGTCGGACCACTACTGATCAGATATTGGATATTGATGGCCTATCCTGAGAATAGGCCATCAATCTTATCTCACCAGAAAACCCCTTTAGGGACGCGGCCTATTTTGGCCTTCAGGACAAGGCGATTTATTTTCTAGCTTTTTTTAATGCGCATTTCAAATGCTATAACTTTTATATTTTTCCATTGATTTATGAGGGCATGATTTTTGTGGGATGAGCTGTGTTTTTTAATCCCACCATTTTGGGGTACATATGATGTACTATATAACATTTATAAAAAAAAAAATTTGGGGTGGTAGGAGAAACATAAATTTCACCACTGTTTTTGGGTTTTGTTTTCACCACGTTCACCGAGTGGTATAAATGACATGTCAACTTTATTCCATGAATCAATACATTTACGGCGATACCAAATTTATATATTTTTTTCCATGTTTTACTACTATTGCATAATAAAACACATTTAAAAAAAAATAATCATGTTTTTGTGTTGTGGCATTCCAGGGACCCATAACATTTTTATTTTTCCGTCTACGTAGCTGTGTGAGAGCCTCTCTTTTGAGGAATGAGTTGTATTTTTTAATCTTACCATTTTGGGGTACATTTAATGTTTTCTATAACTTTTTAAATGATGTTTTAGGGGGTGAAAAAAAAGAGCAATTCCTCCATTGTTTTTCGGGTTTTGTTTTTACAGCGTACACCGTGTAGTTTACAGTAAAATACATCTTAATTTTATTCTGCGCGTCAGTACGGTTACGGCGATACCAAATTTATCTAGTTTTTTTATGTTTTACTGCTTTTGCACAATGGAAATTGTTATAATTTAAAAAAAAAAAATATATAGTTTTTGAGTCACCTCACTCTGAGGGCCATAACCTTTTTATTTTTCTGTCGATGGAGCTATGTAATGGCTTATTTTTTGCAGGACAAGTTAATGTTTTCATTTGCTCATTTTGGTGTATATCTGACTTTTTGATCACTTTTTATTCCGTTTTCAGTAAGGCGGTATAAACAAAAATTAAGTTTTTTTTCAGGTTTTTTTTTTACGCCGTTCCCCATGCGGGTTAATTAACGGCATAATATTAAAGCACGGGTCATCAAGTAGACGGCCATACTAATTCTGTGTGTGTGTTATATATATATATACTGTAGATTAAAAAAATAACATTTTCTTTTTTTTACATAATAAAGCCTTTTTAATCGGGCATAGAGGGTTTTGTGTTTGTTTGTTTATTTATTTTCTTTTATATATGTATATACATTTTTTTAAACATTTTATTTAACGTGTTTGTACTTTTCTTATTTTGTAGTCCCACTGGGGACTACACACTGTGATCTTTTGATCAATTATATAATACACTCCAAGACTTCTGTATTGCGGAGTATTATATACCTGTCAGTATAAGGGCCTATTCACATCTGCGTTGGTCTTTCCGTTTTTAATGGATCTGTCAAATTAGACGGAAACGTACACGTAGTTTTAAACGGAAACAAACGGAAAGGCAAATGTGCATATTTTTGACAGATCCTTCTTAACGTATTTGTTAAAATAACGGAAACTTTGACTTCCGTTTATTTCTGTTTGCATCCGTTATACACAGTTTATAACGGATCAGTTTCATCTTTAAATATATATATATTTTTGTAACCCCTCCTTTATTGGATGAAGGAAATGATGCAAAACCAGGAAGAAGGAATGTTGAGAAATCATTCTGGATGCGGATCTTGCAAAGGAGAGGATAATTTCATCGGTGCTCCAGAATTTTATACTATTTTCTGCAGTTCTTTCTGAAATGCTGCCTGCACATCTCATTTATATCTTCGATCATCTGATCATGAGGATGAGGAGGAGAAGGCTGGCCAGGAAGTGATGTCGGCACAGATATTAGGTCCACCCCATTACTTCTGCCAGAATGATCCATGGAGTGTACTCAACACTGGACTTGGAGCTGCGTGAGCACCCTAATAAGTTCTCTGACTACGTGGGCATGACGGTGCGAGTTTCGATGACCTTCTTTCACACTGCATTCAGAGGCAAAATACTTACTTCCGGAGGAGTGTGCCACCAGCTGAAAGGCTACTAGTCACCCTAAGGTAAGTACAATATTATTTTTCTTATTTTAGTTTAGTTTAAAAATCAGTGGAATGGCACTCAACTTTCTATTTTGAATCCCATTTATTTTTTTTTCATTTTTGTTTTTTAAATATTCTATTTGCCATTAACCCTTTAAGTAATTTCCTATTCATTTCAGATATGAGAGTATGAAATATAATTGGCCATATTGTGTGTTAATATTGTGTGGTATATTGCTTTTTCTATGTTTTTTATGTAATGGTATGTTTACATTTATCATTCATGTTCTTGGAATTACACTTTACACCCTTAGGCTATGTTCACACGGAGTATTTTGCCGAGTTTTTTGACGCGGAAACCGCGTCACAAAACTCGTCAAAAACGGCCCGAAAATGCCTCCCATTGATTTCAATGGGAGGCGTCGGCGTCTTTTTCCCGCAAGCAGTAAAACTGCCTCGCGGGAAATAGAAGCGACATGCCCTATCTTCGGGCGTTTCCACCTCTGACCTCCCATTGACTTCAATGGGAGGCAGAGAAAGCGTATTTCACGGTGTTTTATGCCCGCGGCGCTCAACGGCCGCGGGCAAAAAACGCCGCGAAAAACTCCGCGAAAATCGGCGTGCAGGGAGAGGAAAATCTGCCTCAAACTTAAAAACGGAATTTTGAGGCAGATATCCCTCCTGCAAAATACTCCGTGTGAACATAGCCTTAATGACACAGCCAAGTTTGTCCTTGAGGACGGAATCATTTTTTTAATTTTTTTTCCTCTTTGCTCATAACTTTGTTATTTTTTGTTTGATGTAGATCTATGGGACTTTGTTTCTTGCGGGTTGAGTTGCACTTTATGTAGGTGCCATTGTTTGTATATCTACATAATCATTTAATTTATACAAAATGTTTAGTTTGGCAAAAATGGCAATTCATTTGGATTAGCCTAGTCCCAGCCGAGCCTGCCTTTCTGCTGTCTGAGCTGCAACAGGTACCTATACGAACTATAGACATTCACCTGCGCCCTATTGGCCAGCTGCCTTACCGCCAAGGCGGTATGGCCCAGTGGGTCCACAGACCCTTCGTGAGAGTACGCTCAGGCCATGGACCCCGCAGGTCGATTCAAGACCATGACGACGTCACAGGAGATGCGAGCGGATATGCTGGACCTCCGGTCTCGACAGGACGAACTACTACAGGCGTTGAACATCCTTGCACGTCGGCAGGAGGCACAAGCTGCTGTTCCTCCTACTACACCTCTTGGCAGTGTTAACCCGCATGATTCTTTGTCACTTCCTGACCACTATGATGGAGAAGCAAGTACCTGTCGTGGATTTCTTAATCAATGCCAGGAGTTTTTCTAAACTAGACCTGCGTGGGGCTTACAACCTAGTCCGCATTTGCCAGGGTGATGAATGGAAGACTGCATTTAACACTCGTGATGGACACTATGAGTATCTAGTAATGCCCTTCGGCCTGTATAATGCTCCCGCGGTCTTCCAGGAGTTTGTGAATGACATTTTCCGTGACCTCCTCCATGTTTGTGTAGTAGTCTACCCTGATGACATCTTGATTTTTTCTCCAGATCCTATAACGCACCAGAGACTTGCCCGCCAATTTCTGCTACGGTTAAGGGAGAATCGTCTGTACGCCAAGCTGGAGAAGTGCGTGTTTGAGAAATATGCTCTACCCTTCCTGGGCTATATCGTCTCGAATCTAGGTCTTTCAAAACGGGAGACACCATATAGAGTCCACAGAATATTATTTATCCATCTTGCATTGTCTCTGTCAATCCTCTGCAAGTTGCGGACATTCCTCCAGGGAGGACTTTTGTGCCCCTGGCTGATCGTGGAAGAATCCTTCGCTGGGAATACTCCTCTAGACTGGCAGGTCACGCGGGGGTCCGTAAGACCCGGGATCTGATTGCTCGTTATTTCTGGTGGCCAATGCTGCCCAAGGACATTATGGACTTTGTCTCTTCCTGATCTGTATGTGAGGTCAACAAGGCCACTCACTCCAGACCTGCTGGTCTGCTCCAGCAATTGCCTGTGCACAAAGCTCCCTGGCAGCATATAGTTATGGACTTTATTACGGATCTGCCTCTCTCTGCTGGATGCATTGCTGTCTGGGTGGTGGTGGACTGATCTTCGAAGGTGGCCCACTTCGTTCCTCTGACCGGTCTTCCTTCTGCTCCTCAGCTGGCCAAGCTGTTCATCCAGCACATCTTCCGCCTGCACGGCTTGCCGCAGCATATTGTGTCTGATCGGGGGGTTCAGTTTACCTCGAATTTCTGGAGAGCCCTCTGCACACTCCTCGGTGTGAAATTGGACTTTTCATCAGCCTCAGTCCAATGGTCAGGTCGAGAGGATCAATCAGATCTTGGAGAACTACTTACGCCACTTCATTTCCAAGCAGCATGATGACTGGGTGCAGTTGCTCCCATGGGCAGAATTCTCCTACAATAATCACACCAGCGAGTCTACAAGGAATACACCGTTCTTCATTGTCTACGGCCAGCACCCACGAATTCCTCTCCCAGTGCCCGATACTTCCGAGGTTCCAGCGGCTGACTCCACCTTTAGAGACTTCCTACAAATCTGGCAGCAAACTCGATCCTCCATCCTGATGGCAGTCGACTGCATGAAACGGAAGGCTGACACAAGGAGAAGAGAACCTCCTCAGTTTCTTCCTGGCACGAGGGTCTGGCTGTCTTCCAGGAATATCCGACTAAGGGTGCCATCATGCAAATTTGCTCCCAGGTTCCTCGGACCCTTCAAGATCCTACAGCAGATCAACCCTATCGCCTATAAGCTTCGGCAGCCTCCTACCCTCAAGATCCCCAACTCCTTCCATGTCTCCCTCCTGAAGCCGGTGGTCCTGAACCACTACACCAAGACTCCTAGCCCTGTGGTTGCCTCCAGCAGCCCTTCAGACACCTTTGAGGTTCAAGAGATCCTGGACACCAAAAAAGTGAGAGGAAAGAACTTTATTTGGTGGATTGGAGGGGGTTTGGTCCTGAAGAAAGGTCCTGGGAGCCAGAGGAGAACCTCAATGCTCTTGCTCTTCTGAAGAAGTTTCTCTCTCGCTCTGGTCCCAAGATGGGGGGACGTAAGAGGGGGGGATGCTGTAATGTCCGTGGTTGCGGGCTGTCAGCTCCGGTCCCCTCCTGACAGCCGCAGCCACGAGTCGGCAAGTGCTGGCCCCAGCCTCCTCCTCAGAAGATGCCAGTGCTCGCATCCACTCACCTCAGCCAGACCTTTTGACAAACTTTGACCTGTGAGTACCCTGGACTATAAGAGGGATCAAGCCCCCTGCTTCAATGCCTGAGCGTTGTTGTTGTTCCCTAGTTTGTCTATGTGATGGCGTCCTAGTGTGTTACCTGTTCCTGTACCAGTTCCTGTTCCTAGCATTCCATACCATCCTGGTCGAGCACTGTGCTGTGCCAAAGTCGTGTCGTGCTGTATCCACGTCTGACCTGCTTCACCTCGCCTGACGTCTACCTGCTGCCTAGTCCCAGCGGAGCATGCCTTGCTGCTGTCTGAGCTTCCACAGGTACCTATACGAACTATATACATTCACCTTCGCCCTGTTGGCCAGCTGCCTTACCGCCAAGGCGGTACGGCCCAGTGGGTCCACAGACCCTTCGTGACACTGCCTCAGGGCAGCAGAGGAACATACCAACATTGTGCTTTGTTTTGATGATTGCCTATGGCCCTGTTTGATCTTTGTCTCTTCTACGCCGATCCCGGAGTCTCAAGTTGAACGTGTGTGCAAAGACCAAGGCATCTTTGAATTTCACGATCATCCCATAAGAGAATAGAAATTGACAATGAATGCATTTAATGTCAATAAAAACAAGAAGGCAGTTCAATTCTTCTTAAAGTGCAGCTAAACGTTTGACAAACTTCTGACATGTCATAGAGACATGTCAGAAGTTTGGATTGGTGGGGGTCCGAGCAGGGCCGCCATCAGGGGGGTATTAGGGGTAGTACTGTAGGGGGCCCGGCCAAACTTAATTGAAAGGGGGGCCCGGCAACTGCCGCGACTTGCTTTTGGTAGAAAAAAAAACAAGCCCCTGCAATGGGGCCTGTTCTTTTCACCAAAACAATGTCGTGAGCTGCTGCGGGCCCCCGAGCTGCGGGCCCCCCTCTCATCACCGCCGCCGCGCCGCGAAACACCACCGCTTGCGCGCGTACGAGCGAGCACGACCGCAAGCGCGCACGATCGCAAGCGCGCACCCGCGTGCGAACGACCAGGCGCGCCGCCGAGAGGGAGCAACACAAGGAACATCGACGGGGAAGGACAGCCACACAGGGACAGCGGCGCACGGTTACTTACCTGCTGGCCCGCCTCCGACTCCGCCTCCTCCTTGTCCTCCTCCGCCTCCTCGTCCTCCTTGTCCTCCTCGTCCTCCTTGTCCTCCTCCGCCTCCGCCTCCTCGTCCTCCTCCTCGTCCGCCTCCTCGTCCTCCTCCTTCTCCAGAGCGTAGCTGCGTAAGGAGAGGGGGAGGAGTCTAGTTCTTGCGCGGCGGCAGTTCTACGATCCCCGCCATTTTCTGGAGCCTGGAGGTGAAGGACGACGTCTGGACCGAAGACATCGCCTGAAGAGGACTGGAGTGGGAGCAGCTCTTCTGACACGGTGAGTAAAGTGTGTCAAAGTGCTGTTTAAGTATGGCCCTGTTCACACAGAGTATTTTGCAGGCCGAAAAAATCTGCCTCAATATTCCTTAAAGAATTTTGAGGCAGATTTTGACCTGCCCACACTATCTTGCTGCGTTTTTTGCTGCGTTTTTTGCCCGCTGTGATTGAGGACAGCAGACAAAAAACTCAGCGAAAAATGCATTTTCTGCCTCCCATTTATTTAGATGGGAGGTCAGAGGCGGAACCGCGGCAAGAAAGGACGTGCTGCTTTTTCTTTTTCCGCGACTGGCTCCCATTGATTTCAGATTAAATCAATGGGAGGCGGTTTTGGAAGTTTTTTGGTGCTGATTCTGACGCAGTGTCCGAGTCAATATCAAGGCCCAAAAACTCTGTGAACTGGGCCTTATTGTTAGGGCTTATTCAGACGAACGTGTAATACGTCCGTGCAACGTGCGTGATTTTCACACGCCTCGCACGGACCTATGTTACTCTATGGGGCCGTGCAGACTGTCAGTGATTTTCACGCAGCGTGTGTCCGTGTGTCCGCTGCGTAAAACTCACGACATGTCCGATATTTGTGCATTGTTCGCGCATCACGCACCCATTGAAGTCAATGGGTGCGTGAAAATCACGCCCAGCACTTCCGCAGCAGTATAAACTATGAATGAAAACAGAAAAGCACCACGTGCTACAAACATACAAACAGAGTGTCATAATGATGGCGGCTGCGCGAAAATCACGCAACCGCGCATAATACGCTGCTGACACACGGAGCTGTTATGGACCTTTTGCATGCGCAGAATGCCACGTTTTTGCCCACGCAAAAAGCACACGCTTGTGTAAATCCGGCCTTAGGGTAGGAACACACTAGGCATGAACACTGCGGATTTTATGTAACATTTTATTGTGGATAATCCGCAGCGTATTACAGTCGCAGCAGAGTGGATGGGATTTGAACAAATCTCATTCACACGCTGCAAAAAAAATGGACCTGCAGTGTGGCTTTTGGCTTTTTAAGCCGCAGCATGTCAATGTATTCTGTGGAATCGCTGCTCCTCTGTTGCGGAAATGCTGCGGTTCTGCCGCAAAAATAACAAATGAGAAAAAAAAGGTACTTTTTTACATTTATAAAAAAGTTTAGACTTGCCCCGGCCGTAGTCCTGGTGACGCGATCCTCTATTATTAGCGCAGCCCGGAATAGAGGATCGCGTCACCAGGACTACGGCCGGGGCAAGTCTAAACTTTTTTATAAATTTAAAAAAGTGCCTTTTTTATAAATTTAAAAAAGTGCCTTTTTTTTCTCATGTGTGATTTTTGCAGCAGAACCGCAGCATTTCCGCAACAGAGGAGCGGCGATCCCACAGAATACATTGACATGTTGCGGCTTAAAAAGCCAAAAGCCACACTGCAGGTCCATTATTTTTGCAGCGTGTGAATGAGATTTGTTCAAATCTCATCCACTCTGCTGCGACTGTAATACGATTGAAGGTGGGAAAATCGTGACCACCGGCGCTGCTTGATCAGAGATAATACACAACCATCGTGATGGGTAAGGTGTATAGGGTTTTATTGTTAACAGGCTACCTTAGATTACCTTGCAACAGACTTACGGTATCCAAACACACAAATTAATTTTATTATGGAATGTGTAGATTTTATTCTAACTCACAATGTTTTTAATTCAGAAGGAAAATTTTACAAACAAATAAAAGGATGTGCAATGGGGACACGATTTGCACCCTCATATGCAAATTTATATATGGGGGCCTTTGAGGAAGCCCTCATACTCAGTGAGCATGCTTTTAGAAATAGAATTCTGTTTTATAGACGTTTTATAGATGACCTGTTTTTTATATGGAAGGGTGACTCTGACACTGCTAGTGATTTTATAGAGGTTTTAAATAACAACACTTTTGGCCTCTCTTTTACTCATAACTTTTCAGACACAAACATTGATTTTCTAGATCTAACGATTGGAAAGAGAAACTGCCTTTTTACAACTAAGACTCACTTCAAAATGGTTGACGTAAATAGCTATCTCGATTTTAAAAGCGCTCACTATCCCCCATGGCTTAGAAATATTCCGTTCGGACAATACCGAAGAATTAGGAAGAATTGCTCAGATGATTTAGCCTTTGACCATGAATGTGGGATTTTAAACCAGAGATTCCAAGAAAAAGGTTTTCCAAAAAGTCTTATCAAAGGTGCAGAGTCAAAAGCCAGAAGTCTGACACAAAATGAATGTATCAAAGTGAAACCTATAAACACCAAGGAAAAATCAAGCTGTGAGAGGGTTAAAACCAATTTTATAACTTCATTCAATAAAGGGAGTAATTCTATAGCCACCATTCTCAAAAAACACTGGCACATTTTGACAAGCGACCCTTTCTTAAAACCCCTGATACCAGCCAAACCGAATATTACATACAGACGGGCGAAAACAATAAAGAATTTAATAGCCCCTAGCAAATTGCGCAATATCAAAACAATAAACCATAGCCTACTTTCAGATTTGAAAGGTTCCTTTAGATGTGGCCAAAACAGGTGCCTATGCTGTAACAATATTTCAAACAAATGCAGGGAATATCACTCCATAAAAACAGGAGAAAAATTCATGATAAAAGATTTTTTAAATTGCGGGAGCTCCTATGTTATTTATTTACTCCAGTGTACTTGTAACCTCCAATATGTGGGTCGGACCACACAAACTTTAAGGAACCGAATCAATAACCACAGGTTTAATGTCACAAAGGGATTTTTAAAACAAAGTGTATCCCGTCACTGTATGTATAAACACAATTGTAATTTTTCTGACATTAAGGTTACCCCAATCGAACAGATACCAGCGGACTTACCCGATAGATTCATTAGACTTAAAGAGGCTCTGTCACCAGATTTTGCAGCCCCTATCTGCTAATGCAGCAGATCGGCGCTGCAATGTAGATTACAGTAACGTTTTTATTTTTAAAAAACGAGCATTTTTGGCCAAGTTATGACCATTTTTGTATTTATGCAAATGAGGCTTGCAAAAGTACAACTGGGCGTGTTGAAAAGTAAAAGTACAACTGGGCGTGTTGAAAAGTAAAAGTACAACTGGGCGTGTATTATGTGCGTACATCGGGGTGTGTTTACTACTTTTACTAGCTGGGCGTTGTGTATAGAAGTATCATCCACTTCTCTTCACAACGCCCAGCTTCTGGCAGTGCAGCACTGTGACGTCACTCACAGGTCCTGCATCGTGTCGGCACCAGAGGCTACACTTGATTCTGCAGCAGCATCAGCATTTGCAGGTAAGTAGCTACATCGACTTACCTGCAAACGCCGATGCTGCTGCAGAATCATCTGTAGCCTCTGGTGCCGACACGATGCAGGACCTGCGAGTGACGTCACAGTGCTGCCCTGCCAGAAGCTGGGCGTTGTGAAGAGAAGTGGATGACACTTCTATACACAACGCCCAGCTAGTAAAAGTAGTAAACACACCCCGATGTACGCACATAATACACGCCCAGTTGTACTTTTACTTTTCAACACGCCCAGTTGTACTTTTGCAAGCCTCATTTGCATAAATACGAAAATGGTCATAACTTGGCCAAAAATGCTCGTTTTTAAAAAATAAAAACGTTACTGTAATCTACATTGCAGCGCCTATCTGATGCAATAGCAGATAGGGGTTGCAAAATCTGGTGACAGAGCCTCTTTAAGCAGAGGGAGAATTTTTGGATTTTTAAATTGGAAACCCTACATCCAAATGGTCTAAATGACCTTACGGAATCATCTTTAGAATAATAGTAAAAACAATAAAATAAAATATAGAAAATAAAATGATAAATATAAGTATCCTCAGCCTTTTTGCCCCTTGACGTTCTTGATGGTAATATCAATCAGGATATCCTTATCCATCAAAATTTAAGGGCTGTAACCAATGTTCCCTTCCCCATATATAAGGTTCCCTTTAACATAAGGTGTTGTACTATATTCACATTTTCGGTCCTTTTATAATTGTATATAATTATGATGTCAGTTCGTTTTAAGCAATGTTAAAAGGTCATCTATCTATTGTGATATGTATCTTATAGATCGTTTTTATTCACATCCTCATTTAGAATGAGGTCTTTATTAATTTGTAAATAACCAAATGTTTCTTTATTACGGTTCTTTGCCACTCACCCGTTCCGGTGCCGTGGTTCCCTTCTGACTTCTCACCGCCGAGATCCGCGTCCCCATGCGGTTCAACATGCGGTCCATTGAAAGTTTTTTGGTCCCCCACGGCCTCCGTAACTTCTGACTTTTGGTAACCAAGGACGCTCTGACTCAGCAGTTCATTAACAATAGTCAAAAACACAAAAAAACGTATACATAACTAAGTATATGATTGTTTATCTATCTACAATCCTACACGCATACAGAAGTTAACACTTTGTTCATAAAAAATCTCTTGTGAAACCCTGTATCGACCTGTCATTTTAACACAAGCAGTGTATATATCTCTAAAACGTAAAATATCTTTTAAACATTTTGCTAATTCTGTTCTTTTAAAGTGAATCACCATATGCGTATGTGTCCTTTTAATTCATAATACTGTTTCTTTATTTTGTTCTTTATGTGACCTTTGACCCATTGTGTCTGGCGGTCTTTTTCCTTGCCCTGATGTATAAATAAGGCAGGAAACCGCACAGTCTGTATTGGCCTGAGGAAGACGTCAGTTCGACGTCGAAACGCGTAGCCTGTTAACAATAAAACCCTATACACCTTACCCATCACGATGGTTGTGTATTATCTCTGATCAAGCAGCGCCGGTGGTCCCGATTTTCCTACCTTCAATCGTACTACAAACCGACAGCAAACTCCGTTTGGCTGTGATGTGGACCTGGCTGCAGCTTCCCAAGCTTTGTTGACACCCTTTGGTGTCCACCACCCGAGGTGAGCGCAATTGTCGCATCGCCCCCCTTTTTTCACTATTATATCAGATCCTGAATTGTCCTGTGTGGCGCCGTGTTCCTTTTTCTAATTTATTTAGCGACTGTAATACGCATACGCTGCGGATTATCCACAATAAAATGTGTTGCATAAAATCCGCAGTGTTCATGCCTAGTGTGTTCCTACCCTAAGGCCGGATTCACACAAGCGTGTGCTTTTTGCGTGCGCATGCAAAAGGTCCATAACAGCTCCGTGTGTCAGCAGCGTATGATGCGCGGCTGCGTGATTTTCGCACAGCCGCCATCATTATGACACTCTGTTTGTATGTTTGTAGCACGTGGTGCTTTTCTGTTTTCATTCATAGTTTATACTGCTGCGGAAGTGCTGGGCGTGATTTTCACGCACCCATTGACTCCAATGGGTGCGTGATGTGCGAACAATGCACAAATATAGGACATGTCGTGAGTTTTACGCAGCGGACACACGGACACACGCTGCGTGAAAATCACTGACAGTCTGAACGGCCCCATAGAGTAATATAGGTCCGTGCGAGGCGCGTGAAAATCACGCACATTGCACGGATGTATTACACGTTCGTCTGAATAAGCCCTAACAATAAGGCCCAGTTCACAGAGTTTTTGGGCCTTGATATTGACTCGGACACTGCGTCAGAATCAGCACCAAACAACTTCCAAAACCGCCTCCCATTGATTTAATCTGAAATCAACGGTAACCAGTCGCGGAAAAAAGAAAAAGCAGCACGTCCTTTCTTGCCGCGGTTCCGCCTCTGACCTCCCATCTAAATCAATGGGAGGCACAAAATGCATTTTTCGCTGCGTTTTTTGTCTGCTGTCATCAATCGCCGCGGGCAAAAAACGTGGCAATATAGTGTGGGCAGGTCAAAATCTGCCTCAAAATTTGGTGCGCGGTTCCAGGCGGGTGCGCATGCGCGGGAGTTTGCGGGTGTGCGCGATCGGTCGCACGGGCGGCAGTGTTTGACGACCCCCATGCTACCCAGGGCCGCCATCAGGGGGGGTATTATGGGTACTGATGTGAGAGGCCCGGCCAAACCTAATTGAAAGGGGGGCCCGCAGCTCACGACATTCTTTTGGTGAAAAAAACAAGCCCCATTGCAGGGGCCTGTTTTTTTTCTACCAAAGGCAAGTCGCGGCAGTTGCCGGGCCCCCCTTTCAATTAGGTTTGGCCGGGCCTCTCACATCAGTACCCATAATACCCCCCCTGATGGCGGCCCTGGGTACCATGATATAGTGCTGGACGGAGTACTGTTAACAGGCGGTGCCACGGTAGGGGGGCCCAGAAAATTTAGCTGTAGGGGGCCCTGAAATTCCTGATGGCGGCCCTGGGTCCGAGCACTGAGATCCCCACCAACCTCTAGAACGAAGCAGCTGAAGTGCTCGGGTAAGCACTCAGCTACATCGTGTCTGTTCGGCTTTTTCCGGAAAGCCGATGTATCAGAGTACGGGCTCATAGACTTTCTATTGAGTCTATACACGATACATTTATTTCTGGAAAAAGCCGAACAGAGATGAAGCGGCTGAGCGCTCACAGGAGCACTTTAGCTGCTTCGTTCTAGCGATTGGTTGGGCTCTCCACATGTCACTATGGCATGTCAGAAGTTTGTCAAACGTTTAGCTACACTTTAAGAACACATTTATACACAAATATAAAGATATAACTTATATTTAAAAATACTTATGGCAATTGTCTATATTCTGGGTTATGAGTAGCGGAAATGTGGTGTTGTCTTGACCTGTTCCCTCTATCTTTTTGTCTCTGCTCAGGAATAGTACTGGGCAATGACTCTCCTGATCTGGCTAATCCTGCAGGAATGGGACGTCGTGGAGTGTGGAAAGGGTAGTATTAAGAAAAGCAAGGATAGTGTTGTGTTCTGGGTGTGGAAGGGGTTGGGATGGAGGAAGGCAGAGGAAAATGAGAAGAAGGCGAAGAAGCCCGAGAAGAAGAGCGTGAAATGGAGCAATAGATTGAGAGTGGACAGGTGTATATGAGGGGGCAAGTGGAATGGACAGGTGGCTAGGACTGAGCAAGTGAAAAAGATTGGCCAGGTGGAATAGTCTGCACAGAAGGATAGGACTGGCCAGGCAGAGAGGTGGATATTAATGGCCAGTTGGAAAGGATTAGGCAGGTGGAAAGGACTGCACAGGTGGATAGGAGTGGGCTGGGGGGATAGGGATGTGATAGGGGGTGGTGTAGGATTTGCCAGACCGTTTGAGTGAGTTTCATCCAGCACTCAAATGTCTTTTCATGCGTCAATTGGTGCATCCAAGGGACTAGAGTACAGAGGAACTGATTATTAGTTGAAACAGGTGTCGAATATGACTTAAAATGTCGTCTTATAACGAGTAATTTACTCATCCAATCTCAGCAAGGCATTGTGTGTGTACCTTGCGAGAGCCTCATATTCCCTTGGACATCTCTTACCAGCAGCCCCTTCACCTGTACTAACTCCCTCTGGGAAGCAGATATTGCTGCTTGGGGAGATAATACGTAAGGAGAGGATTCTGGTAGGGGACCCTCCGTTTCCTGTATTGAGGTATGAGGGAAAGAGTGATAGAGTGGCAAGCGTTAGTGCGCTCCTCTGGGACCACTTCAGCAGGGACTTCAGACTCCCCTTTGCTAGATGTTGTCCTAAAAGGAAATAGCCCAAAAAAAGGATATTTTCTTAAATTTTTTTACACATATACATTGATGATTACATTGTTTTTTCCTACTCTTAGGTTATAACATGGAGTGGAGTAGTAGTTATAGTTCTATATAAATCAACATTACAGTTGTGCCAAAATTAGAATTATTTTGTTGCACATGCGAAAACAGTAGTAGTTTTGTTCTTGGACATAGCAGTAGTTATATTCTTATACATAGGGGGCAGTATTATAGTAGTTATATTCTTGTATATAGGGGCAGTATTATAGTAGTTATATTCTTGTATATTGGAGGCACTATTATAGTTGTTATATTCTTCTAGATAGGGGGCAGTATTATAGTAGTTATATTCTTGTATATAAGAGCAGCACTATAGTAGTTATATTCTTGTATATAGGGGGCAGTATTATAGTAGTTATATTCTTGTATATAGGGGCAGTATTATAGTACTTATATTCTTGTATATAGGAGCAGTATTATAGTAGTTATATTCTTGTATATAGGAGCAGTATTATAGTAGTTATATTCTTGTATATAGAGTGCAGTATTATAGTAGTTATATTCTTGTATATAGGGGGCAGTATTATAGTAATTATATTCTTGTATATAGGGGGCAGTATTATAGTAGTTATATTATTGTATATAGGAAACAGTATTATAGTAGTTATATTCTTGTATATAGGGGGCCGTAATACATTAGTTATATTCTTGTATACTGGGGCAGTATTATAGTAGTTATATTCTTGTATATAGGAGCAGTATTATAGTAGTTATATTATTGTATATAGGGGGGCAGTATTATAGTAGTTATATAGTCGTTTGTATGGGGCCTTACAACACATAATTGGGTATTTAAATAGTGAGCTTTTACTCTATCTATACCGTAAGTCAACCTCCCGAGCAACGCCGGGTATAAAAGCTAGTTCTTTTTAATCTTTATTAATGACTGGGGTGACATTCTCGTATTATCTTTATAAATGACCTTCTGGATGGGATTGATAGCAAGGTGTCAGTTTTAAAACTCAGCTTGACTATAAAATATTACAGAAACACCCAGATAAGCTGGCAGCATGGGCAAAAACATGGCAGATGAAATTTAATGTTGATAAGTATAAAGTAATGCACTTACGACGCAATAATAGTGTTAATTCATATACATTAAATGGAATAAAACTGGTGATAATGGAACAGGAGAAGGACCTGGGTATTCTGGTAACAAATAAGCTAAGCAGCGCTCAATGTCAGGCAGCAGCTGCAAAAGCAAATAGGATTTTAGGGTTTATAAAAAGAGAGATAAAAACCCATGATTCAAATGTAATATTACCCCTCTATAAATCCCTTGTAAGGCCAGGGATTTATAATATGGAATTCTGTTCTGGGCTCCACATTGTAAAAAGGATATAGGAGAACTGGAGAGAGTTCAAAGGAAGGCAACTAGAATATGAAATGGAATAAGAAGTGTCGCTTATAATGAAAGGTTAGAGAAATTGGGCTTGTTCGACTTGGAAAAAATACGCCTTAGAGGTGATCTTATTAACATGTCTGAATATATGTGTAATCAATACAGAGAACTAGCACATGATCTGTTCTTTCCAAGAACTCTTTAAAAGATCAGGAGACATTCATTGCTTGTGGAAGAAAGACGTTTCGGACATCAATATAAGAAAGGGTTCTTTACAGTTACAGTAGTCAAACTATGGAATGCCCTATGTCAAGAGTTAGTACTGGCAGATACTATATCAGCATTTAGTGTTATAATTAATCAAGCAATGAATGACGGTTTAACCCCTTCCCTCTTTGGCCACTTTTGACCTTCCTGACAGAGCCTCATTTTTCAAATCTGACATGGTTCACTTTATATGGTAGTAACTTGGGAATGCTTTTACCTATCCAAGCGGTTCTGAAAATTATTTTCTCGTGACACATTTGACTTTGTTACTGGCAAAATTTGCTTGATACATTCATTATTTAATTGTGGAAAACACCAAAATTTAGCGAAAAATTGCAAGAAAGCATATTTCTAAATGTAAATGTATCTGCTTCTAAGAAAGGCAGTTATACCACACAAAATTGTTGCTATTTAACATCCCCCATATGTCTACTTTATGTTGGCATCATTTTTTGAAATGAGAAATTGAAGAGGTCTTGCGGTGCCAAAACAGTGGAAATCCCCCAAAAGTGATCCCATTTGGGAAACTATACACCTCAAAGAAATTATCTAGGGGTATAGTGAGCATTTTAAGTAGGCCGTAAAAATTTAAATCTAAATTTTTTCAAGGAAAATGTAGGTTTAGCAAATGTTTTTTTTTTTTTCATTTCCACAAGGACTAAAGGGGAAAAAGCAATTTTGCCCGAGTAAAACAATACCCCACATGTGGTCATAAACGTCTGTTTGGAGAAACGGCATGGCTTAGAAGGGAAGGAGCGCTATTTGGCTTTTGGTGCTCAAATGTAGCAGGAATGGTTTGCGGAGGCCATGTCACATTTGCAAAGCCCCTGAGGGGACAAAACAGTGGAAACCCCCCACAAGTGACCCCATTTTGGAAACTACACCCATTGAGGAAATTATCTAGTGGTATAGTGAGCATTTTTACTGCACAGTTTTTTTTCAGAAATTATTAAGAAAATGTAGGTTTAGCTATATTTCTTTCATTTCCACAAGGACTAAAGGGGAAAAACACTGCAAAATTTGTAAAGCAATTTCTCCCGAGTAAAACAATACCCCACGTTTGGTCATAAACGGCTGTTTGGAAACACGGCAGGGCTTAGAAGGGAAAGAGTGCTATTTGGCTTTTGGAGATCACATTTAGTAGGACTGGTTTGCGGAGGCCATGTCGCATTTGCAAAGCCCCTGAGGGGAGAAAACAATGAAAATGCCCAAAAAGTGACTCCATTTAGGAAACTACACCTCTTGAGGAATTCATCTAGGGGTGTAATGAGCATTTTGACCCCACAGATGTTTCATAGAATTTATTAGAATTGGGCAGTGAAAATAAAAACAATCCCTTTTCTTCAATAAGACGTAATTTTAGCTCAAAATTTTTCATTTTCACGACAAATAAAGGAAAAAAATAACACCAACATTTGTAAAGCAATTTCTCCCGAGTATGGCAGTACCCGATATGTGGTCATAAACTGCTGTTTGGGTATGTGGCAGGGCTCAGAAGGGAAGGAGCGTCATTTGTCTTTTGGAGTGCAGATTTTGCTGGATTGGTTTCTGGTCGCTCTGTCGCATTTGCAAAGCCCCTGTGGGACCAAAACAGTGGAAACCCCCAAGAAGTTATGCCATTTTGGAAACTACACCCCTCAAGGTATTCACCTAGGCGTGTAGCAAGCATGTTAACCCCACAGGTGTTTTGCAGCAATTAGTGTGCACTTGATGTTGCAGAGTGAAAATTTGATTTTTTCCATAGATATGCCAATATGTGGTGCCCAGCTTGTGCCACCGTAACTAGACAACTCTCTAATTATTATGCTGTTTTTCCCGGTTTTAGAAACATACTACATGTGGCCCGTATCTATTGCCTGGACATTCGACAGGGCTCAGGAGTGAAAGCGTACCATGTAAAATTGAGGCCTAATTTGGTGATTTACAAAGTATTGGTTCACAATTGCAGAGGCTCTGATGTGAAATAATAAAAGAAACCCCTGACAAGTCACCCCATTTTGCAAACAGCACCCCTCAAGGCACTTATAAAGGGGTGTAGTGAGCATTTTCACCCCAAAGGTCTTTTCCCTAAATGATTGCGCTGTGGATGGTGCAAAGTAAAAATTTTGATTTTTCCCTAGATATGCTTATATATTTCAGTGGCAAATATGTCATGCCCAGCTTGTGCCACTGGAGACACACGCCCCAAAAATTGTTAAAAGGGCTCTCCCAAGTATGGCAGTGCCATATACGTGGAAGAAAAACTTCTGTTTGGGCACGCTGTAGGGTTCAGAAGGGAGGGAGCGCCGTTTGGCTTTTGAAGCGTGGATTTGCTTGGTAGTAGTTTTGTTTGAGTATTGCTGGTGTTTCCGTTTATAATGTGGGGCATATGTGAGCTGGGCAGAATACATCACGGGCATAGTCAGGTGGTATAATAATTGGGTTATTAAAAAACTGTAAAATAATCCATAGATGTGTGTAACGCTGTGACACAGTCCTTTCTGCACAGGCCGGTGTCACACTGATAAATGTCCTTTCTTATGCCTCTTTTGTTCCACACTCCGCACCTTTGCAGTTTGGGGAATTTTGCCGGGAAAGTGTTGTCCTGGTATAATACGGGCGCCTTCGCTTCTAGCAGATATGTTTGGGCCCTCCCCTTCCTGGTTCCCTAATTTTAAGGCCTTGATAAATCGCCTCTTGAAACAGAAAAAATGTTCCCCTTGGGCTGCACAACTGGACATTTATTTTATTTCTTGACTTATGGAAGTCTCAACTAATTTTATTTATTCATAGATGTAGTGGTATGAGGGCTGTTTTTTTTTTTTGCGGGACAAGCTGTAGTTATTATTGGTACCATTTTGGGGTATATGCGACTTTTTGATCACTTTTCATGCTATTTTTTGAGAGGCAAGGTGACCAAAAAACTGCAATTCTGGCATAGTTTATTTACCATTTTTTATACAGTGTTCACCATGCATTATAAACTACATATTAACTTTATTCTACGGGTAAGTCAGATTCCGGCGATACCTAATTTATAGGACTTTTTTATGTTTTACAACTTTTTGCACAATAAAATTACTTTTGTAAAAATAATGTTTTTTTCTACCGCCAAGTTGTGAGAACCATAACGGTTTAATATTTTCATCGATGGAACTGTGTGAGGGCTTGTTTTTTGCGAGATGAGCTATAGTTTTTATAGGTACCATTTTTGGATACGTGCAACTTTTTGATCACTTTTTATTCAAATATCTGTAGGGCAAAGTGACCAAAAAACTGAAATTCTGGTATCGTTTTTTACGTTTTTTTTTACGCTGTTCACCGCGTGGAATAAATAACATAATATTTTTATAGTTCAGGCCGTTATGATTGCGGCTGTGCTTTATTTATTTTTTTCAATTATAAAGGACTTGATAAGTTAAAAAGGGCGATTGTGTTTTATTTTATTACTTGAAACTTTTATTATTATATGTTTTGATACTTTTTTTTACACTTTTTTTCAAGTCCCACTAGGGGACTTGAAGGTCCAACTGTCTGATTTTTATTTTTTTCTAATACATTGCACTACCTTTGTAGTGCAAAATATTAGATATGTCAGTCATTCACTGACAGCAAGCCGATTAGGCTTCGCCTCCCGTCGGGGCCTAATCGGCTTCCGTAATAGCAGAGCAGGGGGTCATTGTTAGGCCTCATGTTGCCATAGCAGCAGTCGGCAGACCTGATCGCATGGAAGGGCTGCCGATCTGTAAGCAAACGCTAAGATGCAGCGATTGCGTTCGATCGCTGCATCTAAGGGGTTAATGGCAGGGATCGGAGCTAGCTCTGGTTCCTGCCATTACAGGTGTAACGTACAGCTGACATCCACCACTTATGACGCCGGCTCAGCTCCTGAGACGGCGCCATCTTGCTGTCGGCCACAGAAGCCTTTCAGGATCCGGAAGGCTTCCATGCTAGGCAGACCGGGAGGCCAGTATTAGGCCTCCAGCTGCTATTGCAGCCACCTGAACCCCGACAATTTCATTGCTGGGGTGCCGATGAGCTGAAAACAACTTAAATGCAGCGATCGCTTTTCACGGTTGCATTTAAGGGGTTAATGGCGGGGATCGAAGCTAACTTTGGTCCCCACCATTACAGCAGGATGTCAGCTGTAATACACCGCTGACATCCGGCGATGATGGCACCGACTCAGCTGCTGAGCTGGTGCCATGCATTTGTCGTTTGGAAACGGCAAAATGCGGGAAGCACTAGCTTTCCATGTCGTGTCCATACGACAAATGTCGGGAAGGGGCTAATTTATGAGAAAGGTTGAACTTGATGGACCTCTGTCTTTTTTCAACCTATGTAACTACTGTATGTAACTATGTACTCACAAAGGGAGAGAAGAAAACCTGGATTGCACATCCACTTGCTCTATTGCGGCTCAGCAAAATGTAAAAATGTATGAACATGAGGTTCTTAGTTTACATTTTGATCAAACTGTATAAGCCACTTGCCGCTTCACGGCGACCTCTTTTAAGTGGTTCCCTACTCAAGTGCAGTATCTCATGTCAACCAGTGCCGCTGCAACACAGGACCCGCAGAGGGAGCAACCCTGGTTTTATGTACTACAGGTCAGTGTAGAAAAAATGAAAGGCGCGCTGAACCGTATCATTCAAGAAGCCTGTCAGAAGTTTGAGATATCGAGCTTTGCAACCGTGAAAAACAGAAAACATAGAAAAAAAAAATGAATGCTATGTTAATACTAAAGAAAGGGTTAATATAAAATGGGAGCTTCAAGTTCATTACCTGCAATGATCATATAGATCTGTTCATTGAGGGGATATCGTTGACAGAACAGATAAACAGCCTCACATTAGGATACATTGGGAAAAGACCAATACATTTTTTTTGTAATGTTGAGCTGATGGAGTCTGTGCAGTAGCACCAGTTTTATCAGTGGAGTTTAAAATGATGCAACTAAATATTTTTAATAAAATTAAATTAAAAAAAATATTTTATATGTTTTTTTAACATTGGCTGTAAATAAAATAGATTTTAAGATGGCAAAAAAAAAAAATATTTACACGTCGGTGTCCACCACGAGCTCCCCTTCCTCTGTAAACCACTAAGATGCAGCGGTCAGCATTGACCCAGGCATCCAAGGGGTTAAATGACTGAGATTGGCGTTATCTCCTATCCCAGCCATTAGAGCGAGGCGATGGCTGTGTAATGCAGCCGGCACCCGCAAATGATATCGCAGGTACAGCTTCTATGGCCGCGCCATCATTATGACGTACATTTACGTCATTTCCTAGGAGCTGTGCAGATCCTATTCCATAAATGTATGTCATAGGGGAGGAAGGGGTTAATATTCACATGAAAAGAATATCCGTAATAATTCTTGTATAGTACTTCTACAAACTAGCTAGCCATACACTTGACTTGTCAGCCCACTCCCACATAAATATACATACTTGGCTAAGCTTGCATTTTTATTTCCAAAAGGAGAGAGGAATAAGACACTGTCAGACATGTTTGCTAATGCTCATCAACATGAAATCAACGTGATCAAATTGATCTTTTCCATGACAGAAAAAAACAGGACAGGTGGGGTGCCCCCATACAGCGTGTTTGCGCGATAATATTTGTAATGTACATAGTCCGCTTTATTTCAGGGAGATAATTCACAATTAAATGGGTTGTCTCAACGAATATGTGTTTTTTAAATAATTAATAAGTGGTGAGATGATCCCAGAAAAAATAATTTGACTGAATGTTGTTGTTGTTTTTTGTTTTTTTTTAAATACTTACCTACCTCGTCCTTTGTCTATCCTATGGCCGAGACGTGCACCCTGGCACTTCCTGGTTAAAGGCGAGGGCTGGCACTGCATCCCCAACGTGACCGCTGACAGATCCTTTAGCACTATATAATGTTGTGCATTGTTGACATATCCTCCATAGGTCCTTTTCCCCCTACGTCAGCCCCTTCCCCAATGTGACAGAACGCAGTGCGCATATCAAATGCACAGGCAACACCTGTAATGGCTAAATGGGGACCGGATGTCATGTGCATCATTTTTACTGCTACGTCACAAACGACGTTCTGTCAGCGGAAAATTCATGTGATCGGCAGACGGGACATCATGCTGAAGCAGGTAACTGCACCCTTCCGATTATGGGAGAAAAAGGTCGCCAGAGGCGCAATTGAAAATACAGTCATATGAGAAAGTTGCTTCACTCGCGTCCACAAACATGTCATTTTATTTATCGGTGATGGACAACCACTTTAATCATCAATCATTAAGTAAATCATTAGGAAACAAAGTACCTAAGAACAAAAATTGTAATGAGCGATCAGACATCTCCCTGTCCTGCTGCTCCTTCTCCCCTCTCACAGAATTCAGCCTATCAAACAGACACTGAGGAAGAGAGTAAAATGATCCCAGTCCTTCCCACCTGCTTTATGTCTTTGCTGTACTATTGAAAACCAGCTTTTTAATGACTCAAGACATTTTTGAACATTTACAGAGATGCTGGCAGAGAATACGGAATACAGCCTACTGCAGGTGAGGAAGATGTTACTTTACCCTAAAAACATATATAATTTTCATATATTTACATGTACTAATCATTTATGCAAAAAATAAAAATAAAAATAAGAAAAACGGTAATGACAGGTACATAATATATATGTTATGTTTCTACAAATTCATAATAAGTAGGCATGCATATGTGTACACATGAGGAATAACACTATTTCGGGCCATTATATGACTTGTATATGGCATTATTTAGCAGTTTTCTCCTCTGCGGGCTGTATCTCTAATTCTCAGTTTTCACTGAGCTAGTGGACAGAGCCTAACTGCTATCATGTCTTCTATACACTGCACACATAGAGAAGAGAAGAATCCTGCTCCCCTATCTCTATCACACATACAATAGTGAGTGTCACTATTTACAGGGGGCTGTGTGGCACTATCTACAGGGGGCTGTGTGGCACTATCTACACGAGGCTCTATGGCACTATCTACACGGGGCTATGTGGTAGTATTTACAGGGGGCTGAGTGCCACTATCTACAAGGGGTGTGTGGGACGTTCTACAGGGAGGTGGCACTATCTACAGCGATGCATGTGGGACACTATTTAAAAGGGGGTTGTGTGGCACTATTTGAAATGGGCGTGGCACTATGTACAGAGGGCAGTAAGTATCACTATCTACAGGGGTGTGGCACTATTTACAGGAGGCAGTGTGACACTATTTACAGGGGGCTGTGTGGCACTATTTATAGGGAGCAGTGTGGCACTATTTATAGGGAGTAGTGTGGCACTATCTACATGGGGATGTATGGCACTATCTACATGGAGCTGTGTGGCACTATTTACAGGGGGCTGCGTGGCACAATCTACAAGGGGGTGTTTGGCACTCTACAGGGAGGTGGAACTATCTACGGGGGTGGGTGTGTGTGTGTGACAATATTTAATGGGGGGGGGTGTGGCACTATTTAAAAGGGGGCGGCACTATCTACAGAAGGCAGTGAGTGTTACTATAGATGTAGCCATCTTTATCTTGACTTTTAACGCATTAAATAAACAATGGCTAGATCTCTCATCTTGACTTTTTCAATAACTTTTCAATGGCTTTTGTTGTGTGATATCACGCTGCAGCAAGTTAATAGAATCAAGATAAAGATGGCTACATCTTTATCTACAGGGTGTGTGGCACTATTTACAGGGGGATGTGACAATATCTACAGGGGGCAGTGTATGGTACTAGCTACAGGGGTTTGTGTGGCGCTATCTACCGGGTGGTGTGGCATTGTCTACAGGGGTGTGTGGCACTATCCACAGGGGGCTCCATCTGGGGCACTTATTACAGGGGGCAGTGTGACTAGCACGATCTACAGGGGCAGTGTGTGGCATTATCTACAGGGCATGTGGTGGCGGTGTTCCACTATTCGCCTGAGGCAGCAGAAAGGATAAGTGCACCCCCTGAACTTGTGCTATTGATTTAGGCAAAGTTTTTTGAAAGGCAGTGTTTATTTTCTATATTCATCAGAGTCCAAAATATGAAACGGCATTTGGCATATGCAAAAAAAAGACTGGCAAAAACCACATCCTCCAAACATTTGTTTCTTTGTTTCTTCAGGCTTTGTATTCTTACTTTAGGATTTTTCTCTCCACTCTTCCTTGTAGTTTGGAAATATTCTTTATTCATCTTGCATTCACAACGTGTTTAAGATCAACCAAAAGAGTTTAAATAATATTTTAGTCTAAGGATCAGGAAGGCCATTCCAAAATCTTAATCTTATGTTTCTTTACAAAGTGCCAGGTTCATTTAAAGTGTTTCTCCCTATTTTGTTGTACTAGTAGAAATCTTTTCAGCTTCTGCTTCTTCGCAGACTTTAGTATATATATATAAAAAAAAATAGTCATTTAGTAGAGTCCACTCTTCCCTCTATCTGCACAATATTTCCTACGCTACAGGCACCACACAACCCGCAATCACAACAGATCGCAGCTTGGGTTTTCTTCTGATTATTCTTGCATTGGTGCACCTCTTCCAACTTTTTTTATTTGCTGATCAAGCAAACTCTCTGTTAGTATCACCAAATCTAAAATCTTGATAATAGCTACAGTATAGAGTATATGTTAAATTAGAAAGAAAGTTTATGATTATATTTCCTTTGTCAAAATTCCAGTTTTCAGGTTTTAGGATTATTTCTTTCTAAGACTTGGTTGACCTGTAAACTCGGATTCTGTCTGGTCAGGCACTTCTCTTGTTTTTCAAACAGTATTTGTGCATACACTGTGCTTGATGAGGATTCTTTTACAGGTGGTATAGGTTTGATCAGCTCCAATTCGGCATATGTTAAACCTTCTTCCACTAGCCTTGGCTGAGAAATTGTGGGAGAAATAAAAAGACAGAGAAATTGTAGTGAATTATATAATATTATATAGTAATATACAGTATATGTATGTTTATATATATATATATACACACAGCAACTATAAAAATAATAGCAGTGAGTGTGAAAAAGCAAATAAAGCGCAAAATCATTATGATAACTTTTATTTGCCTAAATGCTAATGCACTGGAAATACTACACATTCAATTCCAAATCGAAACAATAACCACTTTTATCCAGTTTGTGTTAAATACTTTAGATTTCACTTTGCAGAACTAATATTGGTTTCTGAGAACTGCTTGACATCTGTGTTGCATGGAGTCGACCAACTTCTGGCCCCTCTGAACAGGTATTTATTCCAGTCCAGGAAGATTGGACGACATTCCACAATTCTTCTGCATTTTTGGGTTTTGCATCATAAACCACATTTTTTATTTCACCCCACAAGTTCTCTCTGGGATTGAGGTCGGGGGATTGTCTGGCCACTCCATTACCTCAATCCTGTTTGTCTGTAACAGAGATGTTGTTCGCTTACTTGTGCGTTTTGCGTCATTGTCGTGTCGAAACACCCATTTCAAGGGTATTTTTTCTTCGGCATAGGGCAACACGATCTCCTCAATATTTTGATATATTTATGATCCCTTGTATGCGATAAATAGGCCCAACACCACGGTATAAGAAACATCTCCATATAATGATTTTTGCAGCACCTTGCTTTACTGTCTTCACAGTCTCCTGTGGTTTGGATTTAGTGCTCGGGGGTCGTCTGACATTCTGTCTGCGACCACTAGACCCCAAAATAACAATTTTGCTTTCAAAAGTCCACAAAATGTTGCGCCATTTCTCTTTGGGCCAGTCCATGTGTTCCTTGGCAAATTTTAACCTATTCAGGACTGTCTTTTTTTTAACAACGGGATTTACGGGGAGTTCTTGCTGGTAACTTGACTTCACTTAATCGTCTTCTGATTGTAGCAGAACTCACTGGTAACTTCAGATCTTCTATGATCTTTCTGGAGGTGATCAGTGGCTGAGCCTTTGCCATTTTGGCTGTTCTTCGATCCATTCGCACACTAGTTCCCCGCTTCATTCCGCGTCTTTCAGGTTTTGGTTGCCACTTCAAGACATTTTAGATAATTTTAGCTGAGCAGCCTATAATTTGGAAGGAATACTGAAGTAACACATCAAGGCATCAGCTGGAAAGTTGAAACTTGGTCGTAACTGGGTCTTCAAGCAGGAAAATTAGCCAAACTATTCTTCTAAAGTTTTGACAAAATGACTTAAAGACAACAAAGTGAAAGCGTTAGTGTGGCCAGCTCAAAGCCCTGGCCAGAATCCCATAGAAAATTTGTGGACAAAACTGAAAGAAATGTGTTCGAGCAAAGAGGCCCACAAGCCTGACTGACTTACATTAGTTCTGTCAGGAGGAATGGGAAAACAGTCCGGTAAACTATTGTGAGTGTAATGCCGGTAGAGGGTGCTGCTCCTGCTGTTGGTCCGCACTGGCATGTCCCTCACCTGCCTCGCCAGTGGCCTTCTCTCCTGCATTGCCGTCGGCATCTTCCCCCTGCCTGTCCTCACGGCTGCTTTAATCTTAGACGCATGCACTGGTCATCTGGCTGCCTGTATCCAACTATCCGCTACCAGCCTGTATCCAGCTATCCATTGCAGCCTGTGTCCAGCTGCCTGATACCAGTTTGGATACCGCTGTCTGCCATCAGTCTACATCCCGCTGTCTACTGCTAGTCTGTATCCAACTACCTGAGATGAGCCTGAAGCTTCCTGCCTATTTCGAACTCTGTTTTCTGATCCGGATCCATTTACCAAGGTATCATCTGCCAGTGCCTGTACCCTCAGTGTGCCATGGTATCCTTTCGCTGCTCACACCGGGACTACCTCAAGAGGTGGTGACCTTGTAGTCTCCTCGCAGTGAAGTCCAGATTACCGTATGGGGTTAAAGGGTGAGGATCGGGGAGGCTCTTTAGATAACACCCCTAGAAGTGGCCCTAAGGCAAACTAGTGGAGTAGCACAGAGGGTCCACAACCCTCTGGTCATTACAGTGAGAAGCTTGTGGAAGGCAAGAAAACTTTTGACCCAATAATATGTCACGTCAGGGCTAATGCATCTCAATGCGTCTAATGCACAGTTTAAATCAAACGATTTAATCTTGTATTTTATGTCCTTTTTGAACTTGTATTTAGTTATTTTTCAATCTACTCTTGCATTGATGTATTTATTCCCTGTATCCATCACACTTTGACCCCTAAATGTGTCGCTGCCCCCTTACCCTCTCACTGTGGTGAATTTTTTGCTTTTAAATACCTGATATTTCTATACTTATGCATAAGGTGTTTTTTGTTTTTAAAAAGGGGCTAGCATAGTCCCGGAACACGTTGACACTACTGACAATAATAAATAATGCAGAAGAATTTCAAAACATTATTTCATCTCAATCTTCATTCTTCTGGATAAGCAGTGCCACACACTACCAATTTTTCCCTTTTTTTCCCCCTAAAATACTCAATAAAAATATTTGGCCCTCCTGCCAGTGGAACTAGGAAGGTAAATCGGCAGCAACATCCATTACTCAACACACACAAAACCGATTTGCCCTGAGTACAACGCAACCAGGTGAGCGCCTGTCTTTAACACTAGCTAACAATCTAATACCTAAACATCCTACCCTATGAAGCGCCTTAACTTTTTCTTCCAATAGCTATATCTAATGCTGGCCTCGGAACAGGAGCCCAGGCCCGCTGTACTACTACTAAGGTGCACTCAGACATGGATATTTGCCTTGTATTTTCGCAGCATAAAAATATGCTGTAGAAAATGTTAATGTATGCCTATCAACAAACACCTTCACAAATGGAAAGGGTTCAAATGACCTTGTTACTAAAAATGATCAAAACTCAGTAAATCTCATGTATTTAAATGTTTTTGACACAGATATTAAGATGCTCATGATAAGATTATTGTTACAGTAAAAATGAAAATCAGTTGTTGAATGATGATAAATTGATCAAAATGAGTTCATCAATGTATTTCTGAATGAACATCAAAACATTTTTGGGAGCACCATCTATGGATTGAATTAAATAAAAAGAAATTGGAGCTTATAAAATATAGTGCACCTGGATTTTATTATCTCTCTTAGCTTCACCATAGGACTCATTTTGTAGCCTTTATATTCAATTGGAAATACTCACTAGCAAGAGGTCCTTCCGAGAGTTCCCTTCCAAGCTGATTAGAGGTCCTGCAAAAACAAAAACACACATGGTGCAGTAACTTATTGCAAACATGTTAAGATAAGAATAGCAAAGAAGGTTGGTACCACAAAAAATATTTGAAAACTTGCACAGAAGAAAATACAATTTTGTTTAATAAACCTAAAGGGGTTATTCAGATTTATGTAAATTCACAGTATAATAAAATATATTGCAGCTTTCTAATATACTTTCTATTTCGAGGAGAAAGACAGCCTTGACTGTAAACTGAGAGTCCATACCTGCACTGTAGAAAACTCTCAGAATGGAAGACAGCCTAATGCTCCCTTCCCATCACGTTTGTACCCTACGGTTATTGTGTACGTCTAGAAATCTCCCAACGTACACGATAAACGTATCCATACGGCTAAATTAGCCAGACAGAGACAAAAAAAGTTTCATTTTATGTCTCCGTCGGGCTGGTACATGTCAGTATACCTTTTTGTGAAGCATAGAATAGACTACGCTATTCCATTTTAAGAAATCTCGCAAAAAATGTATACTGTGCGGTATACTTTTTTTGACATGGCAGCCTATAGTTGATGTATACTACTGTATGGCATCTGTCACAGATATACAGTACGTTAAATATATACGTCAGGAAGCTCCCGACATCACTGTCCACAGGAGCTTCCAAATGCCAGAGTGCCAGGGCAGAGAATCCGGAGCGCTCTGCCCGTAGAACTTTGCTCCTGGGGAAGCTCCTGACATCATTGGCCATATATGGACAGTGACGTCACAGACTTCTCCAGGACCGGAGTCCCTGCCTAGATCACTTCCAACACTTCAGCACGGGCTTCGACATCGCAAAGCTCTTGACATCACTGTCCATACATGAGCAGTGATGTCAAGGGCTTTCCCAGGGCATTAGTGCCCAGCCAGAGGTCCGTCATAGCTATACATTAAATGTATACGTCGGGAAGCTCTCGACATTACTGTCAATATATGGACAGTGATGTCAGGAGCCTCCCAATGCCGGAGTCCCCGAACAGAGCATCGGAAGCGCTCTGTCCATATATGGACAGTGATGTCAGGAGCTGCCCCAGGGCCGGAGTCCATGGCCAGAGAGCTTCCGATAATCTGTCGGGGGGCACTGAACTGCTCCTGAAATCACTGTCCATATTTTGATAGTGACATCAGGAGCTTCCTTGGGCACAGCGATTTAGGTAGAGCTCTGCCTGAAAGGGTTTGTGTGATGCGTCCCAATGTATGCCTATACAGTGGGATTCGTTGCAACTTTCGTTGGAGGTATACGTCAGGCGTTCTCCTAACGTATACCTTTGATGGAAAACAAAAACATGATGTGAGGGGGGCTTAATATGTGAGAATAAAAGGCCACGTTCAGACATTCAGATTTGTTATGGAGCCATCCTCAATAAATCCGCTTAAAAAATGTGCAAGATAATTATACAGATTTTGCTGGGATTTTGCAGTAGATCTCACTCCTTGCTATTCAACAGGTGAAGTCCATGGCAGAAGAGAGTAGGCTGTGGATTTTAAAATCTGTGCCATTTTCTTTTTGCTGCTTGTGGATGTTTTTTTTTTTAACTTCATTTACATGCATTGTTGCATTCAAAAGCCACAACTGATCTAGTACATCCATACATGATGCAGAAATGGAAGTCATTTTCCAGTATCTATTCTAATTGTAGATGTAGCAAAGGAGCTAATATTCTGTTTTAGAATATGGGCCAAAAGTTTGTTGAACTTGTTTTGCCATGTTTTGTGGGAAAAAAACGTTCCAATCCAACTTGGCTTTATACTTATTTTCTGTGAAACCAGATATGTGTTTTTTTCTTTCTTGATATAAATTTCTAATTAATCTATTTCTTAGATGTCTTCAGCAGGTGCTGGCGACAGAGATTGGAGGAATGCTGTTTTAAAAGGGTCTATGTGCAGCGCCAGCCAGGGCCAGACTGAGACTAAAAAGCAGCCCTGGCACACAAACCCCAGCAGCCCACATACAGTACACTATCCTTTCCCAATGTTGTGGATAAATAGTGGCGCACTGCAGATAGGTTTGCTTTGATTTGCCAAGCCCCTTACATATCCCTTAAATATGTAAAGCTCCTAACAGAACTACTACCAAGCAAAATCCATGCTCCAAAATCCAGATGGCGCACCCTCCCTTCTGAGCGCTACTGCGTGCCCTCTTGTCTGGCGTTCCCTTCACTGTGTCGCCGAAATAACCGTGAATGCTACCGGTAGTTGGGTCCTGTCATTGTAAGGAGGGAGTGCTAGAAATTTTGGGTGTTCTCCTGACCATTAGTGTGCCATTTTTAGGTAAGAAATAGTGCTATTGGCTGTGCCAGAGTGCGCTCCAAAACGGAGCTCTCAGTCTGCACTTCCGCTCGGCGCCATCACCAGGCCAACCCCCTATGCCCTCACCTTTGATGCAAATTAGAATTATCCCCTCCTGGTGTTTGGATGAATTAGTGGACATCAAGGCTCCCTGGTCACAACTTCTCAGTTCCCCTATTAAAGACATTTGTTCCCAAGGTTCTCTTCCAGACATCTCTTCTTTGTTACCTTGAAGTGACAATATGGAACTAACGTTTTTGCATGGTTTATCTTTTAGACAAAATCTTTTAGGATGTTCCTGCGTCTTATACCTTCTCCACTTAGATTTGGCTCCAGGTGAAGTATCATCAAGGAGTTTCTCCAACCAATTCACTTTCTATGTCCCATACTTACTCGCTATTACTATTACAGAACTCTGGCCCAAAACCACAAGATATAAGGGACTGGGAGAATGAGCTTCATAAGCAATTAACAGAGCTTGAATTTAGAAGCATCCTGTCTAACTCTACACAGTTTCTCGAGGTGTGTTAAGGTTCAAGAGAGTTTGCTGGTATAGAACACCGGTATTTTTGTACAAGATTAGGCTTTTTCTGCACCAGGTATATTATCTCACATTTAGTTGAGAAGCCCTGGAATAGTGCCTTTCTGGGAAGGAGTTAAGAAGGAGATAGAGAAAAGTTAACATCACAGATCTCATCTTTGTCCTGAAACGATCCTCCTCTGGGTCCCCTCCCCGGACTACAAACCGTCCAAGCATTGTTTGGTCACCTGGCTGGTACAAGCAGCTAAACTGCTTATTTCCGTACACTGGAGGGACCCAGAACCTCCTTTGATCCAACATTGGCTGGAAAAGGTCCATCAGTTGTACAATTTCTAAGAACTATTTGGGTGGGAATCTGGTAATAGACCAAAGATCTTCCGCACATGGGACAGGTAGATTAAGTTTAAAATGTACAGAATGGGACTTCTCATACTCCTTCTCTCGCTATCTAGACTGATTGTTTTATAACCTGTATGCTGCTCTTCTCACCTACTCATATAGCGACATATGATGATATCTCTTTGGCCTGAAACCTTGGGTATTCTAATTCTATGGTTATCGCCACTACATATTTACCTTCCTGATACTTCTAATAATCTTCCAAAACAGACGATACCTTGATTGGAGGTAATTCTCCAACTTTTTATTTTGCTTCCCTTTCTTTCATTATGTTTTATTAAGCGGTCTGGTCTCGACCACATTTTGTATTTTGTACTATATAAATTATTTTATGTTCACTTAAGCACCCTTTAGTTGTCTGTTTATCTATAGACAACCTTACATGACTGTCCTTCTTGGTAACAGTCTCTAATATATTAATAATTTTGCGCACTTCTTTATGAATTTTTTTATGTGTTTTGGAGATTTATGTACCTACAATGTTGAAGGTTTTTTATTATGAGATGTGAGGTATTGGTATGTTTATGAATGTTACATTAAACTAAATGTTTCGATCTGTGGATGTATATTGAATATACCACTTTTGTAGTGGAATATATATAACTAATTATCCATGCACCCAACTCAACTGGGATATTTGTTAATATCCATCATTTTAATTATTAAATGTTCCATTCCTTTTTTGAATTTTTTTCTTTTATGTCATATGAGCAATGTTTTTCTCGATTTCCATTTTTTCAGGTACAAATTATAACTGCCCTTTTAAATGTAAAATAATGAATCAGATGTAAAACACTTGTATTCCCTGGTTGGTTTGATTACATTGAACTGTGAAAATTATAGATCCTGCAACATTGAATGGGTCACTGTATTCTTTAATTCACTTACCTTATTGCGTTCTGCTCCGCCCAATCGGGTGCGCGCTCCCGACGTCCGCGGCCGGGACTGGGTGAGGCCACGCCCGTACCTCCAATAGTGCGGTGCGCATGTCCGGATCTTCTGGTACGCGACCAGAGACCGGATGTGCGCTGCAGCGCTGGAGGACGGAAGTGGGGCACGCCACACTTCCGGTTTCGCCGTCGGGTGCGCGCCATACACTTTTGAGTGGAATAGAATGTAATGGAATACACCTGGATAGACAGGGTATATAGGGTGCCCCCTGGTCAGACACACTACACCCCCTTGAGGAAGCGGACATTCGCGAAACGCGCGTCGGGGCGCACACAGTGACGATCGGGACTTAGCCTAGAACGCTTATGGGTAAGATCATCATAGTTATCTCTATATTTAGGGCCTGGTTTAGACCCGTTACCCACATCACCTGATGCTTGTTTTCAGGAACACTTAGGGCATGACCACACATGGCGGAATTCCTCCGCAACTGTCCGCATCAATGCCGCACCTAATCCGGGTTGCGGATTACGGCTGCGGATCTGCACAAAATGTGCAGAAAATTGATGCGGACTGGCCGCTGCGGACTGCGGGAAAAGTGCTTCCCTTCTCCCTATCAGTGCAGGATAGAGAGAAGGGACAGCACTTTCCCTAGTGATAGTAAAAGAAATTCATACTTACCGCCCGTTGTCTTGATGACGCGTCCCTCCTTCGGCATCCAGCCCGACCTCCCTGGATGACGCGCCAGTCCATGTGACCGCTGCAGCCTGTGCTTGGCCTGTGATTGGCTGCAGCCGTCACTTACACTGAAACGTCATCCTGGGAGGCCGGACTGGAGACAGAAACAGGGAGTTCTCGGTAAGTAGGAACTTATATGTTTTTTTACAGATACATGTATATTGAGATCGGTAGTCACTGTCCCGGGTGCAGAAACAGTTACTGCCGATCGCTTAACTCTTTCAGCACCCTGGACAGTGACTATTTACTGACGTCTCCTAGCAACGCTCCCGTCATTACGGGAGCCCCATTGACTTCCTCAGTCTGGCTGTAGACCTAGAAATACATAGGTCCAGCCAGAATGAAGAAATGTCATGTTAAAAAACCAATACGCTCCGCACCACACATAACATGTGCATGACAGCTGCGGACTTCATTGCGGAACTTAGAATCTCCATTGAAGTCAATGGAGAAATTCCGCCATGAGTCCGCAACCAGTCCGCCACTGCTCCGCAACATCCCTTGCATGCTGCGGACACCAAATTCCGCTCCGCAGCCTATGCTCCGCAGCGGAATTGTACGCATCGTGTAAACGAACACTGCTAAATTAAAGTGAAAGTCAATGGAGAAACGGCTCCGCTGCGGATTAACGCTGCGGAGTGTCCGCAGCGGAATTTAAGTGAAAATCCGCCATGTGTGAACCCGCCCTTACTCCTTTCAAACAGTGTCAAAGTAGGAGATGAGATGTTACTATGTTATGTCATACTAGTGATGGTCTTGCTATAAACCTATATTTTACAAGGGTTCTTTACATTTATCTTGGCTTTCCTGTTCTGTCTCTATGTCATTTTATTGGAGTTTCTCCTAATTGATATATTCCTTTAAATGTTTGTCATTTTGCATATTTGAATAAAGTTTTGTATTGATACTTTTTGATAATATTGGCTACAGACTCTGTTCTTCTTTTGTCTATATGTATATAAAATATATGTCTATACAATTTTTTATTTTTATTTTTTTCAACTACTGTTATTGGTACATAAGATTTCTTACCCAAACAGGTTTTGGGATATCATTTGTTTTATAAGCCGCCCTGCGTGGTCAGCAATTGGCTTTCTGATCGATTGTTTGTCTTTTTATCAGTTGTTAAAAACGTTACTAAAAATAGAATTGAAAAAACCCCAAAACAACTTGGTGTATGTAAACGTCTGTGCCACTGGGAATGCAATGAAAGAAAGAGGCTGAAATAAATAATTATCTCTAGTAGTATTCTAACATTTCACATTCTTAAAACATAGAAGCAATCCTAACTCACCCAAGAGAGGGACATGAGCTACCACTGTAGTGTTCCTGGCCTAAGCACTTAAAGGGGTTTTCCGAGTTAAAATGTGTATGTGTTAATGCTTGTAACTTATGAATGTAAATACATTTGTAATATACTTACATTTTCCAAATTGGCACTAGTCACTAGTGACGTGCTAGTAACGCATGCGCGTTACTAGCTGTATAACATGCATGCGCGGCCCTCGAGAATGGCCGGGACCGCGCATGCACATTACTGGCTGTACAACAGAACAGCCCATACACGGCACGTCACTAGTGACGTGTCGTATACCCGGAAGAAAGTTGATGATCAACACAGTGGCCAGAGAGTGACGTCTCCCGTCATGTACCCCACGGCAGCATCTGGAAACGGGGCCAATTTGAAAAATGTAAGTACATTACAGATGTATTTACATTCATAAAATGTGTGTGTTAATGCTTGTAACTTAACTCGAAAAACCCCTTTAAGACCTAAGCCACCCAGCCACAGCACACTTGTGCCCTGATTTGGTCTAAAGTGACTTCTATTGAATGTCAGATTACCGCGTTTTTCTATGAGGTGAAAAATTTGTTTTCCGGTCGAGCCATTGGGACACTGAGCATCTAGCTCTCAGCGTATGTGCTCAAAATTGATCTTTCCCCCTTTCCCTTAGAGCACCACCTACGCGGGGACGAAACGTGATACCTGTTTGAGTGATAAGTATATTGCTGATATCTGTAAAAGAACACCGGTTCACCTGCATAAGTAACTTCCTTTTGCAGCAACCTTCTCATTACCCTGCCTCCACACAGCAAGGAATCCCTTTGTAGGATTAGAACCAGGGTCTGCACAGAAGACACCCCTTTTAGACACCATTCCACAAGCTTAGGTTGGTCTCTGGGCTTTCTTATTGTCCCCATAAGACCAAATGTAATTGTCACCTCCATCAGGAATAAGACATGTCATCTTTGGAAGAAATTGCGCCTAGCTGTCGACAGTAGAGGTAGCGCACTGGTAAAGTTCTCTGCTGATAAATTAGAGGATGCAGGACCATGCAGGTTCTATCCCCAGGACCCCCTCTTTGTGTCTCCAGCCTTGAAAGCCTTTCACAAGGTGAGGTGTCCTTTAAAAAAAAAAAATGGAGTAATCAAATTTTTAACAAGAGAAACTTTAGATCACAAACAACATCACGGTGTGGTGGCTTGGGGCTTAAGTGCTTCAAATGGGTTTTACTATCGTGTCATCCCATGTTCCTGGGTTCAAAGCATCCTGCATGCCACTTGTGTGTTTGATGGTGTTCTCTTTACTTATACTTGCTTGAAGGTGAAAATGTTTTTCCAACCATTTTGTCAAGATGCTGAACCTCAACAGGGCAATGCATTTCTCCTTTTAAATAGGGGGAAAAAAATAAAAATAATAAAAATAAATAATGTGTCCTGACTCACGGCTTATGTGATCTGAGTTTAGCACAGGAATCACTTCTGTACAATGTGGGTTCCAATACCCATGTTGGCCTCCTGGTGACCTTGGGCTGCTCCCCCTTTCCCAAAGTGCCACCTATGTAGTGCTGAAATTTGCAATAATCTACTATATAAATACAGCTGTCTTGAAAAAGAGACAACTGCATAACTAACTTTCTTCCTATAAGTAACTTTTTTATGCAGCAACAAACTCATTGCACTGCATCCACACCATTATAATGAGGACCACCAAGCAAAGAATCCCTTTGGCCAAGACCACATATCAGGATTTGAACCAGGGTCTGCATAGAAGACACACACTGTTTAGACACTCTTTAATCTCTATACCATCAGCTCAGGTTGAACACAGAGCTTTCTTATTGTCCCCATAAGACCGTAGGTAATCGTCACTTCCAGCAGGAATAAGAACATGTCATCAGTGGAAGAATTTGTGACTGTCTCTCAAAAGCAGAGGTAGCGTGCTGGTAAAGTTCTCTGCTGATAAATTAGAGGAGTCAGGAACATGCAGGCTCAATCCACAGGATCTTCTCCTTGTGTCTCCTGCCTTTCACCAGTGCAGGTTCACAAGGTGAGGGATTCTCTTAAGAGAAAAATCCCTTACCCTGTTGAGTGTCAAGCACTTGACAAAATGTTTGGAATTTTGGCACAGGCAGCAAGCTTGTATAAGTAAGAAGAACAACATCTTCCACACAAGCAGCAAGCTTTGAACCAAGGTGCATGGGTAACACTCTAGTGTTCTTAAACTCAGCACTTAAGCCTTAAGCCATAAGCCACAAGCCACTCCAGTCACAGTGCTGTCAAGCCCCAATGTGATCTAACGTTTCTCTTGTTGAAAGTCCGATTACCCCTTTCTTAAAGAGGTGATAAATGTGTTGTTGTGTATCTGCTGTCCAGCTGGCTCACAGCTTTTGTGATCTGAGTTGGGTGTAGGGATCACTGCTATACAATGTGGGTTCCAATCCCCATGTTGTCCTCCTGGTGACCTTGGGGTGCTTCCCCCTTTCCCAAGTTGCCACCTATGGAGTAATGGGTTATGATACCGGTGTGAGTGATGAGAAGTTTGTTCAAATTTTCGGCTAAGTACAGCTTTCTCAAAAAAAGAGACAGCTGTACAACTAACATTATTCATATAATTAACTTCCTTATGCAGCTATGTACTTACTGCTATGCCTCCAGACTGCTATAAACACCACCCAGCAATGTACCTTTTTGATAAGGTCACACATCAGGATTAGAACCAGGGTCTGCACAGCAGGTAATCAATGTTTACATGCTACTTAAGCCCCAGACCACCAGCTCAGGTTAATATCTAGGCTTTCTTATTGTCCCCATAAGACCAAATGTAAATGTCACTTCCAGCAGGAATAAGAGCAGGTCATCAGTGGAAGAATTTGCAAAGGACTCTCCCCAGCAGAGGTAGCGCACTGGTAAAGCTCTCGGCTGATAAATTAGAGGAGTCAGAAACATGAGGGATCTCCTCCTTGTTTTTCCAGCCTTGAAAGTATTTCACCAGTGCGAGGCATTCTTTTTAAAGGAGAAATGCATATCCATGTTGAGATTCAGTTCCTTGACAAAATTGTTGGAAAAACATTGTCCCCTAATGTATAAGTGAGGCGAATGCCATCTACTACACCAGATGCATGCTTTGAACACACAGACTAACTCTGTAGTGTTCCTGAACTCAGCACTTAAGCCCCAAGCCACCACACCGCCATACTTTAATGTGATCTAAAGTTACTCTTGTTAAAAGTCCGATAACTCTTTCTTTCTGTTTTTTTTTATTTTATTTTTTTTAAAGTTTAAAAGAGGTGAAAAACATGTTCTGGTAAGGCTGGTGTGCAGCTAGCTCACAGCTTGTGTGAGTTGAGCGCAGGAATTACTTCTACACAATTTGTGTTCTAATGTCCATGTTGGCTTCCTGGTGACCTTGGGCAGATCCCTCACTTTCCCATTGTACCACCTATGGGGTGATGGATTATGATACTGGTTTGAGTGATGAGTATATTGCTGAAATCTGCAATAATCTACTTTATAAATACAGCTGTCTCAAAAAAGAGACAGCTGCATAAGTAACTTTCTTATACAGCAACATACTCATCACACCCAGGACCACCTAGCAAAGAATCCTTTTGGACAAGGACACACATCAGGACTTGAACCAGGGTCTGCACAGAAGACACTCACTGCTCAGAACCTGCTTAAGCATCACACCACCAGTTCAGGTTGAACACTTGGCTTTCTTATTTTCCCCATAAGACCAAATGTAATTGTCTCTTCCAGCAGGAATAAGAACATGTCATCAGTGGAAGAATTTGTGGCTGGCTCTCCTCAGCAGAGGTAGCGCACTGGTAAAATTCTCTGCTGATGAATTAGAGGAGTCAGGAACATGAGGGTTCTTTCCCCAGGATCTCCTCCTTGTTTCTCCAGTCTTTAAAGACTTCCACCAATGTAGGTTCACAAGGTGAGGCATTCTTTTAAAGGAGAAATACATTGACCTATTGAGATTCAGCTGCTTGACAAAATAGTTGGAAAACCATTGTCACCTAATGTATAAGAAAGGAGAATGCCATCTACTACACCAGCTGCACTCTTTGAACACTTTGAACACACACAGGCTAACTCTGTAGTGTTTCTGAACTCAGCACATAAGCTCCAAACTGCCATGCCTTAATGCTATCTAAAGTTTCTCTTGTTAAAAGTCTGATAACCCTTTCTTTCTGTTTTTATTTATTTATTTATTTATTTATTTTAAATTTAAAAGAGGTGAAAATGTGTTCTGGTAAGGCTGCTGTGCAGCTAGCTCACAGCTTGTGTGATCCGAGTTGAGCGCAGGAATCACTTCTAACCCCCATGTTGGCCTCCTGGTGACCTTGGGCAGCTCCCTCCCTTTCCCAAGGATTATGATACCTGTTTGAGCGATGAGTATATTGCTGAAATCTGCAAAAATCTACTATATAAATACAGCTGTCTCGAAAAAGAGACCGCTGCATAAGTAACTTTCTTATGCTGCAACATACTCATTGCACTGCATCCACACTATTATAATCAGGACCACCAATGAAAGAATCCCTTTGGCCAAGACCACACTCCAGGATTTGAACCAGGGTCTGCACAGAAGACTCCCACTGTTTAGACACTCCTTAAGCACCACACCACCAGCTCAGGCTGAACTCTGGGCTTTCTTATTGTCCCCATAAGACCAAATGTAATTGTCACTTCCAGCAGGAATAAGAACATGTCATCAGTGGAAGAATTTTCTGCTGCCTCTCCACAGCAGAGGTAGCGCACTGGTAAAGTTCTCTGAGGATAAATTAGAGCAGTCAGGAACATGAGGGTTCTATCCCCAGGATCTCCTCCTTGTTTCTCCAGTCTTGAAAGACTTTCACCAATGTAGGTACACAAGGTGAGGCATTCTTATAAGGCTGGGTTCACACGAGCACATTAACGTCCGTAATGGACGGACGTATTTCGGCCGGAAGTCCCGGACTGAACTCAGTGCAGGGAGCCGGGCTCCTAGCATCATAGTTATGTACGATGCTAGGAGTCCCTGCCTCTCCGTGGAACTACTGTCCCGTACTGAAAACATGATTACAGTACGGGACAGTTGTCCTGCAGAGAGGCAGGTACTCCTAGCATCGTACATAACTATGATGCTAGGAGCCGGGCTCCCGGCACTGAGTTCGGTCCGGGACTTCCGGCCGAAATACGTCCTTCCATTACGGACGTTAATGTGCTCGTGTGAACCCAGCCTAAAGGAGAAATGCATTGCCCTGTTGAGATTCAGCATCAGCTTCTTGACAAAATTTTGGGAAAACATTGTCACCTTTAACCCCTTAATACCAAAGGTATTTTAACCCTTAATGACCAAGCAATTATTTAAGTTTTTCCATTGTCGCATTCAAAGAGATATAACTTTTTTTATTTTTACGTCCACATAGATGTATAAGGACTTGTTTTTTGTGGGACAAGTTGTATTGTTTAATAGCACCATTTTGGGGTACATATCATTTATTGATTAACTTTTATTAACTTATTTGGTGGGATAAAAATAATAACATTTTGCCAATCTTTTTTGTGTCCTAAATTTACACCGTTTACTGTGTGGTATAAATAACATAACTTTATTCAGTGGGTCGTTACGATTGCAGAGATACCAAATTTTTCTAGTTTTTTTTTATGTTTTACTACTTTTACACAGTAAAACCACAGTTATTTTATAAATTATTTGTTTTTGTGTTGCCATATTTAAAGAGCCATAACTTTTTTTTTCTGCTCCAAGCGGCACAGCAAATCTTATCCAGTGGGATCAGACTTTATCCAGCCCAAGAGGTAAACACTACTCGAGGAGAGTAGGTTCTAGAGAAATTAGGTGAATCAGAGATCTAACAATGTAAGGCAGGGTTTACACGAGCGTGTGCGTTTTGCGCGTGCAAAAAATGCGCCGTTTTGAGCGCACAAAAGGCACTTAACAGCTCCGTGTGTCATCACCATATGACACTCTGTTTGTAAACAGAAAAGCACGTGGTGCTTTTCTGTTTTCAGTCATACTTTTTACTGCTGTTGCACGAATCACGCGCGTTCCATGGAAGTGCTTCCATGTGGTGCGCGTGATTTTCACGCACCCATTGACTTCAATGGGTGCGTGATCCCCGGACAACGCACAAATATAGGACATGTCGTGCGTTTCATGCAGCGGACACACGCTGCGTGAAAATCACGGACTGTCTGCACGGCCCCATAGACTAACATAGGTCCGTGCGACGCACGTGAAAATCACGTGCGTTGCACGGACGTGTTACACGTTCGTGTAAATCCGCCCTTAGTCAGTCTACTGGCCTCTAAGCTTCATCTACCAGGGTAGGTATGGTGGATTTTAAAGGGAATGTGTTGCTAGAATTTTTTAAATTTTTTTTTTCAGTTGACCAATGTTTATATAACTAATTACACATTGTTTAACCCCTCCCTCTTTGGCCACTTTTGACCTTCCTGACAGAGCCTCATTTTTCAAATCTGACATGTTTCACTTTATGTAGTAATAACTCCGGAATGCTTTTACCTATCCAAGCGATTCTGAGATTGTTTTCTCGTGAGACATTGGACTTTATGTTACTGGCAAAATTTGCCCGATACATTCAGTATTTAATTGTGAAAAACACCAAAATTTTGCAGAAAATTGCAGAAATTTGCATTTTTCTCAATTTAAATGTATCTGCTTGTAAGACAGGCAGTTATACCACACAAAAATGTTGCTAACTAACATCCCCCATATGTCTACTTTAGATTGGCATCGTTTTTGAACATCATTTTATTTTTCTAGGGCATTACAAGGCTTAGAACTTTAGCAGCAATTTCTCACATTTTCAAGAAAATTTCAAAATGCTATTTTTACAGGGGCCAGTTCAGTTGTGAAGTGGTTTTGAGGTCCTTTGATATTAGAAACCCCCAATAAGTCACCCCATTTTAAAAACTGCACCCCTCAAAGTATTCAAGACAGCATTTGGAAAGTTTCTTAACCCTTTAGACATTGCGCAGGAATTAAGGCAAAGTAGAGGTGAAATTTACAAAGTTCATTATTTTTTTCCAGAAATTCATTTTGAATCCATTTTTTTTTGTACCACAGAATGTTTAACCCAAGAAATGCAACTCAATATTTATTGCCCAGGTTCTGCAGTTTTAGGAAATATCCCACATGTGGCTTTAGTGTGCTACTGGACTGAAGCACCGGCCTCAGAAGCAAAGGAGCACCTAGTGGATTTTGGGCCTCCTTTTTATTAGAATATATTTTAGGCACCATGTCAGATTTGAACAGGTCTAGTGGAACTAAAACAGTGGAAACCCCCCAAAAGTGACCCCATTTGGGAAACTACACCCCTCGAGGAATTTATCTAGGGGTGTAGCAAGCATTTTGACCGGCCAGTTTTTTTGCAAAAATTTTTGGAACAAGGCCATGAAAATGAAAATCTACATTTTTTTCAAATAAAATGTAGGTTTAGCTAATTTTTTTTCATTTCCAAAAGAACTAAAGTAGAAAAAGCACCACAACATTTGTAGAGCAATTTCTCCCGAGTAAAACAATACCCCACATGTGGTAATAAACGGTTGTTTGGACACACGGCAAGGCTTAGAAGGGAAAGAGCGCCATTTGGCTCTTGGAGATCACATTTAGTAGGAATGGTTTGCGGAGGCCATGTCGCATGTGCAAAGCCCCTGAGGTGACAAAACAGTGGAAACCCCCAACAAGTGACCCCATTTTGGAAACTATACCCCTTGAGGAAATTATCTAGGGGTATAGTGAGCATTTTGACCCCACAGGTTTTTTGCAGAAATTTTTGCAAGTAGGCTGTGAAAATGAAAATCTAAATTTTTTCACATAAAATGTAGGTTTAGCTAATTTTTTTTAATTTCCACAAGGACTAAAGGAGAAAAAGCACCATAACATTTGTAAGGCATCTTCTCCCAAGTAAAACAATACCCCACATGTGGTCACAAACATCTGTTTGGACACACGGTAGGGCTCAGAATGGAACTAGCACCATTTGGATTTTGGAATGGTTTCTGGGCGCCATGTCACATTTGCTGAGCCCCTGTAGTACTAGTACAGTGGAAACACCCCAAAAGTGACTCCATTTTGGAAACTGCACCCCCTAAGGAATCATCCAGGGGTATAGTGAAAATTTTGATCCCAAAGGTTTTTTGCTGAATTAATTAGAATTAAGCCATGAAAATGAAAAATAATTTTTTTTCCAACATTTTTCATTTTTACAAGGAATAGAGAAGAAAAAGCACCCCAACATTTGTAAAGTAATTTCTCCCGAGTACGGTAACACCCCATATGTGGTTATAATCAGCTGTTTACATATATGGGAGCATTCAGAAGAAAAGGAGCGGTATTTATCTTTTGGAGCCTAGATTTTGCTGGAATGGTTTGCGGATGCCATGTTGCATTTGCAAAACCCCTGATGTACCAAACAAAAGTGACCCCGTTTTAGAAACAACACCCCTAAAGGCATTTATCAAGGGGTGTAGTAAGAATTTAGACTCCACAGGTGTTTTTTCAGAAATTAATACGCAGTAGATTGTGCAAAGTGAAAATTGCAATTTCTCCACTGAAGTGCCCATTCACCGCACAAGATGTTGTGCCCCTAGAGAATCTTACCCCATAAATTTTTAAGCGGGTTCTCCCGGGTATGGTAATGCCTTACTTGTGGACATAAATTGTTTGGGCACACTGTAGGGCTAAGAAGGGAAAGACCACCATTTTGAGCATGGATTTTGCTTGGTAATAGTTCTGTTTGGGGTTTTGCTGGTATTTCCGTTTATAATGTGGGGGCATATGTAATCTGTGCGGAGTACATCAGGGTATATGTAATCTGTGCGGAGTACATCAGGGCATAATAAGAGGGTATAATAATGGGGTAAATAATACAATTATCCATAGATGTGTGTTGCGCTGTGAAGCGATCCGTTATGCTCAGGCCGGTGTCACACTGATAAACTGTTTTCTTTCTTATCCCCCTTTTGTAACGCTCTGCACCTTTTGGGGAATTTTTCTCCTTCGTAGTTTGGGAAATATTACTGGGAAAGTTTTGCACTGGTATAATACGGGCGCCCTCGCTTCCAGCGGATGTGCTGTGTCCCTTCCCTTTCCTAGTTCCTACTAGGGCCCTGAAACTGAAGGAATGTTCCCCTCCGGCCTGCGCATTGAGATGTTTTTTCATCACCGCATTCCTAGTGCCGTAACTTTTTTGTTTTTTATTTGAATGAGCGGTGTGCGGGCTTGTTTTTTGCGAGATGGGCTGTAGATTTTATTGGTACCATTTTAGAACACATACGACTTTTTGATCACTTTTTATTTCATTTTTTGGTAAAGGAAATTACCAAAAACAAGCAATTTTGGAATAGTTTTTTATTGGTTTTTTTTTCGGCATCTACAGTGTGCCCTAAATTACATGTTAGATTTATTCTGCGGGTCGATACGATTACGGCGATACCAAATTTATATAGTTTTTTTTATGTATTGCAGCTTTTGCACAATAAAATCACTTTTTTTATAAAATCATTTGTTTTCTGTGTCGACATATTCTAAAAAACTACCGTAAGACCCATAACTTTTTTATTTTTGCGTGCACAAAGCGGTGTCAGGGATTATTTTTTGCGGGACGGATTGTCGTTTTTTATTAGTACTATTTTGGAGTAAATGTGACTTTTTGATCACTTTTTATAGCATTTTTTGGAAGGAGATGTGGCGTTGTTTTTCATGTTTTTTTTTTTACGGCGTTCACCGTGCGGGATAAATTACATAATTGTTTTGTAGTTTGGGTCGTTACGTACGCGGCGATACCAATTATGTATAGTTTTTTTTATGTATTGCGGCTTTTGCACAATAAAATCACTTTTTTTATAAAATCATTTGTTTTCTGTGTCGCCATATTCTAAGAGCCATAACTTTTTTATTTTTGCATGCACAAAGCGGTGTCAGGGATTATTTTTTGCGGGACGAATTGTCGTTTTTATTAGTACTATTTTGGAGTAAATGTGACTTTTTGATCACTTTTTATAGCATTTTTTGGAAGGAGATGTGACCTAAAAACATAGATTCTGGGGCTGTTTTTCATGTTTTTTTTTACCGCGTTCACCGTGCGGGATAAATTACATAATAGTTTTGTAGTTTGGGTCGTTACGGATGCGGCGATACCAATTATGTATAGTTTTTTTTATTTTTACGTTTTTACGTTTTTTTCCATAATAAAAGACTTACTATGGGAAAAAAGTCAGTTTAGCTTTATTTTTATTTGAAATGTGTGTGTTTTTATTGTTTTACCACATTTTTATTAACTTTTTTTTTATTTTTTTACTTGTCCTGATGTCCCGATCGCTACTCTAATACACTGCACTACATACGTAGTGCAGTGTATTAGCGCTGTCAGTTATTCACTGACAGCAAGCCCATGAGGACGCGCCGCAGGCGGGTCCTCATCGGCTCCCGTACAAGGCAGACTCGGATGAAGCGCAGCATCTGAGGGGTTAATATGCCGGATCGGAGAATAGCTCCGGTCCTGGCAGTTACAGGAGGGTGCCAGCTGTATAATACAGCTGTCACCCCGCGGTGATGGTGCCGGCTCTGCTTCTGAGCCTGCACCATCACTGCGCCGTACATATACGGCGCTTTGCGGGAAGCACCTCCCGACAGCGCCGTATATATATTTTTTATAGAAAATATTATATTATTATATATTAGATTGGAAATTATAATATTTTTATGTGCTGGCCACTAGAGGGAGCAGTTCGCAAAATTGCAGCATGGTCACTCTGGTAAAGCAACCTCATTGACTTATGCTGCAAATTTGGGATGGACGCACTCTTCTCTAGTGTCCTCACTCAATCCCCCCTACCTTCTTCTGGCTAGTGCCGGGCAGCGGAGGGGGTTGAATGTCTTCAAACCACCTACACTATGCACCGCCATTTTCTGAGCAACTTCTTAGATACATGGCCTATGTCTGATCCTGTCAGATGTTACATGTATCTAAGCTTACCACCAAGCTTATCCCCCAAACACACACTCAACGGACTCCACCATAAATTACCTGCTGCCGCCGCTGCCTCCGCTCTTCTTACAAAGTTCCTTGCGCCTCGGCTCCTCTTCCTTGCGCCTCTGCTTTGTTGAAGCTATTGCTGGAAGCCGGCGCCGGAAGTTGTCATCTTTCTGTCCGGCAGCGGGTTCCGTTTCACAGGAAAATGGCGCCAGATTTCTCTCTAGGAACAAGCTTCTTTGTGTTACTGGTGTGAACTGCGCATGACAGAACATGCGCAGTTCACTTACAGACGGCGCAAGCTTCGGAGAATGGAACGGCTCCTGTTCGCATTCTCTATGGCATTGTATGTGCTGTATAGCATCTTAGTATGTGTCGTTAATCGAGACATACACAGATGGAAAAAAAAATGTCAAGACAACAGCACAGATCTAGGAATGGAGATTATGTTCCTCATGAGAGGAAGACACGTGCCAGATCACTGGAAGGGAGTTGACTTGATTTCAGGTTACAAATGAGGTTGCTTTGGAGTGAAGTTTGGCAGTAGCCTTAGCAAGACCATGTCATGGAGGAATATGATGTATGGATCCATTTATGACAAGGCTTGAAGCTCCCCTATTCTCTTGACAGATGTTCTGGCTGGGGCAGACACACCACATGTGCAAACCGTGCAGCTGTCCAGGAGCCCAGTACATTGCATGTAAGGCCTGATTTACACGAGCGCGTGCGTTTTGCGCACGCAAAAAAAGTGGCGTTTTGCGTGCGCAAAAGGCACTTAACAGCTGCGTGTGTCATCAGTGTATGATGCGCGGCTGCATGATTTTCGCGCAGCCGCCATCATTATGACACTCCGTTTGAATGTTTGTAAACAGGAAAGCACGTGGTGCTTTTCTGTTTACATTCAGAGTTTGACAGCTGTTGCGCGAACCACGCAGTTCGCACGGAAGTGCTTTCGTGCGACCTGCGTGGTTTTCACGCACCTATTGACTTCAATGGGTGCGTGATGCGCGGACAGCGCACAAAGAAAGGACATGTCGGCACTGCCCCATAGCCTAATATATATGCGTACGACACGTGTGAAAAGCACGCGCAACGCACGTGCGTATATTACGCTCGTGTAAATGATGCCTTAGGGACAGACAGTGGCTCACAGTTCCTGGTGCATCGTTGGAAAGACACAACATAGCATGCCATGGTAAACTATTGGAGTGCGTGGGGGCCCACACACCCCTCCGTACACGGGGCTCTCCACTGCCTGTGTCCACCCTTGATTATGACCAGGAGGAAATAACCTTTTAGGATAGGTAATTATGTGGGACCTCTTCCAGAGGTTCAAAGGTAGGTGAGCATAAACCGTTTAGGACTAAAGCAAAGTCTCATTTTGCCATAGATCTGAGGATAGTAGGTCTCATTCTAGCACACAGTTTCAGGAACCTTTTCACCAAGGGCTTTTATGACAAGGCTCTTACCCAAAAAGCAGGCCTGGACAAGATTTGGACCTTTCAGGTCGATAGACTCAATCCTTTTCCGAATCCTTCCTGCTGGAACTGTAGTATGTTGTTAATCCGCGGTTTGGAACTATCCACTCCTTGAGTGAAATATGAAGCTGAAAAAATCCATTCGACCATTGTGTAAGCCTCCTTGGTAGATCCAGACCGGGACTGTGAGCAGGTCTTCATAAATTCATTGGACAGCCCTTTAGATTATAAAAGAAGCTGGTGAACCTTCAGGCTGTCAGGATGGATGAAACTCTTCAGGTCCTGGCAGAGTTGAGTGCTCTGAGACACCAAGTTCTGGACTGGGGGAAGTCTCGAGTAACACCCTCAACTCATCTGAATGAGTTGGTAATACCATGACCTCTGTGGCCAGAATGGTATGATGGTTCTTACCATGGCCTGGTCTTGCCTGATTTTTATCAATACCCTGGGTATCAAGGAAACAGGAGGGAAATCTTAGGCCAGCCTGAACCTCATAGGGATGGCCAGGGCATACACTGCCAAGGGATTGTCTCCCTAATAAAGGGAGAGTAATGTTTCCATTTATCACTGAACCTGTTCGCCATGACAACAATCTCTGGCACTCCCCACATCCTGGTGATCTGCTTGAAGATCTCTAGATTCAGAGACATTGCTCCCAGGACTGCTAGACTTGGACTCAGTCGGTCGGCAATAATGTTGAGGGAGCCTTGAATATGTACGGCAGACATATAGGTAGGTTCAACTCTGTCCATATCAAGATCTTTCCCACCTCCCTGAGAAAGGGTTCTGATCAGGTGCCACCCTTCCTGATGTTATGATGTCTGACTTTGCATGTCCAGAGGAAAGCAGTCTGTGTAGAGTATATAATATAGCTTTGAGTTCCTTTAGGATCAAGGATATAGATCTCTAGAGGGGACTCCTTGAGACCTGGACTTTATACCACTCCAGTTGTACTCCCAACCTAGTTGAGATGCATATGTAGTCAACACAATCCAGATTCTGGATCAGGGATTTTGAAATGACGGATTTTGAAATGACAGGGTGCACCTATTTTTCAACCACTCCGGGTTGCATGTTAAATCCTGCATGTGTTATTTACTCTTTACACTTACCTTGCTCTTGTATAACATTCATGTAACATGAACTGACAGCTGACTTCTGACCTTAAATCACTGTCAGTCCTTTCTCTCGTTTTTTTTCCGTATGAATGTTTGCATCTTCCCCACATTTTTTACCCCTGTGATACTGCCTGAGGAAGGAGCCGTACCGGCTCCGAAACGTGTCGCCTGTATCATTATCATTAAAGAACTTTCTATATGAACAACCTAGTGTTGGTTTTGGCCATGCAGCACTAGAAACTACCAAAATACTACCCTAAAAGGGAACAGTGCTGAACCAAGGGCGGCTTTTAGATATATTTACCTGGCAAGAAGTATAATATCGCAATACCACTTTCCCAATTTATTATCCAACACCATTGGAGTTACTAGACAGTAGTTTGAAGATGGAGCATCAGATGAATCGTCCAGGTATGAAACCACACATATCCCCTGTGTTCTTGCAGGCAGCTGTAGCGGTCACCACCTTAAAAAAGTTGTAAGGAGCCGAAGAGATCCTCAACAGAAGAGCTGTGAATTGCAGGGTGCTTGACACTGCCTCTCATCTACACTGCTGTTTTTAGATATTTTCATAAGAGATAGAAAAATGGGAATGCGAAGGTATGCACCCTTCTGGACCAGGGAGACTATGAAATCCGTTTCATGGATCTGAATGTCACCTATTTGAATTTCTTCTTACTGAAGAATCGGAGGTCGATCCTTTCCTTCACTTGCCCACAGGCTTAAGCTAGAATTACAGGTGAATACACACCAGTTCCACTCCCAGGAGTAGGGACCTCCTCTAGGATCTTACTTTCTAGAAATTGTAGAAAGGAGACATCCAGGATGACCTGACATAAAGGAGCAGTACGAGAAATCTTCCCGGAGAAAGCGAATGACTAGCCGGACTGCATGATCTTGAACCCTAGGAAAGGTTGTAGTTTGCCAGCTTCAGAAGAAAGTTGGAGGCGCCCCATACAGGAAGGATCTGGTGTCAGAGTTTGGGCTTTCTGGTGTCAGAAATGGAATCTGAATCACCACCTCCAGTGGGAACTGTAACCTTAACGCAGAGCCCTAGACTGCTCAGTCATCCTGATTGACTTTGTTAAGGGCTCTGGGCTCTATAGAATTCTAGAGAACCTTGGTCTGCCTCGATATTGACTTCTTTGACATCAGAGGTAGTTTTTCTACATTTGAAGGGTCTATGTCTACCTCAAGAGGACTGGTGATAATGATTACCCCTTCTTGTTACTAAACGACTCATACTCTAATCTCAAGGAGGTTGTACTTGGAAGCATTAACTACGACTCAAATTTTAAGCCAGAGAGAATGTCTACCAGTGGTAGATAGGGCATTAGTCTTGTCTGACAACCTTATCTGTTGGGATAGTATCACCCAGGAAGTCGGGGGCCAAACTGATGATATCATCACCTTTAACTCTTGCATCTATATCAACTTGGATCTGAACAATCCAGTTTCGATAATAAAGGTTGCTGAACCCCATCCTAAGATGCATTCTTGTGATTTGTAGCCAGATGCGTAATAAATGGCGCCACTGGCCTGATCAGCAGAGTAGGTCCTTCAAAGCAGACACTTGAGTGATTTGACCTGAACTCGGCAGGCATCACAATTCATGCAGCTCAGTGAATTCAATTGGAGGTTGTTTTTCTCTTAAAAACCACAGACCCTTGTTATACAGCAGACATGCTCCAATATGTCTTGAGTATATTGCTCCTTCTCCAGCAGGCAACTGCTTCTGGTGAGGAGCAACCTCCAATATCTGTCGCCAGAACCTTCTGAAGACATCTAAGAAAATAGATTAATTAGACATTTATACCAAGAAAAAAAATAAGTATATAGCTGCGCTCAATGAGGCAGTGGAGCACTATGTCTGGACATTAAATGCAGACATGAAACAAAATGATGAACACTCAGGGCACTTCCACCCCAACACGTGGAACGTCCCAAGAGACGCTGACTAGTGGCAGGAAAAGGTTAAGGTGCAGTACTGAAACAAACAGCTAAAACACTAATAGCAGGCTGTAGTAGCAGTCTCCAGACCAGGGGTGTATCTAAAGGCTCTTGGGCCCTGGTGCAAGAATTCAGCTTGGGCCCCCCTACCCCTCCCCAACACCACCAGATCCCTGCGCGTGCCTATGCCCAGCCACCTTGCCCAACAGCCCCCATAGATGCTTCCACAGTATAATGCCCCCCATAGCTGCCTCCACAGTATAATGCCCCCACACAGTATAATGTCCCCATAGCTGACCCCACACAGTATAATGCTCCCATAGCTGCCCTCCACACAGTCTAATGCTCCCATACAGTATAATTCCCCCATAGCTGCTTCCACACAATATAATTCCCCTATACAGTATAATGCTCCCCATAGTGGCCCCCATACGGTATAAAGCCCCCATAGCTGCCCCCATACAGTATAATGCCCCCCATAGCTGCCTCCACAGTATAATGCCCCCACACAGAATAATGTCCCATGTCTGCTTCCACACAGTATAATGCCCCATACAGTATAATGCTTCCCATAGCAGCCCCAAACAGTATAAAGCCCCCCATAGCTGCCCCCATACAGTATAATGCCCCCCATAGCTGCCCCCACACAGTATAATGCCCCCATACAGTATAATGCCCCCATAGCTGCCCCCACGGTATAATGTCCCCCATATCAGCTCCCCATACAGTATAGTTCCCCCATACAGTATAATGTCCCCCATACAGTATAATGCCCCCATATCAGTCCCCAATATAGTATAATGCCCCCCATATTTGCCCCACATACAGTATAATGCCCCCATATCAGCTCCCCATAGTATAATGCCCCCCCATATCAGCTACCCATATAGTATAATGTCCCTCCATATCAGCTCCCCATACAGTATAATGCCCCCATATCAGCTCCCCATACAGTATAATGCCCCCCATATCAACTCCCCATAGTATAATTCCCCCCATATCAGATACCCATACAGTATAATGCCCCCCATATCAGCTCCACATGCAGTATAATGCCCCTCCATATCAGCTCCCTATACAGCATAATGCCCCCATATCAGGCCCCCATACAGTATAATGCCCTCATATTTGCCCCCATACAGTATAATGCCCCCCATATCAGCCCCACATACAGTATAATGCCCCCATATCAGCCCCCATACAGTATAATGCCCCCATATCAGCCCCCCATACAGTATAATGCCCCTCATATCAGCCCCCACACAGTATAATGCCCCCCAAAATCAGCCCCAATATAGCATAATGCCCCCAATATCAGCCCCCAATATAGCATAATGCCCCCAATATCAGCCCCCAATACAGTAAAATGCCCCCCATATCAGCCCCCCATACAGTATAGTTCTCCCCATAGCTGCCCCCATACAGTATAATGCCACCCCATAGTTGTCCCCCATACAGTATAATGCCCCCATATCAGCCCCCATACAGTATAATGCCACCCATAGCTGTCCCACACAGTATAATGCTCCCCATATCAGCCCCCACGGTATAATGCCCCCCATATCAGCTACCCATACAGTATAATGCCCCCCATATCAGCTCCCTATACAGTATAATGCCCCCATATCAGGTCCCCATAGTATAATGCCCCCCATATCAGCTACCCATATTATAATGCCCCCCCATATCAGCTACCCATACAGTATAATTCCCCCCATATCAGCACCCCATAGTATAAGGCCGCCCATATCAGCTGCCCATACAGTATAATGCACCCCATATCAGCTCCCCATACAGTATAATGCCCCCCCATATCAGCCCCCATACAATATAATGCCCCATATCAGCTCCCCATACAGTATAATTCCCCCCATACAGTATAATGCCCCCATATCAGTCCCCAATATAGTATAAAGCCCCCCATATCTGCCCCACATACAGTATAATGCCCCCCATATCAGCCCCATACAGTATAATGCCCCCCCCACGCCATATCAGTCCCCCATACAGTATAATTCAGCCAAGCGTGCATATTAGAAAATGTATAAAATTACTTACCTATCCCCATTCTCACGCCGGGTGAAGGATCCTTCTTCTCCTTTGGTCTGTGCTATGAGTGACTCGGCGCAGACTGATACGATGACGTCACTACATCGCGCCTGTCTGCGTCAAGCTGCTGAGGGCACAGTGAATGCTGGAAAAAGGAGCTGTCAGCTCAGTAAGTGACTCGCGACCCCCCGGAGGTCTTCACACGACCCCCCCCCCAGGAGGTCGCGACCCACAGTTTGTAATGTATTGTATTGTGGAGTTTGCGGTGGGGAGAGGCAGGGCCGCCATCAGGGGGGTATTAGGGGTACTACTGTAGGGGGCCCGGCCAAACTTAATTGAAAGGGGGGCCCGGCAACTGCCGCAACTTGCCTTTGGTAGGAAAAACAGGCCCCTGCAATGGGGCCTATTCTTTTCACCAAAACAATGTCGTGAGCTGCGGGCCCCCCTCTCGTCAAACACCGCCGTGAGCTGCGGGCCCCCCTCTCATCAAACACTGCCGTGAAACACCGCCCGCTTGCGCGCACGCGCTCAACCGCAAATCTGCAGCGTATTACAGAAATGGTTAAATGATGTAATCGTTTTTATAGTTGGTGTCGTTACGGATGCGGCGATACCAAATATGTGTAACTTTTTACTTTTTTTATGTTTTTTGTAAGGGGAAAAATTTGGTTTTGAATTTTTTTTTTTTTACTTGGGACTTTTATTTATTTATTACAAGCGTATTAAAGTTTTTTAAACTTTTCTTTTAGTTCCACTAGGGGACTTTGCTATGCAATCTTTTGATCGCTTTTATAATACATTGCAATACTTCTGTATTGCAGTGTATTATTGCTTGTCAGTGTAAAACTAGCATGCATCTGTTGGGTCATGCCTCTGGCATGGTCTAACAGGCATTCACTAAAGGCGGACCTAGGGGCCTCTGTTAGGCCCCTGGCTGCCATTAAAACCATTAGCACCCCGCGATCGCATCGCGGTGTGCCCATGGGATGAGAGAGGGAGCACCCTGCCTCTAAAACCACTCAAATGGGGTGGTTGCTATTGATCGTTAAACATGATCAGAGACCACTGTTAGTGGCAGGGTTTAAAGGGAGATGAAGAAAGGCAGTCCCGGGGGCCTTCATTAGGCCCCTGGGCTGCCATGACAACCATTGGCACCCCCCGATCGTGTCATGGGGGGGGGGGCGATGAGCTTTCAGAGGGGGACGCCCCCTTCTTTCTAACGTCTTAGATGCTGCAATTGTGATTGATCGCAGCATCCAAGGGGTTGAATGAACAGGAACAGCGCGATCGGATACTGGACATGCTGGATATCAGCTTCTGGGACAAATCCTGACTGATGGCCCATTCTTACCTAATCAGTGCTTGGAGTTTATCACAATTTCGGTGTTTTTGTTTGTCCACCCGCTTTTTGAGGATTGATCACAGGTTCTCAATGGGATTGAGATCTGGGGACCTACTAATTGGTCTATAATTACCCGGGGAAGACCTAGAAATCTTTTTGAAAATAGGCACCAAATTTGCCCTGCGCCAGTCCCTTGGCACTATACCAGTCACTAGAGAATCTCTGAATATTATGAAGAGGGGGACAGAAATAACTGAACAAGCTCTATAAGAACTCCAGGGTGTAACCCATCTGGTCCCGGGGCCTTGAGCACATAATTTTTATTTAACTTCACTTGCACCATATCTACATTCAGCCGATTCAGTATATCAACTGATATATTAACAGCACTGGCAGCGGCTACATCAGCTGCTCTTTCTTCTGTTGTATATACAGAGCTGAAGAACCCATTTAGTAACTCTGCCTTCTCTTGATCCCCTGTGACCAACTCCCCATTACCATTATCTAGGGGTCCTACATGTTCAGACCTTGGCTTTTTTTCATTTATCTACTTGAAGAATTTTTGGGGATTTGTTTTACTATCCTTGGCCACCTGCCTTTCATTTTGTACTTTTGCTGATTTTATTAAGCTCTTTATAATTTATAAATGCTACAGCTGTACCCTCAGATTTGTATTTTTCAAATGCCCTTTTTTTTTGTCATATATCGCCCTTTTTACAGAAGGTGTAAGCCATGTGGGGTTTAATTTTAGTCGTTTATACTTGTTACCTATGGGAATACATTTTGCACTATATTATACAAAGTGGATTTTCCCATTTATCATTTGTACCATAATTGGACATTAGTTCTTCCCATTCCATGTCCTGAATTGCAGCCCTCATCCTGGGGAAATTGGCCTTCTTAAAAATAAGTGTTTTTCCCCTCCCAGTATAGGTAAAATATAACTATATTGTGATCACTGTTACCGAGGTTTTCACAAACATTGACATTCCCAACAAGCTCTGCATTATTAGAAATTACCAGATCCAACAGAGCTTCACCTCTAGTCGGGTCTTCCACAAACTGGCCCATAAAAATTTCCTGCAACAGGTTGAGGAAATTTCTCCCCTTCGCAGTTGAAGCTGAACTATGACGCCAATTAATATACTGGTAATTAAAATCTTCCATTATCACTACAGTAGACCCCTGTGCAGCCCACTCCATCTGTTTATATATTTGACCTTCCATCTCCTCAGTTATATTTGGGGGGGGGGGGTCTATAGATTACTCCAAAAGTAATTTTTTCAGTATTTACCTCCCTTTGAAACCTTGTGAGTGGAATTACAACCTCCTCACAATCTTCACCCTCTAATGTCTCTATCACACTCACCTTCATATCACTTCTCACATACAGACATACACCACCGCCTTCATATCACTTCTCACATACAGACATACACCACCGCCTACATATCACTTCTCACATACAGACATACACCACCTCCTTTCCTATTTGTCCTGTCTTTCCGAAAAAGTGTAAAACCCTGTCGATTTACAGCCCAGTCATGAGAAGAGCCTAGCCATGTTTCAGCAACACCAACTATATCTATATGTTCCTCCAGTACCAAGGCCTCCAGCTCCCCCATTTTGCTTGCTAGACTTCTGGCATTTGTGAACATACACTTTAACTTGCCTTTCAAATTGCCACGTTTGGTATCAGAAATGTGATTATTTGACATTATTTGGGCATTTTTATTTTCATTGCTGTTTTGTAACAAAAGGATCTCCTTATCCTGTTGCCTAGTCCTCTCCCCACCATCTGTTTCTCCCCGCACCAATATAGTCTGACCCCTCTCTAACCTGACTACCCCTTTTTTTTTTCTACATTGACCTCCCTTCTCTGCCCTAGTTTAAATACTCCGCCACCCCAGCTAGAATTCTTTCCCCCAGCATAGCGGACCCCCTTCCATTTAGGTGCAAATCATCTGAAGAATACAGTTTGTACCCCAATGAAAAGTCAGCCCAGTGCTCTAGGAACCCAAAGCCTTCCCCTCTACACCAGGACTTCAGCCATGCATTTAACTCCTTGATCTCCCGCTGTCTTTCCTGTGATGCGCATGGCACAGGCAGTATTCCTGAGAATACTACTTTGGAGGTCCTTCCCTTCAGCTAAGTTGCCATGGGCAACTACTTCACTTTTTCTTTGCACCAGTTTTGATGTATAGTATCTGCCCAATGGGGGTATGTTTAGCGATGCCTCCTCAGTCAATGCAAACATCTATTGCCATCATCAGTGCTGTGCCTGTTTCTTTGCACTACCTGACCAGGGAAGCAGTGTCCACTTACTTTTCTCCTCATACATGTCAGGCCACCTCAGGTTGTGGCCACTATGAGTGGCATGTGCTTTTTTTCTTCATCTTTTAAAAAAAAAAAAAGTGCATTACTCCTTAAAGTGACCCTATATGGAGTAATATTACCTGGTGCCCTCTAGTTGCCGTGGCGCCGCCGTTTTAGGATCCCCTCTTTGTTGTCTCAAAATGGCCACAGCGCTTCTCAGACCAAGACACTCCCCCTGTTCATGAAATGTGAGTAGCTCTAGTCAATCCGAGAACTGTAGGAGTTTCTCAGACTCGTAGTCTAAGAAGTGCTGCAGCCATTTTGTGACAGTACAGGGGGACCCTAAAATAGTGGATACATGGTAGAGGGACACAAATGGAGGGCATCAGATAATATTACTCCATATGCACCATCATATTTAATTTTTTTTCCCAGGAACAGAGGGTTGCTTTAAGAAGTTTTCTCCAAAAATGCACAAATGGCGCACACAAACACAATGCAGATAGCAACCGGCTGACCGTTTCTACATTTTGCATTTATTCCCTCACCACCACAAGTCAGGGCCCTCACATGCAGTGCAAACAGCCTTGCTTCTTAGGAGGGAATCCTCCCTAATATGGTGCCTAATGGAGACACATGGCGTATTTACAGAACAGTGTGCCTCCGTACAGACTCCATACAAATAACTGCCGCATACTTAAAGGGGTTGTCTACTACCGGACAACTGAAGACCTATCCACCGGATAAGGTCATCAGTATTTAATTTGTGCGGGTCCGACACCTGGACCCCGCACCGATCAGCTGCTCCGGTGGCCTGCAGGCATCGGATGTTATGGCACAGTATGCAATGTACGGAGCCGGAAGCAGTTGGCTCCGTACATTGCATAGCGGCCGTGCTGCCAAACTGCAGCTCTGCTCCTATTCACTTGAATACAGTACTGCAGCTCAGCCGCTATTCCATGACCGGAACTATCTGCTTCTGGCATAAACGTCCGGTGCCCGGAGGCACAGGTGTCGGACCCCCACAGATCATGTACTGATGACCTACCTGTAAATTTAAATTTACATTTACATTTTTGGTCAATTAATTATTAATGTTTTATTTATGGGGGTTTAACCACTGCGACACAAGCAATCAAAAGAATGGGGGTCCTATTTCCCCTCATTACCTGTAAGTTAGTCTTGAGGAGAGGAATGTGCATGTTCATCCCTTCCCTTTCTCCCATCCCTTGGTTGAACTTGATGGACATATGTCCTTTTTTCGACCATACTAACTATGTATGCATCATAGAGCAAAGTTCTTTACCTTTAACAGGGATAGCAGGTGGAGCTTCCTCTTGTTTTTTCTTCCTTCTTTTCTTTTTAGCAGGTCCATAAGACAGCAGGTTAGAAGCAAAGGGATCTCCATCAATTGCACTGACAAATATAGGAAACACATTGTAACACATCAAAATAATGTTTTTAATCTAGTATTCGGATTATGGAAGCAGTAACAAAGACTTGTGAGACCTGTGTCAGCCTACAGTCTGCAGTCACTATCATCATAATTAACCCCTTCCCGCTGCAGCCAGGTTTGACCTTGCTGACAGAGCCTCATTTTTCAAATCGGACTTAGGGGGGATTCACACGAGCGTGATTTGGCAGCGTGTAGGGCGCGTGGTTTTCGCGCGGCACGCAATGCCCTATAGAAGTCTATGGGGCAGTACACACAGTTCGTGTATTTTGCGCAGCATTTGTTCGCTGCGCAAAATACGCGACAGGTTCAATAACTCTGCGTATTTCACGCATCACGCACCCATTGAAGTCAATGGGTGCGTGAAAACCAGGCAGGTCGCACGGAAGCACTTCCGTGCGAACAGCGCACGAGCTGTCAAAAGGATGAATGGAAACAGAAAAGCACCACGTGCTTTTCTGTTTCCAAGCATCCAAACGGAGTGTCTTTGCGAGGAGCGAACCCCGACAACCAAAGCTAACTTCACCGGGTTCGGCCAAACTCGTTTTGGCCGAACCCGGCCAAAAAATTTCCGGTCCGCGACGTCGGGAGACATTCACTGTGCATGGTGCTGAAAGAGTTAAACTGTTTCAGCACCATGGACAGTGACTTGCGATCCCAAAATACATGAACCTGTAAAAAAAAACGAAGTTCTAACTTACCGATAACTCCTGTCTCCTTCCTGCAGTCCGACCTCCCGGGATGACACTTCAGTTCAAGTGACAGCTCCAGCCAATCACAGGCCAAGCACAGGCTGCAGCCAATCACAGGCTGCAGCGGTCACTTGGACTGCCGCGTCATCCAGGGAGGTGGGGCCCGATGTCAAGAGAGGCGCGTCACCAAGGACGCGTCACCAAGGACGCGTCACCAAGGCAACGGCCGGGAAGTTCTCGGTAAGTAGGAACTTTATCTTTTTTTTTACAGGTTTTTCGCTGTTGTGTTCGGCATTCACTGTCGAGGGTGCTGAAAGATTTAGCTCTTTCAGCACCTTGGACAGTGACGGGCGTCGACAAGTCTCATCTCTATGATGCCGGCTGCGCGAAAATCATGCAGCCGCGCATCAGACACGCATTACACACGCAGCTGTCAAATGGTTTTTGCGCTCGCAAAACGCTGCGTTGTTTGCGCGCGCAAAAACGCAACGCTCGTGTGAATCTGCCCTTAGTGTGTTGATAACTTTTATTTTGCTTTTACCTATACAAGCGATTCATAGATTGTTTTCTTGTGACACATTGTACTTTATGTTAGTAGTAAAATTGACGCAACTCAGTTTGGGTCTTAGGGCTCGGAGCCCATTTTTCAAATCTGACATGTGTCACTTCATGTGGCATTAACTTTTGAATGCCTTTAATAATCCAAGCGATTCTCAGAGTGTTTTCTCGTGACACATTGTATTTTATGTCAGTGGTAAAATTTGGTCAATACATTCAGTGTTTATTTGTGAAAAACACTAAAATTTAGAGAAAATGTGGAAAAATGTGCATTTTTCTCAATTTAAATGCATCTGCTTGTAAGACAGATAGTAATACCACACAAAATAGTAACTATTTAACATTTACCATATTTCTACTTTATGTGTGTATCATTTTATGAACGTACTTTTATTTTTCTGGGACATTACAAGGCTTATAATACTTTAGCAGCAATTTCTCACATTTCAAGAATATTTCCAAATCCTATTTTTTTGGGGACCAGTTCATTTTTTTGGTGGATTTGAGGGGGTCTATATTTCAGAAACCCCCTATAAACCCCCCAATTTAAAAACTGCACCCCATATATATCTATATGTAGCGTCCATTGCCACGGACTGTCGTGATTACTCACACGGCGGCCGCAGTCATGAATATGTGAGTGCTGGCCCACATCTCCTCCCCAGGAGACGCCATAGCTCACTTCCGCTCTGGTCCGCTGTGTCCCGTAGGGTGCGTGCGCACACTCGTGCCCGCCTTAAAGGGCTAGCACGTGCACATGGAAATTATCACTAATTAGCCCATGATCACCCTGGACTATAAGAAGGGCCCTGCCCCTTTGCTCATTGCCTGAGCATTGTGTTTTCCTATGTTAGTGTTGCAAATGGTCCCCCAGTGTTATCCTGTTCCCGTTGTTCTCGTGCCCTGTTACCTTTTTCCCCTGTGCTATTTTTTCCTGTGCCTTAAACCTGTTGGAGTCATGTTGTGCCACCGGTTCCGCCTGCTGTGTTACACCACGCCTGGTCTCTGCTGTCAAGGACCCATCTGTGCCTAGCCGTTGCTACTGTCTGAACCACTACAGGTACTCTTGTGCTTGGACTATTCATATATTAACTCGATACTCTGTTGGCCAGCTGCTATCCTGCTACAGTGGTATGGCCCAGTGGGTCCACATACCCACAGATTGTGACAATATATATATATATATATATATATATATATATATATATATATACAGTGCATGTTGGGGAGGTTTTAAAGAATTTTATTCACAGTTATAAAACAGCCTGGGGAATAGATTAAAAAAACGTGTAATGCACACATATATATATATATATATATATATATATATATATATATATATATATATCATAGGGATAATGGAGTTATCTATTAACAAAAGTGTAGAAAGAAAGGTTATAGCTGAATACACATAATGTTAAAGAGTAGAGATGGGTAACAGACATAGTATCTGCTCAAGAGCCCCCTCTATGAGCCAGAGAGGCTCTTGCTCTGGTGGACTTGTATTACATGGACAGCCATTCATCTAAATGGCCACCATGTAATATTACATTTCCCCTGCAGGGTAAATATCTTGTTGGTTGCAGCTTCCCTTGGCAAAATCAGCCATTTGGGAGCTGATTGCTGTGCAGACTTTAATATGAAAGGGGTTGTCTGTGGTTAAACGTTCGTTAAAGTGTTGCAGGGTGCTGTCGCCATTTTTTGTCTGCTGTATTTCTGCAGTCACAGGTGTTCTTGCACCTGCATACATTTTGTATCATTTAGTTGGAATGTGCTGTTCAACTTTTTGTTCTGTTTATGTGATCCATATATGTGGGGTTAGTGACTGCCTCCACTTGTTGTTCTTGCACTCCTCCCATTCTGCCCTGGGTGATTTTAATCAGTTCAATGCTGGATCCTACCATCCCCAGGTATATATGTAGGCTTAGTCCCAGTTCTGGGTGTATGTGCAGCGTAGGTACCCACCTTACAGAGGTCGCCTTGTCGTGGCAGGTGGGCTAACACTTTTTGATCAAAATGTGCACTAAGAACCTCCCTATTTGTAAGTAGATTTAGCTTTAGTGCATATTTATTTATATTTAGTGGTTTAGGTGGCATTAGTGTTGCAGGGTGCTGTCGCCATTTTTTGTCTGCTGTATTTCTGCAGTCACAGGTGTTCTTGCACCTGCATACATTTTGTATCATTTAGTTGGAATGTGCTGTTCAACTTTTTGTTCTGTTTATGTGATCCATATATGTGGGGTTAGTGACTGCCTCCACTTGTTGTTCTTGCACTCCTCCCATTCTGCCCTGGGTGATTTTAATCAGTTCAATGCTGGATCCTACCATCCCCAGGTATATATGTAGGCTTAGTCCCAGTTCTGGGTGTATGTGCAGCGTAGGTACCCACCTTACAGAGGTCGCCTTGTCGTGGCAGGTGGGCTAACACTTTTTGATCAAAATGTGCACTAAGAACCTCCCTATTTGTAAGTAGATTTAGCTTTAGTGCATATTTATTTATATTTAGTGGTTTAGGTGGCATTAGTGTTGCAGGGTGCTGTCGCCATTTTTTGTCTGCTGTATTTCTGCAGTCACAGGTGTTCTTGCACCTGCATACATTTTGTATCATTTAGTTGGAATGTGCTGTTCAACTTTTTGTTCTGTTTATGTGATCCATATATGTGGGGTTAGTGACTGCCTCCACTTGTTGTTCTTGCACTCCTCCCATTCTGCCCTGGGTGATTTTAATCAGTTCAATGCTGGATCCTACCATCCCCAGGTATATATGTAGGCTTAGTCCCAGTTCTGGGTGTATGTGCAGCGTAGGTACCCACCTTACAGAGGTCGCCTTGTCGTGGCAGGTGGGCTAACACTTTTTGATCAAAATGTGCACTAAGAACCTCCCTATTTGTAAGTAGATTTAGCTTTAGTGCATATTTATTTATATTTAGTGGTTTAGGTGGCATTAGTGTTGCAGGGTGCTGTCGCCATTTTTTGTCTGCCATATATATATATATATATATATATATATATATATATCATAGGGATAATGGAGTTATCTATTAACAAAAGTGTAGAAAGAAAGGTTATAGCTGAATACACATAATGTTAAAGAGTAGAGATGGGTAACAGACATAGTATCTGCTCAAGAGCCCCCTCTATGAGCCAGAGAGGCTCTTGCTCTGGTGGACTTGTATTACATGGACAGCCATTCATCTAAATGGCCACCATGTAATATTACATTTCCCCTGCAGGGTAAATATCTTGTTGGTTGCAGCTTCCCTTGGCAAAATCAGCCATTTGGGAGCTGATTGCTGTGCAGACTTTAATATGAAAGGGGTTGTCTGTGGTTAAACGTTCGTTTCCTACGTTGAGCGTGTTGGGAAAGCTCCTGGCGTACATGCTAAACGTGTAAATAGAGCTCCATTAGCTGGTCTACACCAGTATGCCCTTTTTCTTTAGATATGGAATAGTAGAGTAGAATACGCGATTCTATCCTGTGGGATCCTGCAACAAAAATGTGTATACCGCGTGTCATACTTTTTTTTTTTAACATGGGAGCCTATGGTTGACATATGCCACTGTATGGCTTGAGAAAGACCCTGCGACTACAATGGATCAAAACGTCTCTTTTTTGCTATCGATTTTTGGCTAATAAATACCATTTGGACCATGTTGGAGATGTGTGCTGTTATTCAGAAACTTGGTGAAAGTCTGTATTGCATACGTCTCAGGCATACGTTTAAGAATATATTAGTCATGAGCTTTTTATTAGCTTTCATGACGTATACGTTAAATGGATGCCATATTAGTTTATGGGTGACAGATGCCTGTGACAGATGCCACTGTTAGGGCACTTGTTACTGCCTACATTTAACATAAACGTAGGGAGCTTTTCTCTGCGTATATGTCAAACGTACTGCAATAAATGTGACGTGAAGGGGGTTTAAATCCCATGTTATGTCCATGTTTTCATATGCATTTTCTTCTGTAATGTCTTCGTATTTTCTATCATACTGAAGTATTTTTTTTAAGACTCCATTGATTTCTATGGAGACAATTGGTGAGTGTGTTTGGCTGTTTCGATTGGCGGTGCCGAGGACAGGGGGAGGAGTCAGATGCTTTAAATAACTCAGAGTCCCAGAATGAAGCATGCCGCTGACATCTATGCGAGCATGCTTCCGTGGAGTACAGCAGAATACCTGCTGCCGAACTAAATATCGCTGGCATCCCTGGCCAGAGTGACCAAGCTACAGACCCCTGATGATGAGTATTGAAACGCGTTGGGTCGGTTGTGAATAGGAATTTTTTAGCATTGGGAACACTAGCATTGTTTGTATACCTCAACACTAGGAGCTTCCGGTGCGGTTATCACGGACTCTAGTGTGAATTAGGGTCGAGACTATTGTTATGCCCATTTTTCAAATGCTGATTCCGTATTGATATTCTTGTTGAACACTGAGCTATAGTAGGTTCACAATTGAATTAGAACTCAGAGTTTATTATTTAATACGTTTTTATACACACGGTGGGGCTTTTTCACAGTGGTGATTGTACCCCTGTTTTTAGAGAGTTATAAATAAATGTTATATTTTACTCATATATCACACCAGTGAATCCTATGTCCATGTTTTCATATGCATTTTCTTCTGTAATGTCTTCGTATTTTCTATCATACTGAAGTATTTTTTTTAAGACTCCATTGATTTCTATGGAGACAAAATGGCTAACCTGTGTGTAAAAATATCAATATGGATATGTGAATAGCTACCTAGAATACCATTAGCTCCGCATACAGGACTTATTCTCTACGAAAGGCATATGGATCCTGATCTGATTTTTGCCATTGCAGTATTTATTTGCAGCAGAAAGATGTGCAATGTTGGGGCATAGGAATTTTTGACATTTGAATACATCACATACATATATACATTTCCCAGAATAGTTTCATTAAAAGAGGTCCCACATTTGGAGAAATAAAGTGATGTTGTATACATGGTTTTTAGTATCACTGTCAACTGTGCCACTGTAGCTCTCATTGGCATATGAGAGTACCATGCTCTACTAAATTTCTGTGAATCAGCACAATAACATAGTAACTAACTGGATTGCCATAATATATTAGAAAAAAAACTTTCTCTTTACCGTTCATAAGAGCATTCCCATTTCACTGCAGAGAAAAGAGAAAAAATAGAATTAGAACAAATTCTAATGTCAATCATGTTTTTATAGGAGTTTTTTGTACAATATACAGTGACCAATAGGCATCATCAGGGGTGTAATTATTAAAGACTGGGCTCCAAAGCAAACTTTTGACTGCCCCCCTCCAGATTTTGCCATACAGCACCTCTTGTAGATAGCACCCCCACCTCCCCCTTGTAGATAGTGCCATAAAGCCCCCCAGGTAGCTAGTGCCATACAGCCCCTTGTAGATAGTGCCATACAGCCCCCCCCTTAGATAGCGACCCCACCTCCCCCTTGTAGATAGTGTCATACAGTCTCCCCTGTAGATAATGCTATACAGGCCCCCTGTAGATAGTGCCATACAGCCCCCATGTAGATAGTGCCCCCATCGCCCCCTTATAGATGGTGCCATACAGCCCCCTGTAGATAGCGCCATACAGCCCCCCTGTACTTTACATTGAACAGTTTTTGCCATTCATAAACCTGCACAAATTTATCTTGTCCTCCCTCAGACATCTCTTCTCAAGACTAAATACATTTTATTCCATTAACCTAATTTTTTTTTATTTTTTTGTCGAATTAGGCTTCTCACCTTTTGAGTGTGTTCCTTTAAAGATGGTCTGACACAGAAGAATGAGGAGGAATGTGAGCAAACTAAAGATGCCCACACAACAGATCAGAACTGCGTACAAGTAAAGATCTAAAAGAAAAAAAAACAAAAAAGAGAATGACAACCTAAAAATGATAATTATCCACCTCTTCAAATTTAGGCTCTAGTAAGATTTTAATATTGTTCTTACCATAGATTCTTTATTATTTTATATAATATAAGCATATGGCATTTTAGAAATTAATTTAAAAACTATGTCCAGTAAGGCCTTATTCACACAATGCATATTTGATGCAGATTTTTCGTGCATTTTTTTAAGCCAAAACCAGAATTGGATCCAAAGGTCTTCCTTTATATATTTTTTCCGTTCCTGGTTTTGGCTTAAAAAACACTTGCAAATTCTGCATAAAATCTACACTGTGTGAACAAAGTCTAAATGTGTGTTCTTTACAAGGGTTGGCCATAGAGGTATGCGACCTGTGCGGGTGCACGGGATGCTGCACCCTCCCTGCATGTAGATGGCGCTACTTGGCAGGCCGTTTGATGAGCTCTATATCCTCTGTTCCTGGTTAAACATGTAGGAGACTGGGGTAGAGGCAGCAAGAGGAAAGAAAAAAGCCCACTCCTGCAAGAAGCCTGTGAAGCAAGGGTGGATGTAAGTGCTTACTGGTGAATCTTTCTGCCTATAAGTGTCTATATGAACAGAAGAGAAATCTAAATCACATCAATATTTGGTGTGACCACCCTTTGCCTTCAAAACAGCATCAATTCTTCTAGATACACTTGCACACAGTTTTTGAAGGATATAGGCAGGGAGGTTGTTCCAAACATCTTGGAGAACTAAGCACAGATTTTCTATGGCTGTTGGCTTCCTCAAATCCTTTTCTCTTCATGTAATCCCAGATAGACTCGATGATTTTAAAATCAGGGCTCTGAGGGGGTCATATCATCACTTCCTCTTTACGCTGAGGATAGTTCTTAATCACATTGGCTGGATGTTTGGAGTCATGTCCTGCTGCAGAATAAATTTGGAGCCAATCAGACGCCACCCTGATGCTATTTCATGATGGATAAGTATTTGTCTGTATTTCTCAGCATTGAGGACAGCATTAATCCTGACCAAATATCAAATGCCATTTGTTGAATTGCAGCCCCAAACTTGTAAGGAGCCTCCACCATGCTTCACTGTTGCCTGCAGACACTCATTATTGTACCGATCTCCAGCCCTTCGGCAAAAATACTGCCATCTGTTACAGCCAAATATTTCACATTTTGACTCATCAGTCCAGAGCACCTGCTGCCATTTTTCTGCACCCCAGTTCCTATGTTTTCGTGCATAGTTGAGTCGCTTGTCCTTGTTCCCACATCGAAGGTATGGCTTTTTGGCCGCAATTCTTTCATGAAGACCTCTTCTGGCCAGACTTCTCCGAACAGTAGATTGGTGTACCTGGGTGCCAATGGTTTCTGACAGTTCTGAGCTGATGACATTGCTGGAGATCTTCCGATTTCGTAGGGAAGTAAGCATGATGTGTCTTTGATCTGCAGCACTAAGTTTCCTTGGCTGACCAGTGCGTCTACGGTCTTCAACTTTGCCCATTTCTTTGTGCTTCTTCAAAAGAGCTTGAACATCACATCTTAAAACCCCAGTCCGCTTTGAAATCTTTACCTGGTAGAGACCTTGCTGATGCAGTATAACTACCTTGAGTCTTGTTGCTGTGCACAGTCTTGCCATGGTGGACTTGGGACATGAAACTACCTTCCATAACCTCACCTTTGTAGCAGAGTTTGGCTATTCTTCACCCAGTTTTAAGTCTCCTACACAGCTGTTTCTGTTACAGTTAATGACAGTGTTTCAACCTACATATTAAAATGATGATCATTATCACCTGTTTGGTATAATTAGTTATTCATACACCTGACCATAATCCTGCAAAATCCATGACTTTGTGCAAGTGTACCTAGAAGAATTGATGCTGTTTTGAAGGCAAATGGTGGTCACACCAAATATTGATTTGATTTAGATTTTCGCTCCTGTTCATTCACTTTGTATTTTGTTAATTTATAAAAATAAACTGTTAACACTTCTATTTTTTGAAGCATTCTTACTTTGCAACATTTTTCCTCCACTGCCTAAAACATTTGCATAGTACTGTGTATATATGCCTATGTGTACCTCTGTGTGTGTATACACCGCGTTCCAAATTATTATGCAAATGTTATTTTTCGCTGATTTTCCTAAATAGTCGATGCAAATGACAGTCAGTATAATCTTCAAGCCATCAACCGTTGGAGTATAATGCAAATTTTATTGAACAAATCTCCTAATGATAACAGATTTTTATTAGAAGTAAAAAAACTCAAAATGCACTGTTTCAAATTATTATGCACAACAGAGATCAAAACATTTTAAAGGTTGTAAAGAGAACTAAAATGGTAATTTGTTGAATTTGCAGCATCAGGAGGTCATATTTACAGAAATCAAAAGCTCTTTCAATCAAAAAAAACGTAACAGGCCGAGTTACATGTTAACATAGGACCCCTTCTTTGATATCACCTTCACAATTCTTGCATCCATTGAATTTGTGAGTATTTGGACAGTTTCTGCTTGAATATCTTTGCAGGATGTCAGAATAGCCTCCCAGAGCTTCTGTTTTGATGTGAACTTCCATAGATATTTTGCTTGAGGATGCTCCAAAGGTTCTCAATAGGGTTGAGATCAGGGGAACATTGGGGCCACACCATGAGTTTCTCTCCTTTTATGCCCATAGCAGCCAATGACACAGAGGTATTCTTTGCAGCATGAGATGGTGCATTGTCATGCATGAAGATAATTTTGCTACGGAAGACACGGTTCTTCTTTTTGTTCCACGGAAGAAAGTGGTCAGTCATAAACTCTACGTACTTTGCAGAGGTCATTTTCACACCGTCAGGGACCCTAAGGGGGCCTACCAGCTCTCTCCCCATGATGACAGCCCAAAACATGACCCCGCCACCTCCTTGCTGACGTCGCAGCCTTGTTGGGATATGGTGGCCATTCACCAACCATCTTCTACTCCATACATCTGAACCATCCAGGGTTGCACGGCACTCATCAGTAAACAACACGGTTTGAAAATTAGTCTTCATGTATTTCTGAGCCCACGTCAACCGTTTCTGCTTGTGAGAATTGTTTAGGGGTGGCCGAATAATAGCTTTATGCACACTTGCAAACCTCTGGAGGATCCTACACCTTGAGGTTTGTGGGACTCCAGAGGCACCTGCGGCTTCAAATACCTGTTTGCTGCTTTGCAATGGCATTTTAGCAGCTGCTCTCCTATTAATTTGTCTGGCAGAAACCTTCCTCATTATGCCTTTATCTGAACGAACCCGTCTGTGCTCTGAGTCAGCCACAAATCTTTTCACAGTACGATGATCACACCTAAGTTTTCTTGAAATATCCAATGTTTCCATACCTTGTCCAAGGTAATGCACTATTTCACGCTTTTCGGCAGCAGAGAGATCCTTTTTCTTTCCCATATTGCTTGAAACCTGTGGCCTGCTTAATAATGTGGAACGTCCTTCTTAAAGAGGCTCTGTCACCAGATTTTGCAACCCCTATCTCCTATCTGTGCACTGCCAGAAGCTGGGTGGTAACGAAGAGAAGTGGATGATGCTGATTCGTCAGCATCATACACTTCTATTCACAACGCCCAGCTAGTAAAAGAAGTAAAAACGCCCAGATATACACACACAATACACGCCCAGTTGTACTTTAACTTTAAACACGCCCAGTTGTACTTTAGAAAGCCTCATTTGCATAAATATAAAAATGGTCATAACTTGGCCAAAAATGCTCGTTTAAAAAAACAAAAAACGTTACTCTTATCTACATTGCAGCGACGATCTGCTGCAATAGGAGATAGGGGTTGCAAAATCTGGTGACAGAGCCTCTTTAAGTAATTTTCCTTTGATTGGGGGCACACCTGGCAAACTAATTATCACAGGTGTCTGAGATTGATTACAATGATCCAAAGAGCCCTAAGACACAATACCATCCATGAGTGTCATTGAAAAACTAATAATTAAATGTTTATGACACTTAAATCCAATGTGAATAATAATTTTGAACACGGTGTATCTGTGGTGTGACTGTATATGGGTCTGTATGTGTATATATATCTATCTCTGTGTTTGTATGTGTATATGTGTCTCTGTGTATATATGTGTATTTCTGTATTTGTGTAAGTACCAGTAGGGCCGGTCTTTGGGGTGTGCGACATGTGTCATCGCACATGGCGCATCACTCCAGCAGGTGGAAGGGGGCACTGCGCTGGCTCCCTTCCCCTGCTTGTATTTGTGAAGCCCCCAGGCCGGGGACTCTGCAGCTGCCTTTACGCCTGGGTGCTCATTCCATGCTCAGTGGTGTAACTACCACTGTAGCAGCCATAGCGGCTGCTAGTGGCGCCACCGGGCATGAGGGCGTCGGTGCCACCCACCGGGACGGGCCTTCCCAAGGTATCTCCCTGCTCTGCCATTTACAGGATCCCTGCGCAGGCCGGTGTGATGACCTCACTGGATCACGCTGGCCTGTGCAAGGATCCCATTGGCGTTGTGGAGCAGCTCCGTCCATCACGGGAACGGGGCCTAGGTGAGTACAATTTTTTTGTTTTATATGTTTAAGGGCACTGCCCACAAAGGGGAGGTGGGGGCTGTATGGCACTGTTCACAAGGGGGAGGTGGGAGGGCTGTATGGCAGAATCTACAGGGGGTCTGTATGGCAGAATCTACAAGGGGCTGTATGGCACAATCTACAGGGGGGCTTATGGCACAATCTACAGGGGGCACAAGGAGGGGGGACATTATACTGTGGGGGCACTACAGGGGGCAATATACTGTGTGTGGCACTTAGGGGACATTATACTGTGTGAGCGGCTCTAAAGGGGGCATTATACTGTGTAGGGGCACTATGAAGAACATTATACTGTGTGGGGGCACTAAAAAGGGCATTATACTGGGGGGGATTATACTTTGTTATGGGGCATTATTTTTTATAATGGGGGTGGGTCGCCAAAAGAAAATTTTGCACAGGGCGCCATTTATCCTAAGGTTGGCCCTACGTGTGTGTGTGTGTGTGTGTGTGTGTGTGTGTGTGCATGCGCCTCCTGTGTGTCTGTGTCTGTATATCTGCATGTGTGTATTTATATTTGCATGTATGTCAAAATATGTGTCTTTATGTATGTACAGTATATATGTGTGTGTCTATATATATATATGGTGTTAATTTTTGGTTTGTGGAGGGCAGAAATAGAGTGTCCCGCACAGGGCGCCATCCTATCTAAGGCCGGCCATGTTCTTTACAATTCCGATTCTGCCAAGTTGTTGGCCTTTCCTAGTTTTTCTGTTTGTATTAAAGCTTAGTGACAACACACATGGTTGTTATTACATGTAACATAGGGATTGTAATCTACTGTAGTTTACCAAATCTGCCAAGTTATGCAGCAGTACATTGCCCACACCTATGTCACGGTATACCCAAATAGATTTACCATTCTGGTGTCAGGTTCTGTACACAATAGCGTTGTCAAAGCCTCTATTGATCTTTCTTTTTTTTTTTTTTTTTTTTAAAGGCTTTATTTTCAAAAACTTTTGTTGTACAAAACACGTACCAATATACAGTCAAGACAAAACAAAGGACATCCAGAAAGGCAAGTATCAAAGAGAAGTGACAATCCAGAATAAATGCATTACATAACATAACATATACAAAATAAATGAGATTATCATTCCCAAGAGCCTAACTGAATCCAACAACCATACACACACACATTCATCCTTGTGCTCAAACCCCCCCCCCCCCCAAAATTTTCAAGTGATAATTAAACCGCAGTCTCCAGAGTCTACAACCACCTCGACCAAATTTTCCCGAATTTATCTGGCCATTTCCTACTAAGGTAGAGCTTCTTATACATAGGTACATACTTATTTACTAGTTGCAGCCAGTGTGTCAAACTCAGGCATTCTGTGCTCTTCCAGGCTATAATTACAATCTTCCTGGCACAAAACATGAGAAAGCAAAATAATATTTTATCATATTTGTTGTGTATAACGTCATCCATAATGCCCAAGAGGCACATCTGAGGGGTAAGAAGCCGCGGCAGCTCATAATGGGTATGAAGAAATTCCACCACCTCTGACCAAAAGGGGGCAACTCTAGGACACATCCACACACAATGTAAGAAGGTACCAACATCTGACTGGTAGCGAAAATAACTATCCGAAGTTAATGCTCCCATCCGCTGAAGCCTAACTGGTGTGTAATAGATGCTATGCAAAAACCGAGACTGTATTAGAAAATCCATTGCACTCACCACTGAATCAAAAAAAGGAAGATTCCACCTCCTGCCAGTCCTCCTCTGTCAAGGTAGGGACATCATCCCTCCATTGCAGAAACGCCCTATCAAATGGTCTAGTTCCCATGGATGTAAGGAGGGTGTACAATTTAGTGAGGACCCCTGAGAGATCTGGAGCACCGATCAGGTCCTCTAATCCAGAGAAACCCATCTAAGGCGACGAAGAGACAAATCGGGCACAACAGGCATGTCATAGCTGGAGATAATTAAAAATCATGTCCCTGAAATGTTATATCTCTCCTGCAGTTCAGAAAAGGATACCAAGCCAGAATCTGCATTACATATCTGTCCCAGAAATTTGACCCCTGCCCCTGACCACATCACCGCTCCCGGCAATGATTCCAGCTGAGGCAACCAAGGATTACTCCATAGTGGAGTCCTAGGTGAGTATGAGGGGACCATAGTAACCTTTAGCAGAGCATGCGCTTTCCTCCAGGCTACAGCCACCGTCCGAAGTGGGATTGGTACACAGCCCGGGGATTTAAATCTATAGAGCAAATTTGTTCGACTTTCATAAGATGTCATAAGCGCACCAGCCAGTGCAATCACTGCATTACTCAGATCTATATCTACCCACCAACGAGCAATCACCAGTTGAGAAGCTAAATAATAGGAATGAAGATTTGGCGCTGCCATGCCCCCCCCCCCCCCCCGACGTTTAGGGGCCTGCAACAGACTCATGCTAAACTGAGGAACTCCACCCTGACAATAGAATGATCTCAGTATGCTATCCAGCTTATTAAACAAAAATTGTGTAACACAACAGGACAGGCACGAAATAGATATAAAAATTTAGGTAAGTATATCATCTTAAATATATTAATCCATCCATACAGTGACAGAGGAAGGGTCCTCCAGGAATGCAACTGCCTCTCAGTGGCCGCCACCAAAGGGTCAAGATTCCGTTCCCTATATTTTGTTAAATTAAGGGAGATGTCAAACCCCAAATATGTAAATTGGGAGACTATCTGCAATGGGACAGGGAGGTCCTGGCTGGAGCAATAACTAGGAGAAAGTGGAAACATAACGGATTTGGCCCAATTTACTGATAGACCAGAAAAACTACCAAATGTATCAATCAACTCAAAGAGAGAAGCCAAGGAAGGATCATCATCAGCCAAGTACACCAAAGTGTCATCTGCATATAAATAAAAAAAATTCATTATGCGGCCTCGCGTTATACCATGTATCTCAGAGGAATGGCGGATAGCCACTGCCAAGGGTTCGATGGCCAGGGCAAATAGCAGCGGGGAAAGTGGGCAGCCCTGACGGGTACCACGTCCCAGTAAAAAGGAGTCCGATATATCTAGATTCATTCTCACCCTAGCACACGGCCCTTCATATAGGAGACGAACAAGTGCCAGAAAACTAGGACCAAAATTTAACCTGGAAAGAAGCATCCAGATATATCGCCACTCAACAAAGTCAAATGCCTTATATGTATCTAGAGAGAGAACGAACCCAGGAGACTCACCCCCCCCCGCATCAATATTCAGAAATAATATATGTATGTTAATGTCCGTACACTTCCCTGGCATAAAGCCCGTTTGATCAGGGTGGATTAAAGACAATGTAATCTTCTTTAATCTGGTAGCAAGGATTTTGGCTAGTATTTTAACATCAGAATTAATAAGCGAAATAGGACGGTAGGAATCCGGTAAAGTAGGGTCCTTCCCTGGCTTCAACACCACCACAATAAACGCCTCCCGCATAGATGCCGGCAACCCACCCAACTCAAGTGCACTAGAATAAACGTCACAAAGCCTCGGCACCAAAACCTCTCTACTGGCCCTATACCATTCACCTCCCAAACCATCAAGTCCCGGTGTTTTACCCGAAGGCAAGGATTGAATAGCAGCATCATTGTTTTCCCAATACACCACATGAGAGGCCGAAACCTCCGCCACTACCTCTTTATTATCCAGCAACGCTGGGTACAACCTCCAGACCCTAGAGGCAATGGGAGGACCTGCTGAAAATGTTAAGAGAAGATCAGATATACCCCTAGGAGTAATAGTAATGGAATTTATTGCAGGTAAAAAATCTTTCAAGGCCTTTGCAAGGTCAATTCTAGAGAAAGATTTATGAGTGGATGAATAATACGTGTATGCTCTATCAGACGGAAACGTCCAATGCCACACATCAGTGAGATGAAGTGCCGAGGACCATAAATGAAGAGAAACTGATGCCTGGTCCACCCCACCCGTATGATCTAGCAATGCATCCGGTACTGCATTAAAGTCACCCAGGCACACCACCGGACCAACCGGAAACTCCGACAGTTTCTTAGACTCTATTGATCTTTCTGATGGCAAATGGCATCAGTTAGCCCCTAAGCATCAAGTTAACCATTAAGACAATTTTTTATTGGCAGCATACATCATTACAAGGATCCAGACCCTCCAAATTTACTCATTTTACTGGTACAGTACCACATTTTTATTGGCCTACATTTCAAAAGATGAGAAAGACATTAAATATTACACTAATCTATTGCTGCTCAGCAAATGTTAACTGCTTAAGGACATGGTTTTTTAACTGAAGCAATGGCACATTCACATGCAAATTTAAAGTGGACCTTTCACTAAGGCATAAAATCAAAACTGCACATCTGACCTGAATCTCGCTGTCATCCTGTTTTTTCAGCGCCTTTTTTTGCCCCCCAGTTCATTTAGATATGGCCCTCCGTTGTTTTAATGCTCAATATGCAAATTCACTGTCGTTAGTCAACAGGGTGTGAGCTACAGTGATTCTCCCAAGGTGGATCCAGCTCCTCAGCCTCTGACGCTGTCCAATCAACGCGAGGCAGTTTGGGACCCACTGTGGAAAGAATGTTCTCACGAGATAATATTGGGCCTGGCCGGTCTGAGGCTGCCTCGTGCTGATTGGACAGCGTCGGAGGCTGTGAAATTGGTTCCACCTTTGGAGAATCAGTGTAGTTCCCACCCTATTGGTTAATTACAGTGAATTTACATAATTGGGTGCCAAAACAACAGGGGGGGGCATATCTCAGGAACAAGGGACCTCAGAAGAAAAAAAAAGTGGTGCTTTAATCAGCGGAACAGTGGGATTCAGGTCAGACATGCAGTTTCAATTTGATGACCTAGTGACAGGTCCTCTTTTAGCCAGTTGCCTGGGCAATTGGACAACCAAAGGTCTTCGGCCTTTGGGAGACAGCCTGGATAAATAAAATAAAATTACAATAACCACCATTCCCCCAAAAAATTGTACATATGGGTTAAACCAAACACCGTCGCAGATTTTACAGCAAAAATGCCATGAAACCTTTAGAAAAATATGCTGTGGATTAGGAATAGAAATTCCACATCCAAAATCTGGATCACATTGTGCATGCTCAGTGTCGGACTGGAGTACCTTGGGCCCTATAGAAGAAATAATTCTTGGGGCCCACACTTCAGTTATATAGAAATAATGCAAGACCACTCTTAATTGTGTTGTAAGACGTGTGTAGTAAAACAAAGACCAATAATGCCACCATATTGTAACCATATAGTGGTAGATACCAGTTCTACACAGGCACTCAGCAGAAGTTAATACAGTACAATAATAAGTTTATACAGTACAGGTGAAATCCAGTGACTCAACTTAGATGTGATCGATATTAGGTGGATTCTGTGTGTTAGACTCACACAGGACCCGCTCTCAGCCAAGCTGTCAGTTCAGTTGAACTGACGGAATTGACTGAGAGAGAACGATACAGCTTCTATGTATACAGGATACATTGCAGCTGTGTCACAAAAAGTAAAAATATTTTTTATAAAAGTCAATTCAAAAAAATCACAAAATAATTATTAAATAGAAAAAAAACATTCAAAGGTTTCCATAGTCTTTTTATGCAGGTGAATTTGAATTCTTTTTAGAAACTGTATCAAGGGTGAACCTAGACTGTCACACTCACATAGTAGAACATTAAACTGCAGGTTTCTGAATGCATTTATTTCATTTAGTATTACCTTGGAATAAAGCCCATGTGAAGATCTGTTTTTCTTCAAATACAGCAAAAGCAGTAACTGTGATAAATAAAAATATTCAAATGTATTCACAAATTATAATCATACAGGTAAAATTTGTACAATATTTTTATCAAATATGAATTTCTCAGATAAATATAGTTTGACATGTTGAAAATTAAGAAAATACTCCATATTGTAACAGATTCACCATTTCTTGGTTTTCTTCAATCAGTGTTCCATTATTAAACTCCAAACCAAATATCATGGTGCCAAGCACAATACATTTTACTGGATAGAAAGGTAAGGAAAAACATATAGGATTCTATTCTGTAGGAAAACTGGTAAAAATGTTTAAAATTCAACATTATATTAAAACTAATTTTTCAGATTATGAAATATGGATTTTCAAGATAGATGTGTAGTAATATCTTAGGTGCCTTGACACTGCACAGTCTCTCTCATATGTATTTTTTACTCAAAAATGGGCACAAATCCTAGAACAAAGGAGAAGGGAAATGTTTGGAACATTTCCCATCTCTGTTGAAAGTTTTGTTTATTAAAAACACAATGCATTTGTATTTTACATACACAGTGGAGTCCCATTATTATGACCACCACCTACTTTCGACGTTGTCAGCGCGTAGCCCATGAAGGAAGTGATGTGTCGTGGGCTGGCTTGGTGGGTATATAAGGTGTGCGATAGGCTGTCTGAACACATATCACTCGTTGTTGCTATGGGTAAAAGGGGCAATTTATTAGAGTTGCAGAAAGGATGAGTATTGGCTCTCGGGCCACGGGTGGCAGCATTTCTAAAACAGCGCAGTTTGTGAACTGTTTACTTGCTGCTGTAGTGAAAGTGTATCGTGAGTTGACAAATTGGGAATAACCGGCGTGGAAATTGCGAAGCACCACGTGCCATTGATGTGAGAGGTGAACGACGGCTACGAAGGTGCGCGAGGGCCGAACAACCAGGGGCCTACCAGACGTATGTCTAAAACAGCAGTTCAGCGAACTGTATTGTATATGGGGCTACGAAGCAAACGGATGGTCTCTGCTCCTATGCTAACAAAGGTGCATCGGAAAAAAGGCTTCAATTTGTACGGCAGGGTTGCCTTCTCCGATGAGTCACGTTTTCTGCTTCATCGAACAGATGGACGTTGGCGTGTCAGGCGAGAAACATCAGAGAACAAACACCCTGCAACCATTGCTGGAAGGACACAAGCTGGTGGCGGCAGCTGGCTAATTTTTTTAATGGCATTCTCTGGGCCCACTCATCCATGTGTACGGCTCTGAACCGATTTGGGTATAAATCCATCGTTGCAGATCACGTCCACCCATACATGCTGTTTGTCTTTCCTGGGGCAGATGGAATCTTCCAGCAAGACAATGCGACATGTGACACGGCTAGAAATGTCCGACAGTGGTTGGAAGAGCTCGACCGAGATTTCCAAGTACTTCCATGGCCCCCTAATTCGCCAGACTTGAACCCAATTGAGCATCTGTGGGACTTCAACCGTCTTGTTCGCTCTATGGATCCTCCCCCACGCACCCTCCAGCTAATTTGGGATGTACTGCAGTCAGCATGGCTCCAGATACCGGAGACAACCAACCAGCACCTTATTGAGTCATTCCTGGCCCATCTTGCTACTGTCCGTGCTGCACACGGCGGTTACTCTGGATATTAGCTTCTGGTCATAATAATGTGACTCAACTGTGTAGAATAATGTGTTGCAGAATCAAAGAGAGCTGGACAACAGTCCTTTTCACTTTCCTAAACATAACCAAAAGGTTTTAAAAGTACTTACACATTTTGCAATAATTTTCTGTTGTTCCAATGTATCTAAAATAAAAAAAGCAACTTTGCAAATAGTCTAAATAAAAGTCTCCTATCATGTTGTGTCTACAGCTCTTATGCATACCTGTGTCTCCATGGTAACAGACTACAAACAACCTTGTGTAGTCTGATCCTGCAGTCATACTGCTGTAAATCTGTCACCTTGTACAGTGTGTAGGGTCACACTGACATGTAGAGAGCTGTGCTCATGTACACAATAAAGGGGACATGGTCCCTTCATTCTACTGATCTGTGCGGTTCGGACCACCACTGATGGCTTATCCTAAAGAGCATCACATGGATTTCCTGAAGATTTGTGTGCAGCTCACAGCTGGTCTATCACTGTGACTGTCTACAAGTTCGACCTTAGTCAAGCAGGGTGTCCATAACTGACAAGGTGACATAGACATTAGCTTCATGAACTAATTCGACTAATAATGGTAGCTCTCAGACAGCTACACTTTTAATTTCATTTATTCGCAGAAAATGACCAATTACTTATGTTAAACAGATTTTCAACAAAAATAAATAAATCTATTTTATTAATTCTCCATGTTACATAGATTATATTATCTAGTTTAAAAAAAAAAAATCCGGAAAAATTGCAGGTTTTACACTGGCCACTAAGCCCTTTATAATAGGCTGACACTTTCTGTTTGGGAGAGATCACTTTTGGCCGGTTTTCACAGCTTGTTTTTTGCATGTTTTTGGGAGGCATAAACGCTGTGGCCAGGTTTTAGTTTTTGATTTTGTATTGTGATTTTGGGCATTTTTGTTGCATTTTTTTGGTCAATGGAATTTTTTGCAAAATGCAATTTGCTCTATAAATGGTATGTTTCCTAGTTTTTTTTTCCTCCATGGGCTACTCTATCTGACTTAAAAAATACCAGGAAAAACTCTTGTACAAAATGACACTACATATAAAAAACACAAACAATGCCACAAACAACGAATACATGAAGTTTAAAATGTCAGACAGAAACCCACTGTTCCGCTGATTAAAGCACCACTTTTTTTTTCTCCTGGGGTCCCTTGTTCCTGAGATATGCCCCCCCCCCCCCCCTGTGTGCACATTCAGCCCTGTGGTGTTTTAAATAAAACTCATACCCTTTCAGTGACCCATATAATTATTTATGTTTATGCTCTGGACAATCCGTTTTTGTTAGAAGAGTTTCCGAAAATAAGCTGATGACATGCTGTCCCACTGTTCTTTTCCCTGAAGTGCCACGATACAGGTGAAATGAAGCATTACTAAGTTCCCATTGAAATCAATGGCTTTATGCATGATACTGGATCCTACGGAATGAGAGAGGCTCTTTGTAGCTGCTCTCCTCTCTAGCTAATAGATTAGGGTAGAAATAGGGGATCCCCATCCATTAATTTAGAATTTCCTAATATGTTTTTTATAAAATGAGTTTTCAACACCAGAGAACCATTTTATCTAGAAGATTCATACACAATATGGTATGTGGACACTTCTTGTAATTGTTATATTCAGCTGTTTCAGTCACACCAATTGCAAACAGGTACATTAAATCAAGCACACAGCCATGTAATCTCCATAGACAAACACTATTTTCATGGTTGAGCAGCTGCACACATACTTAAGATCACCATGTGCAATGCCAAGCGCCTGTGCAGTGGTGTAAAGCTCGCCGCTACTGGACTCTGGAGTGGAAATGTGATCTATTAAGTGAGGAATCATGTTTCACTATCTGGCAGTCTGATAAATAAATATGGCTTTGGCGGATGCCAGGAGAACACTATCTATCGGAATACATAGCGCCTACAGTAAAATTTGGTGGAGGAGGAATAATGGTCTGAGGCTGTTCAGGTTTGGGCTAGGTTCTATTGAAAGGTAATGTTAATGCATCAGAATGCAAAGACATTATACACAAGTAAAATTAATTATTACCCACAATATTTTTAAATATAACCCTAAACTTTACAAACAAATACGAGGTACAGCAATGGGGACGAGAGTAGCACCCAGCTATGCAAATTTATTTATGTGGCATTTCGAGTCCCAAAACATAGACAATGATCATTCATATAAAAAGAATATAATATATTATCGTAGATATATCGATGACTTCTTTTTTGTCCGTTTTGTGAATATCCTCAATAAAAATGAATGGGGAATACATTGCATCTCCAACATCTCGAAACAAATCATTGTATTTTTAGATTTGGAGATAGGCCATCTTTATGATAAGTTTACCACCAAAACCCATTTTAAAGATGTGGATAAAAACTTTTTTAAATTTTAATAGTGCACATTATAAGATATGGACCACAAATATCCCGCATAGTCAATATAGGAGAATCAGGAAAAACTGCTCCTCAGAAAAAACATATATCGACCAGTCAATAATCCTTATTCCAGTAATTTTCTGACAACAATTAACTGATCACAATACTATCAGAGGTTCACTAATTAACCCCTTAGTGACCAGCCCATTTTAGGCCTTAATGACCAAGCTATTTTATTCGTTTTTCTATAGTCGCATTCAAAGAGCTATAACGTTCTTATTTTTTCGTCTACATAGCTGTATGAGGACTTGTTTTTTGCGGGATTAGTTGTGCTTTTTAATGGCACCATTTTTGGGTACATATAATTTTTATATTAACTTTTATTAACCTTTTTGGGGGGGGATTATAAAAAAAACCTGAAATTCCGCCATTGTTCTATGCGTTTTTAAATTGACGCCGTTCACTATGTGACGTAAATAACATGTTACCTTTATTCTATGGGTCGGTACGATTACGGCGATACCACATATGTTGAGGTTTTTTTATGTTTTACGACTTTTGCACAATAAAAACACTTTTGAACTAAAATTATTTGCTTTTGCATCGTCGCTTTCCAAGAGCCGTAATTTTTTTATTTTTCCATCAATGTAGTGATTTTTTGGGCTTGTTTTCTACGGGACAAGACGTAATTTTGAATGGTACTGTTTTGGGGTGCATGGGACTTATTGATTCATTTTTATTATGACTTTTTTGGGGGGCAATGGAAAAAAATTGCAATTTCGCCATGGTTTTTTGCGTTTTTTTTTTACGGTGTTCACTTTGCGGTTTAAATTACATATTAACTTTATTAATGGAGTCATTACGGTCGCGGCGATACCACATATGTGTACTTTTTTTATTTTTTTACACTTTTACTAAATAAAACCACTTTTTATGGAAAAAAATTGATTTATTTTTTTACTGTACTTTTTATTAATAATATTTATTTCACTTTGATAACTGATTTTATTAGTCCCACTAGGGGACTTTACTGTGCGATATTCCGATCGCTGCTATAATGCTCTGGTATACTTCGTATACCAGAGCATTATTGCCTGTCAGTGTAAATCTGACAGGCAATCTGTTAGGACGTGCCTCCGGCGCGTCCTAACAGGAATATGTCCAGGGCAGACCTGGGGGCTTTTATCAAGCCCCCGGCTGCCATGGCACCCCATCGGAGACCCGCGATTTCATTCGCGGGCCGCCGATGGGTGACAGAGGGAGCGCACTCCCTCTGTAAACAAAGTTAAATGCCGCGGTCGCTATTGACGGCGCCATTTAACGGGTTAAACGGCCGCGATCGAAGTAAACTTTGATCGCGGGCGTTGGAGCAGGAGCTCAGCTGTCATCAGACAGCAGAGCCCCGGCTCCTGCCTGCACGGGAGACCCGTGCAGGACTTAGACTAGGCTGACGTGAAAAGGCGTCAGCCTAGCCTAAAGCCCATTAGTGACCGACGTGAAAAGGCGTATTAGTGGTCACTAAGGGGTTAAACACTGGGGGAATCTTCAGAGCGACCCGATCTTGAATAAAATTATTCCACCAAAACCTAGTATCACATTTTTGACGAGGGAAAACTATTAAAAATATACTAACACCCAGCAAACTAAGAGATAAACCTACTATCACCATTTTTAACCCATTCCCAAGATCAATGGGCATTTACAGATGCGGCAAAAAAAAAAACCCCTGTTGTCAATATATCAATGCGGGAAAAAGGAGGTTATATCGAATGTAACTAAGGAAATTTTCACGATTAAATCGTTCATGAACTGTAGTACGGACTATGTGATATACATGATTGAATGTGAATGTGGGTTGCAATATATAGGGAGAACAACACAAACACTACGAAGTGGGCTCAATGGCCACCGTTCCAATTCCAAAAAAGGGTTTCTCAAACACAGCTTATCGAGACATCTACTGCAAAGTCATCAATCTAATTTTAAAAACCTTAACATTTCCCCTATTGAACAAATTGATCCTAAAACATATTATAGATCGTCAGCATTAAATAAACGTGAATCCTATTGGATTTTCAAATTCGAGACCTTAAGCCCAAATGGGCTCAATGAGAATTTCGAATCCGTCTAAACAAACAATAAGTAAAAACATAAAAAACATAGCATACTAGTATGAAGTTTTGAAAACATATCAAAACAAAAATACTACTCACGAGTAGAATTCGCTCAATAAAAATCATTTCACATCTTTTGGAAATCAATAGAGAGCTCTTTGTAGTATAGGTCGCATATAGGGAATAAAAAGAAAATCCCAAAGGAAACAACAGATTATTATAAATAGTTCCAATGGTCCTCCTTTTTTTCCTCGGACAATTCCAGCGCATGTAGATGTCTGGTAACCAGCGCATGTAGATGTCTGGTAACCAAGCAATCACAAACAAGAGTCAACCAGTAACGTGAGAGAAAGAACTACCAATCAGAAACTATCTCTATAGTGACATAGGCGTGGGAAAAACGGATATCCAATCCGAGATCAACAAACTTCTGCTGTAGGCGTGGGAAAATCGAACAACCAATCAGCTCTCTATACCAGTTTAACGAGGGCGTAGGAAAAGAAAAAATAAACAAACGAAAGTGAAAATACGATAAATAATGACATAACGTTGACCCCGCCCCTTTAAAAAAATAAATAGGTATATCCCACAAAAAGAAGTATATATAGATACAATTTTATACAATAATAAAGATACATGCAAAATGATACAACACATACTTACCTTCTGTGTACTCCCACAATGAACCCTCACCTTTACTATCTGACCTGGGCGTCAACAATAAGACATAGGGAAATTAGTGCGATTCTTGTGTCTCAATTATTATGCTTGACGAAGACTTCGGTGCGAGGTTAAAATGCGTTGCATTACTTGTATTTTGCATGTTCACTGAAAAAATAGTTTTTAATACTAATCCAATTGTGGACTCACTAAACCATCCACACGAGCGCCCGAGACAAGGAGTATTTTTTCCACGTTCTTCATTTGAGAATTACCTGACCACGGCAGAAACTCCAATCCCGGAGCTACACACCGAGGGTCTGCTCCGCAGGCTTGCTCAGTGTGCCGATACCAGGGTGAATACACCCGATACGCATCATTGAGTTGTGCCGATGATCTTGCACAACACTATAAGGTGAGTCAACACAGATACACTTGTACAAAGTACGTGATCACCTTAGAGGAGCTCCATCTCTCTCTTTCTTTGTTTTTTCATATCAAGTATTATACACAAGTAGATATTTCCAGTTTTGTGGCAACAGTTTAGGGAAGACCCTTTCGTGTTTTCAACATGGCTGTGCCCCAGTGCACAAAGTGAGGTCCATGGATTGATGAGTTTGGCATGGAGGAACTTGAGTGGCCTGTACAGAGCCCTGACATCAACCCCATCGAACACCCATGGGAATTGGAAGTCAGACCTTCTGATTCAACATCCGTGCTTGACCGCACAAATGGTTGAATGGGCTCAAATTCCCACAGGCACACTCCAAAATCTTGTGAAATGTCTAACCAGAAAAGCGGAGGCTTTTATATCCACAAAAGAAGGCCCAACTTTTTATAAACAAATGCCCATGGTTTTCTAATGGGATGTCCATGAAGCCTATATAGATGTGATGGCCTGGTGTCTATACTTTTGGCCAGATAGTTGAGCTGCCTCTGAGAATCTGGTTCCCCTTTTAGCAGCAGTCATGTGATACTGTCACGAAGGGTTTGTGGACCCACTGGGCCGTACCGCCTTGGCGGTAAGGCAGCTGGCCAACAGGGCGCAGGTGAATGTCTATAGTTCGTATAGATACCTGTGGCAGCTTGGACAGCAGCAGGGCAGGCTCGGCTAGGACTAGGCAGCAGGTAGATGTCAGGCGAGGTGAAGAAGGTCAGACGTGGAATACAGCATGACACGATATTGGCACAGCACAGTGCTCGACCAGGCTGGTATGGAATGAAAGGAAAAGGACTCGTGGCTGCGGCTGTCAGGAGGGGATTGGAGCTGACAGCCCGCAGTCACGGACATTACAGATACTCATTGGGTATATGATACAGCATCAATTTAGGAGTCAATCGATCCTGCATAAAGCTCTTTAATGCTGAATTGTTGATAAATTGTAAATCTAAAAAAAAGTAACGTCTCCCAATATAATGAAGAGGAGTCGACCGATGTACTACTGAGAACAGAGCATGGCATTGTTTACAGAGGAGGAGGGTAGTAAAATTAGTATACAAAAATTAGAGTTACGTATGTTTTTACAACATGTGGCATAAAGATGGAATTCCCCTTTAAATATTACTACTGTTTTGTGATTAGTACAAAAAAACTTAATGGATTTGCTCACCTTTCAAATGGGTGCTAGCTGTGCCATTAGAAACCGCACTCCAGCGGCCCCTGTGCCAGGCCACCTCCTGAACACGGCAGATATAGATACCTTGATCATATGGATGCAAATCAATCAACATAAGTCGATAACCTCTGCCTGTGTGTTCATTTTCTATATCTCCCTTTTGACTCCAGTTTCCTGAGATCTGTATGTCGCCATATTTTGTGATCCTTCCAATGGTCTGTTCATTTTTCAGCCTCGGAGAATAGACCCAACGCACTGTCAACAAGCTGTTCTGCTTTCTTCTTTGGGATACTGAACACCATATAGAAGCATTCTCTCCTGTATGGTGCAATGCCCATGGGGACGGTGAAACGGTTACATTAAGAGTGTACGAAAGACCTGGTGAGATAAAAATATAGATATGCATATTAGGTTACCACTAAAGAAAAACAAAAATAACAATAACGAACTAACAAGAAAATAAATAATCAGTTAATTTTTTTTCAAAATCTTATCTGGATGCCAACAACTTGTAGACTAAAAAAAAAAAAAATCACACTTCTGCTAAAGTTCATGCGCCATTTCTGCCCAATATGTCCACTCCTCTAGGTGTTTTTGTATACAGCCAATAGGGAGGACACATTGTCTCTCAATCATAAAAATTGTTCTAACAAAAAGTGTAAGTATTGCCCATAGCAACCAAATAGATTCCAGTTCTAATCTGATTTGTTGCTATGAGAAATACTGATACGTTTTGTTATAATTTTTATGCCTTTTTTATGCCAGGTGCATTTTTGGCCATCTTCTGGATTCACACAGAACCTAACAAATATCAGTGCTCATTCAATGCGCTATTATATTATTTATTATTATTATTAATTATTATTATTCTCATTATAAGTTAATTTTATTTATAGATTTTAGTTCATTCTAGCCCAGATACCGCAGGGAATTCCTGCCGAAAGTCCGCACCAAATCGTGTTTGATTTCCCCGTCTGGTCTGTGTTGAGCCGGCAGCATGGAGTCCACACAGGGAAACAGTAAGGTGTCATTATGGGAACGCTAAGGGAGCGTTATTTCCCTATTGAACTCAATGTCAAAAATTCGCAACACACACGCACCCATTCTGCAAAATAAATTGACATGCTGCAGATTAATAAATCTGCACCGCAGGTCAATTTTTGCATGGAAATTTTCAGCCGCAAATCCGATTTGAAAATTAGCAGCAATTCAAAATAAAAATTTGCTGTGAACGTAGCCTTTTTTTGAATTGTATTTTTAATTTTTCTATATTACATCTTTGATTTGGGGTAATCAGGTCATGTAGGCAGTATTGCAATGATTAGTGTTTAACAATTCTTTATTCTTTATTTTTTTTGCATTTGTTTTTTCTTTCCTATTCACAGTCTGTCTGCCAAAAGCCCGAAAATGCCATTGGGGGAATTATATATATATATATATATATATATATATATATATATATAAAGCACAGTCAGCTTTTACATTTCCCTTCTGATTGGCAGTCTTTGACATACAAGCACCCGATCAGTCAACAATCGCAGTCTCAGGGAGTGCGACCACGACCCGAGAATGGGGCCCGTCTGCCCTAGGTCCCGTGGGAGCACCATTTAGTTTACTATGGTGGAGCAGTGATCCTGTGGCCTACTAGAGGTTAATAAAAACGCTGAGAACATCAGTCCCGACATCCCGGTGCAGGTTGAGTGATGATGTCACTGCATCGCACTGCCCGTGCTAGGCAGCAGGACAAAGACGCAACAGCTCGTCGTAGGAGCGGGGTTAGGTGAGTACCTGAGTACACCTTTCTAATATATGGGGGCATCTATCTTATATTTGGGGGCCTAACTACTATATAGGGCCACCTAACTACTATATGGGGGTGGCCTATCTAAAATTTGCCCTGGGGCCCATAGGACTCTAGTTACCCCACTGGAATTAAGAAATTAAGAGAGGTTGGTGACTTGAGGCCTCTACTTTTGAGCCTGTGGAAGAGGGGGAGAAATATTTATCTCTCTGTCCAAGACAGAGCTCCCTGGAGTTCCCTTTTCCCCCAGATCGAGGGGTACTATATCTATGTAGTCAGATGGTGTGATTTGTATATCGTGATCCTGTGTACAGTGGAATACAGTCGGTTTTATCGATTTGTGCAAAGTAGTGTACATTGCTGTGTAATTACTGTATACCAAACAGCTAACAGTTGACAGATTATATACCCACTGACTATGTGTAACCATAGGAATTGGGCTACATGACGACTCCTGCTGGGTTCCTGTGCACAAAGGAGCCATTGTATAAACCATTGCTTTTCATCTTGAAAACTTTTCCACCTTTTGTCAGCGCTACCCTGCCCAGTGCTGCAACAGTGACTTAATTATTCAGTCTACTTAGAGGAGTTAATGTAGCGTCAGGCAGTCACGAAAATATGTCTCTGTTCTCCGTCTGCCTTTGGTAATGCAACATTATATTTTCTATACTCCGGTAAAACTGGTGTATAGTTTACTAATCACCAGTAATATTTACTGTACACATAAGGCTCCATTCACACTCTGGTTTAGTGTTGAGGCTTACAGAAAAACTGTGGGGGAAAAAACTTAAAAAACGTATGTTTAAAGTTGCCTAGACAACAATACGACGATGGAGGCCTCTGCTACAAAGTTCATTTGCAGGAGTGATTTCTGGCATCATATGGTTGCTTAGGCAACCAAACTCCCGACCCTCCGAGTTGCATCCCCCACCGTTTTTTTAAACTTCTGGTAGGAGATGCGACTGCACTCATAGATGGAACTAACCTTTAAAATAAAAATAAAAGTTGTTCTAGTCAAAAGTAGAATGGAAAAAGCTTTACACCTCCGTAGAATGAACTACAGCAAAAAGTAGCAAAAGATTGCATTTTACGGCATATATATAAAAAGTTTATCTATAGCATGTTTTTCTATCTGCAAATATGACTCACATTTTACCGGATAGCAATTTTAATGAGAGGATAGAGGGCCTTGATCTCAAAATCTATAAAGGGAATAGGGGGCGGCCCAAGAGGTGTAAGTACTATATATTGGCATGCCCCTGTCAACAATCATTTATTTAGTATAGGACATAGAACATTACTATAAAGGGACTACTGGATAAGGCTAAGGCTTCGTTCACTCCTGCATCGGTGTGTTCCATTGTTTTGCTCCATTAGGCTGGATTCGCACGACCATGTTACGTCCGTAATGGACGGAACGTATTTCGGCCGGAAGTCCCGGACCGAACACACTGCAGGGAGCCGGGCTCCTAGCATCATAGTTATGTACGATGCTAGGAGTCCCTGCCTCTCCATGGAACTACTGTCCCGTACTGAAAACTAGATTACAGTACAGGACAGTTGTCCCGCAGCGAGGCAGGGACTCCTAGCGTCGTACATAACTATGATGCTAGGAGGCCAGCTCCCTGCAGTGTCTTCGGTCCGGGTCTTCCGGCCGAAATACGTTCCGTCCATTACGGACGTAACATGGTCGTGTGAACCCAGCCTTAGAGGAGCAGAACAAGGGAATAACGGAGGCAACGGTCCCGTTGCACTACGGATACCACCGGCGGCCGACGGAACCCATTGACTTTAATGGGTTCTGACGGCTTTCTGTCGGGGTGTCCGTCGTTCTACTGGAGACAATAGCACAGCGCTATTTTCTCTGGTAATCTCTGCCGGATCTGCGATGGAGGTCCCTAACCTTAGTCCTCATTCAAACTGCAGTATTTTTATCAGTTTTTGGAAGCCAAAACCAGGAGTGGAACCTACACAGATGAAAAGTATAATGGAAAGATTTGCACCTCTTCTGTGTTTTGGATCCATTCCTGGTTTTGACTTACATCTACCGATGGAAAATACTGCCATGTGAATGAGGCTTAACCGAACTGCTGATTTCTCTTCCATTCTCAATCACGCCTATGCCTGAAATCTCTGTTATCAGCAGTTCCATCATCACTCCTCAGCCACAAGGACATTGATCACACATCAAAGTTCCTGTAGGAGGAGCTCCGCCCTACCCCACGTTCACGGTACACTATTTGTTAACCATTAGGGGCTAATTGTATTATTTACACATTAAATATTTGGTCATTTGCACCTTCTATTATTCATTGTTTAACAGACTGTTAATTCCACACCGGGCGGTTTTTTACGGGGAAGAAAAATGGAGATGTGTTATACAACCAATCCGATTGCAGAGTTTCTGTTTAGTACAGTTCGAAAATAATATCTGTAACCTGATTGGTTGCTATTAGCTTCTCCACCACTTTTTACTTGCATTGCTTTCATAAATCAAGCCGTGTATGTACGATGTACCGCTACTGCATTTCAAAATCCACGTCAACAATCACTTGTGCTTGACGCAATTTGCAGTTGTATGTTTTTTTTTTAATCATATAATCCATTCTAAGAAATGTTCCTAGAATGGTATCTTACCTCGTAAAAAAGTTATTCTCCCACAAATACGTTCACCTGCATTTGTGATAAACGTATTTATATCCATTAGGCTATGTTCACATCTGCGTCACGGGTCCGTCCAAGCGCTCTGTCTGAGCTTCCCGTCAGGGGAACCCATTTAACGAAACCCTGACAAACAAACGGAAACAATAGGTTTCCGTTTGCATCGCCATTGATTTAAATGGTGACGAATCTGGTGTAAATGGTTGGTCACCGTTGTATGAGGGTTCCGTAATTGTAACGGAATGAATAGCGCAGTCGACTACAGTATTGATTCCATCAAAATCATGGAACCCTTGCACAACAGAGGCAAACGGAAACCACTTGCAGCGGATCCGTCACCATTGAAATCAATGATGATGCAAACGGAAACCTATAGTTTCCGTTTGTTTCCGCCAGGGTTCCGTTCATGGGTTCCCCTGATGGAAAGCTCTGACGTAACCCATACGCAGATGTGAACGAAGCCTTAGAGTCTGCAACGCAGCCTGAAGCTGCTAAACTTCACGCCGTTTTACCACAGCTTTTGGCCATACGGCTTATACTGGTAAAACACATTAAAACCATGTGTATAAGTCACGCTGCCGAAAACTGCATTAAAAACGCAGTCATTCGCGTGTGGTTTTTGCTACACGGTTTTTGGGCACGCATCACACCACCGACTCATATAAATACAACTTAAAGTCACACACACACACCAAAAATTGGAGTTATGCTATTTAGTTACTATTTTGAAATGACTATATGTGTGGCCTTCTAGATACGTAAGAATCAGGGAGCGACGTCAGTTGCTGCAGATTAGTGTGATGTGGGAACTTGTCTACAAAGTCGAACGCATATTTTCACACTGTCACAAACTGGGTGACATGAGTTCGGAAACACAAATCTCTCCATCAGACTGCCTTAAAAAGCCTAGACAAACACTCGCACATTCCAAGTATGTTTGCAATTACACATGCCCAGTTTTATAGGACAAATAAAATTTGTGTAAAACTTACGTGCTATGAGAACTTGGCTTAAAAAAGCCGACGTTAGTAAACAGAAGGCCATTGTGATGTCTTCGGCTCCCTAAAAACTTCTTGTAGACACAAAGAGACAGGATGGGAGGGAATGAATAGGGGTGGCTCTTAGTTGGGAAAGAGGCAGCACGATTTTATTCATAAAATAAACCCCACACAGTTTTCTTCGATACAGTCACAAAATATACCAGCAGAAAAATAAAATTGGAGTAGTTATTGGCAGTTCCCGTCTTTATTTTTTGGGAAGGTTTTTGTGGAATGCCTACGTAGCTTTCCCTCAAATCCTCGAGGGAGCGTGAAAGGGTTAACTCCTGACATAAAGAATCTGCAGAGGATTTCTCAGTGTGGTATTATTGGCAAAAGAGGAGGGAAACTGCAAGCAAGCTGCCTCTGTTCCTTGTGTGTTGGCAGCTGAACTGCCCACCAGCTCTGCCTAGAAGTGAGGCAGATGTGAAATTCTGATATCTAGGGTCGACTTATGTTACGTCTAGTTCACACTGTGCAGTTTAAACAGGATTCTCCCAGTTGTGATTAATTTTATCAACATTTACTAGGATATTATGGATGTATTGGACATGCAGCATACATGTATTTTAGGGAGTAGTCATAAGCAGCATATTTCTTTGCAGGAATTTCCTCGACTAGATTCACACAAACGTGTTCGGTCGCACCATATGTCGGCAGTATTTTATGGACCGAACACACTTCAGGGAGCCGGGCTCTTATCGTCAAAGTTATCTAAGATGCTTCCCTGCCTCGCTTCGGGAATACTGCCCCGTACTGTAATCTTGTTTTCAGTACGGGACAGTTTTCCGCAGCAAGGCAGGGACTCCTGGCGTCATAGATAACTATGACGATAAGAGCCCGACTCCCTGAAGTCTGTTCGGCCCGGGAAATACTGCCGGCATACAGTCCATATATCACCGACCGAACACGCTAGTGTGAATCCGGCTTTATTAGGCCGGGTTCCGCAAATAAACTTCCAATTGAGACAGCAACAGACTTGATATGGTGTTAGGGTGCATATACTCACATAGGATGGTCTTCGCTCCCAACAAATTTCTGAGAAAACAGCATCCCTTTTCAATAATAGAAGCAACGTTTCGACCCGTTACAGCGGTTGGGTCTTTTTCAAGCTCAAATGTCAGTGTCAAAATTCCACATATTTATGTGAGTGACCGCCAATGGTTACACTTAGGCTAGATTCACACGAGCGTTTCCGTTTTGCGTCCACAAAAAAACAAATTTTTCATGAGTTGCATTTTCGTGTGCTATCAGTAGTTGTTCCGTGCGACATCAGTTGTTGTCAGTGTTGGTGTAGATTTCTTTATTTTTTTATCTCTTCATTACAAGGAAATGGTTGTGCGTCTGTGTGCGGTCTGTGATTTTCATGCACACATTTACTTCAATGGGTGCGTGATCCGCAAAAAACGCACAAGAATAGGAAATGCAGTGAGGTTCAGGCAACGGAAACACGCTGCGTGAAAGACACTGCATGTCTGAATGGCCCCATTGAATTGCATAGGTCCGTTTTAAAGGCCGTCAACGTTCGTGTGAATAATCAACCAGACACAAGTGTTATAACAGTGCATAAAAAATGTTTCTGTATTCTTTTAAAATATACAAGTATATATAGTGCAATATATCATATAAAATATTACAATATCACAAACCAACCTTCATACATAGGTCGATTAATGATATACCCAAGAAAACCGCGCATTCCATTTAGAAATGGGGACATACCAACGATCAATATGCTCGGTTTGTAAACAAACAAACTGCTCATGCTCAAAGGAGCCGAGTTGATTGGATACAATGTGACACAATGCTTTACCTTTGGAGTGAAGATCGAAAAAAAATATTTTAAAAAATGGCTGTGGCACAAAGGGGTTTGCGCCAAAGCCATTTCTCGTTTTTTAAATTTTTCATTCCTCGCATTCCAAGAGCCATACCTTTTATATTTTTTCATCAGTGAAGTGGTATGAGGGCTTATTTTTTGCGGGAGGAGTTGTAGTTACTATTGGCACTATTTAAAGTACCATATAATGTACTGGGAAACTGAAAAAAATATTCTTTATGGGGTGGAAATGGAAAAAACTGCAATTCCTCCATAGTTTTTTTGGATTTCGTTTTTAAGTCTTGCACGGTGTGGCAAAAATAACAACTTCCAATTATATCTCCGTATACTCTTTGCAATTTAATATACAGTAGGAAGCTGATTTTAAGGTGACAGTGGGCCCCTTATCTTCAAGGTACCTGTGCAATGGTACAAGTTGCACATGTGGTATGTTTGCCCCTGCTATAGAGCTATAAGTTTATGTTCACACACGGCAGATTTGTTGCAGAAGTTTCTGGGACTGAATATCCATTCCATACATATGAATAGGGTGATTTTTGCAGCGTTTGCATGAATTTTTGCAAGCACCACTCAGATATATGGAACAGTCACAGAAATTTCTGCAGCAATTCTGCCACGTGTAAATACACCGTAATCCTGTCACATACAGATCTCCTCCTCCCTTTCCATTTCCTTTTCTTGTGGCTCCTCCTGTTATAACATTTTATACTTACCCCATGACGCATTATCACTTACATGTACTGAATAAGCGTCATAAGGAAGTATGGAGCGCGCTCACGGGCTGTGCACGCTCCATACTCAGCGGGTGTCAGCTGTGTATAACAGCTGACACCTGGAACCAACGGCCAGGAACAGCGACTGTGCTATTCCTGGCCGTTTAGACCCTCAAATCGTGACCGCAGCATCTGAGGCGTTGAAAGAGGGGAGCGGCCCCCTCCGACATCACATCGGTACCCCCACAACATGATCTGGGGGTGCCAATGGTTGTCATAGCAGCCCAGGGACCTAATGAATGCCCCCAGGTCTGCCTTTTGTCTGTCTCTGTTAGTATTGCAGTGTATGTACGATCTAACGATCGCTGGTTCAAGTACCCTAGGGGGGCTAATAAGAGGTGTAATTTTTTTAAATAACGTTATTAGTAGTATTAAAAAATAGACAAAATTGGTATCACTGCATTCTGAAATTCCGAACTATTACAATATACCATTATTTTACTTGTACGGTGAACGCCGTAAAAAACTGATGCGTATTCAGAATCCTGACACTTCGCTAACACAATCCCAACTCTACAGCACAGCAAGCGTAATCTCGTTTGAAATGACAGGTTACATCGTAATCTCGCGAGATTACGCTTGCCTTGCTGTAAATATCTCAGAGACACTACAGAAGTGTCAGGATTCTGAATACACGTCACGTCCTGGCTGGAGGTAATTTATATTCATAGTCCGGACACTGCAGTAATGTTATAGTGTGTGTATGTGGCTGCACATAGTTATATAGCTATATCGCCATGTGCAGTGTAAATGAATGGGGAGAAGTGTATGACACTGATTGGTCACTGATTGGTCAGCATCATTCACTTCTCTCCACAACGCCCACTTGCCCAAAAAGTAAAACACGCCCAGTTGTCCATTAAGAAACTCATTAGCATAAATCTAAAATAGGTCATAACTCTGTCAAAAATGATCATTTTTCTAAATAAGAAACACTGCTGTAATCTACATTACAGCGCCGATCACATCATGTACAAGATAGGCCACTTATAATGTGGTGACAGAGCCTCTTTAAATAAAACTATTTTTTTTTTTTTTAAAAGTAGTAAACTATAAAAAAACAATATAAATTTGGTATCACCGCAATCGTATTGAGCCGCAGAATAAAGTTTAGTTGTCGTTTTTATCCCACTGTGAAAGCCATAAAAATGAAAACCAACAAACAATGTAGGAATCACAATTTTTTCCAATCTCAGCCCGCAAATCATTTTTTTTTCAGTTTCCCAGTGCATTATATGGTCATTTAAATGGTGCATTTAGAATCCACAACTCCTCCCACAAAAAATAAGCCCTCACACCACTATTGACGGAAAATAAAAAGTTATGGCCCTTGGAAAGCGGGGAGTGAAAAACAAAAATGAAAAATAAAAAATGTCGGTCCTTAAAGGGTTGGTAAGAATGGTAGATTTAACCATCTGTCTGTAAGCTGAAGAATGGGTTATGCAAAAGCAAGACTATAATTTTAGGCTGGGTTCACACAACCTATTTTCAGGCATAAACGAGGCGTATTATGCCTCGATTTACGCCTGAAAATACGGCTCCAATACGTCGGCAAACATCTGCCCATTCACTTGAATGGGTTTGCCGACGTACTGTGCAGATGACCTGTAATTTTACGCATCGCTGTCAAAAGACGGCGTGTAAAATTACTGCCTCGTCAAAGAAGTGCAGGACATTTCTTTGGACGTAATTTGAGCCGTTTTTCATTGAATCCAATGAAGAACAGCTCCAAATTACGGCCGTCAAAGACGCCTCGCAAAATGCGAGTACGAGCAATTACGTCTGAAATTACGGAGCTGTTTTCGCCTGAAAACAGCTCCGTAATTTCAGACGTAGTGGTCGTTATCGTGTGCACATACCCTAAGGGTAAAGCTGAAAAACATTATAGTTTTGGATGGGGCAAGTCAATGACCCAAGTTGAACTCACTAGACAGGCTATCAGGACTTTACACAAGCAATTCATGCATGAAAATCTCCCTATGCACCTGTTCTGCAACTCACATGGGCACAGTGTCCATATCCCTACAATAACCTAGATGTAATATTAGCTCAGGGTATCTAAACTACCCCAGGTTATTGACATATTATTACTTAAAGGTGGGGTAAGGGGGTAATGTAGTCCAATATTGATCTATTTTATAATAGTTTTATTTATGTCTAAAAACACAAAAATACACTGAATGTAAAGCCTTCTCAACCCACGCTTTAGGGCTTATTCAGACGAACGTGTGCCAAATCAGACGTGAAAAACTATTGTTTATCACGTCTGATTGGCACGCATGCCTGTTTTTACGGATCGCTCATAGACAACGGCTGTGTGAATAGCCCCATAGAAATAGATTCAGCCGTGTGACGGCCGTCTGAACGTTCGCCTGAATAAGCCCTAACTCACACATCATATTTGTCATTAGTGAGATGTACTTCAGCCCGACACACAAAAGTGGGATTGTAATTAATTATAAGATTAAAACTCACCATCTTTTTAACTTTATTTTGGCAACCTGTTCCAAAAAATACTTAAAAACCTTTATCCACTGAAGCGGTTTCCCCTTAACCAAAATAACCCCTCAGACCAGAAAGAGCTGCCAATAGGTTCCTTAAAAATCAATAATAAGCCTCAAGTAAGGGTATGTGCACACGATAAGTGGCTTTTACGTCTGAAAAGCTGCGTCGTTTCAGACGTAAAAGCTCCTCCTCGCATTATGCGTGGCGTCTTTGACGCCCGTAATCTTGAGCTGTTCTTCATTGACTTCAATGAAAAACGGCTCAAATTACGTTGCAAAGAAGTGTCCTGCATATAATGTATATAAGTGCCCTGCATATAATGTATATAAGTGTCCTGCACTTCTTTGACGAGGCAGTAATTTTACGCGTCGTCGTTTGACAGCTGTCAAACGACGACGTGTAAATTACTGGTCATCGGCACAGTACGTCGGCAAACCCATTCAAATGAATGGGCAGATGTTTGCCGACTTATTGTAGCCCTATTTTCAGGCGGAAATCGAGGCATGTACACCTCGTTTACGCCTGAAAATAGGTCGTGTGAACCCAGCCTAAATGAGAAACTGACGGAATCTCCTAATCTTCTAATAGTAATCCCTCTATCCCTAGAATAAACCATCTTGAAGAGTATCGAACACGGGTTTAAGCCCGGATATTTTTTGTTGGCGCTCTATATTCTCTTTCAACACAGTACGTTTGGTTGGAGTCATTAACAAAAATCGTCTAAGCAGTCCAACTTTAATAAATGTAGCACAGTCTTTTTTCTCTGTCCCTTCTGGGAACCGTCATATTCGAGAATAATTTTTTATACATTTTTTGTAACTCTTTTATATCAGTAGCTAGACCATGACAGTTATCCTCCACTCAAACTTGTTTTCCTTCCACGGTGTACAGCGACGGTTCAGGAACGGATTACCCTATTCATTGGACTGTTTTTCCTGCGTGCACATATCAAAAACTTTCACTAATCGAGGTCAAATTGCTATTTTCAAATCCTAGTCTATAATTTCCTTCTACAATCAGCCACAGAGGCAACGTCAGTTTCTATACTTCCCGCCTCAGACGCAAGTTTGTGTAAAGGTTTTGAATGACACTCCATCAGCGAGCTCACATATTTTTCTCTTTAGATATAGAATGAACTTACTGCACAGCATAGGTCCCCGCTTTTTTTATTTTAGAATTCAGACTGGGTTTGTCCTCTTCCACTACAATATTGATGCAGCAGTACAGTGAGAGGAAGTCTGACGTCTTTCATACAGAGTTGTTATTTTGCTCGACCCAATCTGTGTTGCTGTATCCGGAATTCAGGCTTTACCACAGTTCTAGACCTCAGACCACTTCAGGGAAGAGTTTTTTAGGCAGGACGATGGAAAAAGTCACTAATGGGACAAAGGAGGAAAAACAGAGAGAAAGGCAGACCTCTACTTAAAGGGTACCGGACACTGGATTCCACCAGCATGTTGTTATACTTCTAAGGTTTAGCGTCCTAAATATGCCCCTTTCTAATCTGCCCATTTCAGCATTTTGTGTAAAAAGAAGTTATAATACAGCGTGCACTGTATATAAATCAGGCCTAGCTCACATGGAGGAATTTACAGGAAGAAAAAATCTGCCTCAAAATTCCTTCAAGGAATGACCTGCCTGCTTTTGTGGCGTCTTTTTGCCCGCGGCTAATGTGGGCTGTGCGCAAAAAATTCCTTGAAAAAACACCCTCTCTGCCTCCCATTTATTTCAATGGGACGTCAGAGGCGAAACCGTGGCAAGAAAGAACGTGCCACCTCTTTTCCTGTGAGCGGCTAAAAGGAGCGAAAAAAAACAACTCCGTCTCCCATTGAAATCAATGTGAGGCAGTTTCGGCTGCTTTTTGGCGCTGATTCAGACGTGGTTTCTGCGTCAAAATCAGCTCAAAAAAACTCTGCCTGAACTGGCCCTTACCAGAGAAGAGTCCTGAGATGGTTCCGGCTTCATCTGAGCACTGGGCCTGCGCAGGATGCCATTGGATTCATCTCATAGGGCAGCATAAACCTAGTGACAGATTTATGTTACGCACGACACACTGTAAATATATGAAGTCCGGGACTTTAAACCCCAACGATTGTGAATAAACGGTGCAGGTATAAAGCCCTTGTTCTTTAGCAGAAACAGATCTACTTTGCATGTGACTAATTTCACCACAGGGGCGGTTTACCTCTGTAACTTTTTTTATTTTATTTCCCTTAATAAAACGAAAAAGAGAAAAAGATCTTGGCAAACCATATGAAAAAACAGCCCACTGTGCCATGAAAAAAATTTCTTCAAAAAATTATTGGTAGCCAAACAAAGAAAAAACGTAGTGCTGTTAAACCTCAACACGTACAATTGCTAAGCAAAGGTCTGTTCATTTAAGACCAAAACTCTAGTCGTTATGGGGTTAAAAGTAATAAAAAAAGTTACATACAATAGTTTGTAATTAATAGTACACTGAAAATAGGGAATCATTATCGAAAACTTTTTGAGTAATGTAAATTTTTTAAGTAATCATAAATGGAATCGCAATATGGGTGAATAAGCAGTTCATCAGTAGCCTGGAATATACATACAACATGATGCCATTTACAGGAGCTTTAAGAGTGACACAAACAATTGCACAGTTTTTCTATACGCAGTTTTTTAAAATGGGAGGAAGGAATTCAAATAAATGCCCAAAAAGAAGTTTGGGATTGGTTGTTGACCTAATGTATCTGCTCTGGCGATGCACAAAGCTTCATAAATACTGGCTAGGTGTGATTCCGGTAAAGCATTCAAAGTAGATATACCCTTAGGCCCCATGCACACGAACGTGCTTTTGCGGCCGCAATTCCCCCGAAAATCCACAGGAGAATTGCGGCTCCATTCATTCCTATGGGGCCATGCACACGACGATAGTTTCCACAGTCCGTGCATGGCCCAGGAGCCCGGACCGCAGAAAGAACGGGCAAGCCTTATTACGGTCGTGTTCTGCGGTCCGGGCTCATTGCAAATAATGGCCATGGCCATGTGCACGACCCGCGATTTGCGGGCGGCCCGAGGGTGACACTCCGCTGCCGGCCGACCCAAAAATCACGGCCGTGCACATGGCTACGGTCGTGTGCATGAGGCCTAAGACCCAAAATAAATGTATATGGAGTCAGGGGTGAAGGGCATAATGATAGCTTTATTCCTGGCTAGAAAATGAATAGCTTTTTGGATATCAGCTCAGTGCCATCATTGGACAAACGGAAAAGACAGATGAATCCGATCATAAACATTGAATTACAAAACAAACTCATAATAAAAAGTTTGTAATATACGGAAACCATGTAAAAATGTAAAACATGTTTCCCGCCATTACTCATTTACAACCGCTTTTAGAGCTTTTATCCACCCCTCTAGAATTTGTTGTGTCAGATCCGGGGCTGGAAACTCTCTATTCCAGGCCTTGGACATTAATGAAGAGGTAGACTTCGCCTGTCGGTCCCTAAACGTTTTGTTGAGAAGTGATAAAGAGGCTTTAGATGGAGGAGAGCCAATCAAGGAATCCATGAGAATCTCAACGCACTCCGGCGAAATGACTCGAAGTATAGATCGTAAAAAGGAACGTAATATATTTTGAATCAACATTTCCTATGGAAGGAACTTTTTAAAGGGTAACTAAACGTTCAAATTTCTGACATGTCATAGTGACATGTCAAAAGATTTGATCGGTGGGGGTCTGAGCACTGAGACCCCCACCAATCACTAAAATGAAGCTGCAGAAGCGCTCTTGTGAGCGCTGAGCAGCTTAGTTTCTGTTCGGCTTTTCTCGGAAAGCGGTTTACAGGGACAATAGACTTTCCATTGAGTCTGAACACCAGCTGCTCGGCTTTCCGAGAAAAACCAAACAGAAAGCAAGCGGCTCACACGAGCGCTTCTGTTGCTTCGTTTTAGTGATCGGTGGTGGTCTCAGTGCTCAGACCCCCAGCGATCAAAACTTCTGACATGTTACTATGACATGTCAAAGGGTAACTAAACGTTCAACAAACTTCCAAGTATAATTCAATAAAGATGTCGCCATATTAACATACAAATAGCCCTACACACCCACATTAAAGGTATGTTCACACAAAGGAAATTTGCGGCGATTTCCGCCGTGGATTTCGACGCAAAATTCCGCCTCTTATTAATTTCAATAGGAGTCGGACGGTTCTTCTTCCCACTAGCTGATTATTTCAGCTAGCAGGAAAAATAAGCGTCCTGCTCGATTTTCCGGCGGATTCCTCCTGAACCTCTCTTCCCTTCCCTTTTCCCATCCCTTGGTTGAACTTGATGGACATGTGTCTATTTTCAACCGTACTAACCATGTTACTATGTAACCTCCCATTGATGTCAATGGGAGGGAGGATTTGGACGCGGGACCTGCCACGTAAAATCTGCCGTGTGAACTAGGCCTTAAAACCATTGGCATTTTTATACAACATAAAGCGGTGGTTGGTTGAAAATTGTTGACGTTAAGAATTTGCTTATAAAATCCATTGCAAAGTTCTCAGTTAATAGTATGTTTGAAGCCGTAGTCTAGTGCAGTAAATGCAGTTGAAATTATACACACAATATTCATGTGGTAAATGCGCATTCAGTAGCCGTTAATGTCCATAAGTAAAATCTTGAGCAGGACTCGGCTTTCAGCTGTTTTCTTCTCATGATGAATTTCCATCTCCATATCTTAAAGACAATAAAAACATAAAAACAGGATTAGTATCTAGATAGAAAGTATATACTGTATAGAGTAATGTCTAAAGAAATAACATTTACCTACATACCCGTTTATATGATTATCGATTGCTTAAACTGTGTAATAAAATAACCTATATATTGCTAAATGTGATAGACCAGATCCTAAAAGGTAATTAAGAAAACTTATTTGTGTCCAGCTAAATTGCATTTGCATCCGGACTACAATATAGATACATGTAAATACTGTTGCAAATTATGTCTAGTATATTAACCCCTTCCCGACATTTGACATATCCATACGCCAAAGTCGGGTAGGGGAAGTATGTAACGGGCTCACGGAGTGAACTCGCTCCATACGATGCGGGTGTGGGTTGTATGTTACGAGTAACGAGCGACATCGCGCTCGAGCGTGATCCCGCTCGTTTAACTTGTTAATACCAACCGCAGCATTTAAATCGTTAGAAAAAGGTGAGCGACCCCCTCTTTCTAACAGATCATCGCGCCACCGCAATGCGATCGCGCGGGGGGGGGGGGGCGATGGATGCTATGGCTGCCTGTGGGCCTAATGAAGGCCCCCAGGTCCGCCAACTTTGTGCTCCTATTAAGCGCTGCCTCCGGCCTGTCAGAAAGACGATAGTATTAGTATTGCAGTATATAGTGCAAACGATCTAACGATCGCCGGTTGAAGTCCCCTAGGAGGACTAATAAAAAAAGTAAAAATTAGTCAAATAAAGTTGTTTTTTTTATGTAAAAAAAAAATAAAAAATTAAAAGTAAAAAAAAAAACCCTTTTCCCATTTCCCCCCTACAGCATAGTAAAAAAATAAATAAACATAATTGGTATCGCCGCGTCCGTAAAAGTCTATTACAATATATCATTATTTAACCTGAACGGTGAACGCCGTAAAATAATGAATCTCTATTTTTTGGTCACCTCATCTCCTACAAAAAATGAAATAAAAAGTGATCAAAACATCGCATGTACCGCAAAATGGTATCATTAAAAACGACAGCTCGTCCCGCAAAAAATAAGCCCTTACACCACTTAAATCGACGGAAAAATAAAAAAAAGTTGTGGCTCTCGGAATTTGGCGACAAAATAGATTTTATTTTTTACACTTAGGTTTTTACTTGTAAAAGTAGTAAAATATAGAAAAAACTATATATATTTGGTATCGCCGTAATCGTATTGACCCACAGAATAAAGTTAACATGTTGTTTTAATTGCACAGTGAATTCCTTAAAAACGACACGCAAAAAAACAATGCAGGAATCGTTGTTTTTTTTATTTTCTACTCCACAAATAATTTTTTTCCCATCTCCTAGTACATTATATGGCACAATAAATGGTGCTACGAAAAACTACAACTCGTCCCACAAAAATCAAGCCCTCATTGGACTATATCGACAGAAAAATAAAGAAGTTATGGCTTTTGGAAGGTGGGGAGGAAAAAACGAAAATTTTAATATGAAAGTTGTTTACGACGGGAAGGGGTTAAAGGAAATGTCCACCCTTGACCACCATTTTTTTTTTCATTTAAATAGTTTTACATTTCTGTGATGTTTCATTTCTTAATATATCATTAAAGAAGTCAGTACTCTGCTTTTCTGATACAGAGCTCCAAATCACCTCTATAGACCTATATTTTAAATATAACATTCAGGCTGCCTGCAGCTACCACCAGAGGGAGCTTTGGAGCTTACTGCATACTATGTATACATTGAACTCATTAATAACACAGTATGCAGTAAGCTTATAAACCTACTCCAGAGGCGGCTCCAGGCAGCCAGAATTTGAGCCTGGTTTACGCAGCACAAAGAAAAAAAATGACTTGTAGACGTGTAAAAAATTCTAGTGTTTTTGCAAAGCGGTTTTTAAAGTACAGGTGCTTTTGACACTTTTTTGCTGCGTTTTTGACGCATTTTCTGGACGCGTAATTAGGATTCCCATTGACTATGGGAATTAGGCACGTTTTTGGTGTGTTTTACGCGCCAGGAATTGACCCGATGTTTGTTTGCACGACGCGTTTTTTAAACAAAAAAAAGCATCGTATGCACTACGAATGCATTTTCCCATTGATGTCAATAGGAAGCTTAACCCCTTTACGACGAAGGACGGATATATCCATCCTGTGCAGGAGCTAGTTCCTGCAAAAGGACGGATATATCCGTCCTCTGATCGCGCGGGCACTGCCAGTGTACCCATGCGATCAGCGGCAGGAGACCGGCTGTTATACACAGCCTGGCTCCTGCCGCAATTGCCAGAATCGAAGCACAAAAATTGTATTATAAGTGACAGCCAGCACGGTTTTACGAAGGACAGAAGTTGTCAAACCAACCTGATTTCTTTTTATGAAGAGGTAAGCAGAAGCCTAGACAGAGGGGCCGCTGTGTGGATATAGTGTTTTTGGCATTTGGCATTTGACACTGTCCCATATATGGACAGTGACATCAGGGGCTACCTCTAGGAGCGGAATCCCCGACCAGAGCATCGGCAACGCTCTGGCTGGGGATTGCGCTGCTAGAGAGAGCCCCGGCGCCCCCTACCTACCCTCTTAGTTGCCCCCCCCTAGCTACGCCCCTGATACAACCTACCACTCCCAACATTAGCAGGCCCAGAATGCCTTTCCAAGAGTCACTGATTTTGGAATTGTAAATTGAGGAGGGATGCAAACATTCACTCTACCTCCTGGGTTCCATAGTACTAACTTGGCTTGTCTGTTCATGTGTCTGATCTTATTGTGGTTTAGCATACCCCCAAACCATTAATTGGCTGCTCACGGTAATGCCCATTGGTGGTGGTGGAGTGGGATCACGAGGCTTTGTCAGAGGCATACGTCGGAAAATAGTCCTGACATATACCTACAGAGTGCCTGAATAGATAGATGTGAACTGACATTAAGGTGAAATTAAATTAAGAAATATGGTACACTTCACTATAGCCCACTATAACCCTGTAGGGTTGTGTGGGGGAGGTTAATTACAAGCGAATATTTTTTCTATTCTCGGTGGTTTTCTTTTAAACTTTATTACTATTGCCTTAGTAATGGTCACGGTCTTATTGACCGTGTCCATTACTAAGGCGCGGCTTAGTGTTAGCCGGTGGAAAGGTTAACACTAACCCCCCCCATTATTAACCCGGTACCGGAAAAAGACAGGTACGATCCAGTACCCGACCATCTGTAGTGGACAACCACTGGACAGACGCTGAATGGCAGTACGAGTAGAAAAGTAGTTGAAGAGTAAAAAGGAAAACTAGAAAGCATGTAATAACTCCAGCAGCACAACACCAAAAGGGTAACAAAAAAGTATGTAAAAAAATCCAACAGCACAAGTAAAAGGTAAATCAGAAAGCACGGAGCAAATCCTGCAAGAGCGGGTTCAATCAAAGAAACTAAACTGACAAGCAGAGATAATTCCATTACTGAATATCATAGATAAACATAGTGAAATGTTATTGCTGGGTCCAAACACAAAGAACATCATAGAGAAATCCAAAACCAGCACAGTCTGCACACAGGAAAAACAATAGGGATATTCAGAATAAAACCCAACATCGAACTTTAAACACTGAGATACTTAGCAGAGTTGCAGCAGTAGTAGTAGGACCAGGTAGAATAAACAATAACTGCCACATGAGGCCAGGAGGAGGCGCATTATATAGGCCACTGCCTAATATGTGCGGATTCCAGACCTAAAAGCTGATTGATCTGGCATCTCAGTAGTCTAGCCGGCTGGCCAGATTGATCAGCTAAGGGGTTGAATCCGGCCGGTTCTCCCTGGTTCTTCCATATCGGTTGTTAAAATTACAACCAGTATGGGGAGTTGCGGAGAAGCGGGATCCAGAAACGCTCCTCCTGCACTCAATTATATCAGCATCCTTAGGAGCTTTGCTCCGGTGCTGCATTTATGTACCAAGCTTTGCTCCGGTGCTGCATATATGTACCAAGCTCTGCTCCGGTGCTGCACTTATGTACCAAGCTCTGCTCCGGTGCTGCATTTATGTACCAAGCTCTGCTCCGGTGCTGCATTTATGTACCAAGCTCTGCTCCGGTGCTGCATTTATGTACCAAGCTCTGCTCCGGTGCTGCATTTATGTACCAAGCTTTGCTCCGGTGCTGCATTTATGTACCAAGCTTTTCTCCGGTGCTGCATTTATGTACCAAGCTTGGCTCCGGTGCTGCATTTATGTACCAAGCTTTGCTCCGGTTCTGCATTTATGTACCAAGCTTTGCTCCGGTGCTGCATTTATGCACCAAGCTTGCTCTGGCATTGTATTTTTGTACTAAGCTTCTCTCTGGTGCTGTATTTATGTACAGGGCTTGGTTCTTGTACTGTATTTATGTACGGATCTTGGTTCTGGCACCGTATCTGTGCATCAGCCAGGAGATTTGGGCTGAGCAAGCCTCAGATATTGAATTTGCACATATAGGTCTATACGTAATGGCTGAGTTTAATATATTAGGTGGGTAGGTGTGTATGTTTATGTAATTATAAACATAGTGTGGCAATCCAGTTAAACATTGTGGACAGGGAGATTGGATAGTTTCTAGGATAATACCGATACATTAAAAAAAATATTTATTTTGAGTCCACTTTAATACATGGTGTATTTGGAATATTGCTTTAATTGATTAATAGAATAATTTTTCATTGTGCAACACAGAGAACCTGTTAAGAATTTAAATCCCACTCCTGCATACATCTAAGGCATATATTTAAAACAACTCTGTCTTCATACAATTATAATATGTGTGAGTGCCCAGCGTGTGATCGCTTGGTATGGCAAGTGTCCTGTCTCTAGTGATCCAATTTCTAAAGTCCAGTTTGTCCTGTTTTTCCAGTTTGTGCGTTCACATGATCCATACACATTATGCATTGCAAACCGAATGTTACCATTATGCATTAACACTTATGTAAGGTTGTATTCACATTTAAGTTTCTATCAGCCAGTTTTAGTCGAGAAGCTTTCAAAGGACCAAGGTCACCTGGAAAGCTTACACCTCGGAAATATATTCTTACCTTATCTTGAGATGAAAAGATTCCGATTCTGTGAAGTTAAGGGGTAAAAGAAGCAATCTAGTTATAAGTTTCTGAACATTTCAATTTGGTATAAACACATTTACCTGAAGATGATCTCACCTGAATAGCTGTTATCCAACATGTGCTTCTTTATCATGTAAAGTTTAATAGCGATAAAGGCGACTGCAAATACTGTGCCTAAACAGACTCCAATAATAACATACTCTATATCTGAAAAACACGTGAGACCAATTTTAGTACCGTATATGTCGGCGTATAAGACGACTGGGCGTATAAGACGACCCCCAACTTTTACCCTTAAAATATAGAATTTAAGATATACTCACCATTTCGTGCAGGAGCGCTTCACTATGGCCATCGGCGGCAGGACTCAGGACCCTCTGTCTCTTTGAACTCGCGCATGCGCAGATAGGCTGCTTCATCGCGCGAGATCTGAGAGGCAGGGAATGAGAGGAAAGGGCGGGCCAGAGCATCTTACAGAGATGTTCCCTGGCGGCTAATACCGGCTTCCCTCAGATCCGTGGCGGATTCCGTGCATCCCGGGAGCCTGTGTACCGGACTGCAGGCTCACAAGGTAACACACAACCTGTGTGTAGACAATATGTAGACTAGGGATGTCACGATACCAGAATTTGGACTTCGATACCGATACTTCGTTTAGTATTGCGATTTCGATACCAATTTCGATACTTTTGCCAACAGTAATAAAAAAAAAATTCTTCCGTTTTCTGATGTGAGGCGCGACGTGTGATGAATTTTGAACGCGCCTCACATTAATAGTAATTAATCCCATCATGTTTCTCAGTCATATTGGGTTAATGTGCGAGGTACATGATGGGGTTAATTACTATTAATGTGAGGAACATGGAGGGTAAATTCATCGCACCTCATGCCTCACATTAATAAGTGAATGAAAGCCGTGTTTATTTCATTTTTTTATTTTAATGTTTATTGTAAAAAAGGTGAAGGTGTATTTTTTTTAAAATTTAACAATACTTTGTTTTTACTTTATTTTTAAACTTTAATGTACTGACATATATCAGATATGTGCCAGTACATTAACCTGTGGACGGATAATACACAGGCAGTTGTTAGGACATACTTGGGTATGTCCTAACAACATGAAATATGGTAAGACAGCCCTGGGGTCCGTCAATAGACCCTGGGCTGTCTGCCCATATATGGTATGGCCCTCGATCGCGTCACAGGAATTCCCTGTGACGCGATCCAGGGGCATCCCCCCTTCTCACTTTCCCCTGAATGCTGCAGTCAGCTGTGATCGCAGCATTCAGGGGAATAACGGCGGAGATGAGCGGTTTCTCTGATCTCCGCCGTTATAGAGCGGGGCTGCGGCTGTGTAATACAGCCATTGCCCCGCTCCTGACAGGAAGTGCGCGCGCGGTCAGCATGAGGTGATGCGGCCGGCGCTGCACTAATGAGCGGCAGTTCAGGCACTGAAGACAGAACATGGGGGGTGTTTTGTAGCGCGCCCGCCATGTTCTGTCTCCAGTGCCGCCGCTCATTAGTGCAGCGCTGGCCGCATTGCATCATCCTGACCCCGCGAACTTATCATGACTCAGGAGCGGGGCTGTGGCTGAATTACACAGCCGCAGCCGCGCTCCCATACATACATGTGTCACTATACTGAGCTGTGCGGCTGCAACGTGCATCCCTAATGTAGACAATATCCGGCATATAAGACGACCCCACACTTTTGACATTTTTTTAAGGGTGTAAAAAGTCGTCTTGTACGCCGATATATACGGTATATAAAATATTTCAAACCAAATTTATATCTAACATATAGATATATAATGTGTTTGTATCATGCTTGTTTACGTAGGAAGTTCTATGTATGTATTATCTGTACGTTTTCTCATGCTATTCCATTGTGATTTGATTGGGATAACAAACCCTCCAAGTGTCCAAGTGTACGGATTTTGGTAGTATAGTACCAAATTTCATTGGCTCTGGTACTGCTTTTACGTTTTTTTTATTGGTCGTGGCGGGCACGTTAGATTTTTTCTCTGATGTAGAGAGAAAACCAGTCCCAGCCAATTGCAAGAGGTTAAGCCCCTATTACACTGGCCCATTTTGGCGGGTGCAGCGAGTGCCGATCAACAAGACATAGTTGATCAGCGCTAGTTTGCTCCTGTCACACGGAGCTATGGATGGGGACGAGCGCTAGTTACTCCGATCACTTGTCCCCATACATTATTTACACAGGGAGATGTGCTGCCGACAACGATATTTTACTTTTTTTAAAACAATACGATCAGCAGATGATCGAGCATTTTCTTGTTCATCTGCTGATCGCTGTCATGTTTACACAGGGCAATTACCGGCAACATCCGTTCTATGAACGCTTGTCCGCCCGATGATCGCCCAGTGTAAAACCCCCTTAAGTACAGGCTGGGTTTTATGGGAAATCTGAAGGTAAGGATTGGGGAACACTCTTGGGCTAGAACACTTTGTAATTCCCTTTAGGCTGGGTTCACACGACCTAAAATTTACAACTACCTAGTGACAGCTGTCATTGGGCCAGGTGTAAACCAATGTTATCTCTGTTGTAGGGGAAGGTTTTCCCCTGGGCACGGTGACCGCTGTTTACTTGTTTGGCCAATAAACCACTGACAGGATGGCTGAGCTTTATACGTGTAAGCGCGCGGAGTTCTTGGTCAGACCTCATCGCAGTGTTGAAGAATTTCCCCGTCCTCCCCCTCGATGCTTATGTATTTGTATTGTCAAGGCTCTTTATTAGAAGGGGGGGTTTGTCGTTCATGAAAATGAGTGGACATATGGGGACTTATTGGCTTGAGCTTATGGCTTAGCGGAGTATCTTAATTTTGGTTATTTGTTTTGTTACAATAAAGTAATATTTGGTTTGTTATACCTTTAATAAAGGCCTTCAGATGAGTGGAGCTGATTTTCAGAGATGTCAGCAGCAAAATCTGCTGCATGTGACTGCACCCTTAAGTTAAGGGCTTGTCCATATGTAACATAATTGCTGCAGAAAATTCTGCTTCTGAAAAACCGCACGATTTCCTGCTTTTTTTACTGCAGAAAATGTTGCGTATTTTGCTGCGCTTTTCTCAATGTTGGGAGATGAGGACATCTCCTCTGAAAAACGCAATTCAGTCCACTTTCCGCAGCAGGAATTGACATGATGCTGTACAAAAAAAAATGCACAAGTCAAGATTGGAAATTTTACACAGTGTGTGGATGAGATTTGTTAAATCTCACCCACTTTGCTGCTACTGTATTCTGCTGCCTATTTTCCATCCGTGTGGACAAGCCCTTAGAGTTTTGGGGCGTTAAAAATGTGCAAATTATGTCACATTACATATTTGAGCAATAATTTGCAACTTTTTACCATTTTCAACAATGCACACCATCCATTGTGGTCCTGTAATTTGCGTTGGTTTTGACGGTAAGGCCGGGTTCCCACGGGTCGGATACGCTGCGTAAAAATAATGCAGCGTATCCGACCAGTAACCCGCAGTACATTCAGTCACATTGTGGTGCGATTTTTCAGGAGGAATTTCAGCCGCAGAAAGGAACGCTGGGGGAAGAAATCCTAAGATGACGTTGCAGGCCATCTAACCGCTGCAGCGGTCACATGAGATAAAACATCCTCCCAGGAGGCCGGACTGCAGGAAGAAGAAGAGAGTTCCGGGTACGTTTTATAAAATTTTTTCTGAATTGCGTTTTTTGCGGTGGAATCGCTGCATTTCCGTCGCAGAAGTCGCAACATATGGCTTTCTATTGCGGGTTTTGCATCCCCATTGAATACAATGAGGAAAAACCGCAACAGAAAAGAAAACACAGCATAAATGGATATTAAATTCCGCACCGCAAGTCAATTTATTAACGTTTATACTGCGTTTTTTCCCGCTTTTTCCCACTTTGCTGCTACTGTAAATGCTGCGGAATTTTCACACAGAATTTCATTGTGGAAGTTCCGCAGCGTTTACACTTTGTGGGAACCCGGACTAAGGGTATGTTCACATGGTTAACAAAATACAGCTGAAAATACGGAGCTGTTTTTAAGGGAAAACAGCTCCTGATTTTCAGAAGTTTTTTAATCAAACTAGCGTTTTTCGCGTCTTTTTTTTTTTTACAGCCTTTTTCTAGCTGTTGTTCTATTGAGTCAATGAAAAACAGCTCCAAAAACGGCTCAAGAAGTGACATGCAGTTCTTTTTACGGGGCGTCTTTTTACGCGCTGTTTTTGGAAAATGAGTTGTAAAAAAATGCTCCGTCGGAACAGAACGCCGTATTTACTATTGAAATCAATGGGCAGATGTTTGTAGGCGTTCTGCTTCCGATTTTTCAGCCATTTTTTTTTACGTTTACGGCCCAAATCGTCTAAAAATAACGCGTGTCAACATACCCTAAAGGGGAAAACTGCAGCACTGAAATCTGCAATCTCGATTTATACATAAGGAACTGCAATGTAATTTTCGCACGCATCGGAGAAGTTTTAGTCATATTCCATTCAATCAAAGTGCATTTGCTGAATACGGCAAAAACCACAAAAAATAGTGCAAGATTTGACTTCTGCTTTTTTTCGTGGTGTAGAAGTGATGTGGCAAATTTCCGGGTTGTGCGAGTTCTACCGGAAGAAAATAAAAAAAGGCCTTTAATCGTGCATTAAAAAAAGTGTTACTAAATAGCTTAATTCTATGTTAAAATATTATTGCCTGAAGCTGCACTTGTAAGGCTATGTTCACACACAAAATCAAAAACGTCTGAAAATACGGAGCTGTTTTCAAGGGAAAACAGCTCCTGATTTTTAGCCGGTTTTTAAGCAAACTCGTGTTTTTCGTGGCGTTTTTTACGAGTCAATGAAAAACGGCTCCAAAAACGTCTCAAGAAGTGATATGCACTACTTTTTCGTGGCTGTTTTTCAAAACGGCCGTGTAAAAAGCGCCCCGTTGGAATAGAACGCCATTTTGAACCATGTGAAAATACCCTAAGGCCCCATGCACACAACCGTATTTTTCATCCATCCGTACATACTGTCTTTTACATACGGATTTATAGTCACCCGTAAATCATCCGCATATACCGAACGGTGTCCGTAAATACAGTCTGTAATGCATCCGTATTTTCAGATCCGCAAAAAGAAGAAGAAAACCACAAATGATATGCAACATCTGCAAACCTGGCGTTGCCTAGCAATGCTTCCGTAGTTACGGACGGCTACACATCCATAGTCCATAATTACAGAAGTGCCCATAGATTTCTATGGGGAGTCCATGGCGTAATTACGGACAAAAGAAGGTCATGTTCAATTATTTCTATGGCACTGACACCCATCCGTAAAAATACGGAAAGGTGTCCGTAGCCCATAGAAATGAATGGGTCCGTAATTGCGGTCCGTAATTACGGATGAAAAATACAGTCGTGTGCATGGGGGATAAGAGATTCTGACGACAACTTGTCCCTACTGATCCCTGTGTCAGGCGCAATGTTGATCCAAATCAGCAAATACAATAAGCATGAGTTCACACGTACCATAAAAACTGCAGATTTTCCGCAACAGATTTCATTGCGAAAAACCCGCAGCATAATACAGTAGCAGCAAAGTGGATAAGATTTGAACACATCTCATCCACATGCTGCGTAAAAAAACAGCAGAAAAAACGTTCATAAATTAACTAGAGGTGCTGTTTTTATTTAATCCGCAGCACGTCAATTTATGTTGAGGAATTGCTGCTTTTTTGTTGTGGGTTCTCCCTACTGAATTCAGTAAAACTCATAACAAATAGCAGGCGTTGTGATTTTTGCATCTGAAAAGCCGTGATTCCCGATGCAAAAATCGCAACTCGGGAAAAAGAAATCTTATACTTACCAGGAAATATCTGCTCCTGCATCTAGTCCAGCCTCCAGGGATGACGTTTCATCCCATGTGACTGCTGCAGCCAATCACAGGCATCCTGCAGCGGGCATCACAGGCATCCTGATGGGATGACATCAGAGGGACACTTTGCCATGGCTACTTGTAAGTACGATTTATTTATTTTTTTAGCTGCTATTTTCCGCAGCGGACATTTCGGCCTTAAAACGGCACCACAAATTAGGGCGGTTTTTCGGCCGGAATTCCCTGTGGCGTGCAGGGCGAATATGCGGTGTCCTTTTAAGCAGTGTATCCGCCCTGTATACCCTAAGGGTGAGGATGCATGGAGCGGCCGCCATACGTGGCTAAAACCACACCCTCTTGCAACCGCAAGAGGGTGTGGTTTTAGCCGCGTGTGGCTGCACGTTTTTGACATTTTTAACATAGTTTATATTTAAAAGAAAGAAACACACAAAACACGTAATAAACCAGTAGATATGATCAAGAGGAAATGCTGCATAGATGAAATGGAATAAACACTGATAAAGAGTACGCCTCATCTGTTAAGTGCAGTTACACACGAACGAGTGCAGGTACTTTTTTCTGACACAGAACTCCAAATCTTTTATTTATCCCCTTCTGAAGGGAAACTTTGGAGTGGTCTCAGGAGCTTCATAAGCAGCAGGAGTCAGCTTTATGTTACAGCTGACACCCTAATCTAACGGCTGGGATCAGCGATAACTCAGATCCTGGCCGTTTAACCTCGTAGATGTATCCAAGCCGTTAGCCAGAAGGGGGACCACCTCTGGTCATCACATCATCCCCCATAACGGGACTGCGAGTGCCAATGAGTTTGTCATGGCAGCCGCGGACCGAATAAGTGCCTCCATGTCTGCCATCTTAATACTCCTATTAAGCCCTGTCAGAGGCAGGGCTTAATAGGATAAGGCTAAAGGGACAATGCACTGCAATACAGAAGCATAGCAGTATATTATTCAAGCACTCGCATGGTCAATTCCCCTAGTGGAACAAAGAAGAAAATACATTTTAATAAATATTTTCAAAAATATATTTTATTTTTTCAATTAAATCTAAAAAAATTATGGGTTTAAGGATATGGTGAAATTTTTTTGAACAAATAATTTTTATTTTTACTAAAAGTAGTAAAACGAAATAAAAAACACGAGATAAATTTGGTATCGCCGTAATTGTACTGACCCGCAGAATTAAGATAACATATTTGTATGGCACGTTCAACACCGTAAAATTGAAACAAAGAAAACTATGGCGGAATTGCGGCTTTTTTGCATTCCACCCCTCAAAACACAGTGCACCAATTTTAAAAACTACAACTTGTCCTTTAAAAAACAATCCCTCCATGTCGATGGAAAAAAAAAAAGAAAAAACAAGTTATGGCTTTTGTTTGGTAAGGATTAAAAAATTCAAGCTAAAAACTGCCTGGGGTGGAAAGGGATTAAAGTGGTTGTCAATGGCCTTTTGAAGAATCTCCTGGTGTCCTGGTGCCGGGATCCCCAGTGATTCGCTGTAATCTGCCGAGGAACCTGACGGCAAGCACTACCACAGGGGAAATGATATATTACATTGTGCCTATTGAAATCAATAGGTTGTCTATGTAATGTATGGACATGGTGGGTCCTTAAGAATAGAGATGCTGGTAACATAAAACTTTTGAATGCTATAGAAAACTTTAGGGTGCATCGCTTAATAGAAATTACGTCACAATTTTTATACAAAACTTTTTACTACAAATTACTAGGTAAGTATTTACTCACCCTAATGGGTGAAAAGTCGCCAACGCTCTGCTTACTGCAGAGCTCCAAACCTCCTTTGGCATTAACATTTACACAAAAACTGTGCAGCAAGAGCTTCATGGCTTGGATTTCCATGGTCGAGCAGCTGCATGCCAGCCTTACATCAGGTAGCACAATGCCAAGCGTCGGATGGAGTGGTGTAAAGCCGCCGCCACTGGACTCTGGAGCAGTAAAAACATGTTCTGTGGAGTGATGGATGAATCACACTCCTCCATCTAGCAGTTTGATAAACGAGTGTAAGTTTGGTGAATGCCAGGAGAATGTGATATGCCTGACAGCATTGTGCCAACTGTAAAGTTTGGTGGAGAAGGGATAATGCTAAGGGGTTGTTTTTCAGGGGTTAACCTAGGCCCCTTCGTTCCAATGAAGGGAAATTCTAATGCTGGACTATTGTAGTTTCCAACTTTGCGGGAACAGTTTTGGGAAGGTGCTTTTTTGTCCCAGCATGAATGTGCCCCAGTGCACAAAGCAAGGTCCATAAAGACAAGGTTGGGCAAGTTTGGTGTGGAAGAACATAACTGGCCCGTACAGAAAGCCGACCTCAACCTCATTGAACAACTTTGAGATGAGCTAGAATAGAGATTGCGAGTCAGACCAGGGGCGTAACTAGGAAAGACTGGGCCCCATAGCAAACTTTTGACTGGGGCCCCCCTCCCCTGGGTGTCACACAACCCCCCCCCTTGTAGATAGTGCCTTTTTTACAAACCCCCCCTTTTCATAATGCCATACAGCCCCCCTGTAGATAACGCTACAGGGGGGGCTGTATGGCGCTATCTACAGGGGGGGCTGTATGGCGCTATCTACAGGGGGGGCTGTATGGCGCTATCTACAGGGGGGCTGTATGGCGCTATCTACAGGGGGGCTGTATGGCGCTATCTACTGGGGGGCTGTATGGCGCTATCTACAGGGGGGCTGTATGGCGCTATCTACAGGGGGAACTGTATGGCGCTATCTACAGGGGGCTGTATGGTGCTATCTACAGGGGGAACTGTATGGCGCTATCTACAGAGGGGGCTGTATGGTGTTATCTAGAGGGGGGACTGTATGGCGTTATCTACGGGGGGGCTGTATGGCGTTCCCTACAGAGGGGGCTGTCTGCCGTTATCTACAGGGGGGACTGTATGGCGTTACCTACAGGGAGTCTGTATGGCGTTCCCATACAGCATCCCCCTGTAGGGAACGCCATACAACGTGTCCCACCCCCTGTAGGGAACGCCATACAGCGTCCCCCCCTGTAGGGAACGCCATACAGCGTTGCCCCCCTGTAGGGAACTCCCTACAGCGTCCCCCCTGTAGGGAACGCCATACAGCGTCGTCCCCCCTGTAGGGAACGCCATACAGCCCCCCCCCTGTAGGTAACGCCATACAGCGTCCCCCCTCCCAAAAAAATGCGACCTACACTGTGCTAATAAAAGACATGTATCCCCTATCCACAGGACAGGGGATACATGTGTGATCACTGGCAGCGATAGGGAGAACGGGGGACTGAAAGTCCCCCCAAGTTCTCCATGACTAACCTCTGACTTCCGGCGTCTGCGCAGCTCTTTAGAAATGAATGGAGCGCTGGTCACGCATTCGCACAAGCGGGACCGGCGCTCCATTCATTTCTACGGAGCTGCCGACACAGACCCCGGAAGTCCGAGGTTTGTGATGGAGAACTTCAGGGGACTTTCAGTCCCCCGTTCTCCCAATCGCTGCCAGCGATCACACATGTATCCCCTATCCTGTGGATAGGGGATACATGTCTTTTGCTTAATGGCAGAGCGGGGAGATACCTCCCTGCTCTGCCGTACTGTTCAATGGTGTCGCGCTGTAGCAGCCATAACGGCTGCTAGCGGAGCCTCCGGCCATGATGGGGGCTCGTGCCGGCGGGCGACACAGGCCCCCTCATGCCGCGGGCCCCGTAGCAGCCGCTACTGCTGCTACGGCGGTAGTTACGCCACTGAGTCAGACCCTCTCGTTCACCATCAGTCTCTGACCTCACAAAGGTTATTCTGGATAAACGGTCCAAAATTTCCTCCGACACTCCAAAATCTTGTAGAAAGTCTGCCCAGAAGAGTGGAAATTGTTTTAGCTGCAGAGGGGAACCAACTCCATATTAATGCCCAATACTTTTGCCTATATATTGCAGGGTTTCCCTACCTTTTTGGACACTGAGGAACCCTTGGAAAAAAATAAAATCCTCAGGGCACCCCTAGCAAAAATTGTTTAGAAAAAACAAAAGACAAAACACAGCTAAAAATAAGCACTACACTTTTAGGATAGGTTCACACTGCCTTTTTTATATAAAGCAGAAAAAACCTGTCTCGAAATTCCTGCAAGAAGATTTTGATTTGACAGCGTTATGACGCTTTTTTTCCCGCAGGCAAAAAAGCACTCCAATTGAGCGCTGCAGATTTTTTCGACCTCCTATTAACGTCAGAGGAAAAAAAAACACTTCGGCAATCAGCCCCCACTCAATAAAAAAAAGACCATCAGCCTCCAACCAGTAAAGTGACCATCAGCCTCATTCCCCTCCAGTAAAGTGACCATCAGCCCCCTCCAGTAAAGTGACCATCAGTCCCCACAGTAAAGTGACCATCAGCCCCCTCCAGTAAAGTGACCATCAGTCCCCCAGTAAAATGACCATCAGTCCCCCCAGTAGTAAAGTGATCATCCGCCCCAGGCAGTGGCGTAACTACCGCCGTAGCAGCAGTAGCGGCTGCTACGGGGCCCGCGGCATGAGGGGGCCCGTGTCGCCCGCCGGCACGGGCCCCCACCATGGCTGGAGGCTCCGCTAGCAGCCACTATGGCTGCTACAGCGGGATGCCACTGAACACTATGGCAGAGCAGGGAGGTATTTCCCTGCTCTGCCATTAACTGGTTCCCGACCTTCAGGGTCCTTAAAACCCGAGCCATAGACTTTCTACGGCTCGGGTTTTAACTTGATGCCCGCGCGATCGGGCAGCTGAATGTCGGGTCTCCGGCTTTCGCTGCTTCTGTCTTCTCTGATCACTTGTACACAGCGCTGAATGCGCGCTGTGTACAGGAATAGAGACAGCAGCAGCGGCGCTGTCTCTATTCCTCCCGGTGATCATGTGACAGGTCACATGATCACCGGTTGCCGTTAGTGGCAGGCTGCTGCTGGGTCTTACCAGACCCAGCACAGCCCAGTTAGTGACAATCGTCACTATGAGAGGGCTGATTTCCCCTGTAACTGGGGCTGCTGTGCAGCTCCAGTTACAGTGGAAAAACATGGTGTAAAAGAAAGAAAAAATATATATAAAGTTCCCAAAAGGTCTTCTTTGACCTTTGGGGGACAGACCATAGTAATAAAAAAAATAGTAACGTAAAGTGCAAAAAAAATTGAAATAAATAAATACACATAAAATACCCACCCCCAAAAAAAAATGTTCCCCCCCCCCGCCAATCATTGTTGTAACGCTAGCGCTGACCCAATTACCCTAATATAGACATGTAATATATTAAAATTTACGGTAGACAATGACGGTCACAAATAAACTATGTTATTACCCAAAAAAATAGCTGAAATGTAAAAAAGCTTATTTTTTTTACTATTATTTTCAAACTTTATGAATAAAAATTCTAAAATAGCAAAAAAAGGTGTGTATAAAAACGATAAAAAATGAAACCTGCATTGTCTACGGAAAAAACTTAGCAAAAATCACGTCGTTAGCCCAACAAATAAAAAAGTTATAGCCATTTAACTAACACGTGCTAAAAATGGCTAAACGGTGTCTGGTCCTGAAGGCGCAAAATAGAGCAAAAGACATGTATCACCTCTCCACAGGACATGTATCCCCTCTCCACAGGATCTCCACAGGACATGTATCCCCTCTCCACAGGATCTCCACAGGACATGTATCCCCTCTCCACAGGACATGTATCCCCTCTCCACAGGATCTCCACAGGACATGTATCCCCTCTCCACAGGATCTCCACAGGACATGTATCCCCTCTCCACAGGATAAAAACGATAAAAAATGAAACCGGCATTGTCTACGGAAAAAACTTAGCAAAAATCACGTCGTTAGCCCAACAAATAAAAAAGTTATAGCCATTTAACTAACACGTGCTAAAAATGGCTAAACGGTGTCTGGTCCTGAAGGCGCAAAATAGAGCAAAAGACATGTATCACCTCTCCACAGGACATGTATCCCCTCTCCACAGGATCTCCACAGGACATGTATCCCCTCTCCACAGGATCTCCACAGGACATGTATCCCCTCTCCACAGGACATGTATCCCCTCTCCACAGGATCTCCACAGGACATGTATCCCCTCTCCACAGGATCTCCACAGGACATGTATCCCCTCTCCACAGGATAAAAACGATAAAAAATGAAACCGGCATTGTCTACGGAAAAAACTTAGCAAAAATCACGTCGTTAGCCCAACAAATAAAAAAGTTATAGCCATTTAACTAACACATGCTAAAAATGGCTAAACGGTGTCTGGTCCTGAAGGCGCAAAAGAGAGCAAAAGACATGTATCCCCTCTCCACAGGATCTCCACAGGACATGTATCCCCTCTCCCCAGGACATGTATCCCCTCTCCACAGGACATGTATCCCCTCTCCACAGGACATGTATCCCCTCTCCACAGGACATGTATCCCCTCTCCACAGGACATGTATCCCCTCTCCACAGGACATGTATCCCCTCTCCACAGGACATGTATCCCCTCTCCACAGGATATCCACAGGACATGTATCCCCTCTCCACAGGACATGTATCCCCTCTCCACAGGATATCCACAGGACATGTATCCCCTCTCCACAGGACATGTATCCCCTCTCCACAGGACCTTCTCAATAAATGTATTATTTATTATACTCCATCTGACATTCTTCACGAGCAGCGCCGTTTGGTCCTCTTTTCTCTGTGGATTTGCAGTAATCCACAGGACAGGGGATACATGTGTGATCGCTGGCATTGATAGGGAGAACGGGGGACTGAAAGTCCCCTGAAGTTCTCCATCACAAACCTCGGACTTCCGGGGTCTGTGTCGGCAGCTCCGTAGAAATGAATGGAGCGCCGGTCGTGCTTGTGCGCATGCGTGACCAGCGCTCCTTTCATTTTTATTGAGCTGCGCAGACGCCGGAAGTCAGAGGTTTGTCATGGAGAAGCTCAGGGGACTTTCAGTCCCCCGTTCTCCCTATCGCTGCCAGCGATCACTCATGTATCCCCTATCCTGTGGAGAGGGGATACATGTATTTTGTAGGACACACTGTAGGTCGCATTTTTTTGGGAGGGGGGACGCTGTATGGCGTTCCCTACAGGGGGGGAGCTGTATGGCATTCCCTACAGGGGGGAGCTGTATGGCGTTCCCTACAGGGGGGGGCTGTATGGCGTTCTCTACAGGGGGGGGCTGTATGGCGTTCCCTATAGGGGGGGCTGTATGGCGTTCTCTACAGGGGGGGCTGTATGGCGTTCTCTGCAGGGGGCTGTATGGCGTTATCTACAGGGGGCTGTATGGCGTTATCTACAGGGGGGCTGTATGGCGTTCTCTACAGGGGGATGTATGGCGCTATCTACAGAGGGGGGCGCTGTATGGCGTTATCTACAGGGGGGGGCTGTAAAAAAGGCACTATCTACAAGGGGGGGGTTGTGTGACACCCAGGGGAGGGGGGGCCCCAGTCAAAAGTTTGCTATGGGGCCCAGTCTTTCCTAGTTACGCCCCTGGCCCCAGGTAAAATGACAATCAGACAGAAGTTGATTCCTTCCCCCACAGTGAGCACACTAGAACGCTGCTACAATCACGTCATAGAGATGTAATTGTAACAGCACAAAAAAAGTGTGCTTACTGCGGGGGAAGGAATAGAGCAGGTTTATTGGCTCAGAGTCCTCTCCTTCAGTCAGCAGGCTCTTCTGGCGGCAAGTGGCTGCCGGTACTTGTAGCTGACGTGCGTGTGTCTTGTGTGCTACAGGCATGGCCGAAGTAAGCGTTGGGGGTCAGAGCATGTAGCAGACGTGCGTGTGTCATGTCTGCTACAAGCAGAAGATATGTATATATATATATATATATATATATATATATAATTTGTATTTTTTTTCCCCATTACAGTGGATCAGAGGAGTGTCGCGGCAGACCTGGAGGGCTCTCGCGGCACCCCGGTTGGGAACCACTGATATAGTGTATATAGTGAAATACTTGTTTACTGGCACATACCTGGCATAACGTCAAATTTCACAAGACCAGAAGCAGAAGACAAAGCACAGTGAGATAATTAGACAATTCGATACTTCCCCTAAGGTAGCAGATTTTGTATCATTATCTTATCTTGGACTTCACAAAGGCTGTAATCCCTTACAAGTGAGTTTTATACACTTTTCTTCAACAATATATTTGATAATCCGGCACCAAAGATGCCTATAATTCATGCATACATACACACATGCTTTCAACCACACACAGTACTGCCCTGAAGCTGTTACATGAGCAGTTAGAAACCCACACCATGGCCACCACTGATGGATTTGACCCGGCTGATGTTTAATACAGCAGCTTTTGCTGTAAAACCTGTACGTGCACCTGTCCAGACTCTTTCACATGGCCGCCAGAGTGCCAGCTAAGTGACCCGCAGCTGCTGCTAGTTAAATTAAGTGGCATTACTCCAGTCCTGGCACTGTAGGCACCTGCCCTTAGGTTCCCGTTTAGAAATACAGCCCTACTAAAGAGTATCATCTAAACTAATTTGTCAAAACAAAATTACAACAAACTTTTTATAAATGCAAAACAGATCATTGGTGTCTAATAGACATAGAACTCCCACAGAATCAGGCGGTCATATGTCTTAGTCACTTTTAACAAGGCTCAGATTGCATAGCGGCTAGAACTCAAACAAGCATCACATGAAATCACAGCAGCATATTGCAACTTCAATTAATCCCTATGGAAAAAAAAAGTCAAAAAGGGAACAGGTCACTAGGTTTGGAGCCATTAAAATAATCAGCATGTCGTTCTGCACCTGGTGTTAAGCGTACCAAACATGTCCACGTCAAAACCGTCTGTTTTGGCAATCGTTTTTAAAGGAATTTGCAAACTAATTAGAGGAGTCCAGCAGCATCGGGCGCATGCACATTGTGCAAATATAGCCGTAGACAGTACACTACACATGCGCAGTCAAGCGGGATGTACCGATTTAGGCTTTATGCGCGCAATGTGCATGTTCCCGATGGACTCATCTCCCGAACTCATCCCGCTAACTTTTAAGTTCTTTTACTAACTATTGCTGACTGGAAGAGCTACGGCACTCCATGCGAGGGCCGCATCCCCTTTATGGTTTGCCAGGCACAGCGCCACACATTTGGTAATGGCCGTGCCTGGTATAGAAGCTTGAATGGAACCGAGATGCAGTACCAGGCACAGGAACCACTTAATGTATAGTGCTATGCCTGGTAAACAATAAAGCGGATGCCATGCTTGATGAAGTGGCGCAGGCTCCTTGAGTCAGCTAATCGGTAGTGTTGTTGGAAGTCGAACCCCCACTGATATAATATCGATGGAGTATCCTAAGAAAAGGTCATCAATATTATAGTCCCTGAAAACTCTTTTAAGTGCTGCACCTGCAGCTCCCAAAACTAAGGCTGGGTTCACACGAGCATGTTACGTCCGTAAAGGACGGAACGTATTTCGGCCGCAAGTCCCGGACCGAACACACTGCAGGGAGCCGGGCTCCTAGCATCATACTTATGTACGACGCTAGGAGTCCCTGCCTCTCCGTGGAACTACTGTCCCGTACTGAAAACATGATTACAGTACGGGACAGTTGTCACGCAGCGAGGCAGGGACTACTAGCGTTGTACATAATTATGATGCTAGGAGCCCGGCTCCCTGCAGTGTGTTCGGTCCAGGACTTGCGGCCGAAATACGTTCCGTCCTTTACGGACCGAACATGCTCGTGTGAAGCCAGCCTAAGGGTATGTGCACACGATAACTGCAATTACGTCTGAAATTACGGAGTTGTTTTCAGGAGAAAACAGCTCCTGAATTTCAGACGTAATTGCATATACTCGCGTTTTGCAGGGCGTCTTTTACGGACGTAATTTGGAGCTGTTCTTCATCGGAGTCAATGAAAAACGGCTCCAATTACGTCCCAAGAAGTGTCCTGCACTTCTTTTGGCGAGGCTGTAATTTTACGCACCGTCCTTTGACAGCGACGCGTAAAATGTCAGGTCGTCGGCACAGTACATTGTACAGATCATTGAAAGCAATGAGCAGATGTTTGCAGACGTATTGGAGCCGTTTTTTCAGACGTAATTCGAGGCGTAAAACGCCTCCATTACGTCTGAAATTAAGTCGTGTGAACCCGGCCTAACACTTACACAGCAGACTGTGTTGTATTACCCTTTTACTTGGCATGAACTTCATTCCATCCTATTAAAGAGAGATCTGAGTCGTCTGGGATAAGTCTACTGATATAATATTACAAAAACGACTGCTCAATACTACAGTCCCCCTTGTAAGAGGTCCTGCTTTCCAAAGCAATCACTGGAAAAACATGTCTTATACGTATACATAAGGAAGGCAGGGAATCAGATCTCTAGTAACTACAGGCTGAAATTGTTAGGCTTCATTCACATCTGCGTCAGGGTCCCATTCTGACGTTCCGTCAGAGCTTCCTGTCAGAACGGGACCCTGACTGAAACAAACGTGGTTTCAGTCGGGGCTCCGTTCTGACGCAGATGTGAACGAAGCTTTAAACATGCATCTGAAGATCTTCTTTTCTCTAATATCTTCAGATCTGGTTGGGTTTGTGAGAGAAACATCAGGGGAACGGTTTAATTTAGAGATGAAATCATTGATACAGAAAGCACAGTTAAGGCCCTTTTACACGGGCCAATTATCAGGCAAACCAGCATTCACAGAATGCTCATTCCTGATAATTGCCCTCGTTCATCGGCTGATTGCATCGTTTACGCAACCTAAAATATTATAGTTGTCTCTAGCATATCTCCGCGTGTAAACAGGGAGACCCGCTGCCGACATGATGGAACTGTATGGGGATGAGTGATTTTTGTAACGAGTGCTCGTCCCCATACATATCTCTTTGTGGAAGCAGCAAATGAGCGCCGATCAACGAGCTGTCTCGTTGATCGCCGCTCAAGTCATGGCCAAAATGGGCCAGTGTAGAAGGACCTTAACACCCAGGTAATGGAAACATACATCATAAAATTTTGTCACTGACTTAATTATACTCCGATCCAGAGGCAGCGTTCCTTGCAACACCATGTAATTTTTTTTTGTTAACCATTATCGTTTTATTTAAAGTCCAATAGCAGGGAGTAGAATATAATATGTAAACATTAGTAAAACTATGTTCTAATGTGCCTTTTTATGCATCCCATAATGTTATTGGCCACCGTTTGTTAATGCCATCAACTAATACCCTCAAGTCTTTTTCCATGTCTAATTTGCTTAGGTTTTACTATTTGATGTATAGTGGGTAAAGTCGCTCTTCCTTTGAAAAGTGCATACATTAAACTTTATTTGCCACCTCTTCGTCAGGACATATCTGGAGCTTGGAGAGGTGAGTAATTGTTACTCAATTGTTGGGAGGTATTCGTATAATCCTGTGGCCCTACAGTAACTAAACAATATTACCATACTACGTTCAGCCATAGCATTAGAACTACCTGCCTAATATTGTGGAATTCCCGTTCGTGTCACCAAAACAGTTGTGACCCATTGAAGCATGGACTTCACAAGACCTTTGAAGGTGTCCTTTGGTATCTGGCAACAAGTCGTTATCAGCAGATCCTTTAAGTCTTGTAAGTTCTGAGGAAGGGCACCCAAGAATTGAACTAGTTTTTCCATCACATCCCACAAATGCTCCATCGGATTAAGATCTGGGGAATTTGAAGGCCCAGCCAATATCTTGAACTCGGTCATGTTCCTCAAGCCATTCTTGAACAATTTTTGCAGTGTGGCAGGGCGCATTATCCTGCTGAAAGAGGCCGCTGCCATTAGGGAATACGGTTGTCATGGAGGGGTGTACTTGGTCTGCATGAAGATGGATTCTTAGATGTTCTATGTGAGACCGTCTTCAGGATTACGAAGAGTGCCGATTTCAGTCCAAGATGCAAAACGCTCAGCCGAGCGCTTCTGCATCTTAGTTCAGCGACGGTGGGAGCCTCAGCACCTGGACCCGCACTGATCAAAACTTCTGATAAGTTTCTTTGAGATATCAAAAGTGTTCAGAAAGTACAGTTACTCTTTAAAGAAGTCAGCACTGACCAAAGGAATGATGCATGCTATGTTTCTTCAGAGGGGACCATAAAGCCAATGTCCTGCTTAAAAAGAGTAGCTTTCACCTTCCCAAAAAACTGCAGCTGGCAGTCAAATTGCCGGCGCCTCACAGATTCTATCGCTTTATTTTTTCTTCTAGTACCCACCTTCCTGAGATATGGGTGCCATTCGTTTTTGTGCCCAATATGCCATCTGTGCTTTCGACTGTCAAGGGGGAGATTAACACTACTCACTTACCAAGGGGCAACATCCACTTGACAGTCAAGGGCCTCATTTGCATATCAGTCACCAAAACTAACGGCACCGATATCTCAGGAATGGCGGGGGCTAGAAGAAAAAACAGAAAAAGTGCCAGAATCTGTGAGGTGCCAGCAAATTAACTGAAATGTCAGCTGGAGTTTTTTGGGCAGGTGATAGGTTTTTTTTTAATGGGAAGGGCAGACAACATCAACATCAGGTAAAATATGGCAAGGTGTTGTGTAATGTCCTGTACTATACAAAATATTAAATTCAAATTTCACAGCTAATGAGTGATCTTTTTGGTGGGAACTTACCATATCCTTCCTCAAGTTTTCCGTTACAATGAGCAAAGTCTGTAAACACAGAAAAGAAAAAGTTATATACTTTACTAAGCAGACATAGAATGGACAGAGGCAGCACTTCCAAAAAGAGCAAGAGCTATTTATTCACCCATGCGACGTTTCAGTCCAACTGGACTTTTTTCAAGCTTGAAAAAAGTCCAGTTGGACTGAAACGTCGCATGGGTGAATAAATAGCTCTTGCTCTTTTTGGAAGTGCTGCCTCTGTCCATTCTTTGTCTGCTTGATATCCAGGACCGCGGACCAGGTCTCATTGAGGCGTGCACCCACTTGCAGTCCAGTGCTGTGGAATCTTTTCGTTTTGTGATATACTTTACTAAGACTTTTTATATGTTTCTGACTACAGGGAATTAGTAGAGAAATAAAAAATTTGGCAACTTCACCCTGCTTCTTATTAAAAAAAATAAAGAATAAAAGTACATTTGGGAGAATAGAAAATCACCACATTATGAAGACATGTTCTGGCAAGCTCTGTCATGATGCTCACTATTTTTGGCCCAAAGTCCAAACGAAATATTCCTAAATTTAGACCATTAGAGGGTCAACCACTAAAGGCGTCCTAAAAGCCACTTTTTTAATTTTACTTCCCTGTACAATGGTTTTACCCCAGGGTAGTAGTAATGGAAACCATTATGTGGCCTAGGAACTGAAAGGGACCATCTCCACTCCTATAGTAGCCTCGGTGAGGATAGGCAGTTAGTATTCCCTGTGGATGAAGGGGAGAGGATTTGAGTGTGCAGGAGAAAGTCGGGAAAGGCAGTGGCTGGAAAGGTTACAGGTTTGTTAAATGGGTTTTCGGACCATTTAAAATTGATGGCGTATGCCATAATGTTTTGATTACTGGGGGTATGACTGCTGAGAATCCCACCAATCATGATATTTGGGTTACCTGATTTCATGTTCATACCAGAGGGAGAAGGAAAAGAATGGCTTGAACAGTGTTGGTGGTACATTGGCGAGGTGTTTTCATAGCTCCCATAAACTATAATGGGGGTTATGGCATGTAGAGGGTACGAGTCTAGCTGGACTCACACATAAGTGCATTCGTACGGTCAACAGTTATATCTCCTGATGCCTTCAAAACCATCAAAAGCAAAAGAGGTCCTCCGGTCACACTGCACTAATACACTGCAAAACAGTTGTTTTTTTATCGGAACGGAGCAAACACTGGTAGTAGGTTTGGCCTGAAAAACATATTTCTGCACTGCTAGAGTAAGAACACTTATACCTTTACTACAAGTAGGAGTTGAAGGGAGGACAGTCCCTAAGGTTGATCGTTTTGTGGTGTATTAGTGGAGTGTGACAGAGGACCTCTTTTGCTTTTGATTTCGCTCAGACATTTTTTTTCGACTTTGTCTTTTGGACCTCGAGATCCATTTTGCTTTTTTGTGGTGCCCCGTGGTTACTAGTTACATCATATCGTAGTTACTGTATTCCTTCAAAACCAGATTGGCAGGGTGCGAATGTTATTCAAAAGGGAGAAGGGAATAAGTAACCTTTAAATACCTCTGGCAGCAGGTTATGTCTTAGAGGAACATTAGATTGGGCATGGTAAAATCTAACAGGCCAGACTCTCTTCCCCCCCCCCCCCCCCCAGGTCTATCTGGCTCGTGTGCAATCCTGTCAGCACACAGTAGTAACCCTACTACTCTCTGCCTATTTTGAATGGCAAGAAGTTGCAGGTGAGGCTGTGGTGGTAATGATGTGGACAGGAATTGGTTGGGATGTGGCTCCCATAAAAGAACTCCATGGGTGGTAGCCTTTCTTTGGAATTTAGGCCACATAGCAGAATAGTAGACGCAGAAGTTTGGCATCACTACTGTAAATGGGCCATTTGCCAAACACGCGTATCCCTTAATGGCAGAACTGTAATCAGACATTAATATTTTTCTAGCAAGATAATTCTCTCTGCAAATGTTGCATATTGCTGTAATGGAATGAAACTGTTCAATGAACCTGATAATAAATTCAGCTTAAAGGGGTTGTCCCAAGTTGACGCAAATTTTTTTTTTTTATACATTCTAAGCAGGAAATGAATTTTAAAACATTTGGTGTTAAAAAAAAATGTAAATTCATTTCCTAAGTGCCTTTTTTTTACACTTGATAACTCAGCAAGTGCTGGTTATCTTTTCTAAAAAGGGGCGTGAGCGGCTCGATGTCAATCAAGCCGCTCCGCTCTGCAGTGTGCGCGCTCCCGATGTTGCTAGATACTGTAGTTCTAGCAACATCGGGAGAATGTTCGTCTCAAGCGGGCATGGTAAGCCCGATTGAGACGAACTTACCGTGAATGTACTGTACACTACACTACACTACACTACACTACATTACATTACATTCACCCCGTTTCGGCAAGCCACTTTTCCCTCCCCCACCCTGTCACTACATTTTTGTACCCGCCGCATCGGTGCTGCATCAGCACCCGGCGAACAACTAAAAATATATAAAATAAAATAATAATCACCTAAGACGTTCTAACGGCGCTCTGAACGGTCCCGTCACTTGCCATCTTCCTTCTTCTTGGCGCCGCACGCATTCATAGTAACAATGCGTTGTGGCGCAGATGACGTAATCATATCAGACACACGTGATTACGTCATCTGCGCCCACCGACCTGTTATTGTGAATGGGAGAAGAAAAGTGACGGGACCTTTCAGCTCTTCGTGGGAACGTCTTAGGTGAGTTTATTTTTGTATGTATGTTGTCATGTATGTATGTATGTATGTATGTATGTATGTATGTTTTTTTGTATGTATGTTGTCATGTTTGTATGTGTATATGTGCATGTATGTTTTCATGTATGTTTGCATGTATGTATGTTTCCATGTATGTATGTTTGCTTGTATGTATGTATGTATGTGTTTGCTTGTATGTATGTTTTCATGTATGTATGTATGTATGTATGTTGTCATGTTTATATGTGTATATGTGCATGTATGTTTGCATGTATGTATGTTTTCATGTATGTATGTATGTTTTCATGTATGTATGTTTGCATGTATGTATGTTTTCTTGTATGTATGTTGTCATGTTTGTATGTGTGTATGTTTTCATGTATGTGTTTTCATGTATGTATGTTGTCATGTTTGTATGTTTTCATGTATGTGTTTTCATGTAGGTATGTTTGCATGTATGTATGTTTGTATGTATGTTTTCATGTATGTATGTTGTCATGTTTGTATGTGTATATGCGCATGTATGTTTGCATGTATGTATGTTTTCATGTATGTATGTTTGCATGTATGTATGTTTGCATGTATGTTTGCATTTATGTATGTTTGCATGTATGTATGTTTGCATGTATGTATGTTTGCATATATGTATGTTTGCTTGTATGTATGTTTGCTTGTATGTATGTTTGCTTGTATGTATGTTTGCTTGTATGTATGTATGTATGTTTGCATGTATGTATGTTTGCATATATGTATGTTTGCTTGTATGTATGTTTGCTTGTATGTATGTTTGCTTGTATGTATGTTTGCTTGTATGTATGTATGTTTGCTTGTATGTATGTATGTATGTATGTATGTATGTTTGCATGTTTGTATGTGTATATGTGCATGTATGTGTATATGTGCATGTATGTTTGCATGTATGTATGTTTGCATGTATGTATGTTTTCATGTATGTATGTATGTTTGCATGTATGTTTGCATGTATGTTTGCATGTGTGTATGTTTGCATGTATGTATGTTTTCTTGTATGTATGTTGTCATGTTTGTATGTGTATATGTGCATGTATGTTTGCATGCATGTATGTATGTTTGCATGTATGTATGTTTGCTTGTATGTATGTTTGCTTGCATGTATGTATGTTTGCTTGTATGTATGTTTTCATGTATGTATGTTGTCATGTTTGTATGTGTATATGTGCATGTATGTTTGCATGTATGTATGTTTTCATGTATGTATGTATGTTTTCATGTATGTATGTTTGCATGTATGTATGTTTTCTTGTATGTATGTTGCCATGTGTGTATGTGTGTATGTTTTCATGTATGTGTTTTCATGTATGTATGTTGTCATGTTTGTATGTGTATATGTGCATGTATGTTTGTATGTATGTTTTCATGTATGTATGTTGTCATGTTTGTATGTGTGTATATATGTGTATATGTGCATGTATGTTTTCATGTATGTATGTTTGCATGTATGTATGTTTGCATGTATGTATGCATGTATGTTTGCATTTATGTATGTTTGCATGTATGTATGTTTGCATGTATGTATGTATGTATGTATGTATGTATGTATGTATGTATGTATGTATGTATGTTTGCTTGTATGTATGTTTGCTTGTATGTATGTTTGCTTGTATGTATGTTGTCATGTTTGTATGTGTATATGTGCATGTATGTGTATATGTGCATGTATGTTTGCATGTATGTTTTCATGTATGTGTTTTCATGTAGGTATGTTTGCATGTATGTATGTTTGCATGTATGTATGTTGTCATGTTTGTATGTGTATATGTGCATGTATGTTTGCATGTATGTATGTATGTTTGTTTGTATAAATGTCTGTATGGCCATGTATGATACTGTCTGCTGGTGCCCTGTATCTAAGCCAACTTTGCCGCAGGCTTCTATACATGGTATAACAGTCAGTATCACACATGAAAGTGAAACTAAGCCTACGACATGTTTTCTTTCTTTTTTTTTTATATATTTTTGATTCTTTTACAGGTTTGGTGTTTGGACTACGTCGGTTTCGAGGACTACTTAGATGACGCTTTTTTTTTCATCAATAAAATGGTTAATGAGGGTTGTGTTGGGGGTGCTTTATTTCAATAAAATATTTTATCTATATCTTTGTCTTTTCTTTTCAAGTTTTATTACTACCACTTTAGTAATGGCCGCTGTCTGAGTGACAAGGTCCATTACTAAGGGGAGGCTTAGTGTTAGCCGGTACAGAGGCTAACACTAAACACCATTATTACCCCGGTACCCACCACCACCAGGGGTGCCGGGAAGAGCTGGGTAAGATCCAGTACCCGACCATCTGTTGTGATGGTAGGGCTCTGGGGTGGCCGCAGGCTGGTATTATGAGGCTGGGAAGGGCCAAAAACAGTGGACCTTCCCACCCTTGTAATGCTAGGCTGCTGCTGCTGTGTTGTATCTGGCTGGTTATAAAAATGGGGGGGACCCCACGTCATTTTTTTTTATTATTTATTTATTTTTTTTATTAAAAAGACATGGGGTTCCACCCAATTTATCATAACCAGCCACAAACAACACAGTGTTATTAGCCTGGGAATGTACTAAACCAGTGGCCCCTCCCACCCGTGTAATGCCAGGCTGCTGCGGCCTTGTATATGGCTGGTTATTAAAAATGTGGGGGACCCAACGTCTATTGTTAAATTTAAAAAAAAAAACGATGTGGGGGGTCCCCCAAATTTTTATAACCAGCCCGATACAACACAGCAGCAGCAGCCTAGCATTACAAGGGTGGGAAGGTCCACTGTTTTTGGCCCTTCCCAGCCTCATAATACCAGCCTACGGCCGCCCCAGTACCCGACCATCACAACAGATGGTCGGGTACTGGATCGTATCAAGCTCTTCCCGGCACCCCTGGTGGTGGTGGGTACTGGGGTAATAATGGGTGGTTAGTGCTAGCCTCTGCACCAGCTAACACTAAGTACCGCCTTAATAATGGACGCTGTCAATCAGCCAACTACCATTATCTAGGCACTAATAAAGTTTGAAAAAAAACCACAAAGACAATTTTTTTTTATTGAAATAAGAAATCCCCAACAAAACCCTTGTTAACCATTTTATTAAAATTTTCAAAAAACTTAGATCTACGCAGTAATCCAACGAATCGAAGATGTAGTCCAATTGGTACATCAAAATCTGCAACAACATAAAAAAAAGTTATCAATGTGAACAATACCGATACTTATACTCACCTACACACTCACAAACAACCACACACAAACTTATACACAAACACATATAAACACACCCATATATTACACAAACACACACATACACACATATACACACAAACATATACACAAACACATGTACACAAACACACCCATATATACACAAACAAACATACACAAACACACTCATATATACACAAACACACACATATATACACAAACACACACACATATATACACAAACACACATACATATACACAAACACACACGTATACAAAAACACACACAAACATATACACACAAACCTATACACATATGCACAAACACACCCATATATACACAAACACACACGTATACACACACATACATATACAAAAACACACAAACATATACACACAAACATATGCACAAACACACCCACATATACACAAACACACACACATAAACACACAAACACACACACAAACATATACACAAACACACATATACACACAAACACATGTACACAAACAAACCCATATATACACAAACATATACACAAACACACCCATATATACACAAACACACCCATATATACACACACACATATACACAAACACACCCATATATACACACACACACATAAACACACCAAAAAAGCACACACACATATACACACAAACATATACACATATACACACAAACATATGTACACAAACACACCCATATATACACAAACACATACACAAACCCACACATATACAAAAACACACACACACACAAACATATACACACAAACATATACACAAACACACACAAACACACACACACACACATATACACAAACACAAAAATATACACAAACATATACACACAAATACACCCATATATACACTCACACATAAACACACACACACATATACACAAACATATACACAAACACATATACACAAACACATATACACAAACACACCCATATATACACAAACACAGACACACACACACACTTACCTTTAGCGGAGCGCAGACTTCTCGCGACGGGTGCCTTCCACTTCATCTCCTTGCATCTCCTGCGCATGCGCTGAGATGCGCGTTCATGAGTAAATTACATTCTCTGCTCCGGACGCAGAGGATGTCATTACGCATGCGCGGCCACCGCTAAAGGTAAATAGCGGTGGCCGGGAACCTAGGCAACGAGCAGGATACAAAGAGGGACCGACCGCAACTTCAATCAACGATATCAAGAAAACGACATCGCTGGACGACGGACAGGTAATTAGAATTCTTATTTTTACATGGGGGAGCTTTATAGCTCCATTTATCCACTTGGGACAACCCCTTTAATGAAGCGACTAAGTGACCTTCCCATTCACCAGATGTCAGTTTAGTGGAATATACAGTACACATGGAAATAGTGTTTTACAGAAAGGATCAATGGGCATCAGTGCAACGCAGATGTGGGATTCTTAAAGGGTAACTAAACGTTTGACAAACTTCTGACATGTCATAGTGACATGTCAGAAGCTTTGATTGGTGGGGGTCCGAGCACTGAGACCCCCACCAATCGCTATAACGAAGCAGCAGAAGCGCTCGTGTGAGCACTCAGCTGCTTCGTATCTGTTCATATTTTTCCGGTAAGCCAATGTATCGGAGTACAGGCTCATAGACTTTCTATTGAGCCCGTACTCCGATACATTGATTTCTGAAAAAGTCGAACAGACACGAAGCGGCTGAGCGCTCACACAAGCGCTTCTGCTGCTTCGTTATAGCGATTAGTGGGGGTCTCAAATTATTTATTAATGATATAGAGGATGGGATTAATAGCACTATTTCTATTTTTGCAGATGACACCAAGCTATGTAATATAGTTCAGTCTATGGAAGATTTTCATAAATTACAAGCCGATTTGAACACACTAAGTGTTTGGGCGTCCACTTGGCAAATGAGGTTTAATGTAGATGAATGTAAAGTTATGCATCTGGGTACCAACAATCTGCATGCATCATATGTCCTAGGGGGAGCTACACTGGGGGAGTAACTTGTTGAGAAGGATCTGGGTGTACTTGTAAATCATAAACTAAATAAGAGCACAATGTCAATCAGCTGCTTCAAAGGCCTTCAAGATATTGTCTTGTATTAAAAGAGGCATGGACTCGCGGGACAGGGATGTAATATTACCACTTTACAAAGCATTAGTGAGGCCTCATCTAGAATATGCAGTTCAGTTCTGGGCTCCAGTTCATAGAAAGGATGCCCTGGAGTTAGAAAAATATACAAAGAAGAGCAACGAAGCTAATAAGGGGCATGGAGAATCTAAGTTATGAGGAAAGATTAAAAGAATTAAACCTATTTAGCCTTGAAAAAAGATGACTAAGGGGGGACATGATTAACTTACATAAATATATTAATGGCACATACAAAAAATATGGTGAAATCCTGTTCCATGTAAAACCCCCTCAAAAAACAAGGGGGCACTCCCTCCGTCTGGAGAAAAAAAAAGGTTCAACCTGCAGAGGTGACAAGCCTTCTTTAGGGGGGATTCACACGAACTTGTATTCGGTCCGTGCGGGCCGCGTGGTTTTCACGCGCCACGCACAGACCAATACAAGTCTATGGGGCAGTACAGACAGTCCGTGCTTTTTGCGCAGCGTTTGTCAGCTGCGCAAAAAATGCGACATGTTCAATATCTCCGCGTATTTTGCGCATCACGCACCCATTGAAGTCAGGTCGCACGGAAGCACTTCCGTGCGAACCGACTGAAACAGCGCACCAGCTGTCAAAAGGATGAATGTAAACAGAAAAGCACCACGTGCTTTTCTGTTTCCAAACATCCAAACGGAGTGTCTTTTTAGATGAGCGAACCCGGACAACCGAACCGAACTTCACCGGGTTCGGCCGAACTCGTTTTGGCCGAACCCGGCAAAAAAAATTCCGGTACGCGACGTCAGGGTAAAAACTGTTTCAGCACCATGGACAGTGACTTCCGATCCCAATATACATGAACCTGTAAAAAAAAAACGAAGTTCTGACTTACCGATAACTCCCGGCTTCTTCCTCCAGTCTGACCTCCCGGGATGACAATTCAGTCCAAGTGACAGCTCCAGCCAATCACAGGCCAAGCACAGGCTGCAGCGGTCACATGGACTGCCACGTCATCCAGGGAGGTGGGGCCCGATGTCAAGAGAGGCGTGTCACCAAGGACGCGTCACCAAGGCAACGGCCGGGAGGGAAGTTCTCGGTAAGTACGAACTTTTTCTTTTTTTTTAACAGGTTGCTGTATATTGTGTTCGGCATTCACTGTCAAGGGTGCTGAAAGAGTTACTGCCGATCAGTTAGCTCTTTCAGCACCTTGGACAGTGACGGGCGTCGACTAGCCTCATCTCTATGATGGCGGCTGCGCGAAAATCACGCAGCCGCGCATCATACACGGATGACACACGCAGCTGTCAAATGTTTTTTGCGCGCGCAAAACGCTGCGTTGTTTGCGCGCGCAAAAACGCAACGTTCGTCTGAATCTGCCCTTACTGTGAGAACTGTGAATCTATGGAATAGTCACCGCAGGAGCCGTCACAGCAGGGACAGGAGATGGCTTTAAAAAAGGCAAAGATAATTTCCTAGAAAGAAAAAATATCAACTCCTATTTCAATGTGTAGAAATTTCGTTTCATCCCTTCCCTTTTTCCCATCCCTTGGTTGAACATGATGGACGTGTCTTTTTTTGACCGTACTAACTATGTAACTATGTAACTAAGTAACACATTGCTGTAAGGCCACTTTCACACGGCATTATTTTCATCAGTATTTTGGTCAGTATTCATAAGCCAAAAAAACAGAAGTGAAACCTAAACAAAGAGAAAGTATAATGGAAAGATTTGTACCTCTTCCAAGTTTTGGACCCACTCCTGGTTTTAGTTTACAAATACTGAAGCAAAATACTGACCAGAATACCGACATGTGAAAGAGACCTATGTGCGAATAAGTAAGGGACAACAAAACCAGAATATAGACTAGATTTTTGGGAAGATTTTAAGATTGATAACATTTTTTTTTCAAAGCTTCTCTGATAATAAAGGGCATGCATCATCAGAAAATGATATATTATTTTTATTTTTTTATTTTAATATTTTTATTATTAACCCTTGTTATAATGCTTGGTGTTTAACCCGTTAGTGACCGCCAATACGCCTTTTCATGGCAGCCACTAATGGGCTTTATTCCGATGCATACACTTTTCACGGCGCTGCATCGGAATAGAGCAGGGAGCCGTTAAATCTCCCTGCTCGAACGGGCGAGATCAATATCAGTATCGATCTCGGCAATTTAACCCCTCAGGTGCGGCGCTCAATAGCGAGCGCTGCATCTGAGTGGTTTTGGAGAGAGGGAGGGAGCTCCCTCTGATCCCACCAGCATCCTGTGATATGATCGCAGGATGTCGGTGATTTCTATGGCAACCGGGTGGCCTAATAAAGGCCCCCAGGTCTGCCACTAGTTATGCCTGCTAGGCAGTGGCATGGCCTAGCAGATACCTGTCCATTTTACACAGACAGGCACTAATATACTGCAATACAAAATTCGGAGCTTTCTGTCGGATTAACTCTTCAATGGAAATTCAAGCGGGAACCTAAGCTTCTGTTTGCATCACCATTAATATCAATGGTGGCGGAAACGTTGCTAAAGGTTTCCATTTGTCACCGTTGTGACAGGGTTCCGTTGTTTTTGACGTAACCGATAGCGCAATCGACTTTAGCAACGTTTCAGTTTGCTTTTCCGTTTAGGCGTTAACCCGTTGGAAAGGTCCAACAGAACCTCTCAACGGAAGGGCAACGCTGATGTGAACAGGCGCTTATATGCTGGTGATATGCAGTGCAGCGTTTGTGAAGCTTCACTATAGGTGGGGTTAGGGTATGTAAAAATATATAAATCAGCATGAGATGAAATAGTAATAATCATGTATACAGAGATTGATTCTCTAACAATATTTACTTACTCAGAAACATCGGGATGATGGCCAGTGGTTTCCAGCAGTTTTTTGTGCCCATGATATTTCCCAGAGCTCTTAAACCCAGAATGCAAAAAAAAGAAGAAGTAAAGACGTTTTATTTAGCACTTTTTTTTTGTGAAACTCTGCGAGGACCTTCCTTATGACACCCACAACTTCCTTATCGCAGCATCATATTGACTGTCAGCAAAATAATGTAATTTGCCGTCTCTCTGTTTAGCTTAAGATATTATATTATACATTCATACGTTCTAGTATTTTTGAATCTTTGCTATACTGGGTTCTTAGTCTCTCTGAATCTCATGGTCTGCCGCTGACCATACCTCTGGGAGCGGAGGAGAAAAACCCCTGCTATAATTAATATATATAATAGGATAGAGCAAATGTAACAATGCAGTATGTATATAAAACAACAGTGACTGAATAGGGGATTAGGGTTGTTGGATAGAATAGGTGATATAGGAAACCGAAAACGTACGGAGATTTAGATTTAATACCTTACCTCACTAGGCACGGGTCCACGGCACCTCATAAAGACTTGTGTCCCATGTTCTTCAGCCTAGACAAAAGCAGTCCAAGCAGAAATATGTTTCCGGACTTTCTTGAATTCCCGAGCAATGAGAGAGTCTGCTTATGTCTTCAGCAGCTACACCACCAAAAAATAAAAGGATAGAAATCTTTTTTACTGCTACCAAACAGATGTTTTGTGTGCCTACTTGACACACTTGTAATGCTGTTGTATGCGGTGGGTCCCACATATATTCAAATCTCTAAATAAAGACCCCGTGGAAGGCAGCCAAGAGGTGGGACAGGGGTGGGTTACAAGCTTCTGCATGGTCATGTACGTTGCAGCTGTAATAAAATTAGATTGTTCTGCTTAAGGGCTCATGCACATAGCAGGGACCTGAGTAGATTACAGATCTAAGCCATCTCGAAAGCTTACATCTGTTCCTCTTAGCTTGTGTCATTGTGTTGACACAATCACTTAAAGAGGCTGTCACCACATTATAAGTGCCCCATCTCCTACATAATCTGATTGGCGCTGTAATGTAGATAACAACAGTGGTTTTTATTTTGAAGATCGATAATTTTTAGTTATGAACAATTTTAGATTTATGCTAATTCGTTTCTTAATGCCCAACTGGGCGTTTTTTAACTTTTGACCAAGTGGGCGTTGTGAAGAGAAGTGTATGATGCTGACCAATCAGTGACCAATCAGCGTCATACACTTCTCTCCATTCATGTCCATTTGTATTTGCTGAACAGCGTTATCTTGCGAGATCATGCTGTGCTGTCACATACACACATACACCCGCATTAACTTTACTGAAGTGTCTTGAGAGTGACTAGACATCACCTCCAGCCAGGACGCGATGTCTATTCACAACCCCGACACTTCGGTAAAGTTTGTGTGGGACTTAATCACAGTACTGCGTGATCTCGCGACAAAAACGTTACCGAAGCCCTGGCTGGAGGCAATGTCTATTCACTCTCAAGACACTTCAGTATAGTTAATGTGGGTGTATGTGACAGCACAGCGTGATCTCGCGAGATCACGCTGTGCAGTGAATACAAATGGACATGAATGGAGAGAAGTGTATGATGCTGATTGGTCAGCATCATACCCTTCTCTTCACAACACCCACATGGTCAAAAGTCTAAAATCTAAAATTTCTCATAACTTTCTCAAAAATGATTGTTTTTCAAAATAAAAAACACTTGTTTTCTACATTACAGCGCCGATCACATTATGTAGGAGATAGGGCACTTATAATCTGGTGACAGAGCCTCCTTAAGGCACTATTACACCGGATGAAAAATCAGCCGGTGCAGCGTGCACCAATCAACGAGACAGCTCTTTGGTCGGCGCTCGTTTGCTCCTGTCACAAGGAGCTATGTATGGGAATGAGAGGACGTTACGCAGATCGCTCGTCTACATACATTATTATCATGTTGGCAGCGCGTCTCCCTGTTTACACAGGGAGATGTGCTGCCAACAACGATAATATTGTTTTTTTTTTAAAACGATAGGATCAGCAGATTAACGTGAGTTTGCTCGTTCGTCTGCTGATCGCTGCCCTGTTTACACTCAGCGAAGAGCGTTCTATGGACGATAGTTTGCCCAATAATTGCCCAGTGTAAAACCCCCTTAATTAAGAGACCAAAGCTGTCTCGGAAGCTTCCTTCTGTAACTTACCCTTAAAAAAGATATCACATAACTACACTTCTTGTCTCTATGGTGGGCTAAGAGTCCTATTAGACTATTAGACGGGCAGATATTCTTTCATGAACGAGCGACTAGTGATGATTTAGGGAGTCGTTTACATTCAAAAGACGTCTATTACACGTGACAATAATTGCTAAAGATTTTCGCTGTTCAGTGGTTGGGGCCTGTTCACATCAGCATTGCCCTTGCGTTGAGGGGTTCAGTCGGAGGTTTCCGTCGGGTCAACCCCTCAACGGCAAACTGGAACCTTAGCTTCCGTTTCCCTCCTCATTGATCTCAATAATGACGGAAACGTTTCTAAAGGTTTCCGTTTGTCACCGTTGTGACAGGGTTCCGTTGTTTTGACGGAATCAAGAGTGCAGTCGACTATGCTATTGATTACGTCAAAACAACGGAACCCTGACACAATGGTGACAAATGGAAACCTTTAGAAACATATCCGTCACCATTGAGATCAATGGTAAGGGAAATGGAAGCTAAGGTTTCAGTTTGCCTTTCCGTCATGGGAAATCTCCGACGGGACCCCTCAACGGAAGGGCAACGCTGATGTGAACACAGCTTTACTGCGATCGTTGCTTGTCCACACACACCTCGTCTCTGGACGGTTAACGACTGGAAGATTTCTGATTAGACGAGGGGATGTGGCAGTGACGAACGATAATCATTTCACCCAGGTAGATGTGGCCAATCCAAGGAAACCCAACGATTTATCGTTGGTCATTCGATCATTGCACGCTATTACAAGTTGCGATTATCTCTTACATTCGAATGCTTATACAAAAATTCTTACGATAATAGCTCCGTCTAATAGGGCCTTAACACGATACAACAATCCAGCAATATGCCTATAAATGTTTGTTACAAAACAACATGTTTGTAAAAACTGTTAAAAAAACATAATATAACCACAATGTGTGAACACAGCCTTAGGACTTAGGCCAAGAAAATGGCAGGAAAAAACAAATTCTAGTATCTAGTATTTGTACGGTTTTGTTTCTGCTCAGGAAGTAGTTCTTTCACAGCTCAGAAAAACCACAATTACGTTTTTTACGTATAGTATGGGGACGTCACTGAGAATAGAGATCATGGTACATGGTAAAAATTGCAGTTGCCATGCAGTGATCTGCTGCAGTTTATAGCAATTAACTGAAAACCACAAGTAAAATCGTGGAAGATAAAGCATACCACGGCAAGCACTAAAAAAATAAAAAAAGAATAAGGATTTTCAAACGCAAGGTGTGAATGAGGTTTTAAAAAATAATGGCAATAGTGGTGTATAGTGAAGGTAAATCCAGCACTCAAAGTAAAAGTTATAAGGTTTATTTGGTCATATTTAAAACAAGGAAGTTAAAACTAAAAATCCCGGGACCACGCTTACGCGTTTCAGACCAGTGGGGTCCTTAATCATAGCTTGAATAAAGCTATGATTAAGTACACCACTGGTCTGAAACGCGTAAGCGTGGTCCCAGGATTTTTTGTTTTAACTTCCTTGTTTTAAATATGACCAAATAAACCTTATAACTTTTACTTCGAGTGCTGGATATACCTTCATTATACCCCACTATTACCTTGATTACCTGCTGTCGACACAGGACCAGTTTGGGAATATCTACGAGCACCTGCAGCACTTGGATTCATTCACACCAACTTGCATCAACAAAACGCAATAGAAACGCAGTGGAAACGCAACAGAAATGCAGTGGATATGTGGTGAGCGAACTTTTTGTCATACTTCCCCTATTTTGAAAAAATAATATTCGCTAACATTTGACACCACACTTAAACATGATTCTTCTGTTTAGTAGAAAGAGGTCCATAATCTGTGCTGATTAATATATCTTTAACTCCTTAATGACCGCCCATAAACTTTTTTTTTACGGCTATCATTAAAGTGTAACTAAACATTTGACAAACTTCTGACATGTCATAGTGACATGTCAGGAGTTTGGATTGGTGGGGGTCCGAGCACTGAGACCCCCACCAATTGCTAGAAGGAAGCAGCTGAAGGTCTCGTGTGAGCGCTCAGCCGCTTCGTGTCTGTTCGGCTTTTTCCGGAAATAAATGTATCTGTTTACGGACTTAATAGAAAGTCTATGAGCCCGTACTCCGATACATAGGCTTTCCGGAAAAAGCCGAACAGACACGAAGTAGCTGAGCGCTCACACGAGACCTTCATCTGCTTCGTTCTAGAGATTGGTGGGGGTCTCAGTGCTCTGACCCCCACCAATCCAAACTTCTGACATGTCACTATTACATGTCAGAAGTTTGTCAAACGTTTAGCTACACTTTAAGGATACTTCTGTTAAGCGCTGCCTTTTCACAGCGCTTTGTCATAAGCCTGGCACAGAGCTATAGTGCGTGTCAGGCTGTTTAAAAACAGCCGGTCTCCTGCTCTAATGGCCGTGATCGAAGTTACCTCCGATCCTGGCAGTTTTACCCCTTGGATCCAGCAGTCAATAGCTACCAAGTGGGTTCAGATGGAGGGGACTCCCTCTTTAAACCCATCGGCACCCCAGCGATGAGTTGGTATCCATGGTGCCTGGGGGCATCACAAAGGCCCCCAAGTCTGCCATCAGTGTATGCCTATTCTTTATTTGGAATGGGAACAGTTCTGATGCCGATAGCTTCATGAAATATATTAATAATAATGATTTTGGTCTGAATTTCACGTATACCTACCCATTCCTCGAGTACTATAGATGTTTTAGATTTAACAATCAGCAAGGACCCTAAGGGCAAATTAACCACTAGGATTCATTTTAAGTTGGCAGATGTTAATAGTTACTTGGATTTTAATAGTGCGCATTATCCCCCCTGGCTGAAAAACATCCCCTTTGGCCAATTCAGAAGGATAAGGAAAAAACTGCTCCACCCCAAAAAAAATTAATTCAGAGTGCAACATTCTCAAACAGCGCTCCAGGGAGAAGAATTTCCCCAACAGTCTTGTCAAAGGGGCGCTGATTAAAGCTAAAACACTTTCCCAGGAGGACTGTTTAATACCAGTCCCCAAAACCACTGATGTTGAAAGTTCTAAATGTAATTTTATTACTATGTTCAATAACGGCAATAAGCAGATAAAATACATTATTTGTAAAGATTGGCACAGTTTGTTTTTAAAAAAAAATGTCTACCTGCAACTCCGAACACTACATACAGAAGAGCTCAGAGACTAACAAATATCCTTGCACCTAGCAAATTGCGCAATCCCAAGTCTAGTTCCATTACTGTGCTCCCTACATTGACTGGGTCCTATCCATTACTATGCTCCCGACATTGTCTGGGTCCTATCGCCAGTGGCGGATTATCATATGGGTGGTACGGGCGCCCCCCCGGGGGCCATGGCAGCCCGAACCGCACATAGACTTATAAAACTATTCAGCGCGCTAGCGCTGCTAACTGCCGCTACGGAGATGGGGAGAAGGAGCAGGGAATTGGCCGGGATAGGGGTAGGTAGCAGGCGTTAAGCATGTCTGCTAGTGCTTAGGACACGCCTCTCTAACACTGTGGGCGCCGCCATTGAGTAACAGAACAGCGACGGACGGCTGTTCTGTTACTCCAAAGCTGGAAGAGAAGCTGGAAAAGAAGAGCCGGGCGGTCACCGTCACTGAGGTTAGTACTGGCTGCCGGTTTATCCTCCTGCCCAACTAACATTAATTGGTTCCCGACCACTGGCTGTGTTTTTACGGCCGGCAGTCAGGGTCCTTAAAACCCGAGCCATAGACTTTTTACGGCTCGGGTTTTAACTTGCTGCCCGCGAGATCCGGCAGCTGAATGTCGGGTCTCCGGCTGTCAGTGACTGCCGGGGACCCTGAGGGGAGGAAAGAAGCAGCTTTGGCTGCTTCTGTCTTCTCCGATGTCTTTTTACACAGCGCTCAATGAACGCTGTGTATATGAATAGAGACAGCAGCAGCGGCGCTGTCTCTATTTCTCCCGGTGATCATGTGACTGGTCACATGATCGCCTGGTGCCGTTACTTACAGACTGCTGCTGGGTCTTACAAGACCCAGCACAGCCCTATTAGTGACAATCGTCACTATGAGAGGGCTGATTACCCCTGTAACTGGGGCTGCTGTGCAGCTCCAGTTACAGTGGAAAAACATGGTGTAAAAGAAAGAAAAAAAATATATAAAGTTCCCCAAAGGTCTTTTTTGACCTTTGGGGGACAGACCATAGTGATAAAAAAATAGTAACGTAAAGTGCAAAAAAAATGAAATAATAAATACACATAAAATACCCACCCCAAAAAAAAAACGTTCCCCCTGCCAATCATTGTTGTAACGCTAGCGCTGACCCAATTACCCTAATATAGACATGTAATATATAAAGATTTACGGTAGACAATGACGATCACAAATAAAAGGTCTATTTTAGGGTAAAACTATGTTATTACCAAAAAAAAAATAGCTGAAACGTAAAAAAGCTTATTTTTCTACTATTATTTTCAAACTTTATGAATAAAAATTCTAAAATAGCAAAAAAGGTGTGTATAAAAACGATAAAAAAAGAAACCTGCATTGTCTACGGAAAAAACGTCGCAAAAATCGTAACACCCATTTGTTAATGCTTGCCCAAAAGGGTAACAGCCCAGGGCCCATGGTCTACTTAATCTGCCACTGCCTATCGCTGTGGCCATTCAAGATGTATGTGCTGTTCAAATATCACACGTAGGGTTAAGACTTGCAGTTCAGTAGTAACCGCGGAATGCTTTAATATCACAGCATTCTTAAATTGTGGAAGTGACTATGTGATTTATTTACTAGAATACCCATGCAACCTCCGGTCCATTGGCAGGACTACTCAATCTTTACATTGTAGATTTAACAAGCACCATGTCACTAATGGATTTCCCAACCATAGTATCTCACGACACATGAATGTAAATGTAATAATATTTTGGTCACACCAATAGAGCAAATTCCGCTGGGTGCCGCCAATAGGTTGCTGTTGTTTAAAGCAACGAGAGAACTATTGGATATATAAATTAGCATGTTTACACCCAGGGGGCTTAAATGACATCACAGAGACTTCATTAGATTGAACCCTGCATCGTTCATATGAATATACTAATACACAACAAAACATTTTTTAATCTAATCTCGTCTCTACTTCATAAACTATTATATATTAAAAATGGAGTATGACCAAACATTTTCTCTTGTGGCCACTATCAAATTGATGCATCAGCTCCTTGTGCTTGCTTTTATACAATTCTTTTTCTCTTTTTATTATCCCTATTTGAATTCTCATATATATATATATATATATATATATATATATATATATATATATATATATATATATATATATATATATATATATATATACAGTCCAATGGTAGATGAACACAGCACTCCAATGGTTTCCAAAAAATCAGGCCATGTGCTCGTTACCTGGGGGTGAATCAATTCCCCAAGAGAATAGAGAGAAACATAGACCACAGCAACGGCACCAGGACTTCAGAGTAGATGAAAGCAAAAAGTGGATTTATTCACCTCAATAAAGCAACGTTTCGGTTCAACAGGAACCTTTCTCAAGTTTGGGGTCACCCAGACAATTTTGTGTTTTCCATGAAAACTCACACTTATATTTATCAAATGAGTTGCAAAATGACTAGAAAATATAGTCAAGACATTGACAAGGTTAGAAATAATGATTTTTATTTCAAATAATAATTTTCTCCTTCAAACTTTGCTTTCGTCAAAGAATGCTCCATTTGCAGCAATTACAGCATTGCAGACCTTTGGCATTCTAGCTGTTAATTTGCTGAGGTAATCGGGAGAAATTTCACCCAATGCTTCCAGAAGCCCCTCCCACAAGTTGGATTGGCTTGATGGGCACTTCTTGCGTACCATACGGTCAAGCTGCTCCCACAACAGCTCTATGGGGTTGAGATCTGGTGACTGCACTGGCCACTCCATTACAGATAGAATACCAGCTGCCCGCTTCTTCCCTAAATAGTTCTTGCATAATTTGGAGGTGTGCTTTGGGTCATTGTCCTGTTGTAGGATGAAATTGGCTCCAATCAAGCGCTGTCCACAGGGTATGGCATGGCGTTGCAAAATGGAGGGATAGCCTTCCTTATTCAAAATCCCTTTTACCTTGTACAAATCTCCCACTTTACCAGCACCAAAGCAACCCCAGACCATCACATTACCTCCACCATGCTTGACAGATGGCGTCAGGCACTCTTCCAGCATCTTTTCAGTTGTTCTGCGTCTCACAAATGTTCTTCTGTGTGATCCAAACACCTCAAACTTCGATTCGTCTGTCCATAACACTTTTTCCCAATCTTCCTCTGTCCAATGTCTGTGTGCTTTTGCCCATATTAATCTTTTCCTTTTATTAGCCAGTCTCAGATATGGCTTTTTCTTTGCCACTCTGCCCTGAAGGCCAGCATCCCGGAGTCGCCTCTTCATTGTAGACGTTGACACTGGCGTTTTGCGGGTACTATTTAATGAAGCTGCCAGTTCAGGCAGGGCCGCCATCAGGGGGGTATTAGGGGTACTACTGTAGGGGGCCCGGCCAAACTTAATTGAAAGGGGGGCCCGGCAACTGCCGCGACTTGCCTTTGGTAGAAAAAAACAGGCCCCTGCAATGGGACCTGTTCTTTTCACCAAAGCAATGTCGTGAGCTGCGGGCCCCCCTCTCGTCAAATACCGCCGTGAGCTGCGGGCCCCCCTCTCATCTAACACCGCCGCGAAACACCGCGCGCGAACGACCGCAAACGTGCACGGCGCGCTCGTTACCGCAAACGCGCGCTCACGCGCGAACGACCGGGCACGCCGGAAAGCAACCCGCTCGTGCCCGCCGCCGAGAGGGATGCGGTGCGCACGCACTAAAAGTACAGCGACCAATCAACTGGGAAGAACAGCAAGGATAGCGGCGCACAGTCTAATTACCTGCTGGCCCGCCTCCGACTCCGCCTCCTCGTCCTCCTCCTCGTCCGACTCCGCCTCCTCCTCCTTCTTCTCCAGAGCGTAGCTGCGTAAGGAGAGGGGGAGGAGTCCAGTTCTTGCGCGGCGGCAGGAGTTCTTCGATCCCCGCCATTTTCTGGAGCCTGGAGGTGAAGGACGACATCTGGACCGAAGACATTGCCTGACGAGGACTGGAGTGGGAGCATCTCTTCTGACACAGTGAGTAAAATTCAATATATGCACTCCAACACGCATTAGTACTAAGGGCTAGGTCAGGATCAGGGGCCGACCTCCCATATATAATCAGATAGGCAACTCTATTTGAATATTGAAACCACAGAGAGACAAGAGCTTATAGCCAAGGAATTATGTTTAAACATTGCAATTTTTATTATTTAACATATACAAAAATACATTTATATAAAATACAGTATATAAAAAAGGACAAGACTTTAGAAAAAAGTTTCAGGGAGCAAACATTTCTATAGTCTCTGCCTCTATTTAGTTTTAAATCCTTTTAATTCTGTTTTTTTTTTCTACTTTCTAACTTTCTGCTTTTAATTTAGGTTTCTAAAATTGGTCCTGTGTCTCTTTGCCCGAAGACTGTGATTGATGCCTTCAATCCCCTCTCTTTATCTAGAAGACCTGAATAACAAGAATGCCTACTTATTGCATTGCATGACATGATAGTGTAATAGAGTTACATCTTATCTTGATGATTTTCCTCATAGTACTGTTTAGCCTGATCTTGTCTGTATAACTATGACAAGAAGACGGTGTATGATTATGTGATAGCCCTGAAGATATCCTTGTATTCTCCATATTCTCCATATTCAACTTTTACTACTATAAATGGTGGATATATGTTCTGAATCCTATGTATTTGTTTCGTGTTGACTATTAGGGTATGTTCACATGGCCTATTTACGGACGTAAATCGGGCGTTTTTGCCCCGAATTACGCCCGAAAATAGCGCCTCAATAGCGCTGACAAACATCTGCCCATTGAAAGCAATGGGCAGACGTTTGTCTGTTCACACGAGGCGTATATTTACGCGCTGCTGTCAAAAGACGGCGCGTAAATAGACGCCCGCGTCAAAGAAGTGACCTGTCACTTCTTTGGCCGTAATTAGAGCCGTTATTCATTGACTCCAATGAATAGCAGCGCTAATTACGCCCGTAATTGACGCGGCGTTCAAGCGCCTGCACATGCCGGTACGGCTGAAATTACGGGGATGTTTTCAGGCTGAAACATCCCCGTAATTTCAGCCGTAACGGACGCCCTCGTGTGAACATACCCTAACTGCTTTAGACAAGTTCCCCTTATATTCTTGAATATGTGAGGATCTGGACGATCCCCTAATACATTCTATTTTCAATTCCCACTACTTTGTGTGGCTGATCCACATCTTAAACCCTGTATAATGGTCTTCTGTTGATTATAACTCTGTGTGACATTAACTTGAACGGTCATTGTCATATATATCATCTGTCATATTTTTTATGGATTCGTTGCAATACATGTATAGTTGTTAATACTTTACACTTATTGTTGGACCGATGCACCGGCTCACGCAGGATGTATCTTGTCCAGTCATAGACTTTATAAATTCATTATATAATACGATCACTTTTTCATCAATAGTTTTGTGCTATTGTCTTAATTTATTATTATTCTTCATGCACTTGTTTCTATATTTGCTTTCGGTTTTCTGCTATGTCTATAAACTATCATTAATTTTAGTGATCAGCCCGCTAATGCAGCACTTAATATTCTTTGCATGTAAATCAAATATCGAGCACAGCAAGATCTTTCCTGTCTATATTAATTATACACATAGTGACAATTCTATGCATACGCATTTTTCACTCTGTATACGTATTCAGAGTATAGTCATTTATATACCTGTCATTTCACTATGTTTGCTAATAATACACTATCCCAGTGTTTTATACTGTCACTTAATCACCATTTTATATTTTCTCGTTGTATTTTTAATTCATAATGTAACACATGACGACATTTCTTTACTGTCTGCAATAAAGGATAGGGAAGGGTTATTGACATACACATATGATACAATACAGTTTACATCACTTTTACTTACAATGATTCTGTTATTGCGATGTGTGCGCATGCCCGGATCCGGCCTGATTAGCGATGCTGTCCCCGCTCCGTCTCTCTAGATGCACTGCGCATGCCCGGGAATCCCGCGACGCGTCGGGTATCCGGATGTGCGCTCCAGCATGTGGAGGCGGAAGTGGGGCAGCCCTCGCTTCCGGCTGTGGTCCCGGACATGCGCCGATAATCATCGGCGATTTCTTGTTGCGTTACATAATATAAAAGGGCTCCTTGACACAGGACACAGTTACACATCTCCCTCTGAGGAAGCAATACCATAGCGAAACGCGCGTTGGGGTTTTTGTGCTGGAGCACACATCGTACCACTACTGCTATTTCATATGGGTAAGCCTTATCCAACACCTCTTATCTCTTAGTAACTAATTTTTGGTAGCTGATCCTGATGCAATACTCGGTATCTAGATCTCCATACAATACCTCTGTTTATATTGGGCTGTTTGTAATGTGATCTTGCCCCACAAGAGGTATTTTTCTACTTTTGAAAGATTCTGTGTTTATGGATAATATAGCCAAACCAATTTTTGCATATTGATATCTTCGATGTTTGCTCCCTGAAATTTTTTTCCGTGTCCTTTTTTATATACTGTATTTTATATAAATGTATTTTTGTATATGTTAAATAATAAAAATTGCAATGTTTAAACATAATTTCTTGGCTATAAGCTCTTGTCTCTCTGTGGTTTCAACAGTGAGTAAAGTGTCTCAAAGTGCTGTTTATGTATGGCCCTGTTCACACAGAGTATTTTGCAGGCCGAAAAAATCTGCCTCAAAATTCCTTAAAGAATTTTGAGGCAGATTTTGACATGCCCACACTATCTTGCCGCGTTTTTTGCTGCGTTTTTTGCCCGCGGCGATTGAGGACAGCAGACAAAAAAACGCAGCGAAAAATGCCTATTTAGAGACCGGCAGCAGCTCCAGGAGTGACATCATAAGGGACACACTAGGCGGATATGCTGAGTAAAACTACACAGCTTATCCGCCCCGGTAGCCGCAGGGAATTCCGACAGCAAAACCGCACCAAATAGTGGCGCAGGTTTCGTGACGCATGTCCGCTGCTGGAATCCTGCAGGGAAAAAAAAGTTTAGACTTACCCCGGCCGTAGTCCTGGTGACGCATCTCTCTCTTCTGAACGTAGCCCCGCCTCCTAGGATGACGCTGTAGACCATGTGACCGCTGCAGCAGTCACATGGGATGAAACGTCATGACGGGAGGGCGAGCTGCGCTAAGAATAGAGGATCGCGTCACCAGGACTACGGCCGGGGCAAGTCTAAACTTTTTTATAAATTTAAAAAAGTGCCTTTTTTTTTTTTTCATGTGTGATTTTTGCGGCAGAACCGCAGCATTTCCGCAACAGAGGAGCAGCGATGCCACAGAATAAATTGACACGCTGCGGCTTAAAAAAGCCACACGGCAGGTCCATTATTTTTGCAGCGTGCGGATGAGATTTGTTCAAATCTCATCCACTCCGCTGCGACTGTGATACGCTGCGGATTTTCCACAATAAAATGTGTTGCATAAAATCCGCAGCGTTCATGCCTAGTGTGTTCCTATCCTAAGGCCGGATTCACACAAGCGTGTGCTTTTTGTGTGCGCAAAAACGTGGCATTTTGCGCATGCAAAAGGTCCATAACAGCTCCGTGTGTCAGCAGCGTATGATGCGTGGCTGCGTGATTTTCGCGCAGCCGCCATCATTATGACACTCTGTTTGTATGTTTGTAGCACGTGGTGCTTTTCTGTTTTCATTCATAGTTTATACTGCTGCGGAAGTGCTGGGCGGGATTTTCATGCACCCATTGACTTCAATGGGTGCGTGATGCGCGAACAATGCACAAATATCGGAGATGTCGTGAGTTTTATGCAGCGGACACACGGACACAAGCTACGTGAAAATCACTGACAGTCTGCACGGCCCCGTAGAGTAACATAGGTCCGTGCGAGGCGCGTGAAAATCACGCACGTTGCACGGACGTATTACACGTTCGTCTGAATAAGCCCTAACAATAAGGCCGAGTTCACAGAGTTTTTGGGCCTTGATATTGACTCGGACACTGCGTCAGAATCAGCACCAAACAACTTCCAAAACCGCCTCCCATTGATTTAATCTGAAATCAATGGGAGCCAGTCGCGGAAAAAAGAAAAAGCAGCACGTCCTTTCTTGCTGCGGTTCCACCTCTGACCTCCCATCGAAATCAATGGGAGGCAGAAAATGCATTTTTCCCTGCGTTTTTTGTCTGCTGTCCTCAATCGCCACAGGCAAAAAACGCAGCAAAAAACGCGGCAAGATAGTGTGGGCAGGTCAAAATCTGCCTCAAAATTCTGTGTGCGGTTCCAGGCGGTCGCGGGTGCGCATGCGCGGGAGTTTGCGGGTGCGCGCGATCGGTCGCACGGGCGGCAGTGTTTGACGGCCCCCCATGACGACCCCCATGCTACCCAGGGCCGCCATCAGGGGGGTATTATGGGTACTGATGTGAGAGGCCCGGCCAAACCTAATTGAAAGGGGGGCCCGCAGCTCACGACATTCTTTTGGTGAAAAAAACTAGCCCCATTGCAGGGGCCTGTTTTTTTTTCTACCAAAGGCAAGTCGCGGCAGTTGCCGGGCCCCCCTTTCAATTAGGTTTGGCCCGGCCTCTCACATCAGTACCCATAATACCCCCCCTGATGGCGGCCCTGGGTACCATGATATAGTGCTGGACGGAGTACCGTTAACAGGCGGTGCCACGGTAGGGGGGCCCAGAAAATTTAGCTGTAGGGGGCCCTGAAATTCCTGATGGCGGCCCTGATTTCAGGACCTGTGAGGCGTCTATTTCTCAAACTAGAGACTCTAATGTACTTGTCTTGTTGCTCAGTTGTGCAGCGGGGCCTCCCACTTCTCTTTCTACTCTGGTTAGAGCCTGTTTGTGCTGTCCTCTGAAGGGAGTAGTACACACCGTTGTAGGAAATCTTCAGTTTCTCGTATGGAATAGCCTTCATTTCTAAGAACAAGAATAGACTGTCGAGTTTCACATGAAAGCTCTCTTTTTCTAGCCATTTTGAGAGTTTAATCAAACCCACAAATGTAATCCTCCAGATTCACAACTAGCTCAAAGGAAGGTCAGTTTTATAGCTCCTCTAAACAGCAAAACTGTTTACAGCGGTGCTAACATAATTGCACAAGGGTTTTCAAGTGTTTTCTAATCATCCATTAGCCTTCTAACACAGTTAGCAAACACAATGTACCATTAGAACACTGGAGTGATGGTTTCTGGAAATGGGCCTCTATACACCTATGTAGATATTGCATTAAAAACCAGACGTTTGCAGCTAGAATATTCATTTAGCACATTAACAATGTATAGAGTGTATTTCTGATTAATTTAATGTTATCTTCATTGAAAAAAACTGTGCTATTCTTGCAAAAATAAGGAAATTTCTAAGTGACCCTAAACTTTTGAACGGTAGTGTATATATATATATATATATATATATATATATATATATGCATATATTTTGTTAAAAGTAATTCTAGTACTTACCCCAACATAGTCCTTCTGTCTGTTCTTGGTTTACCACTCTAAGTGTCATTTATTCTCCCCTTTATTTGATCCGTCTGTTGTAAGTTAAATGCAAAACTCACTATTGTGTCCCCTCTCGGCCACCGTAGTTCAGCAGCTATTAACATTTTGCTATAGCAAAAACAACGCTGCCGATGGCCTCACACACGTTTGGGTTTTACCGCCGACCAGAAGTAATTGTACTCATGTATTTTTCAGATTTCATTTGCTCTTTTACCCACATTCTTCATTTACTACGATCATACATCGGAGTATATCGATCGCTATTCCGAAGAACTGCAGGGACCTTTGATTGCGTAACTTACATGTGTTCTTATTTCGTCTTGTTCTTACTTATTTCTGTAATTTTTAATTTCTCGTTTAATCCATCTAGAAAATAATAGCGCTAATTCATTTAACCCATTCACACTGTGTTTTACCTGTGTACTGTTTGTATGTCGTTGGGAGATTTACTGCAGCTGCTCCACTATGGTTTGTTTATTTACTTTTATGACGCCATGAATGAGCTTTGACCCCTTGTTTTTTGCGCCCTTTTGTGATCAATTGTGTTTTAACCTCTATATATAGAGGTACCTTTGTGTTTGTGTATTATTGGCCTGATGAAGACGTTAGTCCAACGTCGAAACGCGTTGCCAGATTACTAATAAATCTTTTATTTTCATTAACACCTCTATTATTTCACTACCTATTCAGCAGTGCCTATCATAGGTCCACCATCTATATACATATATATATATACACACAATTTTATATAATCTTATAACCTCTGTATTGGTGGGAACCGTTACGGGTTTACCGGCTGGGACCTGGCTGCAGCTGTTCATTCCTATTACCAGTATTGTGCCTGTATTTCGCACAAACTTACAAGGTGAGCAACAGCATTGCCCCCTTGCCTTTTGCATTGTCTACCAGCTTTTATTTTGCACTATGTGGCGCCGTGCTTCTCTTTTTTCTCTCCTCCCAGCTGCTTGCCGGAGGCAGGGCCTAATAGGAATAATACACTGCAATACAGAAGTATTGCAGTGTATTATAAAAGCGATCAAATGATTGTATAGTAAAGTCCCATAGTTAAAGTAAAAAATAGTTTAACCCCTTAACGACATCTAACATACTAGTACATTGCTGTCATTAAGGACTTAAAGGGGTTGTCCCAAGTTGATAAATGGAGCTATAAAGCTCCCCCATGTAAAAATAAGAAGAATTCTAATTGCCTGTCCGTCGTCCAGCGATGTCGTTTTCTTGATATCGTTGATTGAAGTTGCGGTCGGTCCCTCTTTGTATCCTGCTCGTTGCCTAGGTTCCCGGCCACTGCTATTTACCTTTAGCGGTGGCCGCGCATGCGTAATGACATCCTCTGCGCCCTGAGCAGAGGATGTCATTTGCTCGTGAACGCGCATCTCGGCGCTTCTCGGCGCATGCGCAGAAGATGCAGTGGAAGGCACCCGTCGCAAGGAGAAGTCTGCGCTCCGCTAAAGGTAAGTGTGTATATGTGTGTGTGTGTGTGTGTGTGTGTGTGTGTCTGTGTATATATGGGTGTGTTTGTGTATATGTGTTTGTGTGTGTGTGTGTGTGTTTATGTGAGAGTGTATATATGGGTGTATTTGTGTGTTTGTGTATATTTTTGTGTATATGTGTGTGTGTTTGCGTGTGTGTGTGTGTGTGTGTGTGTGTGTGTATGGGTGTGTTTGTGTATATGTTTGTGTGTATATGTTTGTGTGTGTGTGTGTGTTTTTGTATGTGTGGGTTTGTGTATATATGGGTGTGTTTGTGTACATATGTTTGTGTGTATATGTTTGTGTGTATATGTGTGTGTTTGTGTATATATGGGTGTGTTTGTGCATATGTGTATAGGTTTGTGTGTATGTTTGTGTGTGTTTTTGTATACGTGTGTGTTTGTGTATATATGGGCGTGTTTGTGTATATATGGGTGTGTTTGTGTATATGTTTGTGTGTGTGTTTTTGTATATGTGTGGGTTTGTGTTTGTGTATATATGGGTGTGTTTGTGTACATATGTTTGTGTGTATATGTGTATATGTTTGTGTGTATATGTGTGTGTTTGTGTATATAAGGGTGTGTTTGTGCATATGTGTATAGGTTTGTGTGTATGTTTGTGTGTGTTTTTGTATACGTGTGTGTTTGTGTATATGTGTGTGTTTGTGTATATATGTGTGTGTTTGTGTATATATGGGCGTGTTTGTGTATATATGGGTGTGTTTGTGTATATGTTTGTGTGTGTTTGTGTATGTGTGTTTGTGTATATTTGGGTGTGTTTGTGTACGTATGTTTGTGTGTATATGTGTGTGTGGTGTGTGTGTGTATATGTGTGTGTATATATGGGTGTGTTTGTGCATATGTGTATATGTTTGTATGTATATGTTTGTGTATTTTTGTATATGTATATTTGTGTGTTTGTGTACATGTGTTTGTGTATAGGTTTGTGTGTATATGTGTGTTTTTTGGAGTTTGTGTGTTTGTGTATATATGGGTGTGTTTGTGCATGTGTATATGTTTGTGTGTTTTTGTATATGTGTGTGTTTGTGTATATGTGTGTGTTTGTGTATATATGGGTGTTTGTGTATATGTGTGTGTTTGTGTATATGTGTTTGTGTATATGTGTGTGTGTGTTTGTGTATATGTGTGTGTTTGTGTATATGTTTGTGTGTATATGTTTGTGTGTTTGTGTATATATGGGTGTTTGTGTACATGTGTTTGTGTGTATATGTGTGTGTTTGTGTGTGTTTGTGTATATGTTTGTGTGTATGTGTTTATGTAATATATGGGTGTGTGTTTATATGTGTTTGTGTATATGTTTGTGTGTGGTTGTTTGTGTGTGTGTAGGTGAGTATAAGTATCGGTATTGTTCACATTGATAACTTTTTTTGTTGTTGTTGCAGATTTTGATGTACCAATTGGACTACGTCTTCAATTCGTTGGACTACTGCGTAGATCTACGTTTTTTGAAAATTTTAATAAAATGGTTAACGAGGGTTTTGTTGGGGATTTCTTATTTCAATAAAAAAAAATTGTCTTTGTGTTTTTTTTTCAAACTTTATTAGTGCCTAGATAATGGTAGTTGGCTGATTGACAGCGTCCATTATAAAGGCGGTACTTAGTGTTAGCTGGTGCAGAGGCTAGCACTAACCACCCATTATTACCCCGGTACCCACCACCACCACCAGGGGTGCCGGGAAGAGCTTGGTACGATCCAGTACCCGACCATCTGTTGTGATGGTCGGGAACTGGGGCGGCCGTAGGCTGGTATTATGAGGCTGGGAAGGGCCAAAAACAGTGGACCTTCCCACCCTTGTAATGCTAGGCTGCTGCTGCTGTGTTGTATCGGGCTGGTTATAAAAATGTGGGGGACCCCCACGTCGTTTTTTTTTAAAATTTAACAATAGGCGTTGGGTCCCCCACATTTTTAATAACCAGCCACATACAAGGCCTCAGCAGCCTGGCATTACACGGGTGGGAGGGTCCACTGGTTTAGTACATTCCCAGGCTAATAACACTGTGTTTGTGACTGGTTATGATAAATTGGGTGGAACCCCATGTCTTGTTAATAAAAATAATAAATAAATAAATAATTTTAAAAAATGACGTGGGGTCCCCCCCATTTTTATAACCAGCCAGATACAACACAGCAGCAGCAGCCTAGCATTACAAGGGTGGGAAGGTCCACTGTTTTTGGCCCTTCCCAGCCTCATAATACCAGCCTGCGGCCGCCCCAGGGCCCGACCATCACAACAGATGGTCGGGTACTGGATCGTACCCAGCTCTTCCCGGCACCCCTGGTGGTGGTGGGTACCGGGGTAATAATGGTGTTTAGTGTTAGCCTCTGTACCGGCTAACACTAAGCCTCCCCTTAGTAATGGACCTTGTCACTCAGACAGCGGCCATTACTAAAGTGATAGTAATAAAACTTGAAAATAAAACACAAAGATATAGATAAAATATTTTATTGAAATAAAGCACCCCCAACACAACCCTCATTAACCATTTTATTGATGAAAAAAAAAGCGTCATCTAAGTAGTCCTCGAAACCGAAGTAGTCCAAACACCAAACCTGTAAAAAAATCTAAAATATAAGAAAAAAAATGAAATAAAACATGTCGTAGGCTTAGTTTCACTTTCATGTGTGATACTGACTGTTATACCATGTATAGAAGCCTGCGGCAAAGTTGGCTTAGATACAGGGCGCCAGCAGACAGTATCATACTTGGCCATACAGACATTTATACAAACAAACATACATGCAAACATACATGCACATATACACATACAAACATGACAACATACATACATGCAAACATACATACATGCAAACATACATACATGCAAACATACAAAAAATGTACTGATACGTTGTGTTGCTGATGCGGACTCAGAAGCTGAGCCCGCACCATCGCCAGCGGGTGTCAGGTGTATATTGCAGCTGACACCCAGCTGCATGGCCAGGACAGGAGCCAGCCTCAGATCAGGCCGATTAACGCCTTAGATGCCGCGCTCAAAATGGAGCGCTGCATATATGGTGTTTCCTAGCAGATCGGAACCCCGCAATGCAAATCGCGGGGTTCCGATGGCTGTTCTGGCAGACTGGAGGCCTGCCAATTGCTAGGTCCCTAAAAGGCTTCCGGCCGCTAATCAAAGATGGCGCAGGCTCAGAAGCTGAGCATGCGACATCTACCGCCGGTGTCGGCTGTACGTTACAGCTGGCACCGTGCTGTAATGGCAGGGAATGGAGCTAGCTCCGATCCCTGCCATTAACCCCTTAGATGCCGCGATCAAAAGTGATTGCGGCATCTTAGTAGTTTTTAGCAATCGGCATCAACACGATATGATTGTGAGGATGCAGATCGTCACCATGGCAACCGCAGGCCTAACAATGGCCTCCTGGTCTGCTACGTACGATAGCATATTCGACCCTGTCATGAGACTGGACCGAATAGGCTTGCTGTCAGTGAATGACCGACCAATCTAATGCATTTCCCTACGTGGGTAGTGCAATATATTAGAGTAAAGATCAAAGGTGCAGGCCCCCAAGTCCCCTAGTGGGACAAAAAAAATAATAATTGAAAAAAGTTGAATAAAAGTGTAAAAATAATAGTTTCAGGTTAATAAAAACAAACACTGCCTTTTTTTTCCCTATAAGGCGACATTTATTATAGGATAAAAATTTTTTTTTTTTTAAAAAAAGCACACATATTTGGTATCGCCGCATCTGAAATGAGCCAAACTATAAAACTATAATGTTATTTTTCCCGCACAGTGAACACCGCAAAAAAATAAAAACATCAATGCCAGAAAAACCATTTTTTTTATCACTACCCCTCACAAAACATGGAATAAAAAGTGATCAAAAAGTCGCATGTGCCCCAAAACAGTACCGATAAAAACTACAGCCAGTCGTGCAAAAAAACAAGCCCTTGCACAGCTTTTTTTGACTGAAAAGTAAAAAAGTTCTGGCTCTCAGAATATCACAACACAAAATGTGCAGTGTGTCCAAAAGCAAATAATATTGGGCACCATTTATCAGTGTGATGCTGGCCACACATTTGTGAATTATTATTTATTTACCGCAATATTATACCCTCTTATTATGCCCTAATGTACTCCGCTAAGCTTACATATGCCCCCACAGTATAACTACCAAGCAAAATCTGCGCTCTAAAAGCCATATGGCGCTCCCTCCCTTCTGAGCCCTACAATGTGCCCAAACAGCAGTTTACATCCACATATATGGATCGTCATACTCGGGAGAACCCACTTAACATTTCTTGAGATATTTGTCTTCAGTGGCACAAACTGGACACAACATATTGTGCACTGAAATGGCATATCAGTCGAAAATTACAATTTTCACTTTGCACCAGCCACTGCACATTAATTTCTATTGAAAAGACCAGTGGGGTCAAAATGCTCACTACACCCCTTAAAATGCCTTAAGAGGTGTCGTTTCCAAAATAGGGGTCACTTCTTGGGGGTTTGTTTTACTATTTGACCTCAGAGCCCTGCAATTGTTTGCCAATGCTGTGAAAATCACCAAAATAGACCTCAAATGCGCATGGTGCTCTTCACTTCTGAGCCCTGTCATATGTCCAGGCAAATGATAAATGTCTTGAGGGGTGTAGTTTCTAAAATGGGATCACTTCTTGGGGGCTTACACTGTACTCTGGTACCTCAGAGTTTTGCAAATGCGACATGGCACCCAAAAACCAATCCAGCAAAATCTGCATGCCAAATAGCGCTCCTACCTTTCTGAGCCCTGCCGTGTGTTCAAATAGCAGTTTATGTCCCCATATGGGGTATTGCCATAATCGGGAGAAATAGCTTTTCAAATTTTGGGGTGCTGTTTCTCCTTTATGCCGTGTAAAAATTTAAGATTTCTAAATTTTATTGGAAAAAAATGTGATTCATTTATACATCCTAATTCCACTAAATTCAGCAAAAAGTCTGTGGGGTTAAAATGCTCACTATACCCCTTGATAAATTCCTTGACGGGTGTTAGTTTCCACTAACCTAAAGTACAATGTGTCACGAGAAAACAATCTCGGAATTGCTTGAAAAAATAAATGCATTCCAAAGTTATTATCACATAAAATGACACGTCAGATTTGAAAAAAAAAATGGCCTGGTCTATTAGCCGAAAACAGACTGTGTCCTTAAGGGGTTAATGTTTTTGATCTCTTTTCTCAATAGATAAATTCACTTGATATCGTTATAAGATAAAAAGAAAAAAATTTGGGACTTTTTGATTATCACTGGGTCATTTATACAATTTTTTTTATTTATAACATACAAGTAAAATGCATGTAGCATGCGTTATATATTTGAAACATTTTGAAACAATATTAATAAACTCAGATGAAGGCAGGAAATGTAAAGCCTTCTCTAAGTCCATTTGAAAAAAAGAGGAAAATCCACGGCGCCACATGATGCAGATCACCAAAGATAGTATTGCAGGGTATGGGGGGGGGGGGGATTGAGAGTATTATGCTAGAAAGGTTGTGCGAATGCAGGCGCAACGCTGATGTAAGCAGAATGACTTAAATGTGATGAAGCTGCAGCTAGGTCCAATCCGGTCCACACAAGATAACCGCTAGATACAGTATATAGTGGAATAAAAAAGCTGAACCATAAACAGCGCTGCTACCATCAAAGAAGAGTCCAGGATTTATTAAAGAATATGACAGCTTTATTGGAAATGCATAATGCTACGCGTTTCAACCCTGTACCAGTGTCTTCCTCAGGCCATCAAACATATAGAAGCACACCTTATATACTCACAAGTCATATACAAGCTGGTTCAAAACAGAAAAACTACCTGCTGTGACGTCACACAGTAGTGGATGAAAACAGACAATCCAGTCGGATGTGGTATGTACGGAATACAGAGTTAATAAAGATAGAGATGAAAAGCTTTACCTTAGACTACGAGGACGCTTTTTTCGCTGCAGCGCTTCCGATGCAATCTGGAACCGTTACATCACCCATTCGGGATGCCTTTATTTTCCCTGTCCGTTTATTAATATTTATTTCACCCGCCAATGGTTGTCACTGCAGAAAATGTTGCATATTTTCCTGCATTTTTCCCAATGTTGGGAGATGGTGACATCTACTCTGAAAAACGCCGCAATTTAGTCCACCTTCCGCAGCAGTAATTGACATACTGCGCTATGAAAAATACGCACCGCAGGTCAATTTCCGGTCGGACGTTTTACGCAGCGTGTGGATGAGTTTGTTAAATCTCATCCGCTTTGCTGCTACTGTATTCTGCTGCGTATCTTCCATCCGCAATTCCGGACGCAAAATGTGCAGCAATTCTGCTACGTGTGGACGAGACCTTATTGTATCTGCTGTTAAGACTTAGGGAAAACAGATTAACGTTAGAAATCTACACTTGCCGCCATATGTGCTCAATATTTCCATTCTTCTTCTGGGAAGAGGCCAGTTTCGCTCATTCATATTAGATCCCTTGGGTCGAAGGTCTTGGTTTTCCAGTCAGAATATAATCCTCTTGATGAGCGGACTGAGCCTCTTTGGAAGCACAGCATTTTTTTGTTGTACGCTCACACGACCCTTATTGTTTCCGACTTGTTTTATTCTATATATATATATTTATTTTTATTTTTTATTTTTTTATTATTATTATTTGTTTTTTCAAGCAGTGTGATACATGACTCATGCTGGTATATAAACCACGTGGGTGATTGGCATAATTACAAACACCTCAGTGTGAATATTGTACATAGATACAAAACCGTATCAAGTATAGGATATAGAAAAGTGACATCGTCATACATATATTGTGTATAAAAATATATAAACAATACAGAGTGCTCAATGCATCAGGTGTTGAGGGAGGGCGGGGTTACTCGGACCAACCACCAATCAGAGGAACTTTACTCTGAATATGTAAAAGAATCCACATTAAAGCATCAGGTCTCCTATCTAGGAGGGGGCGTGTCCAGAGCCACTCACATCAATGAAGCAGTGAATATTCATGAATAAGTCATGTGAGCACTCACATGACCAAGATGTCATAAGGCTGGTCTGTCAGCAAAATCCCACATGATTAACCCTTCACTGGAAGTAGTGGCCAGTATATAGAGGTTTCAGCGTGTGTGTATATATATATATATATATATATATATATATATATATATATATATATATATATATATACACACATGCACATATACAGTGCCAACAGGAACAAAATACGAATCGGGATTATCCAAAAAGGAGCAGAGAGCCAGAGTGACTGAAATTATTATTATTATTATTATTATTATTATTAATATTATTATTATGTGGGTCACAGGGACCCTCCCCATAGTTATATGGCAAGTTGTTCCTGGCTCAAAGGACTCACCAGTCAATATCCCACTTTCATGTATACTGCCATTTGTCTGGTTCCTTTACACGTCTTATATGTATCAGTTCATCTACTGTGAGGGAGTCCAGCTAAAAAGCAGCTCTTCCTTTTAGACAGATTTAATAGGAGCGCAATGACCTCCAATTTATCAGTAACAGATTTACAGCTGGTCTCCCATCCTGGTACAAGCCAGACCTTAAGCGTCTACAAGCCAATGAGAGCAGGCACATTTAGCTTACTCAGTCTTTGCTTCAACCAGCTATTAAAAAGTGTGCATCTAGTATAGGCTCCCAGATGTAGACTGAATCCAGGGCCGGCTCCAGGTTTATGTGGGCCCTTGGGCGCAACACAGACTTAGTGGGCCCCTTTGCGGGGGAACTCACGGCAGCAGTAAAATGGCGAAAAACATCACTTTGTGCCCTCTTATAGAAGACAGGCCCCCAGTTTATACCCCCTTAAATTTAGTCCTCTCTGTAGATAGTGCCACACAGGCCCCCCCCAATTAGGTAGTGCCATACAGTCCCCACCTGTAGATGTCGCCATTCAGCCCACTGTAGATAGCGCCATACGGTCCCCTCCCTGTATATAGCGCCATGCAGCCCCCCTGCCTGTAGATAGCGCCATACAGCCCCCCTCCCTGTAGATAGCGCCATACAGCACCCCCCTTCCTGGAGATCGCGCCATGTAGCGACCCTCAAACAAATTAAACCAAAAAGTCATACTTACCCAAACCTGTTCCTGCGATGAACAGAGCAAATCAGCACCGATGGGATCCTTGCATAGGCAGACGTGATCCAGTGACGTCATCACGCCGGCCTGCGCAGGGATCCCACTATGGCGGCTACAGCGGTAGTTACGCCGCCTCCTAGACAGGGGCTCCCTCTGGAAGCAGAATCCCCTGCAAGAGCATTGGCAATGCCCTGGCCGAGGATTCCACTCCTGGAGGAGCCATGATGGCAGCATCAGCGCCCGGCAGCTGAGTGGGCCCCCCTAAGGGTAGTGGGCCCCGTCACTTGCCTTGAATCCCAGCAACTCAAACTATCGTGGCCCTGACCCTGCAGATCTTTTCAGGCCTACTAAGCCCTGAACAGGCAGCCAGGATAGTTATTAAGAGAGCCTATAGGGCCTTTTAGGCCTAAACCTATAAAGAACGACTGCTCAGAGATATTGTCTGCGGCCTCCTCAGTTACCTGTATAGTGCCACCATTTTGCCCGAAGCCAGGGATTCTGGAAATTTTATCGTTGAAGGTGCCCACCTTCAGTTCTTTCAGAATTTAGCTCACACCACTCTACAAAAACAGAGTTAGTTCTCAAGCCACTGACAGACAAATTGCACACCCTGAAGGTCCCTTAATGTTAGCTATACCACTTTGGGCTTCTGATCTCCTCCCAAAGGAAGGAAATTGTCCTAAAATTGCCTAACAAATTTTCACTAATTTTGGAACACCTTCAGATTGAACCTATGTCTATTCCACCCTTGTTGCTGCTTCCTGAAGCGGATGACCTGCCAGGATTGCCCCCACGTCTCAAGCAACCAAGCTCAAATCGCCAAGATCAAACAAACTATTAGCCAGATCAGTGACTCATGACTCTACTTAAGTACGGACTCAGACTCTAGAGGGGGTTAGCATTGCTTTTCACTCCTGCACCCCTTTCTTCTACAAATATTCTATCGTAGACGCCAATGTGAGATATCGGCTACTGATTGGCAACACCCTAGTTACAATATTTATTCTATACGTTCCTAATAAGGATACAATATCTTGGGTAAAGTAGATCTTACAGAAAATCTCAACATTTTTCAGAAGGCTTGCAGCTAGTTGGCGGGGACCGAAGTTTAACCCTAAAACCCGCTTATAGACTCCTTTTTACAGAACTAGGATATATTCAACTGTGCCCTTAGGGGCATTCACCACTTTCTTGTAAACTTTAATAGATGGCTGGCACACTTTACAGATAGATGATAGGAAATACATCTATTTATCTCCTTATTGGTAGCAGATTATTCCCCCAGATAACGACCTCTTGTATAGGTATAATGTCCATATCAGATCATATCCCTGTGTGTCTCTTGGTCTCTATTAGGGTATGTTCACACGGCCTATTTACGGACGTAATTCGGGCGTTTTTGCCCCAAATTACGTCCGAAAATAGCGCCTCAATAGCGCTGACAAACATCTGCCCATTGAAAGCAATGGGCAGACGTTTGTCTGTTCACACGAGGCGTATATTTACGCGCCGCTGTCAAATGACGGCGCGTAAATAGACGCCCGCGTCAAAGAAGTGACCTGTCACTTCTTTGGCCGTAATTGGAAACGTTATTCATTGACTCCAATGAATAGCAGCGCTAATTACGGCCGTAATGGACGCGGCGTTCAAGCGCCTGCACATGCCGGTACGGCTGAAATTACGGGGATGTTTTCAGGCTGAAACATCCCCGTAATTTCAGCCGTAACGGACGCCCTCGTGTGAACATACCCTAAGTGGCCTGCTCCATAGAGAATGGAATTGGATACTGAACGATACACAAATTGACACATCATCTGCAAGCAGTAAATTTACAGAGCAACTTAAGTCCTTCTTTGGGATTAGTGCTTCCTCCTCTACCTCCCAGTCTTCCAAATGGGAGGCACATAAAGCATTTGTTAGAGGATAACCAAAAGCTCAAGGCTGCCGTAATAAAATGCAATGCATTAAGCAAATGTTGTCCCTTCTATTGCAGATTGCCAAGATCAGAAAAGCTAAAAAAAAAAGTCCCTGGCCCAGGATACTCTTTCTTCTCTGCACAGTTCGCTTAAATATGTCCTTAATGTTAAGTCAGCCCAAGCATAACTTCGAGATTGCCATAAACATTATGCTCTTTGTGTCACGGTTTGTGGGTATGTGGACGCACTAGGCCGCACCGCCGCAGCAGGGAGGCAGCTGGCCAAACAACAGGGAACGCCAGACGTGGCGGATGACAGCAGGTCCCGCATGTTGTGCCAGACGTTGCGAATCCCTCAGGTTGTGGCAGATGACACAGGATGTGGCGGATGACACAGATGCTGCAGGTTGCGCCATACATGGCGAATCCCTCTGGACGTGGTAGATGACACAGAACGTGGCGGATGACACAGGTGCAGTAGACACTCCTACAATTAGTAGGCACAGGAACAAGAACACAGCACGGGATACAGGAACGGGTAACAGGGCACGGGTAACAACGGGAACGGGAAACATTAAGGGGCCATTTGCAAGACAGACTTGGGAATTACCAACAACGCTCAGGCAAGGATCAGACGGGCTGGGGCCTTCTTATAGTCCAGGAAATCAAGTGTGTTGATGATGATGATTTCCTACATGTGCGCGGGACACAGCGGACTGGAGCGGAAGTGAGCACTGGTGTCTCCTGGCGTCAGGAGGTGAGTGGACCAGACAGCCCGCGGCCATGAACGCTACACTTTGTAACAAATATGCTCCTCCCAGGGTATCCTCCTCAGCAATATCGCAAGGGAGTTATCCTCTTACTATGGTGCCTTACATAACTTTACACCAGGGAAACTCTTCAACATGAGAAATTAGGTCCTTGGACATTCAGCATTTTTTGGATACACAAACTTCCCGTCCTCTCTGGAGATGAATCAGTGTCCCTGACTTCCTCAATCACAATTCCAGAAATTAAGCAGACCTTGCTCTCCATCCCAAACGGCAAAAGCCCATGATTGAATGGTATTCCGACCAGATATTATAAGAAATGCTTTAAAGTCCTGGCCACCCTACTGGCCGCTTATTTTATTTGGCTTCTTGCCAGTTCGTCCCAGCCCCACAAGCATTAGCGGCAAACCTTACAATCATCCCCAAGGAGGGTAAGGACTCAGAACTATGTGGAAGCTATAGGCTCATAACTTTTGTTCAACACTAATATGACACTTTGGACAAAGTTATTGGCAAATAGAATTCCATCCTCAGTCCAGACTGATCAATCAAGACTGATTGTGCCTGAACATACGGGATTTCTAAATGGAAAGGATGGGAGGCCGGGCCGGCCTTTGGGGTGTGCGACTTGTGCCATCGCACAGGGCGCATCACTCCAGCAGATGGAAGGGGCCCCCTTCCCCTGATTGGGTTTCTGAAGCGCCCCAGCCCGTCGACTCTGCAGCTGCCTTTCCGCACTCCTTTTCTGCTCTCATTGCGTAACTCAGGAGTGTAGCTAGGGGGGAAGGCAGGCGGGGCATGTGCCCCAGGCGCAACTTAGAGGGGGGCGCCAGCGCCACCTCCTGCACTATAATTGTACCTGTGTCTACAGGACACAGGTACAATTAGAAGCATGAATAGCCGGGTACGTTCCGTGGCCGTCCATTCATCTCTTTTGTACAAGTCGAGCTTCCGTCACTGAAAGGCGCTGAATGACAGGCAAAGTCATCCTGCCCAGCCAACCAGCACCTTTCATAGACGCTTCGTTCAACCCCAAGGAGACCTGCGCAGAAGACAGCAGGTCTCCATTGCTGCCGGCCGGCGTGGGAACGGGATTAAGGTGAGTTTGAATAGTTTGTTTTTTGTATTGTAATAAAAAAAGTGTGTGGCTGTATCTACAGGGGGGGGGCTTTATCTACAAGGGGGACTTTATCTACATGGGGGGGCTTTATCTACACAGGGGGGCTTTATCTACAAGGGGGACTTTATCTACGGGGGGGGGCTTTATCTACAGGGGGTGTCTATCTACAGGGGGGGCTATATACTGGGGTGGGCTATCTATGAAGCACTATCTACAGGGGGGCTATATACAGGGGTGGGCTATCTGTGGAGCACTATATACAGGGGTGGGCTATATCTACATGGGGCTATATACAGGGGTGGGCTATCTGTGGAGCACTATATACAGGGGTGGGCTATATCTACAGGGGGCTATATACAGGGGTAGGCTATCTGTAGAGCACTATAGGGGGAGCTATTTGTGGGACACTATATACAGGGGTGGGCTATATGCGGGCACTACAGGGGGCTTTATGGGGGCACTATCTACAGGGGGCTCTATGGCAGACACTATCTACAGGGGGCACAGTGTGTGTGTGGGGCACGGTGTATGATGCTATTATAATTAGAGGTGCAGTGTATGGCGCTATTATATTTAGGGGCGTAGTGTGTGGTATAATGAGAACTTTATCTTTATTTATATGTGTAGAAATGTTGGAAAAGTGAGAAGCTCAAGACATCTGAGCGGCAAACTGCAGAAATGGGCTGTGACCGGGAGAAGTCATCATAGAGGTCTGGACCGGATGGAGAAAAAGAACTATAATCTGAGACGTCACCGGTGAGTCACTTAATGTAAATGTTCATTCTGCCTCTAATCAGTACTGTAGTCACTGTATGATCTGCAGCGAGATGGTGGTGTGATTATGATATGATTTATTTTTTGTGAAACAGCATCTCCCAGTATATCCTTATCATTGTTCGTGCCATGCTGGGAGCTGTAGTTTTACGCCGTACATACCTATACAGCAGGGGTTGCACTAAATTGAGCTGTATTTGTGCTGGTGCTGTATATATGTACTGAGCTTTGTTCTGGTGCTGTATTTATGTACTGAGCATGGTTCTGGTGTTGTGTATAGAACTATATTGCTTGTAAAATGTACAAATATTTTTATGCTCGAGTTACATAAAAATAAATGTGGAAAAGAAATGACACGTCATTGATTGGTAGAGAAAACAAACACGGAGAGGGGGAAGGAGATGTCGGGAAAGAGGTTGGGGGGGCGCCAAACTGAATCTTTGCCCCGGGTGCTGGAGAACCTAGCTACGCCTCTGGCGTAACTACCCCCGTAGCAGTCATAGCGGGAGCTACGGGGCCTGCGGCATGAAGGGGCCAGTGATGCCCACTGGATCCCCCATGCCCGGTTATACTGCTAGCAGCCGCTATATCTGCTACATTCAATAGTATCTGCGTGCTTAGGATGCAGATACTATTGAACACTATCGCAGAGCAGGGAAGTATCTCCCTGCTCTGCCATTTACTAGGCTACAGACCTGCAGCCTATGACGTGCAGGGACACGAGTTAGGGGCACTATAAAAGGCATTATACTGTATGGGGGCACTTATAATGCCCCCCACAGTATAATGCCCTTTTACTTTTTTTATGGGGCATTTTTTTATGATGCATATTTTGCATGGGGCGCCATCTATCCTAAGGCTGGCCCTGAGGGGAGGGATAACACTTTCAGAGTCATACAGGCCATTTGCTTTGCTGGCCATTCGAAACTTCCATTCTGCCTCATTAGCACTGATGTGGAGAAGGCATTTGACAGGGACGATTGGATTTATACGAGTCACACTCTGGACAAATTCGACTTCCTACCTTAATTTATTGATGCTATCCTTACCCTCTATGCCTCATTTTCTGCCTGGATTGGAATTAACAGCACATTCTCACCTTTACTGTAAGGGTATGTTCACACGCTGAGAGGCAGTTACGTGTGAAAAGACAGACTGTTAACAGCTGCCTCGTTTCACACGTAAAAGCTCCTCCTCGTAATTTACAAGGCGTCTGAGACGCTCGTAAACCTTGAGCCGTGCTTCATTGATTTCAATGAAGAACGGCTCAAATTACGTGGCAAAGAAGTGCCCTGCACTTCTTTGCCGAGGCAGTAAATTTACGGGTCGTCGTTTGACAGCTGTCAAACGACGACTCGTAAATAACAGGTCGTCTGCACAGTACGTCGGCAAACCCATTCAAATGAATGGGCAGATGTTTGCCGACGTATTGTAGCCATATTTTCAGACATAAAACGAGGCATAATACGCCTCGTATACGTCTGAAATTTGGCCGTGTGAACATACCCTTAAGGATCTGCCAGGCACAGCTTCTGTATCCACGCCCATAGGTAATCAGTCTGCACCTGCTTCTATGTCTGGGAGACTGACTCCATCTTCCACCACTCAGGATGGCAGGCTTAGGAGTGGGAGAGCCTATCATAGCCTGTCCAGACGGAGCTAGCTCCCGCCTTCTGTCTATTTATACCTGCCTTTCCTGTTCCTCCTTGCTTGTAAGGGTATGTGAACACGGTAGCAGGCTTTTACGTCTGAAAAGACAGCCTGTTTTCAGGAGAAAACAGCTGCCTCGTTTCAGACGTAAATACTCCTCCTCGCCTCTCTGCCTCTCTGACAGCCGTAAATTTTGAGCTGCTCTTCATTGAGTTCAATGAAGAACGGCTCAAATTACGTCTCAAAGAAGTGTCCTGCACTTCTTTTGACGAGGCTGTATTTTTACGCGTCGTCGTTTGACAGCTGTCAAACGACGACGCGTAAATGACAGGTCGTCTGCACAGTACGTCGGCAAACCCATTCAAATGAATGGGCAGATGTTTGCCAACGTATTGTAGCCCTATTTTCAGACGTAAAACGAGGCATAATATGCCTGTAATAGTGGGGGGGGGTAGGGAAACGGACAAGTGAGCCCTAATCTACCCGCCACTCTGTCCCTGCCTACTTGCAACGACCCGCCCTAGACGACGGGGTACAACTGGGCGGCGGTCCCTGCGCTCAGTAAGTGCATGACAAACACGACAAACAAACAAGGGAACACAAGCAAGGGAAATGGGCAGTTGCTCGCGGAAACACCGTGAGCAACAGAGTAGTGAACGAGCCGAGTCAAGCCAGGAGAGTGCGAGGTACAAAGCGAAAAGCAGAAGAGTAGTCGGTAAGCCAGGGTCTGTATGGAGCAGGATCAAAAAGTAGCAGGAGCTGTAGCTGGGCCAGGAAACCTCAAGGAAAGAATTCACAAGCACAGATGGACAGGAAGAGCAGGCTTAAATAGACCGAGGGCGGGAGCTAGCTGAGTCTGGCCAGGTTGCGATAGGCTCTCCCACTCCTAAGCCTGCCAGCCTGAGTGGAGGAAGCTGGTGTCTGTCTCAGGGATGTACACTCAGGTGTTGACTGATTAATTCTGGGAGTTAACCCTGAAGCAGTGCCTGGCAGATCCTTTACAGTACCCCCCCTTTTATGAGGGGCCACCGGACCCTTTCTAAGTGGACCTGGCTTACTGGGGAAACGCAGGTGGAACCTCCTGACCAATACCCCAGCGTGAACATCCCGGGCGGGTACCCAAGTCCTCTCCTCGGGCCCGTATCCTCTCCAATGGACCAGGTACTGGAGGGAGCCTTGGACCATCTTGCTGTCCACGATCCTGGCCACCTCAAATTCCACCCCCTCAGGGGTGAGGACGGGAACAGGAGGTTTCCTCGAGGGGGCCAAGGACGGGGAGCAGCGTTTCAGGAGGGAGGCATGAAACCCGTTGTGTATACGAAAAGACGGGGGTAACTCCAGCCGGAAAGAGACAGGACTGAGGACCTCAATGACCTTATACGGCCCAATAAACCGGGGAGCAAACTTTTTGGACGGAACCTTGAGACGCAAGTTCCTGGATGACAACCACACCAGATCCCCGACCACAAACAGGGGGTTAGCAGAACGTCTTCTATCGGCCTGAGCCTTCTGTATGCTCTGGGACGCCTCTAGGTTCTTCTGAACCTGGGCCCAGACTGTGCACAGATCCCGATGAACGACCTCCACCTCGGGATTGTTGGAACAACCAGGTGAAACGGAGGAGAACCGTGGATTAAACCCAAAATTACAGAAAAAGGGAGAGACCCCTGACGAGTTACTGACCCGGTTATTAAGGGAAAATTCGGCGAGGGGAATGAAAGAAACCCAATCAAATTGACAGTCAGAGACAAAACATCTTAAGTATTGTTCTAGAGACTGATTAGTCCTCTCCGTTTGGCCATTGGTTTCAGGATGGAAGGCAGAGGAGAAGGACAGATCAATCCCCAACTTATTACAGAAGGCTCTCCAAAACAATGAAACAAATTGTACCCCTCTGTCAGAAACAATATTGACAGGGACCCCATGGAGACGCAGGATGTGTTTGATAAACAAGGTAGCCAACGTCTTGGCGTTGGGTAGTTTCTTGAGGGGCACAAAGTGGCACATTTTACTGAAGCGGTCTACCACCACCCACACCACCGACTTGCCTTGGGATGGAGGCAAATCGGTGATAAAATCCATGGAGATATGTGTCCAAGGTCTCTGGGGAATGGGCAACGAACGCAGTAAGCCCGCTGGTCGGGACCTGGGAGTCTTGGACCTGGCACAAACCTCACAGGCGGCGACGTAGGCCTTAACGTCTTTAGGCAAACCAGGCCACCAATAATTTCTGGTAATGAGGTGTTTGGTACCCAGGATGCCTGGATGGCCAGATAGTGCGGAGTCGTGATTTTCCCTAAGTACCCTTAGCCGGAATTGCAGGGGAACAAACAGCTTGTTCTCAGGAAGGTTCCCAGGAGCTGAACCTTGATCAGCAGCAATTTCAGAGACTAAATCGGACTCGATAGAGGAAATGACTATACCTGGAGGCAAAATACAAACAGGATCTTCCTCCGAAGGAGGGCTGGCCATGAAGCTACGCGACAGTGCATCCGCCTTAATATTTTTAGACCCGGCCCTATAGGTAACCAAAAAATTGAATCTGGTAAAAAACAACGCCCATCGAGCTTGTCTCGGGTTTAGCCTCCGGGCAGATTCTAGGAAAACCAGATTCTTGTGGTCGGTAAGGACCGTTACCTGGTGCCTAGCCCCCTCCAGGAAGTGGCGCCACTCTTCAAATGCCCATTTAATTGCTAAAAGTTCGCGGTTGCCAATATCATAGTTACACTCCGTGGGCGAAAACTTCCTAGAAAAGTAAGCACAGGGGCGGAGATGGGTGAGGGAGCTGGTACCCTGGGACAAGACGGCCCCCACTCCCACCTCGGACGCGTCAACCTCCACAATAAATGGCTCCCTTTGGTTGGGCTGAACCAGCACGGGGGCCGAGATAAAGCACTTCTTGAGGGTCTCAAAAGCCTGGACGGCCTCAGGGGGCCAATGGAGGACATCAGCACCCTTGCGAGTGAGGTCCGTAAGAGGCTTAGCGACGACCGAGAAGTTAGCAATAAATCTCCTGTAATAGTTAGCGAACCCCAAAAAACACTGTAGCGCTTTCAGGGAGGCAGGTTGGACCCATTCAGCCACAGCCTGAACCTTGGCAGGGTCCATGCGGAATTCATGAGGAGTGAGGATTTGACCTAAAAATGGTATCTCCTGTACCCCAAATACACATTTTTCGATTTTGGCAAACAGTTTGTTTTCTCGAAGGACCTGGAGCACTTTCCTGACATGCTCTATGTGGGAGGACCAGTCCCTGGAAAACACCAATATGTCATCAAGGTACACTACAAGAAATATCCCCAGGTAATTTCTCAAAATCTCATTTATGAAGTTCTGGAAGACCGCAGGGGCATTGCACAACCCAAAGGGCATGACGAGGTATTCGAAATGGCCTTCGGGCGTGTTAAACGCAGTCTTCCACTCATCCCCCTCTTTGATGCGAATAAGGTTATACGCCCCCCGTAGATCCAATTTAGAGAACCATTGGGCCCCCTGAACCTGATTAAAGAGATCAGGAATCAAAGGAAGGGGATACTGGTTCCTTACCGTGACCTTATTCAGGCCACGGTAGTCAATGCATGGCCTAAGACCCCCATCCTTCTTCCCTACGAAGAAGAAGCCAGCACCTACCGGAGAAGAAGAGGGACGAATGTAACCCTTGGCCAGGGATTCCTGGATATACTCCCTCATGGCTTCACGTTCGGGACAAGAAAGGTTAAATATTCTACCCTTAGGAAGCTTAGCTCCTGGTACCAATTCGATAGCGCAATCGTATTCTCTATGAGGCGGTAATACTTCGGAGGCCTCTTTAGAGAAAACATCAGCGAAGTCCTGAACAAACTCGGGTAGCGTATTCACCTCCTCAGGGGGAGAAATAGAATTAACAGAAAAACATGACGTACAACATTCATTACCCCATTTGGTTAGCTCCCCAGTATTCCAGTCAAACGTGGGATTATGCAACTGCAACCAGGGAAGACCTAGAACCAAATCGTACGATAATCCCTGCATCAATAGTACAGAGCACTGCTCCAAATGCATGGAGCCAACAAGGAGTTCAAAAACAGGGGTATGCTGTGTAAAATAACCATTAGCAAGAGGAGTGGAGTCGATACCCACTACCGGAACAGGTTTAGGCAAATCAATCAGAGGCATAGCAAGAGACATAGCAAATTCCACAGACATGATATTAGTAGAGGACCCTGAATCCACGAAGGCACTGCCGGTAGCAGACCTACCACCAAACGAGACCTGAAAGGGAAGCAATATCTTAGTACGTTTCATATTTACGGGAAATACCTGTGCGCCCAAGTGACCTCCCCGATGATCACTTAGACGCGGGAGCTCTCTGGCAGCATTCTTACGCTTGGGACAGTTGTTTACTTGATGCTTGACATCCCCACAGTAGAAGCAGAGACCATTCTTCCTGCGGAATTCTCTACGTTGTTGAGGGGACACGGAGGCCCCGAGTTGCATAGGTATTTCTGAGTCCTTAGGGGAGAAACGAAGCAACGGGACTTCGGGAGGCATCATGGGGGAGTCGGAGGAAAAAACACATAAACGTTCACGTTGTCGTTCCCTGAGACGTCGGTCAAGTCGTACCACTAAAGCCATAACCTGGTCTAGGGAGTCAGAAGAGGGATAGCTAACTAGCAGGTCTTTCAGGGCGTTCGACAGACCCAACCTAAACTGGCACCTTAAGGCAGGGTCATTCCACCGAGAAGCTACGCACCACTTCCGAAAGTCAGAGCAATACTCCTCAACAGGTCTCTTACCCTGACGTAAGGTCACCAGCTGACTCTCAGCAAAGGCAGTCCTGTCAGTCTCGTCATAAATGAGTCCGAGAGCAGAAAAGAAAAGATCAACGGAGGAAAGTTCAGGGGCGCCAGGAGCCAAGGAGAAGGCCCACTCTTGGGGCCCTTCCTGGAGCCGGGACATAATTATACCCACCCGCTGGCTCTCAGAACCTGAGGAGTGAGGCTTTAAGCGAAAGTAAAGCTTACAACTCTCCCGAAAGGAGAGAAAAGCCCTCCGGTCACCTGAGAACCGGTCGGGCAACTTGAGGTGGGGTTCAAGGGGTGCGGTGAGGGGAACTACCAAGGTAGCATCAGGCTGGTTGACCCTCTGAGCCAGGGCCTGGACCTGTAGGGAGAGACCCTGCATTTGCTGAGCCAGGGTTTCACGGGGTTCCATAATGGTGTCAGGGACCAGGGTAGACTAGGTATAGGGCTTGTGAATTTGTAATAGTGGGGGGGGGGTAGGGAAACGGACAAGTGAGCCCTAATCTACCCGCCACTCTGTCCCTGCCTACTTGCAACGACCCGCCCTAGACGACGGGGTACAACTGGGCGGCGGTCCCTGCGCTCAGTAAGTGCATGACAAACACGACAAACAAACAAGGGAACACAAGCAAGGGAAATGGGCAGTTGCTCGCGGAAACACCGTGAGCAACAGAGTAGTGAACGAGCCGAGTCAAGCCAGGAGAGTGCGAGGTACAAAGCGAAAAGCAGAAGAGTAGTCGGTAAGCCAGGGTCTGTATGGAGCAGGATCAAAAAGTAGCAGGAGCTGTAGCTGGGCCAGGAAACCTCAAGGAAAGAATTCACAAGCACAGATGGACAGGAAGAGCAGGCTTAAATAGACCGAGGGCGGGAGCTAGCTGAGTCTGGCCAGGTTGCGATAGGCTCTCCCACTCCTAAGCCTGCCAGCCTGAGTGGAGGAAGCTGGTGTCTGTCTCAGGGATGTACACTCAGGTGTTGACTGATTAATTCTGGGAGTTAACCCTGAAGCAGTGCCTGGCAGATCCTTTACAATGCCTCGTTTACGTGTGAAAATAGGTCGTGTGAACCCAGCCTGATTCTTCTCGTTTGGTTTCCTGGCCCTGCTGCAGCTTCTTGATCTATTTGACCCTGCTCCATATTGACCCTGGCTTACTGACTACTCTCCTGCTCTGCGTTTGGTACCTCGTACACTCCTGGTTTGACTCGGCTTGTTCACTACTCTCCTGCTCTGCGTTTGGTACTTCGTACACTCCTGGTTTGACTCGGCTCGTTCACCACTCTTGTTGCTCGCGGTGTTGCCGTGGGCAACTGCCCCTTTTCCTTTGCTTCTGTGTACCCTTGTCTGTTTGTCTGTCGTGCACTTATTGAGCGTAGGGACTGTCGCCCAGTTGTACCCCGTCGCCTAGGGCGGGTCGTTGCAAGTAGGCAGGGACTGAGTGGCGCGTAGATTAGGGCTCACTTGTCTGTTTCCTTACCCCCATCATTACAGTGTCATTTATATTTATTTACCAAGATGGTGCCCTTATTGAGCTAAACTATATTTTACTCTAAAGCGCCGTGGCTTTGTAGGACAAGATATTAAGTGCCGAATTTGGGGAGAAGTGTCCGCTCAGCAGCTCCCCTCTTCATTCTACCCTCCCTGGTCTGCTCGATTGTCAGCTCTCATACACAAATCATGAAAAACTTTTTGAAAACGAACACCAGTCACAAAACTATGTGAATTAATTACAAACGTACAATACAAAGCACAATTAAAAACACAAATGAAAGCTTAACAACTTGAACAATCTCATACTTTAGGCTTCATTTACATCTGCGCTGTTTTTCTGTTCCGGCCTAGGAAAAGAAGATCGAAAAAACTGAAGTGCCGCAGCCGTTGCATTAACTAAACGGTGCCTGACAGAACCCATGGACTTTGTCAGGTTTCTGTGAGTGTATCTGTCGTTTTACCAATACAAATCTGCTATTTCTTCCTCAGAGCCTCCGATGCAGTGGAGAATAGAGCCTTAGGCCCCATGCACACGACTGTAAAAATTGTCCGTAATTGCGGACCGTAATAACGATCCGCAGATACGGACCCATTCACTTCTATTGTCCACGGACACCTTCCAGTTTATTTACGGGAAGGTGTCCAGGCCTTAGAAGTGTACCACAAAAGATAGTAAGTGTACTTTGTATGGGAGCACAGGCCGAGAATGCAGGCCGCAGTCCGCGTCCGTCCGTGCCCACAATCGCAGCTTGTGATTACGGGCACGGCCGTGTGCATGGGGCCTTGGTCTATGATTCCTGACAAGCCAACACACGTACTGTTCATGGTTTCACATAAGTATTACTATTTTTTAGAAAAATATCTACTTACCAGTCAGTTATGCAACGGATTATTCTCACCCTTATTTTGTTGTATTTGACGTGAATGTTTTTTTTTTATGGTACATTATTTCTCAAGCAGAGTTGTAACGTCTCCAAGTCCACAATACAGAAAAGTATTTATTCAATTTCAACACATGTAAAAGTTTCACTGATGTATTTCCTGAGAATTTATTTAGAATAGTGATTCATAAGAACTGGCTGCCTGCCGTAAAAGACAGGAAGGCTGGGAAACAGAAAAGGGATCCGGGCCAGCTGCGAAATTAAAAAACACAAACATGGTGGGCACACAAAGTATTATTTTATAGGTCGAGATTCTGTTAAAAAATGTCCATTGTGCATAGAGGATAGAGGAGGACATAGAACCATAGCTTGGGTTTCAGTTGTTAAAACATAGTAAGGCTTTGTTCACATTTGCGTCGGGTTGTGTCTCCGTTCTGCAAGGTTTCCGTTTTTTTAGTCGACTATGCTATGGTCTCCGTTAAGAAAAAGGAAACCTTACGGAGCGGAGACAAACGGAAACCGTACTATTGAATATAAAACTATCTAATATACATACCGTATCAATTCCTCAAAGTTTTCAAGATCTCTGCTTGCAGTCATTCAGTGGGAACTTGAATGGTTTATTTCCAGGGGATAAAAGTCTGTCGTGGTCATAGGATGATCATAATGAATCTAATAACATGCACTTGTGTGATGATCACATGACCAGGACAGTTTTTATCCACGGGAAGTAAACAATAATGTTCCTATTCAATGACAGCAAGCAGAGATCTTGAAAACCGTGATGAACTGATCCAGATGCGTATTGGAAAGTTTTAGAACATTATTTAATAAAATCTTAATACTCCTTTAGATTTTTTTTTTTATACTTTCAGGTTTCCTAATGCTGAATTCACACACAGCGTTTTGCTGTGTTTTTGTGTGTTTTCATGGCTTTTGACCAGCCTATTTTGTAATGACCAAGCCATTTTTTAAGTTTTTAAGCTATAACTTTTTTATTTTTGCGTCGACATAGCTGTATAAGGTCTTGTTTTTTGCGGGACAGGTTGTAATTTTTAATAGCACCATTTTGGGGTACATAGAATTTATTGATTAACTTTTATTAACTTTTTTTTGGGGGGGAATAGAAAAAAAACTGCAATTTCGCCACACTTTTTTGCGTCCTAAATTTACTCAGTTTACCGTGTGGTATAAATAACACAATAACTTTATTCAGCGGGTTGTTGCGATTGCAACGATACCAAATTTGTATAGTTTTTGATTGTTTTACTACTTTTACACAGTAAAAACCCTTTTTTTTTTTTTTCGAAATTATTTGTTTTTGTATCTCCATATTTGAAGAGCCATAACTGTTTTCTTTTTTTGCCGATGCAATTGTATGAGGGCTTTTTTTTTGCGGGACGACTTGTAGTTTTTATCGGTACCATTTTGGAGTAGATGCGACTTTTTGATCACTTTTTATCACATTTTATGTACGGCTGGATTCAAAGAAAACAGCAATTTTTGCATGGTTTTTTATTTTATTTTTTACGACGTTCACCGTGCGGGTTAAATAATGTAATAACTTTATAGTCGGGGTCGTTACGGATGCGGCGATACCAAATATGTGTAATTTTTTTACTTTATTTTGTTTATTAATAATAAAGCAGTTTGTAAGGGGGAAAAGTGGGTTTTTCTTTTTTTTTTCACTTTTTATTAAACTTTTTTTTCCACTTTTTTACTAGTCCCACTAGGGGACTTTAATATGCGATTCTGCGATCGCATTTATAATACACTGCAATACTTCTGCAGCGCCGTAAAAAGGCTATGGGGCGGTCACTAACGGGTTAATGACTTTTTTGCATAATTTTTTTATGTGATTTTTAGTGCGGCCAGATGTTACATAGTAAAATATCAAATGCACTACACACAAATGCGTTTTGGTCTGTGGCATTTTTGAGGCACTTATGATCAGTGGCTTTTTTTTCCAAACGCAACATGCTTTGGGTGTGGCATTTTTTGTGGCATTTTTCCCATTGGCTTCTCTATAGGACCTCAAAAATGCCAGAAAATGTCATAGATTTTAATAGTCTATAATGCAGTGCAGCCCCATTCCCCAGAGACCAGGAGACATGCATGCAGAGCCTGTGTATATAGTATAGAGTATATAGTGTTCTATGCTGCCTTGGGCATCCAGTAATACAATAGAGCGGTCATTAACTTGGCCACCTCCTAATGATAATGAATGAAAAGATTCTCCTTATCCTGAAGCCAGCAAAGCTGACAAGTGAGCTACAGGGAACAGGAAAGGTAAATTTTTTTGCGACTTCTCTAGTGGCCAGTGTGAAAAGTGTAATATTTAAAGATTTTTTTATGTCGAGTCACAAATAAAAAACCACATACAATATTTTTTGAAAAAAATGTGTATAATGAAAATCTTATAAAGATAATATACAATTATCTGACGATACTTTTTAACTTAAGGGGGCACTGTTTGACATTGGTGTTGAATAACGTAACAAATCAAAAACTCGGTGTTCCTTTTGTCTCACATTACATTGCATCTAAAGACCGGAAATGGGTATTGTACAGTTAAAAAAAAAACAAAAAAACAACCTACGAGCAATCTGCTCTTCTACACTTGGCATGACAGATGTGACTTGTCAATCTTAGGGTATGTGCACACGATAACTGCAATTACGTCTGAAAATACGGAGCTATTTTCAAGGGAAAACAGCCCCTGATTTTCAGAAGTTTTTTGAGCAACTCGCGTTTTTCGCTGCGTTTTCTACGTCCGTTTTTGGAGCTGTTTTCATTGGTGGCTATGAGAAAACGGCTCCAAAAACGTCCAAAGAAGTGTCCTGCACTTCTTTGACGAGGCAGTCATTTTACGCGTCGTCGTTTGACAGCTGTCAAACGACGACGCGTAAATTACAGGTCGCCGGCACAGTGCGTCGGCAAACCCATTCAAATGAATGGGCAGATGTTTGCCGACGTATTGGAGCCGTATTTTCAGGCGTAAATCGAGGCATAATACGCCTCGTTTACGCCTGAAAATAGGTAGTGTGAACCCAGCCTAAAGCAAATCTGCACAAAGCAGTGGATAGTAGTGGGAAGGCGTCTCTTCTCCTTGGATTACAGCTAAGATCATGACTTAACGGCCATCTGTCACCATTTTGCGTTAGAATCAATTTTAGCTTTTGTATCTATACAATTTTTGACAATTTATTGGTGGCATTCAGATTAACCCCTTTAGGACTGTCCTTTTTTGGGTCTTTAGGAAGTAGCATCTTTTTTCATTGTCACATTCGGAGAGTCATAACTTTTTAATTTTTCCGTCGATATAACTGTAGGAGAGCTTTTTTTGGGGGGGACAAGTAATATTTTGTTAACAAATCCATTTTGGGGCACATATAAATTATTACGCTACCGATGTTCAGCAAATGATGGTCTTTTTTCTCTTCCCGATGCGCCGCAGTGAATGGGTATACTGGTATGTACGTCATTACGGACGCTTTCCCGTTAACGTGTTTATGATATCCAGCCGATCAGGGTCTGCAACAATGGCCACGTGATTTGTACCTCACTCCTGTCTTGTTGGGCTTTGCCGATGCCATTGGCTGTTTTGGCAGCCAATGAGCATGAAGGAATCTGGTCACTGTATTCTACCATTTAGGCATTAGACACTCGCTGCTGGTGACGCCAACCAGAGTGTATGTTATTTACATCAGCGCATAGGGGCAGTAAGTGGCTCTATCCTATGACCTTGGCTATAATGGTCTCGTTTGAACCAACAGTTTGGTACCATAGGACTGTTTGAGCATTATCTATTGGCTCATTTTGTCTACATTTGTTGTATCTACCGGTCATTAATTCTGAGGGGTGTTACGGGGAAAGGTTCTAGTACAGGGTTGTCCCTTTTGGGCTGGGTGCTCTGTTTGTCCTACCAGGGTATACAATGAAAGCTGTAGGGACAGATGCCCCACTCCATCTAAGATTATCTCCTTTTCCCCCTGGTCATCCCTGTATACACCACCTGCTACTACTTTGGCCAAATCTGGCTTTATTGGGCCAATATATGTTCATTTGTATTTACCTGTTTTACATCATTTGCAGTTAAGTGTTACGTTTTAGAGGCAGGTAAATTCCAGTGATACATAACTTCTTAGCTTTTTGGGCGGGATTTAAAAAAAAAAAAAATAAATCAATTTTACCCTTGTTTTTTTGCTTCTATAATTTATACCATTCACCGTGCAGCATAAATAAAATTGCATCTTTGTTCTATGGGTTGGTATGGTTACGGCGATACAAAATATGTAGAGTTTTTTTATGTTTTACTACATTTACACAATAAATAGGAAATTTCATTGAAAAAAATAGTTAATATGTCACCACATTCCAAGAGCCATAACTTTTTTATTTTTCAGTCGATGTCGTATGTGGACTTGTTTTTTGCAGGACAAGTCAATATTTTATAATAGAACAATTTTATATATATATATATATATATATATATATATATATACATATATATGTGTGTGTCAGTGTGTGTATAGTGTTTGTTATTTCCTCCATGCATTCCAAAAGCCATAACTTTTTTATTTTTCCAATTGACAGTTATATTGGGGCTTATTTTTTGTGGAACGAGTTGTAGTTTTTAATGGCACCATTTAACGTACTGTGGAAACTACAGAGAATCTGCAAGAAAAATTCTTTGTGGTGGAATGGGAAAAAACCCCTGAAATTCCTAAATTTTTGGGGGGTTTGTTTTTATGGTGCCCACCATGCGGTATAAGCAAAAAGGTTCACTTTATTCTGCGGGTCAATACGATTAAGGCAAAACAAAATTTATATAGTTTTTTTTTTTATGATGTACTACTTTTACAAGAAAAAAACTTTTGTTTAAAAAAAAAAAAAGTGTGTCTCTCCATAGTCTGAGACCCATAACATGTTTATTATTCCCTCAATGGAGCTGTGTGAGAGGGCTTGTTTTTGCGGGCGAGCGGTGGGGGTGGTTTCTACAGGTACCGGGGTACATGCGACTTTTTGATCACTTTTCACTTGCTGGGTAAATGAAATTGTATTCTAATACTTTGGACTTCTACGAATGCAACGATACCAGTTATGCATTTTTTTTTTTTAGATTACTTTAGGGGAAAGAGTTTATTTTTACAATTTTTTTTTCTGCATTTAAAATCACTAACTTCTTTTTTTTACTTCTTTTTTTTAGTCACCCTAGGGGACTGATCGCTGGTACAATACGTGTGTGTGTGTGTGTGTGTATATATATATATACACATATACACATATACACACACACTTATTGACTTTTATAATACATCACCAGAACGTCACTGTATGTGATTAAAGGATTTTTCAACACCCGTAATACTGTATATAAAGCCCCCAGGCTTACAGAGGTAGGGCATTACATTACTGGTAAAAAATATATGTATTAAAATTAATGTTTACTAATAAAACTATAAAAAAGTTCAAAAAAAAAAAAGATTATAAATACCATTTTGTTAGAGAACATAAATTGAATGGCAACTTAAATGTACCCCAAAATAATGCCTAAATTTTTTTACAGCGGATCCCGCAAAACACATGGCCTCAAATAGTGACAGTCATAATAATAAAAATAGTTATGACTGACGGAACACGGGATGGCAAATAGAAAAATTCTTGTGGTCATTAATGCAAAAACGGGCTTGGTCCTTAAGGGGTTAAATATAGAGGCTGATGTGTAGCCATAACAGATTTGATTCCGGTCATGTCTCATTGGTACAAATTATGTATTTTAATAATGAGAAACAAAGATTAAAATTGAATAGACAGAAAAGATTGTTTTGGATATTGCAAAGTGACCCTATCTGGTCCGGGGAAACCCCATGAACTAATAGGAGACTAAAATATAAAACCATTCTGAAATATCAATATAAATATGAATATTAAAAAAATATCTATAATTTAGTAAAAAAAAGCTCTGGCCCTTTAAGAGCGGAGAGGCTTCAGCTGAACATTTTTGATTGCTCTGTGAGATTTCCTGCTTCGGAACTGGGATAGCCCAGCAGTGAGTGTGCAGCATGTGTACAGGAAATATCTCTGCTGCTGTCCCCCTGCTGGATGTTGTTATATTAGACTCTTCTGTGTATTATGGGGCAGCAGGAATAGTAGGAGGAGGAGACTGCTGCAGAATAACCTTTCAGCAGAAGCCCCACAGATACAAGGAAGGTCAATCCTGTCACAGATTTCCTCTCAGTGTGTCACTGCTACTGGTTCTGTGTGTATGTAGAATGAGACTCAGATTAACCCTTTACAAGCAGCTGTCTCCTCCTGAACTAGATTAACCCTTTACAAAATGATGTTTCCTCTAGTTGGGCATAATAAACAGGGAAATCGTATTACATGGTTGATAAAATAACATTGTTCTGTATGAATTAAAGTTCAGGCTTCTGACTAGAGGTGAGCTAACTGTTCTCCCGATTTGCGTTTCGCTGATTTATCACCCGTTATTAATTCACCAGGTGTGAGATTAGTTTTTAGCAAATTTATGAGAAAAATAAGGGAATCAATTCTGCCATTGTATTCTATGGACTATTCTATGGAATGGATTCGCTCATCCCATCCGCTAATCCTGACCAGATCTGAGCACAAAACTTTACTTTGCCATTCAGATACTTTATAGGATCAGCTCCTCCTTCTCGCAGTTGGTACCTCTCAGAGAAGAGGAGAATCTCATGAGATTTTAACTGAAGTGAAAGTAAATGCGGTGTCCTGTAATATTGACAGGAATCTGTTATTTTGCTAATTAGATAGTTTTTAAAAAATTTGTATAAATTTAGAATCGATGAGACCTCTTTAACCCATTAAAAGAAATCTGTAAGCAAATTTTAGGTAATTAAATGGACACCATGCCAATTTTGTGTTTGCAAATACCTTTGTAGACCTGTTGAAATCCGCCATTGTACTAGATCGGAGAAAAAGAAGCTATAACTTGTCGCACGGTGTATGTAGATCCATTGACAGTAGTCATCCAGGTGGTGCTGAAAGGTTAAGAAGTCACGGTGAGCTGGATGTTATGCCCATTCCGCCTTGACTGACATCCAGCTCGGCAGAGCTGACGTTTGATGTTTTGCTGACATTTTCCCCTCAAAGGGGTTGTCGAGTTTGGGGGCTGTTTTTTATACTGATGACTTATCCACAGAATAGGTCTTCAGTATGTGATCGGTGGGGATCTGACACCCGGACTCTGCACCAATCAGCTGGTCCAGGTGCTGTAAGCTATGCCGGGTCGGAGGCAGTCTGCATCCTGCTACGGATCGTATCCTGTTACCAGCCATCGGTCTGTATCCAACTACCTAAGATGAGCTGGAGGCTGCCTTCCTATTACAAACAGAGTCTTCCGATCCCCATCCACTTGCCAAGGTATCATCTGCCTGTGCCTGTACCCTCGGTGTTCTATACCATTGTATCCTGGCCCGGTGGGCCAGCCGCTACTCACACCGAGACCTCCTCAAGAGGCAGCAAACCGGTAGTCTCCCCGCAACAAATTCCAGATCCCCAGACGGGTTTGAAGGGTGAAGACTGCGGAGCCTACTTAGATAACGCCCTTAGAAGTAGCCATGAATGGGGTAGCACAGTGGTTATACCACCAGCTGGTTATAACAGTTATGAAGCAACACACTGCTCACCACTGTGAGAGCGATATGACTTTATTTTTGTGACCCCGGCGGTTTTCACCTATGGATACACTGAACCTATGTCAAATTAACAGCAACATGCTACCCACCAATGTAGGAACATTAGGTCTTTTTACTTTTGACCCTTTCTGTACTCATTATTCTATTATAGAGGAGTCAGCATTTGATTTTTCTAAACCGGAAGAAATGCATTGCGAATATTAGGGTAATATGTAAGGTCCACTCAGTGTATGGACAGGCTTTGTTAGTCCATCACCACCAAGTGGACACTGTCAGTAACACGACTAAATATCGGTCCTGTTTCTTAGTCCTAGGTTGAGACAGGGACAGTTAATTCCTTCTGCTCCGAGGCCTGCCGGTAGGAGTCATCCGAGCCTCATCTTGGCAAACTAGAGCGACTTGTACCTATCATCTGGCTCTATTCTAAGGCGGAGTCCGATAAGTTCCAATCTATTATTATGTTGTAATTTCTGCTGTTTGCATTGATTTGAGTAATATTTATGGTCTGCGGTCTTCTATGCAAGCATTTGATTATGTCATAAACAGAGCGTAGGATTGATGTTTGTAATTGATGTATATGTAGTCTAGCCGCCTGTATATGTTGTTTATCATGTGAACCCGTATATTTTAACAGAGATTATTAAAAATGAATTCCAATCAAAACCCCTCTTCCTACACCCCAGTGTCATGTTCGTTAGGCCTTCACCCTACACCAGCACCGATGGTTTAATATACAGTCCCCTGTCCCAATGACTCCCCCTGCCAATTTTGTAACATGTAATACATTGTACTCACTGATAGATGAGTTTTAAATGAAGTTGCAGATGACAGTCTGCAGTACATAGGAGCAGTCAGTGCTATGCTTGGCTCCTCCCCTTCACTCTGCTCAGGCCTGGTCTTCAGTTTAGTGGGCTGTGCAGCTACAGACCAATCAGCACTTCTGTTTAGGAAAAGTGCTAATTGGTAGAGTAACTTTCAGTCAGTAAGTTGCACAGTACAGCAGATCAGTGATTGGCAGGTTGCTCTACCGATCAGCTCCGACCCTGCAGTTTGACAAATTGTTAATCCGTATCAGAAATTCTATCTAGAGGGTACAGAAACTTAATTAATGATTAGTATTAGTTAACATTTTACAACATCACGAATGAACAAAGTGGTATTTCAATTTAAAAAATAAATAAATCTAGGATCTGCTCTTTTTTTTTATGATCGGGGGAGGTCCGACATCTGGGACTTCACTGATCCTGTGAAAGAAGGATGTAGAGTGCTGATTTAGTCTAGCTACAAAGCATCGCACAGTACATTGCAGTAATGTAAGTGAATGTGGCCGCATTGCCCCCGCAAGCTGCCAGGACCACAACTTCAGACGCAAGAATTCTAAAAAGCATGGTTTTCTTGTGATGTTACGGCAACTTGCAGGTCACAACTCAGCCACATTCACTTACATTATTGCAAAGTACACCGGCCGACTCTGCGATCTTCGTTGTGTGACCTCAAAGCCCCAAAGTCGCGGTGTACCCCTGGCCATAGCGCTGCAGCAGAGGTGAACCTAGCCCCTCTGCTGCCCGAGGCGAACTATAAAAAGGCGCCCCCCCCCTCCCAAATCTATCAGAGTTTTCTCATTACGAGCGTTACACATCAAACACGCAATATATAAAAAAAATTAAATAGGAATACATTTGATGTTTATTTGTTAAAGTGCTGTTTGAAGTATAGAAAAGATTTAAAGAATTCTTCTTACTACCAATCAGTGCAGTGCAAATAGTACAGTCTGCACAGTCCCATATCTCTCCTCGGCAGCCAGTCTCATTTGTGGCGTCACTCTCTGCAATTACATTCAAGCCAGTCCAGGATGGGTCGCGCTTAGCGCTGTTTTGAAAAAGCACGCCCTGGGGTGGTTTATTTGGTCTACCTGCTGTATTGTTGTGGTCTGCTGGCTCAGTGCCAGTGGTGGCTGTACACAAGTTATGGGCCCACATCCCACACGTAAGTATCACCTACATGTCAAAGTACATCACATGCCACTCTGAAGACTGTCTTAGCCTGATAATCTGCTGCCACACTCACACTTCCCCACCACAGTAATTTACATAGATTGTAAAACCAACATTACCAATAATACCCCCATACTGTTACTGAATAATAGCCCCACATCATAACCACATAGTGGCTTAATACTTCCACACCATGACTGCATATTACCCCACATAGTGTCTGAATAATACCACCATAGTGTTAATGAATAATACCTCCACTCCATGAGAACATCTTACTACCACATAGTGACTGAATAATACCACCATACTGTTACTGAATAATACCGCCACTCCATAATCACAGTGACTGCATAATACCCCCATACTATTACTGAATAATACCTCCAACACCATAACCACATAGTGACTGAATAATACCCCCATACTATTACTGAATAATACCACCACACCATAACCACAGTGACCGAATAATACCCCCATACTGTTACTGAATAATACCTCCAACACCATAACCACATAGTGACTGAATAATACCCCCATACTGTTACTGAATAATACCTCCAACACCATAACCACATAGTGACTGAATAATACCCCCATACTATTACTGAATAATACCGCCTCACCATAACCACATAGTGACTGAATAATACCCCCATAGTGTTAATGAATAATACCTCCACTCCATGAGGACATAGTGACTGAATAATACCCCCATACGGTTACTGAATAATACCGCCACACCATAACCACATAGTGGCTGAATAATACCACCACACCATAACCATATAGTGACTGAATAATACCCCCATACTGTTACTGAATAATACCACCACAGCATAACCACAGTGACTGAATAATACCTCCATAGTGTTAATGAATAATACCTCCACTCCATGAGGACATATTACTACCACATAGTGACTGAATAATACCCCCATACGGTTACTGAATAATACCACCACAGCATAACCACAGTGACTGAATAATACCCCCATACTGTTACTGAATAATACCTCCACACCATAACCCCAGTGACTGAATAATACACCCCATACTGTTACTGAATAATACCTCCACACCATAACCATATAGTGACTGAATAATACCCCCATACTGTTACTGAATAATACCACCAGACCTTAACCAGATAGTGACTGAATAATACCCCCATGCTGTTACTGAATAATACCGCCACACCATAACCATATAGTAACTGAATAATACCCCCATACTGTTACTGAATAATACCACCAGACCTTAACCAGATAGTGACTGAATAATACCCCCCTACTGTTACTGAATAATACCACCACACCATAACCACATAGTGACTGAATAATACTCCCATGCTGTTACTGAATAATACCGCCACACCATAACCATATAGTAACTGAATAATACCATCATACTGTTACTGAATAATACCACCGCACCATAACCACATAGTGACTGAATAATACCCCCATACTGTCTGAATAATACCGCCACACCATAACCACATAGTGACTGAATAATACCCCCATACTGTTACTGAATACCGCCACACCGTAACCACATAGTGACAGAATAATACCCCCATACTGTTACTGAATAATACCACCACACCCTAACCACATAGTGACTGAATAATATCCCCATACTGTTACTGAATAATACCGCCACACCGTAACCACATAGTGACAGAATAATACCCCCATACTGTTACTGAATAATACCACCACACCCTAACCACATAGTGACAGAATAATACCCCGATACTGTTACTGAATAATACCGCCACACCATAACCACATAATGACTGAATAATACCTCCATACTGTTACTGAATAATACCTCCACACCATAACCACATAGTGACTGAATAATACCCCCATACAATTACTGAATAATACCTCCACACCATAACCACATAGTGACTGAATAATACCCCCATACTGTTACTGAATAATACCGCCACACCATAACCATATATTGACTGAATAATACCCCCATATTGATACTGAAAAAAAACAACATCACATATTACTACAACAGTGTCAGAAAAAAGCACGATACTGTTAGTGAATAAAACAGTATATATCGACCAATATTACCACCATACAGTGACCATATAAAGGTAGATGCCAGTTATACACAGAAAATCTGCAGACCATATAAGTGATTACAGTATAGTTATATTGAGTGACGTCTTCTCCGATTAAAGTCGCTCACCTTTTCTTCTTCATCCAGCCAAGACCGCAATGACAACATCTCCCGGGCACAATTTCCTAAGCCCTGCAGAATATGACACAGATAACTTTGGCTCCTTGCTTTTCTAGCGCACTCCCTAACTATTCCCTACCTCTACACAAACTTCCTATACATACTATACTAGATGCCCATACAGTAATAGTACACACACCCTTTTGTTCCCCCAAAGACCCCACACAGTAAAGGCTACTTTTGTTCCCATACACAGTGTTAGTGTCCCCTTTATACCTTACTCAGTGATAGAGACACTTTTAGGGCCCTCAGGCAGTAATAGAATTCCCACTCAGTACAAATATCCCCTTTATGTCCCCACAGAAATAATGTCTCCACTCAGTAGTAATGCAGCCTTTTATGTCCCCATTCAGTACTAATGCCACTTTTTCTGCCACACTCAGTAATAATGCCCCCACAGTAATTTTGGCTCTTTATACCCCCACTCAGTAAAAATGCCTGCTTTATGCCCCCACAATAATGATGCCCCCTTTTGTATGCCCCTTTTTTTGCCCCCTTTTTATTACCTAACAGACTTATGAATATTAACTGAATTCAGTGGCCCGATGTGGATGCAGTGACGTCATCGTGCCGGGCAGTTGACGTCATCAGTGTGCTCCCGATCTCTTGTAGGCCTCAGGTCTATGCCAGGCTGTGGCCTACAAGAGCAAATGGCGGCGCAGGGAACCAATGGCCAGGGGTTGGCTGGCAAATTTAAGTGTAATGTCCGTGGCTGCGGGCTGTCAACTCCAACCTCCCCCTGACACCCGCAGCCACGAGTCGGCGAGCGCTGGCCCCAGCCTCCTCCTCAGGAGACGCCAACGCTCGCGTTCACTCACCTCTGCCGAATCCCGTAGGAGGGGGCAGCGCGCGCACTGGACCTCATGGACGAACTTTAACCCGTGAGTACTCTGGACTATAAGAGGGGTCCAGCCCCCTAGTTCTATGCCTTAGCGTTGTTGTGTTTCCTTAGTCTGTCTATGCAAATGGTCCCCTAGAGTTTCCTGCTCCCAGTGTTTGCTGTTCCTGTACCTGTATCCCGATCTAGTGCCGTGCTTGCTATAGTCGTGATGTGCTGGATACCACGCTTGTCTGCTTCTCCACACCTGACGTCCCCCTGCTGCCTAGTTCCTGCCAAGCTACTGTCCGTGCTGCCACAGGTACCCTATATCCTATAGACTCAGACTTGCGCCCTGTTGGCCAGCTGCCTTACCGCCAAGGCGGCAAGGCCCAGTGTGTCCACAGACCCTTCGTGACAGTACGCTCAGGCCATGGACCCCGCTGGTCGGTTCAAAACTATGACGAAGACACAGGAGATGCGAGCGGATATGCTGGACCTCCAGTCCCGACAGGACCAACTCCTCCAGGCGTTGAACATTCTTGCATGTCGGCAGGAGGCACAAGCTTGACGGCGGAGTACAAGAAAGCCTCACCTGGGAATTAGACTTTCTTGTACTCCGCCATGGGGAAACATTTTTCCTTCTGGCAAATGACACAGAAAACAGCTGCCTCGTTTCAGACGTAAAAGCTCCTCCTCGCATTATGCGAGGCGTCTGTGACGCTCGTAAATCTTGAGCTGCTCTTCATTGACTTCAATGAAGAATGGCTCAAATTAGGTTGCAAAGAAGTGCCCTGCACTTCTTTGCCGAGGCAGTCAATTTACGCGTCGTCGTTTGACAGCTGTCAAACGACGACGCGTAAATTACAGGTCGTCTGCACAGTACGTCGGCAAACCCATTCAAATGAATGGGCAGATGTTTGCCGACGTATTGTAGCCCTATTTTCAGGCGTAAATCGAGGCATAATACGCCTCGTTTACGCCTAAAAATAGGTCGTGTGAACCCAGCCATATATATATATATATATATACAGATATCTATCAATGCGATTGGTGCAAGTTTTAATTACTGTTTATTGAAAATTATTGTTACTTTTTGAGATACAGCTGCTTTGTATCTTGTATACAGAGCAGCTGTATATAGCGCTGAGACCTTAATCTATTAGGTCGCCTACTATCGATGACATCTAAGTTATGAACTTAGATGTGATCGGTAACAGCTCGATCCTGCAGGACCTGATGACACTGAATCCGTCAGTCCCGCTGACCTGACGGATACAGGATTCTGCACGCGCTATATACACTACCGTTCAAAAGTTTGGGGTCACCCAGACAATTTTGTGTTTTCCATGAAAACTAACACTTATATTTATTAAGTGAGTTGCAAAATGACTAGAAAATATAGTCAAGACATTGACAAGGTTAGAAATAATGATTTTTATTTGAAATAATAATTTTCTCCTTCAAACTTTGCTTTCGTCAAAGAATGCTCCATTTGCAGCAATTACAGCATTGCCGACCTTTGGCATTAAAGCTGTTAATTTGCTGAGGTAATCGGGAGAAATTTCACCCCATGCTTCCAGAAGCCCCTCCCACAATTTGGATTGGCTTGATGGGCACTTCTTGCGTACCATACGGTCAAGCTGCTCCCACAACAGCTCTATGGGGTTGAGATCTGGTGACTGCACTGGCCACTCCATTACAGATAGAATACCAGCTGCCTGCTTCCTCCCTAAATAGTTCTTGCATAATTTGGAGGTGTGCTTTGGGTCATTGTCCTGTTGTAGGATGAAATTGGCTCCAATCAAGCGCTGTCCACAGGGTATGGCACGGCGTTGCAAGTCATTTTACCTTGTACAAATCTCCCACTTTACCAGCACCAAAGCAACCCCAGACCATCACATTACTTCCACCATGCTTGACAGATGGCGTCAGACACTCTTCCAGCATCTTTTCAGTTGTACTGCGTCTCACAAATGTTCTTCTGTGTGATCCAAACACCTCAAACTTCGATTCATCTGTCCATAACACTTTTTTTCCAATCTTCCTCTTTCCAATGTGTGTGTGCTTTTGCCCATATTAATCTTTTCCTTTTATTAGCCAGTCTCAGATATGGCTTTTTCTTTGCCACTCTGCCCTGAAGGCCAGCATCCCGGAGTTGCCTCCTCACTGTAGACGTTGACACTGGCGTTTTGCAGGTACTATTTAATGAAGCTGCCAGTTGAGGACCTGTGAGGCATCTATTTCTCAAACTAAAGACTCTAATGTACTTGTCTTGTTGCTCAGTTGTGCAGCGGGCCTCCCACTTCCCTTTCTACTCTGGTTAGAGCCTGTTTGTGCTGTCCTCTGAAGGGAGTAGTACACACCGTTGTAGGAAATCTTCAGTTTCTTGGCAATTTCTCGCATGGAATAGCCTTCATTTCTAAGAACAAGAATAGACTGTCGAGTTTCACATGAAAGCTCTCTTTTTCTAGCCATTTTGAGCGTTTAATCGAACCCACAAATGTAATGCTCCAGATTCTCAACTAGCTCAAAGGAAGGTCAGTTTTATAGCTCCTCTAACAGCAAAACTGTTTACAGCGGTGCTAACATAATTGCACAAGGGTTTTCAAGTGTTTTCTAATCATCCATTAGCCTTCTAACACAATTAGCAAACACAATGTACCATTAGAACACTGGAGTGATGGTTGCTGGAAATGGGCCTCTATACACCTATGTAGATATTGCATTAAAAATCAGACGTTTGCAGCTAGAATAGTTATTTAGCACATTAACAATGTATAGAGTGTATTTCTGATTAATTTAATCTTATCTTCATTGAAAAAAACTGTGCTTTTCTTTCAAAAATAAGGAAATTTCTAAGTGAACCTAAACTTTTGAACGGTAGTGTATATATATATATATATATATATATATATATATATTTTTATTTTTTTTTATTTTTATTTTTATTTTTTTATTTGAATTAGCGGGGCAGGTTTATGGGGAAGGATTAGGGCCTGTTCACATCAGCGTTGGCTTTCCGTTCCGGGGTTCCGTCTGAGCTTTCCGTCGGGTGAACCCCACAACGGAAAGTCAAACTGAAACCACAGCTTCCGTTTCCGTCACCATTGATATCAATGGTGACGGAAACATTGCTAATGGTTTCCGTTCGTAACCATTCCGGAAGGTTTCCGTTTTTCCGACGGAATCAATAGCACAGTCGACTGCGCCAATGGTGACGGAAACGGAAGCTGTGGTTTCAGTTTGACTTTCCGTTGTGGGGGTCACTCGACGGAAACCTCAGACGGAACCTCGCAAAGGAAAGCCAACGCTGATGTGAACAGGCCCTTATACTGCGCTCAGCTTCCCGCCCCTACTAATTTAAAAGGGGTCGGCCAATGCTGGGGGGGGTCGGGAGTATAATACAAGGGGGGGTCTGGGAGTTTTACTGACAGCAGAGGGCTCTATAGGGGGGAATTATCCCGCCCATAGAGCCCTGACTAGTTACTATACTGCAAGGTTAGGGGGGGTCTGAGCATCTGACTGACTGCTCTAAAGGGGAGGCAGAATACTCCCCCCTATAGAGCCCTCTGCAGTAAGTCAAACGCTCAGACACCCGCCCCCCCCCCCCTTCCATTATAGTGATGTGAAGGCTCTATGTGGTGGATTATTCCAGCCCCATAAAGCCCTTTGCGGTCTGTAAAATGCCCAGACCCCCAATTGCAGTATACTCCCGGGTCCCACTCCCAGCAACTTCGGCCGACCGAGTTAAGGCAGGAACGCACCTCGTGCGTCTCGAACTTCTCGTCGCTCGAGCGCTCCTCCTGCAGTCCTGCTCCTCTCTGGCAGTGCGTGCTGCATACAGCGAGGAGTGCTACACACGTGCCCATCATGCGCACGTCTGATATGTCTGCATGGCCCCTCCCCCGGTGCAGTCCGTCCCCGTTTTTGGGTAGGTGGCGCCGCCTTCGGCTGTCGGCTTACCTCGCCTCATGGCAGGTGCGGCACTGTGCTGCAGCCCCTTCACAGTTTTTCCTCTGTACAGAGGCATTCCGACCACCTATAAGTGAATGGGGACAGCTGCAGTTCTGTGCACAGCCATGGCCAGGGGGCGCTGCTGTGCAAGGAATACGCTAAATAATATTTGTGGTCTCCTCACTCTCAGAATTGGTGGGGGCCCCAGGGGTCGGACTCCCACTGATCATTAAGTGATGGCACAGCCTAGCGATATGCTATCACTTTATAAGATGGAAAGAACCCTTCAAAGCGAGGCTCAACAACTGCTATATAATAAATAATCATACATACTGTACATACAAATAAATAATGGGAAGCCCAGAGGTAAAGTATGGAGCAGGTTCACCAATAAAACCTGCAGCTCGCCGTGCAAAAAATTAAGCCCTCACACCGATCAATCGAAAAGAAAAAGTTATGGCTCTCAGAATATGGCGAAACATATTTTATTATTTACAATTCTTTTCCTTGTAAAACTAGTAAAACATAAAAATATATATATTTAGTATCACCTAATTGTATTGACCCACAAAATAAAGTTAACATGTTTTTACCGCAGGGTGAACGCCGTAAGAACAAAGCTCTTTAAGCAATAGAGGAAACACTGTTTTCTCCCATTCCACCCCACAAAGAAATTTTGATTATTGCAAAATAAATGGTGCCAAGAAAAAGTACAACTAGTCCCACAAAAAAAACAGCAATTATTCAGCTTAATCGCCGGAAAAATGAAACAGTTATGGCTTTTGAAAAATGGGAAGGATAAAAAAAAAAAAAGTTGGTGTAGGTGCCAATCCCACTCTGGGCTCCGGAACCCACCTAATCCTCTATTGCAGCCACATATAGCAGAGGTGACAGTGCATAACCGGTTAAGGACTAGGCTGTTTTAGAGCTAAATGACCAGAGCAAATTTCACAATTTTGCTATGCGCTTCTTTAGATGACTATAACTCTGTAGGTGAATAAAGTTCATCTTTGAATTTTACACTCTTTTTAAAGGACAGATAGGGCTTTGTTTTAGTGGCATTTGTCAGTATATATCATTTTAATTTTTTTCTCTAAAGTGGGCAAAATTGGAAAAAAATGCAAGAATTTAGCAAATGCGTCAGTTTAGGCTAGTATTTTTCACACACGGTATAGTCCACGGACAAAATTCATCTCCTTTCACATTCTTCCACTTCTCCCGTGCATGGGGATACCAAATATGTGTGCCTTATTCACTGTGCGGGCATGTGCCAGGGCTTGGCATAAAAGGAGGCTTTTTGGCCTTTTCGGTCCAGGAATTTTGCATTTGATTTTATAGCCGTATACTGTTTTCTGGTGGGCGTAATGCTGCTGAAACATTAGAAACACCCCATAAATGACTTCATTCACACAAGTAGACCCCACAAGGTTTCCTTCAAGGGGTTTATCATATTTTTAGACAGTCCCGTTTTCTTCTGAAAGTTTCTTGAATAAGATGGATCAAAATAAAATTAGCAATTTTTTAGCAAATGCGTCAGTTTATACCAGCATTTTTCACACACAGCATAGACCACGGTCAAAATTAATCTCCGTTCACATTCTGCCACTTCTCCTGAGCATGGGGATACCAAATATGTGGCCTTTTTTATCACATAGAGATGTAGGAGGGCGGAGGACAGAAGAAGATTATTTCACATATCGCTTTTTTTCAAAGCTGGTTTTACAAAACTCAACAGAGTTGCTATAACACTTCCAAAATATCTGCTCTTGAAGCAGAAATCCCAAAATATTCATCTAGGGGTATAATGGAAATTTATTTTTTGGGGTTTTCTAAAATAAGAAATTGCAGGTTAATGCAAATGGAGCTCTCCAGCAGATGAACTTTAGAAAACATCAAACATGACATCCACCCCCCACCCATTCCCTCCCTCACCCTTGGAGTAAAATCATGGGAAAAATAAAAACGTAATGTAGGGCAAATATATTTTCAACAAATTAACTAAAATCTAATAATTCAGAACAGTGTGGTATTTTTTAAAACATGGCTCAATGCACAGGCCTGGTTGCGAGGGACATGAGGGACAGAAATATCGGGAATCTTTGCGGTGCCCGTCTTTTCTGCAGACGCGGCACTTTTTCTGAGGGTTGCTTCTGGTTGCTGTTGGGGGAATCCGACTGATGAAGTGTCTTTCAGTCAGTCGCGTGACATCCTCAGACTGGGGGCATTCTCGGGTGTCCTGAACATCAAAAATGAGGCCTTCAATAATTTTTTCCTGGAAATCCAGGTATGTGTCTCTGCCTCTGTTTTTTTTATACAGCACAAATGAATTGTGGATTGCCACCTGTAACAAATAAATGCCCACCTTTTTGTACCAGGTTTTAGTTTTGCGTTTTACTAAATAGGGCTGTAAAACCTGGTCGCTTAAATCCACCCCCCCATGTACTTGTTATATTCGGACACGCTCACTGGTTTGTGCTTGTCCGATGTTGCCCCTCTTTCCCTCACTGCCACTGTTCCTGCGGTATAAATCGTGCTTAGCACATACACGTCTTTGCGATCCCCGAACTTGACCGCCAGCAATTCTTCAGATGCATAAGCACAGGAGTCCCCCTTTACCATGCGCTTCCCCACTAATTGCTGTGGAAAACCAATTCTGTTTTTGCGCATGGTACCACATGCCCCAGTCCTTGCAGCATGCAAATGCCTAAACAGGGGCACACTCGAATAAAAATTATCACAGTACAGGTGGTACCCCTTGTGAAGCAGAGGCTGCATTATCTCCCACACGATCTTACTGCTGGTGGAAAGATCAGGGGGGCATCCAGGAACATTTATTGTGCGGTCCCGCCCTTCATAAATCCTGAAGGCGGTGGTATATCCTGACCCGCTTTCACACAATTTGTAAAGCTTAACGCCATATCTTGCCCTTTTGGAAGGTAGATATTGGCGAAAGCTAAGTCTGCCATGAAAGTTGAGGAGGGATTCGTCCACACTTACATTCTGCTCAGGGGTGTAGAGTTGCAGAAATAAATTATTCAGGGAATTTATTAGCGGTCTTATTTTGAACAACCGATCCCGGTTTGCATCGGTACTTGGGGGGGCCTGTGCGTTGTCATTGAAGTGGAGGAACCTCATTATTGTCTCATAACGAGACCTGGGCATTACTGCAGAATATACTGGGGTGGCTTGGGCGGGTCTTGTTGACCAGTAAGACCTAATGGAGGGCTTTTTGACAATACCCATATTTAGGGTGAGCCCCAAAAAATTTTTTAATTCCTGCAAATTGGTGGGCGTCCAATCTCTGGCATGGGTGGATGAAGGTTTCTGCCTTATATATTGCGTGGCATATAAATTTGTTTCGTGGACAATCTGATTTAGGATGTCGTCCGTTATAAATAAATGGAAGTAATCCATTTGGACAAAATTTGTATTGTCCACGGTTATGCCAGGAGTGGCCGTAAATCCGTGGATTCTAGGCCCAAAAGATGGGGCAGGTGCCCATACAAGAGCCTGGACTGGAGGGACCAGGCTGTCCCGTGCTACAGCGCTACTTGGCCCTGCGCTTTCATGTTCTGCAGTTTCGACTGCATCAGGGACAACGTCCCCTGAAGATGAACCTGAAGTGACGCTGTCATCGTCACTACCTAAAACAGGTTCCATCTCGGACGCCATCTCTGATGCGGTCTCCGACTCAGACCACAGCATGGCGTATGCCTCCTCGGCGCTAAACAACTTCCTCGCCATAACGTAACTAACACTAACACTAACTAAACAAATGTTTTTTTCTTTTTTTTTTTTTTTATAAAACACACAAACTAACTGCTATATATATCTACACTACCGCTAACAAAAAAATAAACCGCTATTGCTATATATATTATATATATGTGGATATATATATAATTATATACTCCCTACCTGCCTATTCTAATAGAATAAAAGAAAGAAAGGTAGATAGATAGAAAAAAAGATAGATGGATAGATAGATAGATTGTATAGATAGATAGAAATCTATCTATACAGAGAATGTTTTAGAGTGTAACTGTATTTTTTTGTAACTGTAACTGTATTCTTCTGGCAGCAATTCTCCCGAGTCTCTTCTTCTCCTCAAACTGAAACAATGTTTGAGGAGAAGAAAAGAGGCAGGAGATTTACTGCCAGAAAAGTCAAAATAAAACAAATGTGGTCGCTGTGATAGGTTTTCACAGCGACCACATGTTCAGGGACCATCAGATTGGTCCCTGATACTCTGCCCAGTGCCCAGAGCTGTTGGTAACAGCGTGGGCACAGGGCTGTGTGCACGCGATCGCGTGCACACTGTTTTATAAGCAGGAATGCATGTGATCGCTGTGATTGGTTGTCACAGCGACCACATGTTCAGGGACCATCAGATTGGTCCCTGATACTCTGCCCAGTGCCCAGAGCTGTTGGTAACAGCGAGGGCACAGGGCTGTGTGCACGCGATCGCGTGCACACTGTTTTCTATGCAGAAATGCATGTGATCGCTGTGATTGGTTGTCACAGCGATCACATGTTCAGGGGCCAAAAGATTGACCCCTGACATTCTGCCCAGTGCCCATGGCTGTTAGCAACAGCCAGGGCATAGAGCTGTGTGCACGCGATCCCGCGTGCACAGTCTCTGAAGTGCGGCCGTATATATACTATACGCCGGACTTTAGAGACCCTGACCGCTGGCCGTATAAATACGGCCAGCGGTCGGGAACCTGTTAAAGTCTATGGTTATGGAGCCAGCCAAGCCAGTTACTCCCTCAGACTTTTAAAAAAGAAAGAAGGATAGCCACACGCATGCGTGGCCACCCCTGCACCTCTTCTCATCTGTATAGAATGACCAAATGGTGATCTGGGCACACTCGTTTTCCTGAGAGGTGGGCTCCGAGAGGTGAGCAGTCTATACACTACCCAAAATAAATAGTGACTGCCAGAGGTCTAACTAGAAAATATTGAGCTCCGTAGCAAACTGTCACGAAGGGTCTGTGGACCCACTGCGCCGTACTGCCTTGGCGGTAAGGCAGCTGGCCAACAGGTAGCAGGTGAATGTCTATAGGTACCTGTGGCAGCTCAGACAACAGCAGGGCAGGCTCGGCTGGGACTAGTTAGCAGGCGGGCGTCTGGCGAGGTGGAGCAGGTCAAACGTGGATGCAGCACAGCCCGACTTTGGCATAGCTCAGTGCTAGACCAGGGTTGTATGGTTTGCTAGGAATAGGAACTGGAAACGGGTATAGAGGCAGGAACTGGAACAGGAAACACACTAGGAGGCCATCACATAGACAAACTAGGGAACACAACAACGCTCAGGCATAGAACTAGGGGGCTGGACCCCTCTTATAGTCCAGGGTACTCACGGGTCAAAGTTCAACAAGAATGTTGTTTTTTTTTTACACATTGTTTGAATTTTTTTAATTTTTTCACAAGTGAAGAAATATTATAAATTAGATTCTAATTTATAACATTTCCATGTGCTGGCCACTAGAGGGAGCAGTTCCCAAAATTGCAGCATGGTCAATTTGGTAAAGAAACCTCATTGCTTTATGCTGCAAATTTGGGGTAGACACACTCTCTCTAGTGTCCTCACACAATCCCCCCTCCCTTATTCTGGCTAGTGCCAGGAGAAGGAGGGGTTTGAATCTTCAAGCCTCCTACACTGTGTGCCGCCATTTTCGGAGCGACTGCACAGTGTAGGAGGATTAGATGCAGTGGTAATCAGACAGTATAACACTAACATACACGAACATAATACACACATCACATACACAAACATAAATTACCTGCTCCTGCCACCGCTGCCGTCTCCGCTCCTATTCCTTGCGCCTTCGCTTCCTTGAACATATGGCCGGAAGTCGCGGCCGGAAGTAGTCATCTTACTGTCCGGCAGCGGCTTCTGGTCCACATGAAAATGGCGCCGGATTTCGCTCTGCGAACGAGCTTAGTTTTGGTCTGTGTGGGAGCGGCACATGCGCTGTTCCCACATAGACGGCGTACGCTGCAGAGAATGGAATGGCTCCCGTTCGCATTCTCTATGTGGATGTAGCCGCCGTATTCCATCTCTGTATGTGTCGTTAATCGACACATACAGAGATGAAAAAAAAATGCCAGCCCCCATAGAGAAGTAAAAGTAAGAAAACAGTAAGAAGTAGAACATGAGAACACAAATAAATAAAATTTATGTTAATATCATACTAAAAGCAATATGATAAAAAAGAAATAAATTTCATGACACCTTCCCTTTTAAAAGCGGGTACGAGCATGCGCGCGCACACTACGGGATCCGGCTGAGGTGAGTGGACGCAAGCGCTGGCGTCTCCTAAGGAGGAGGCTGGGGCCAGAGCTTGCTGACTCATGGCTGGGGCTGTCAGGGGGAGGTTGGAGCTGACAGCCTGCAGCCACGGACATTACACAAACTTTGAAAGTGAGCCTTCCTTCTAAGGCCAGATTCACACAAACTAGTGCAAACCCCGACTTAAAAAAATGTCTGATTTGCATGTCCGATTTACCCCCGTGCAGGTCCCGTTTTCACAGATCCCCATAGACTTGGGTCTATTGTGGGATCTGTGAAAACGGAAGAGAATAGGACATGTTCTGTTTTTCAACCGACCCTTCACACGGTCCGTTGAAACAGCGGCCGTGTGAACGTATCCATTAAAATACATGTGTCCATGTGACAGCCATGGCACAGACGTATACTACGGTCATCTGAATTCGGCCTAAGAATCCTTACCAAGTAGCTTTCTGGTTTTGTTTTATTTGTAGCTCAGTTTGCTCACCACTTTTGCAACACCTCTCGACCTTCTCTAGCACCACAAACTCCTCATCCTGCTGCCTCCAATTCTTATTCATGTTGCTGCTCCAGGGCACCACGATACTTTGCCATGCGGCTGACCCTAATGCTAAATGTTCATATTTATATAGCACTGCCAAGGAGTCCTAAACAAAAATAATTAGTGCCTCACACATAGTGGCCCCCAAAATATTACCAAATGCATAATACCCCCAAATGCCTCAGTAAGAACTCGGGGTAAACTCGCAAAGGCTTGAGGAATGCAGATATCACACTTTGAGCGAAGATATGAATCTTATGCTCATTAGCATACAGCACGGGAACACAAAAAAAACCTGAATACTAAAAGGTGCTGAACCGACTTAGAAGATAATTATAAGTTACATCAAAATGATTTTTCACCCACAACTACCTGGTATGGCTGGTTTAATAGGTGAAATGCTGGTGACCGGTTCCCTTTAAGCCTCTGACTATAGCTGAACATATTAACTATCAACCTGGTTCTGCCTAATTGTTTTAGAGCGCAAGGTCTTAACAGATAGTCACCTTAAACATCACCGTGTATTAATGTCAACTAACGTCCTACTGTATGTCTGAAAACAAAGTTTGTTCCCCTAGCTCTTTATAAACAAATCCCACCAAACCATGTGTTGCATCACTCACGCTGTCACTCAGACCTGTCATCGATACATATCCAGATTTAGCCTCTTCGCAACGCCAATGACATCAGCCTGCTCTGTAATCTTTCCATGTGCTGCTCTACAGGAGCCGTTATAAATAAACCTTCTAGGCACACACGATTAAAGAAAGGGAGGTTAAGAATCACTAGTACTTAATACACCGTAATCTTTAGAAGTTGCGATCACAAAAAGTGAATACATGAATGACTATGAAGTGACTAAACAACTGGCAAATAGTTTCTGCTCATTATCTTGTTTTTGGATGGCATGCTCATGATGGTCATCTCCATTTTTGACCGATTACATTTCACCTTACAATTTTGGGCTTAGTTGTAGGGAAGGGTACATGGATGTTTACATGTGGAATTTATGGAACGGATTTTTAGGCTATGATGCCATGTGTTATTTTTGTTAATGACCCCTATGCTCCTTAGAATTCACACCCCACACTGCTCTCTTACAGACAGAGCAACATCCTCGTCCGGCTTTTTGTAATGACGAGGACAGGGATTTTTTTTTCATTCAATTTTGGGCGAAAGAAGGAAGCCTGCGATTTGTTTCGCGAACAGAGAAAACTGCCACAGACCCAGCCAGATATAAAAATAGACACAGAAGCTGCTACCATCTGCTAGACACCCGACACTGCACTAAGCCAGGACTTCTTCTTTTGCTTGGGAGCAGGGCACCCGTAATTATGCCCAGTTCCCTTAACTTTAAGTCCATAATTTGAGGGGGATGTTATTTGGGAGACTTTTGCATTGAAGGCGTCACATCTTTTCAAGAATCTAGGTGGTCATGAGGACGTAGCGTTAAATTCTTTACATACAAGAAGGTAAGTAAGACTGTCAAGTCACATGTGTAATCCGGTGTATTTTTTGTCACTACAGAAGTAATGAAATGTTAACCTGTTCATAACAGACGAATAAATAGACAAAAATCGAGTGAAATGAGTTCTGGACTTCTAAATCCCAATTCTACTTAAGCTCACATGTCTAATAAAGTGATGTAAAAAGAACAAAAAAAGTAACAAAAAGTTTACGGTCTAATTTTTGATTGGTCCATACAAGGACAAATCATAGATGAAAGTTAAAGAAAAAGCAATAACTTATACCCAGCTCAACTGTAATATATCCATCTCCATCCAGATCTTTTTGTTTGCATAAATAGTAATAGTGGTAAAAGTATATTGGATCTATATGAGAATCTGTAGTGCTTTTATAATGTGTATATTTAGCGTTCTGTTAGTTTTAATACTTTACAAACTGTCATTTACAAGACCTTTAGGCTTTAGAAATGGTACTTGGTGTCAGACCAGGCGGCCAATACCTTTTATCGAATGTCACATCTTTGCAATAACAATACCCTATATATTGTTAATGTCTTGTACACACGTGGCCACATTCTCATTAAGCTGGTGCCATGTCAGGGATAGTCAGAGTTCATGAAAAAAAAAAAAAAAAACTTTTTTCACTCAACAAATGTGTTATATTAGTTAACGTTGTAATGTGTATTTGCTAATTCCTGATTTTAGCTTTTCTTGGTTGTCGCTTTCACATACATCTTTTGCGGCATTTTCGCATGTGCAGAATTACACCAAGTAAAAATGCCGCCAGGAACGCACTTAAAAAAAACTCGCCATTAAAAATTCTTAAACAGATGCCAGTGCTTACATGTGTTTTATAACGCTGAAAAAAAAAAGAAAAGAGAAGGAAGCCCTATAGTCATCTGTTTTAGGAAGCCATTAAACATCCAGTACAGGGATAGTAGTATATTCATTGTCCCAGTGTCATGTATTCAGTGGTATATTTAAAGTCATAGTACCGGTCTCTCCGTAATATATTTTCATCATCCCAGTACCTGGTGGTCCGTTCAATATTTAGCCTTCCATTACTTTGAGGTTAGTAATATATTATTTTTTGCCTGATCTTTAGTAGTCAAGTGGTTGTCTTCTACATGCCAGCAGTTTCACCAGCCAGACCGGTGGGACTATGGACATCATGGCGCTTATAAACGGGGTGATTGCTAAACAAATTAAAACCAAACAAGGACCACTGTAGAATAGTAGTTTGTGGGGTAGGGGGTACTACATTTTAACGGTTATGCTAGCGTTTGTTTGTTCCATTCCAAGTACTGTAGCTTTTAAAAAGGTAGGAATGTCATTAAAATGACTCATCACAGTAAGTAGTGAAGTCACCGATGTGGCAACACCAAAATGACTTGGCTGATCGGGAAGATCAGTAGACATCGGTCTGCAAGACCAACCCATGAAAGTGGCTGGACTTCTGCTCCTTCATGGAAAGCTGTATACATTTTCTTCGAGAACGTGTGCAGGATTTTACTCTCCAGGAAAAAAATTACAGGAGTTACATGGGGTCATACAACCCACCCATAAAGCCAAAATAGCAACACCAGCTGTACCGTAAAAAAAAATATATATATATATTTTCTGTGCCTACTGCAAACTGCTCTCCTTCGACCCACAAATCACTCCTGATTGTGAATGTTTGGGAATCTCTTATGTTACTGCAGATTGAGTTTTACAAATGTGTTCTGTTAATGTTCCCTATTTACACATTTTGTTATACATCAGTTTGTCTGTAAGGCTAAGCTCACATTTGCGTCATGGCTTCCATTCATCATGGGATCTGCCGGGGTTCCTTAAGGATTCCATCATTGTGAAGGTCCTAATCTGCCCAAGGAGATCAAAAAAGCCTTACCCAAAGCAAGCTGAAAGGCCTTGGCAGAGGCTCTTCTGATCTCCCAGGACAGGATCTAATCTATTCTTTGGCTCTAAATATTCTGCCCTAATAATCTTGTGGGCATGAGCCGTAAATGTCACACATTTATAGAAGTTCTAAAGTTATTTAAGTTCTGAGATAACAAAATCGGTGCTTCTCTTTTGAGATGAGCGAACCAAAACAGTCACTCTGATTCGGTTCGAACTTTGCTAAAAGTTCGATGAGAACCCGATCCTCGGGTGGTTTGGCCGAACTCACTAAAATGGCATGTGCCACATGGCAGGAAGAATCACATGACTTTAGGATATCCCATAATGCCTTGCAAACAGCTCTCCCAGTCAATCAGGAGGTAGTATAGGGGTAAGGTCTGAGCCATTATAAAAAGGACATACCATTGTTCTGCACACGATCTATTTAATCTGAATTTATAGTGCACAGACATAAATTTTTGCCTGTCGTGTGTTTTTTTTTCAAAAGTAGATTAGAGTAACTGCAATGAAAGCACTGCACAGAGCGTTGCGCATCCGTTTTGCACAACACAATCTACTTAATCTCAATTTAAAGTATGCAAACGCCTGGCTGGGTGTTTTCTTTTCAAGACTACTGTACAGTAACAATTACAGTGAAGCACTGCACAGAGTGTTGTGCGTTTGTTCTCAAAATTAGAAATAAAAATGTCTGGTAAAGGGTGGGAAAGGATGGGGTAGAGGAAAACACCCGTGCCATGTCCTCTGCCTGTAAGGATATTGGTGCCAATACCAGCAGTGTTGGCACGAGCCACGTGCCCAGGCCCAGTGCTAGCAGCCGCCATGTGCCCAGGACCAGTAGTAGCAGCAGTCATATGCCTGACAGTAGCAGCATTAGCAAGCCAGAGTTGTCCACCTCCTCCAGTTGGCGTGTTATTTCAGATACAGCCATTGTGGACTGGTTGGCGCGCTCATCTCAGGTGGAAGACTCTGACACCATTACTTTGAGCTAGGTTTCAGTGGATTTCTAATCCTCTACAGTTACATAGTATCGAAGCATTTCTAGCCTTTTCCTTCCATCCTCTGTCTTCACTACCTCCTCCTATAGGGCACCACCGTTCATCCTAAGAGACCGCACCCCGGGTGCTAAAGATAAGGTAGATACGCAACTCAAAAAGGTGAGGATTTGTGTGAAAACAGTCAGCTTTTGGAGTGTGTTGCCGAGGTGGTAACGGTGGCCAAGACGCATAGTTGTGGATGTGGGGGTGGTGGTAGCGGCAGTTGGGGAGGTGAATATGCTGAGGGGGGACAAGGAGACCATGAGACATCAGAAGAGACAGAGAGGATGATGAGGAGGACTATGATGCACTTTTGGACAGGACGCAGGAAGCATGTGACGAGGAGGTGATGACGTCAGAGGAGGAGAGTAATGGCGGCACTGGTAATAGAGCCGAGCTAAGGTAGAGCCAGAACATCTGCAAAACATTCCAGGGGCAGGCCTGCTCGTATGTTCCGCTCAGGAGCAGGTGATGGTGACACTGATGCTGCTGGTGTAGGTTCCAGAAAAAAGCCTGCCAGACGAGGGGCAAGCTCGGGTGGTCGTAGTATTACTAGCTTTTTCCGGTATTCCGCCTTGTGGCAGTTCTTCTGTACCTTCCTGGAGGAATAAAACATGGCACAGTGCCGAATCTGCAAGCAGAAAGTAAGGCATGGCTGGGGCACAAATCTAGAAACTACGGCTCTACGTAAGAACATTGAGCGGCATCACAAGGCCACGTGAGACAATCAAATTGCCCTACAACGTGATCAAGATCTTGCTGCTGCTTCGAATCCCTGTAATCAGTCTAATAGCTAGGCCTCATCCACAGGCAGTACAGTCTCATTGTTTTCATCATCACCTAGTGCTCCTCCTCCTACTTCCCGTCCGTTATATATAACAGTATCTATGGCCAAAAAACACTGTGCCCAGTCATCCAATTGTCACGCAGCTGAATTCACACCTGGCTGTTGGTGGTGCAGTCGCTGTCGTAGCACCTGGTTGAGTCCATCAACTTTAGGCAACTTATGGCGCGCGCTCAGCCGAGGTGGCGAATACCAAGCCACCATTACTTCTCCAAAAAAGTTGTCTGTTTAACTAGTAATTGTTTTTCTCTGTGCATTCATTCTTTGCTGTTAAGAAGATATCATGTCATCGTTTTTTCTAACAATGCACACGGTACATACCATAAAAGTTTATATGGCAGTATGATGTGGAAAAGGGCGTATTGTTTGGATACTGCATATTATTTAGGCACTATATGGTGATATTATGTAAGATGAAAGTATTAGGAAAATGGTCTAAAAATGGGAAATGGGTGGGGATGCAGGTACTTTTATTGCCCCAGTACCAAGTTTCCATTCCTATGGTTTACTGGAGATACAGAAACAGTTGAGATAGCGCTGTTTGTTGGAGTATTTCTTTAATATACTTTTGCAGAATATAGTACGCTGTTAACACATGACAAGCAGTCACAGTTCATCTGTTTGCTTGGCCAGACAGACGAATATTAATAATGACCTACATTGGAAGGTACAGGCGATGCACTGCTCACACTACACAATTCTTCTCCGTCAGTTCTCTCTAACAGCTAGCAGATGAAGCATTGTAAGCCCTTCTCCTCCCAAAGTGCATCAGTTATGCCACTTATGAGTGTAAAGGACTGTGGCTGGTGCGGGACACCCAGGAACTGGCACTGGGGGCATTATACCTGTTTTTGTTATATGGGGGCATGGTGTCGGTCATTGTCATGGTTGAATTATGGCTAACACTGGAGGCATTGCGATACTCGTTCTTATAGGGACATTCTGGCTGGCATTATGGCTGACCCTGGAGGCATTGTAATACTTGTTCTTATAGGGACATTCTGGCTGGCATTATGGCTCGCACTGGAGGCATTGTGATACTTGTTCTTATAGGGACATTATGGCTCGCACTGGAGGCATTGTGATACTTGTTCTTATAGGGACATTATGGCTCGCACTGGAGGCATTGTGATACTTGCTCTTATAGGGACATTATGGCTGACGCTGGAGGCATTGCGATACTTGTTCCTATAGGGACATTGTGGCTGGCATTATGGCTCGGACTGGAGGCATTGCGATACTCGTTCTTATAGGGACAGTGTAGCTGGCATTTTTATGGCTGACACTGGAGGCCTTGTGATACTTGTTCCTATAGGGACATTGAGGCTGGCATTATGGCTCGCACTGGCAGTAATGTGGTTGTCGTTTTTGTGAGGGCAATGTGGAAAAAACTGCATGTCCCTCTTTGGCATGTGAGAAACCTTGGAGGTTTACTATATGCGAATATATTGTTATTTAAAAGTAACATGTTGAATAGCCCCCCACTGTATATATACAGCACGGGTTTATGCTTGCTTCCTGAGCGATTGGGCAGCTGAATGTCAGAGACTGCCAGGGACCGGTCTTGTATGTACGCACGTATACCGCGCTCAACGAGCAGCTATTGGTCCCAGCAATAACGTGACTGGTGATACGATCGCTGGTAAGCCCGCAAAAGAAGGCTGCTGCTGCTGGGTCAGTCCAACTAGACCCAGAATACCCAGTACAGTGACAATAGTCACTATATCATGGTGGATCCCCCCCGATAGCCTGTTTCCAATTATCCTAAATCACACATGTAAAAAAAAAAAATCTTACAGTAGACAACGACGATCACAACAGAATTTTTTGTTTAAAAAAATATGCTTTTTAGATAACTATAAGCTTTAAAATGCTAAAAGGCAAAATTAGGGGTGTAAAAAATTATAAGAAAAAAACCCTGGATTGGTCATGAAAAAAAAACAACATTGCAAAAATCATGTCGCTAGCCCAAAACATAAAAAAAATAAAAAGTTATGAAAAGAGAGAAAAACAGCAGCAAAGCCACTGGTGTGCTCACCACATGCTTTGTCCTGGGATTTGTAGTTCCTCAATGGAGTGCAGTTGGAAGGGGGGCCTGCAGGCAAACCAGGAATGTAATATAAGAAATACATTTAGAAAAGATCCAGTCTTTTCTTTAGAACGCCTTTTAGGCCTTATTTATACAAACTTATTTTTGTCTGTGTGCTTTACGTTTCAACAACAGACAGAACACTGACCTGTACAAGTCAAAGGGGCTATTCACGCATCCATTTTTTTTCCACAGTGCGTGTGTCCATTGCAAGAAATTTACAGCATGTCCTATTCTGGTGCGTCTTTACGAATCAGACTCTCTCGTTGATGTCTTATAGGTGCGTGAAAAAAAACAGACAGAACACAGACATTTTAGTTGCTAAGAAGGTAAAACCAGGAAGTGCTTGCAGAGGGAAAAAAAATGGAAGAGAATAAGGGATGACGCAACAGGGACGTTTGTATCAACAAAAAACGGTCTAACGGATGCAAGTCGGACACGCTCGTGTGAATGAGGGTATGTTCACACTACCTATTTTCAGCCGTTTTTCGGGCCCTTAAAAGCCCCGAAAAATTGATTAAAATGCGGGGGCTGAACACCTCCAAACATCTGCCCATTGATTTTAATGGGTAAAACTGCGTTCCGTTCCCACGAGGCATTTTTTACACGGTTTTTAAAACAACCGCGTAAAAAAACACCTCGTAAAAAAGTGCATGTCACTTCTTGAGCCGTTTTTGGAGCAGTTTTTCATTGACTCAATAGAAAAACAGCTCCAAAAAACTGGCCGTAAAAAACGCAAGTTGCTTAAAAAACTGCTGAAAATCAGGAGCGGTTTACCCTTGAAAACAGCTCCGTATTTTCAGCTATTTTTTGTTAAGCGTGTGAACATAGCCTGAGGCCTAACTGTAGGATCCAGTCTTGGCTTTGGCTAACAAAATGCATTAACAACTGGAAGGCAGAAATCTTGTTTTTGATGATTTTATTTTTCAATGTTGTGATTGTTATATACACATTGCTTAATATGCATATAAGGCCAGATTCACACGAGCGTGTTCAGTCCGTGCTTGGATTACCAGAGCATGCATGTTTATCTCATTGGAAAGAAGCTGATGAGCCACTTCGAGATATCTGGCATCAGCCTATTTCCCTTAGGAACAAAGGATTGAACATGTTGAAATAAAAAAAAAAAGAGCTTTCATTCAACATAGGTTAAAAGTCCAAGAGGACACAATTAGGGCGTGTTACTGCGAAAGCGTTTCGAATGAAGTGTTCTTACTCATCTTTTCTACATTTTTTTTCTTATAAAAAAAGGTATAGCTGTTTAACTTGTGAGTGCTAAAAATGTCTAAACGGTGCCAAGTCCTGCTGGAAAATGAAATCAGCATCTCCATAAACTTGTCAGCAGAGGGAAGGATGAAGTGCTGGGAAATGTCCTGCTAGACGCTGCGCTGACTCTGGACTTGATATAACACAGTGGACCAACACCAGCAGATGACACGGCCCCCAAACCATCACTGACTGTGGAAACTTCACACTGGACCGCAAGCAACTTGGATTGACGCCTCTCCACTCTTCCTCCAGACTCTGGGACCAAGATTTCCAAATGAAATGCAAACTTTACTTTCATCTGAGAACAGGACTTTGTACCACTGAGCAGCAGTGTTGGTCCACTGTGTTATATCAAGTCCAGAGTCAGCACAGCGTCTACCATGACATTTCCCAGCACTTCATGCTCCCTCCTGCTGACAAGCTTTATGGAGACGCTGATTTCATCTTCCAGCAGGACTTGGCACCTGCCCACACTGCCAAAAGTACCAATACCTGGTGTAATAACCACAGTATCACTGCGCTTGATTGGCCAGCAAACTCGCCTGACCCAAACCCCATAGAGAATCTATAGGGTATTGTGAAGAGGAAGATGAGGGACACCAGACCCAACAATGCAGACGAGCTGAAGGCCGCTATCAAAGAAACCTGGGCTTCCATAACACCTCAGCAGTGCCACAGGCTGATCACCTCCATGCCACGCCGCATTGATAACACCTCAGCAGTGCCACAGGCTGATCACCTCCATGCCACGCCGCATTGATAATAGCTCAGCAGTGCCACAGGCTGATCGCCTCCATGCCACGCCACATTAATAACACCTCAGTAGTGCCACAGGCTGATCACCTCCATGCCACACCGCATTGATGTAGTAATTCATGCAAAAGGAGCCCCGACCAAGTATCGAGGGCATATACTGTACATACTTTTCAGTAGGCCAACATTTCGGTATTAAAAATCATTTTTGAAATTGGGTTTATATCATATTCTAATTTTCTGAGACACTAAATTTTCGGTTTTAATTAACGGTTACCATAATCATCAACATTAAAAGAAAAAATGCTGGAAATAGATCCCTCTGTGTGTAATGAATCTATATAATATAGGAGTTTCACTTTTTCAACTGAATTACTGAAATAAATCAACTTTTTGATGATATTCTAATTCATTGAGAAGGACTAGTATATTGGTCATCAGGCACACCTCCAGAATAACTTGTGCAATGTTCAGACTAAAATACATTACTTTTTCTCATGTATATTCAGGGCAAGGGAGGCTTGTGTTTTTAGGTAGCTATTTCTGACTTTTTGCGATAAACATGCATGTTTGGATTACCAGAGCATGCATGTTTATCTCATTGGAAAGAAGCTGATGAGCCACTTCGAGATATCTGGCATCAGCCTATTTCCCTTGGGAACAAAGGATTGAACATGTTGAAATACAACATACCCAATCTCTTGTGACCTTACATCTGCCATCAGGGGAGAGTCCGGAGGGCTCCATACACAAGATTTGATGCAAACTTATAAACTTTGGCATTAGTTTGAGTCTCACAGTAATTAAGTCATTTTCTTAACACTCTAGACCTCAAAGGGCATTTTCCATCCAAATAAAAAAAGAACCGATGAAAGATATTGTATACTGTATTTTATATGCCCATGTGAATAACCCCATAGAAAATCCATGCAAAATTTTTGGCTTCATGCTCTGCCCATTTTAATAGGTTACGCCCCAACCTACGACATTTAAAACCCAAATAGTGCGTATGTCTCCCTTCATCAGAAACCAAAATTAAAACAAAGTCCCTAAATTATTACAGACACCAGACCCCATAAAGAAATACAGACTCCAGACCAGAACCCTGAAATAAATAGAGAAACCCTGAGGCCCTAATAGAGAGCTCAGACCAATCTCCCCCTAAAGACCACAGAATAGACTCCCATAAATAATTACCACAGATCAGACTTCCCCTAAACAAAGACCCCCATACCAGACTCCCCTCTAAATAAAGACCCCAGACCAGGCTTAATACCGACCTCAGATCAGACTAACCCCATAATATATACCTCAGACCAGACTATCCCCGTAATACAGAAACACCCTAAATAAAGACCACAGACTAGACCCACCTTAAATAAAGACCCAAAATAAGCAGGAACTTGTAGAAATGAGTATATTCGGTATGTGGGAGATCTGCTTTCTCTTTCGGGTGTCCGGCAGACCTCCCCTTTTTCTGGGAGAGTTGCCAAGTATGCCATAAATTGGCTCCATTAACATTGGATTTACCTGATCTTTTTTTATTTTATTTTTTTAAGAAATGCATTTATTTTGTGTAACAAAAAAATGTCTTGGTGCATTAAAAAAAAAAAAAAAAAAAAAAAAAATTATTTTTTTTTTTTTTTTAATCACAGAACATAGAAGCTTCAGAATCCTGTTCACAGCCGAATTCATCAGTGGTCTGCACTGACCGCTCGGTCTGCATCGGCTCCTGAGCGATTTTTTATGTTGGGACCAAAAATTATTAGCAGTATACTCACTGCAGTATGTGAGTACACTCGCTAATATACATACCGGCCCTGCTAGACTATGTGCTCACTCTACTACTGGTACATCGATTACATAGAGTACAGCGGGGCCGATCACATGACGAAGAGTCGTATCGTCATCAAGAAGGACTGCAACTAGACTTTCGGTCTCCCGGCAGCACTACAAAAATGTTTACAAAAATTTAAGAATCATTGTGACGAGGGACCGGAATGTATATTAGCGAGTGTACTCACATACTGCAGGGACTACAGCACTAATAATTTTTAGTCTCCCCCCCCCCCCCATAACTCCTTTTTAACTCCACTGGCAGAAAACAGATGCACAAATGAATGTGAATGCCTCCCTCCTCTACTCTGGCTCTTTCTCCGTCATCAGTCTATCTGCAGCTCTGTAAAATCAGTACCAATCTGCACTCTGTGTGGGTACGCAATCTGTATTTATGTAGTAGATCAACTTTTGAACAAGATTTCTTGACATTGACATAGGCGCTGATATTATTTTGTTCTAAGAAATTATTTGAAGCCACCTGCTATTATTTCTGTGCCCAGCTTCTGAGGTGGGCTATTTCGCAGATAATTGTGGTAAAGAATGCTTGTCGTCTCTGGACAGAGTCAATGTCCCCCTTGTCTTTTGAGGGGATTTTATAAGGAACAGGTTTTCCCTATATTTCTTGTACATGTCATTTATATACTTATACACGTTATGTCCTCCTTTGATATGTCTTTTCAAGGCTACATAGGTTTAAACTAATAAGGGACATGGATGATATTAGTTATGAGAAAATAATTAGATGCTCTTTGTATTTTTTCAAATACCAGGGCATCCTTTCTATGAACTGGAGGCAAGAACTGAACTGCATATTCTAGATGACGCCTCACTAATGCTTTGTAAAGTGGTAATATTACATCCCTGGCCCGCGAGTCCATATCTATTTTTAATACACGACAATATCCTATTGGCCTTAGAAGCAGCTGATTGACATCGCATGCTGTTATTCAGTCTATGATCTACAAGTACACCCAGATCCTTCTCAACAAGTGACTCTGCATGGGGCATGCTGATTATTAGTACCCAGATGCACAACTACATCTACATTAAACTGCATTTGCCAAGTCAATGCCCAAACACTTAGTGTGTCAAAATCAGCTTTCAATTCATGAACATCTTCCATAGACTGAACATTACTTACATAGCTTGGTGTCATCTGCAAAAATAGAAACAGTGCTATTAATCCCATCCTCTATATCATTAATAAATAAGATGAATAATAGTGGTCCCAGCACTGAACCCTGGGGTCACCACTTATAACCGGGGACCATTCAGAGTAGGAATCATTGACCACAACTCTCTGGATATGGTCCTTGAGACAATTCTCAATCCAATTACAAACTATACTTTCTAAACCTATAGCCCTTAATTTACCCATTAGACAAATATGGGGGACAGTGTGAAATGCCTTAGCAAAGTCCAAAAACACTATATCCACAGCGGCCCCTCTGTCTAGGCTTCTACTCACCTCTTCATTTAAAGAAAAAAAAGTTGGTTTGACAACTCTTGTCCTTTAAAACCATGTGAGCCGTCACTCTTATAATACTATTTTCTTTATATAGTCCCTTAAGAATGTCTAAATATTTTTCCCACAAAGGTTGTAAAGCTTACTGGACTATAATTACTTGATGAAGGCCTAGAGCCCTTTTTGAAAATGGGCACCACATTTGCCCTGCCCCAGTCCCTTGGCATAATATACCAGTCGCTAGAGAATCTCTAAATATTATTAACAGGTGTACAGAAATAGCCACATTCTCACGTACATGCGCATCAGAAGGAGAAACTCCTTCCTGCATTGTGACATGCATGAACGTGATGGTGTTCGTGCAGGCAAAAAAGCTGTGCTCATGCAATCACCATGGGAGCCCAGCTGGGACTTACAGCCGGCTCCCATTGCAATGGCCGGAATCGGAGAAACCTTCAATTGTGGCCGTTATACCCCTTAAATGCTGCAGTCAATAGCGACCGCAGCATTTAAGTGGTTTGGCAGAGGAAGCGGGCTCCCTCTGTCACCCATCAGCAACCTGTGAACATGATCACCGGCCACCAAGAGGTTGCTATGGCAGCCGGGGGCCTAATAAAGGCCAGAGGCATGGCCTAAAATACTGCCTGTCAGTTTTAAACTGAGCATACCAAATTATATCAGCGATCAGAAGATCACATTGTGAAGTCCCCTAGTATGATTAAAAAAAATAAAATAAGAGAATTTGTCACCATGTTTATGCTGCCCTATGTGAGAGCAGCATAAAGTGGTGCCAGAGACCCCGATTTCAGCACTGTATAAGCCACTTTATAAAATTCACTCGTTTTCATAAAATCCCAGTTTATCTCTTGCAGCGTGAGCCGTGCCAGGATTCATCTCACACTCAGGAGTCAACAATATTATGAAGCTGTGCCTAGCCCCGCCCACTTGCCGATAATTGGCAGCTTAGCCCCCTTCCCACATGCACAGTATGGGGGAGAAGCGGTCGGTGGGTGGGGCTAGCCACAGCTCATGAATATGAGCTACTGAAGAAAACGTTTTTTGCAATTCTACTAAACGCTGAAAAGTTTGCAATTCAGTGCTGGAACTTCTACAGGGGCAAGGGGGGGGGGGGGGCAAGCGTGGGATGTGCCCCGGGCGCAGTTCAGAGGGGGGCGCCAGCGCCACCTCCTCCTGCACTATAATTGTACCTGTGTCGCAAGGACACAGGTACAATTAGAAGCAATGAATGACCGGGCACGTTCCGTGCCCGGCCATTCAGCGCCTTTCCACGAATGAAGCGACTGTTACCTTTTGTACCAGTGACGCTTCCGTCGATGAAAGGCGCTGACTGACTGACAGGGAAAGTCATCCTGCCCAGCCAATCAGCGCCTTTCATATACGCTGTGTTCAACCCCCTGGAGACCTGCGCAGAAGAGAGCAGGTCTCCATGGCTGCCGGACGGCGTGGGAGGGGGAATAAGGTGAGTTTGAAATGTATTATTTTTTTTTTAAATTGTAATAGAAGTGTGGCTGTATCTGCGAGGGGGGGGGACTTTGTCTACACGGGGGACTTTATCTACGGGGGGTGTCTATCTACAGGGGGGCTATATCTGCTGGGCTATATACAGGGGGGCTATATACAGGGGGACTATATCTGCTGGGCTATATACAGGGGGACTATATCTACGGTGGGCTATATACAGGGGGACTATATCTACAGGGGGGCTATATACAGGGGGACTATATCTACAGGGGGGCTATATCTACAGGGCTGGGCTATATACAGGGGGACTATATCTACAGGGGGGCTATATACAGGGGGACTATATCTACAGGGCTGGGCTATATACAGGGGGACTATATCTGCTGGGCTATATACAGGGGGACTATATCTACAGGGGGTGGGCTATATACAGGGGGACTATATCTACAGGGGGGCTATATCTACAGGGGGGCTATATCTACAGGGGGACTATATCTACAGGGGGGCTATATACTGGAGTGGGCTGTCTATAGAGCACCATATACAGGGGTGGGCTATATAGTATATAGCCCCCTGTAGATATAGCCCACCCCTGTATATGGTGCTCCATAGATAGCCCACCCCAGTATATAGCCCCCCTGTAGATATAGTCGCCCTGTATATAGCCCAGCCCTGTAGATATAGACCAGCCCTGTAGATATAGCCCAGCACTGTAGATATAGCCCCCTGTAGATATATTCCCCCTGTATATAGCCCACCCCTGTATATAGCCCCCCTATGTATAGCCCACCCCTGTAGATATAGCCCACCCCTGTATATAGCCCCCCTCTGTAGATATAGCCCCCCTGTGTATAGCCCACCCCTGTAGATATAGCCCCCCTGTATATAGCCCAGCCCTGTAGATATGGTCCCCCTGTAGATATGGTCCCCCTGTAGATATGGTCCCCCTGTAGATATGGTCCCCCTGTAGATATGGTCCCCGTGTATATAGTCCCCCTGTAGATATAGTCCCCCTGTAGATATAGCCCACCCCTGTATATAGTCCCCCTGTAGATATAGCCCACCCCTGTTTATAGTATCCCACAAATAGCTCCCCCTATAGTGCTCCACAGAAAGCCCACCCCTGTATATAGCCCCCTTGTACATATAGTCCACCCCTGTATATAGTATCCCACAAATAGCCCACCCTTGTATATAGTATATACAGGGGTGGGCTATCTGTGGTCACTATATACAGGGGTGGACTATCTAGTGGAGCACTATATACAGGGGTGGACTATATGTACAAGGGGGGGCTATATACAGGGGTGGGCTATCTGTGAAACACTATATACAGGGGTGGACTATATCTACAGGGGGGCTACATACATGGTTGGGCTATCTGTAGAGCTCTATATACAGGGGTGGGCTATATCTACAGGGGGCTATAAACAGGGGTGGGCTATCTGTAGAGCACTATAGGGGGAGCTATTTGTGGGACACTATATACAGGGGTGGTCTATATGGGGGCACTATCTATAGGGGCTCTATGGCAGGCACTATCTACAGGGGGCTCTATGGCAGGCACTATCTACAGGGGGCACAGTGTGTGTGTGGGGGACATGGTGTATGGTGCTATTATAATTAGAGGTGCATTGTTTGGCGCTATTATATTTAGGGGCGTAGTGTGTGGTATAATGATAACTTTATATTTATTTATAGGTGCAGAAATGTTGGAAAAGTGAGAAGCTGAAGACATGTGAGCGGCAAACTGCAGAAATGGACCGGGAGAAGTCATCATAGAGGTCTGGACCAAATGGAGAAAAAGAACTAGAATCTGAGACGTCACCGGTGAGTCACTCAATGTAAATGTTCATTCTGCCTCTAATCAGCACTGTAGTCACTGTATGATCTGCAGCGAGATGATGGGTGGAATGATTATGATAGGATTTATTTTTTGTGAAACGGCATTTCCCAGCATATCCTTACCATTGTTCGGGCCATGCTGGGAGCTGTAGTTTTACGCCATACACACCTATACAGCTGGGGTTGCACTAAATTGAGCTGTATTTGTTCTGGGGCTGTATATATGTACCGAGCTTGGTTCTTGTGTTGTGTATGGAACCATATTGCTTGAGAAATGTACAAATAATTTTATGCTCGCGTTACATAAAAAGAAGTGACACGTCGATTGGTAGAGAAAACAAACACGGCGAGGGGGAAGGAAATGTCGGGAAAGAGGTTGGGGGGGGGGGCAAACTGAATCTTTGCCCCGGGTGCTGGAGAACCTAGCTACGCCTCTGACTACTATATCCTGCTCAGATAGGGCAGCATTAACCTGGTGACTGGTAAATAAAGTTTATTAAAAAATGAACGCTCACAGTAAAAATAAAAATAAAACCATTTTTTCCATTAAAGTGTTAAAAAAAAGTTTAAAAAAAAAACAGCTAAAAAAACATGACATGCACTTCTTTTTCATGGGCGTCTTTTTACGAGCCGCATTTTGAGAGCTACCCGTAAAATTATACCTCGTGGGAACAGAACACCATAAAACCCATTGAAAGCAATGGGCAGATGTTTGTAGGCGTAATGGAGCCGTTTTTTCAGGAGTAATTTGAGGCGTAAAACGGCCGAATTACGTCTGAAAACAGTGCGTGTGAACATACCCTTAAAAATACTGGTCCCGGAGCCTTGTTTACATTTATTTTATTTAACTTAACATATCTACATTCAGCCAATTATGTATATTAATTGATGTATTAACCCCTTAACGACTAGCGATGGATATATCTGTCACAAGCGGGTGATAGTTTCCATGGGTGCTATATCGGTAGCTTGTACGTCAGCCCCCCCTGTAGGTAACGCTATACAGCACCCCCTGTAGGTAACGCTATACAGCCACCCCTGTAGGTAACGCTATACAGCCCCCCTGTAGGTAACGCCATACAGCCCCCCCTGTAGGTAACGCCATGCAGCCCCAACCCCCCCCCAAAAAAATCTGACCTACAGTGTGTCCTACAAAAGACATGTATCCCTGGCAGCGATTCGGAGAAAGGCGGACTAAAAGTCCCCCGAAGTTCTCCATGACTAACCTCTGAATTCCGGCGTCTGCGCAGCTCAATAAAAATGAAAGGAGCGCTGGTCACGTATGCGCAGAAGCGCGACCGGCGCTCCATTCATTTCTACGGAGCTGCCGACACAGACCCCGGAAGTCTGAGGTTTGTGATGGAGAACTTCAGGGGACATTCGGTCCCCCGTTCTCCCTATCAATGCCAGCGATCACACATGTATCCCCTATCCTGTGGATAGGGGATACATGTCTTTTGTTTAATGGCAGAGCGGGGAGATATCTCCCTGCTCTGCCGTAGTGTTCAGTGGCGTCGCGCTGTAGCAGCCATAGCGGCTGCTAGCGGAGCCTCCGGCCATGGTCCCTTACAGAAATACCCCTAATACCCCCCTGATGGCGGCCCTGCATATATATATTACAGCTGACACCCTGCTGCATGGTCAGGACTGGAGCTAGTCTCCGATCTGGCTGATTAACCCCTTAGATACAGCGCTCAAAAGCGAGGACTGCTCTGGCAGAACGGAGGCCTAACAATGGCCTCCTGTCTGCCAAGTACAGAAGCCTGCTTGGTCCCGCCCAGAGGTGGGGCCTAAAAGGCTTCCAGCCGCAAAGGGAAGATGGCGCAGGCTCAGAATCTGAGCCTGCGACATCAGCCGCAGGTGTCAGCTGTATGTTTCAGCTGACAACCTGCTATAACGGCAGAGAATGGAGCTGGCTTCGATCCCTGACATTAACCCCTTGGATGCCGTGATCAAAAGCGATCGCAGCATCTTAGTGGTTTGTAGTGATCGACACGATGTGATCGGGAGGGTGCCGATCATTGCTATGGCATCCGGAGGCCTAGCAATGGCCTCCTGGTCTGCCACATATGATAGCCTATTAGGTCTCGCCCAGAGATGGAACCCAAAAGGCTTGCTGTCAGGGAAGGACTGACAGCTCTAATGCATCGCACTAAGTAGGTAGTGCAATGTATTAAAATAAAGACCAGGGCTTTATGCCTTCAAGTAGCCTAGTGGGACCAAAAAAAATAAAAAATTGAAAAAGTTGAAGCGTAAAAATACGTTTAAAGTTAATGAAAAACAGTAAGGCCCCATGCACACAACCGTAAAATCACCCATTATTACGGTCTGTAATTAGGGGCCCATTTATTTCTACGTCCGTGCCATAGAAACCTGACGAAAAAAATAGGACGTCTTATTTTTTTACGGTCCGTGATCCTATACTTTATAATGGGAGCACGGCCCATAATAACGGCTGGCTGTCTGCGGCCGGTCCTGCCCTAAATTACGGGTCATAATTACGGGAATGGTCATGTGCATGAAGCATAACTGCCTTTTTTTCCTATAATACTTATTATAGGAAAAAAATAAATGTTAAAAAAGTACACATATTTGAAGTACACCAAACAAGGCCATACACAGTTTTTTTGACTGAAAAAAAAAAAGTTCTGGCTCTCAGAATACGACAACACAATACGTGCGGATCGTTCCAAAAGCGGGTAAGATCGGGCACCATTTATCAGTGTAACACCGGCCACATATCTGCAGATTATTATTTATTTACTGCATTATTATACTGTAAAGGATCTGCCAGGCACCACTCAGGGTGGCAGGCTTAGGAGAGGGAGAACCTATCACAGCCTGGCCAGACGGAGCTAGCTCCCGCCCTCTGTCTATTTATACCTGCCTTTCCTGTTCCTCCTTTGCTTGTGATTCTTCTCGTTTGGTTTCCTGGCCCTGCTGCAGCTTCTTGTATCATTGTCCTTGCTTCATATTGACCCCGGCTTGCTGACTACTCTCCTGCTCTGCGTTTGGTACCTCGTATACTCCTGGTTTGACTCGGCTTGTTTACTACTCTTCTGCTCTGCGTTTGGCACCTCGTACTCTCCTGGTTTGACTCGGCTTGTTCACTTCTCTTGTTGCTCACGGTGTTGCCGTGGGCAACTGCCCCTTTCTCCCCCTAGCTTTGTGTACCCTTGTCTGTTTGTCTGTCGTGCACTTATTGAGCGTAGGGACCGTCGCCCAGTTGTACCCCGTCGCCTAGGGCGGGTCGTTGCAAGTAGGCAGGGACTGAGTGGTGGGTAGATTAGGGCTCACTTGTCTGTCTCCCCACCCCCGTCATTACATAATCACAAGCCCATACCTAGTCTACCCTGGTCCCTGACACCACTATGGACCCCCTTGAGACCCTGGCTCAGCAAATGCAGGGTCTCTCCCTACAGGTCCAGGCCCTGGCTCAGAGGGTCAACCAGCCTGATGCTACCATGGTAGTCCCCCTCACCTCACCTCTTGAACCCCACCTCAAGTTGCCCGACCGGTTCTCAGGGGATCGGAGGACTTTTCTCTCCTTTCGGGAGAGTTGTAGGCTCTATTTTCGTTTAAAGCCTCACTCCTCAGGTTCTGAGAGCCAGCGGGTAGGTATAATTATGTCCCGGCTCCAGGAAGGGCCCCAAGAATGGGCCTTCTCCTTGGCTCCTGACACCCCTGAACTTTCCTCCATTGATCTTTTCTTTTCTGCTCTCGGACTCATCTATGACGAGACTGACAAAACTGCTTTTGCCGAGAGTCAGCTGGTGAACTTATGTCAGGGTAAGAGACCTATTGAGGAGTATTGCTCTGACTTTAGGAAGTGGTGCGTAGCTTCTCGGTGGAATGACCCTGCCTTAAGGTGCCAGTTTAGGTTGGGTCTGTCGAACGCCCTGAAAGATCTGCTAGTTAGTTATCCCTCTTCTGACTCCCTAGACCAGGTTATGGCTTTAGCGGTACGACTTGACCGACGTCTCAGGGAACGACGACTTGAACGTCTTGATGTTTTCTCCTCTGACTCCCCCATGATGCCTCCCGAGGTTCCGTTACTTCGTTCCTCCCCGGAAGACTCGGAGGTACCTATGCAACTTGGGGCCTCCGTGTCCCCCCAACAACGTAGAGATTTCCGCAGGAAGAATGGTCTCTGCTTCTACTGTGGGGATGACAAGCATCAAGTGAACAACTGTCCTAAGCGTAAGAATGCAGCCGGAGAACTTCCGCGCCTAAGTGATCATCGGGGAGGTCACCTGGGCGCACAGGTATTTCCCGTAAATATGAAACGTAATAAAATCTTGCTTCCCTTTCAGGTCTCTTTTGGTGGTAGGTCTGCTACCGGCAGTGCCTTCGTGGATTCAGGGTCTTCTGCTAATGTCTGTGGAATTTGCTATGTCTCTAGCTATGCCTTTGATTGATTTGCCTAAACTTGTTCCGGTAGTGGGTATCGACTCCACTCCTCTTGCTAATGGTTATTTTACACAGCATACCCCTGTTTTTGAACTCCTTGTTGGCTCCATGCATTTGGAGCAGTGCTCTGTACTGTTGATGCAGGGATTATCGTCCGATTTGGTTTTAGGCCTTCCCTGGTTGCAGTTGCATAATCCCACGTTTGACTGGAATTCTGGGGACTTTACCAAGTGGGGTAATGAATGCTTGACGTCATGTTTTTCTGTTAATTCTATTTCTCCCCCTGAGGTGGTGAACACGCTACCTGAGTTTGTTCAGGACTTCGCCGATGTTTTCTCTAAGGAGGCCTCTGAAGTGTTACCTCCTCATAGAGAATATGATTGCGCAATCAATTTGGTACCAGGAGCTAAGCTCCCTAAGGGTATGATATTTAATCTTTCTTGTCCCGAACATGAAGCCATGAGAGAGTATATCCAGGAATGCCTGGGCAAGGGTTACATTCGCCCCTCTACTTCTCCGGTAGGTGCTGGCTTCTTCTTCGTTGGGAAGAAGGATGGTGGTCTTAGGCCATGCATTGACTATCGAAGCTTGAATAAGGTCACTGTAAGGAACCAGTATCCTCTTCCTCTGATTCCTGATCTCTTTAATCAGGTTCAGGGGGCCCAATGGTTCTCTAAGTTTGATCTCCGGGGGGCGTATAACCTTATCCGCATCAAAGAGGGGGATGAGTGGAAGACTGTGTTTAACACGCCCGAAGGTCATTTCGAATACCTCGTCATGCCCTTTGGGTTGTGTAATGCTCCCGCGGTCTTCCAGAATTTCATAAATGAGATTTTAAGAGACTACCTGGGGGTATTTCTTGTAGTGTACCTTGATGACATACTTGTGTTTTCCAAGGACTGGTCCTCCCACATTGAGCATGTCAGGAAGGTGCTCCTGGTCCTTTGAGAAAACAAACTGTTTGCAAAGACCGAAAAATGTGTGTTTGGGGTGCAGGAGATACCATTTTTGGGCCAAATCCTCACTCCTCATGAATTCCGCATGGACCCCGCCAAGGTCCAGGCTGTGGCGGAATGGGTCCAACCTGCCTCCCTGAAGGCGTTACAGTGCTTCCTGGGGTTCGCTAATTATTACAGGAGGTTTATTGCTAACTTCTCGGTCATCGCTAAGCCTCTTACGGACCTCACTCGCAAAGGTGCTGATCTCCTCCACTGGCCTCCTGAGGCTGTCCAGGCTTTTGAGGTCCTTAAGAAGTGCTTTATCTCGGCCCCGGTGCTGGTTCAGCCCAACCAAATGGAGCCATTTATCGTGGAGGTTGACGCGTCCGAGGTGGGAGTGGGGGCTCTCTTGTCCCAGGGTACCAGGTCCCTCACCCATCTCCGTCCCTGTGCCTACTTCTCCAGGAAGTTTTCACCCAAAGAGAGTAACTATGATATTGGCAACCGTGAACGCTTAGCCCTTAAATGGGCATTTGAAGTGTGGCGCCACTTCCTGGAGGGGGCTAGGCACCAGGTAACGGTCCTTACCGACCACAAGAATCTGGTTTTCCTAGAATCTGCCCGGAGGCTAAACCCGAGACAAGCTCGTTGGGCGTTATTTTTTACCAGATTCAACTTTGTGGTTACCTATAGGGCTGGGTCTAAAAATGTTAAGGCTGATGCGTAGCTTCATGGCCATCCCCCCTTCGGAGGAAGATCCTGCTTGTATTTTGCCTCCAGGTATAATCATTTCCGCTATTGATTCTGATTTAGTCTATGAAATTGCGGCTGATCAAGGTTCAGCTCCCGGGAGCCTTCCTGAGAACAAGCTGTTTGTTCCTCTGCAATTCCGGCTAAGGGTACTTAGGGAAAATCACGACTCTGCACTATCTGGCCATCCAGGCATCCTGGGTACCAAGCACCTCATTGCCAGAAACTATTGGTGGCCTGGGTTGCCTAAAGACGTTAAGGCCTACGTCGCCGCTTGTGAAGTTTGTGCTAGGTCCAAGACTCCCAGGTCCCGACCAGCGGGCTTACTATGTTATTTGCCCATTCCCCAGAGACCTTGGACCCATATCTCCATGGATTTTATCACCGATTTGCCTCCATCTCAAGGCAAGTCGGTGGTGTGGGTTGTAGTAGACCGCTTCAGTAAGATGTGCCACTTTGTGCCCCTCAAAAATCTACCCAATGCTAAGACGTTAGCTACCTTGTTTGTCAAACACATCCTGCGTCTCCATGGGGTCCCTGTCAATATTGTTTCTGATAGAGGGGTACAATTTGTTTCATTGTTTTGGAGAGCCTTCTGTAAAAAGTTGGAGATTGATCTGTCCTTCTCCTCTGCCTTCCATCCTGAAACTAATGGCCAAACTGAGAGGACTAATCAGTCTCTAGAACAATATTTAAGGTGTTTTATCTCGGACTGTCAATATGATTGGGTCTCATTCATTCCCCTCGCCGAATTTTCCCTTAATAACCGGGTCAGCAACTCGTCAGGGGTCTCCCCCTTTTTCTGTAATTTTGGGTTTAATCCACGGTTCTCTTCCGTTTCACCTGGTAGTTCCAACAATCCCGAGGTAGAGGTCGTTCATCGAGAACTGTGCACAGTCTGGGCTCAGGTTCAGAAGAACCTAGAGGAGTCCCAGAGCATACAAAAAACTCAGGCAGATAGAAAACGTTCTGCTAACCCCTCGTTTATGGTCGGGGATCTGGTGTGGCTATCGTCTAAAAATTTGCGCCTTAAGGTCCCGTCCAAGAAGTTTGCTCCCCGGTTTATAGGGCCGTACAAGGTCATTGAAGTCCTCAATCTCGTCTCCTTCCGACTGGAGTTGCCCCCATCTTTTCGAGTACACGACGTGTTCCATGCCTCCCTCCTTAAACGCTGCTCCCCGTCCTTGGCTCCCTCGAGGAAACCTCCGGTCCCTGTTCTCACCCCTGAGGAGGCAGAATTAGAGGTGGCCAAGATTGTGGACAGCAGGATGGTCCAAGGCTCCCTCCAGTACCTGGTCCATTGGAGAGGATACGGGCCTGAGGAGAGGACTTGTGTACCCGCTCGGGATGTTCACGCTGGGATATTGGTCAGGAGGTTTCACCTTCGTTTCCCCAGTAAACCAGGTCCACTTAGAAAGGGTCCGGTGGCCCCTCATAAAAGGGGGGGTACTGTAAAGTATCTGCCAGGCACAGCTTCAGGGTTAACGCCCATAGATAATCAGTCTGCACCTGCTTCTATGTCTGTGAGACTGACTCCATCTTCCACCACTCAGGGTGGCAGGCTTAGGAGTGGGAGAACCTATCACAGCCTGGCCAGACGGAGCTAGCTCCCATACTCTGTCTATTTATACCTGCCTTTCCTGTTCCTCCTTTGCTTGTGATTCTTCTCGTTTGGTTTCCTGGCCCTGCTGCAGCTTCTTGTATCATTGTCCTTTCTTCATATTGACCCCGGCTTGCTGACTACTCTCCTGCTCTGCGTTTGGTACCTCGTATACTCCTGGTTTGACTCGGCTTGTTTACTACTCTTCTGCTCTGCGTTTGGCACCTCGTACTCTCCTTGTTTGACTCGGCTTGTTCACTTCTCTTGTTGCTCACGGTGTTGCCGTGGGCAACTGCCCCTTTCTCCCCCTAGCTCTGTGTACCCTTGTCTGTTTGTCTGTCGTGCACTTATTGAGCGTAGGGACCGTCGCCCAGTTGTACCTCGTCGCCTAGGGCGGGTCGTTGCAAGTAGGCAGGGACTGAGTGGTGGGTAGATTAGGGCTCACTTGTCTGTCTCCCCACCCCCGTCATTACATATACCCTGTTATTATGCCCTGATGTACTCCGCACAGATTACATGTGCCCCCACATTATAAACATATACCAGTAAAACCCCAAACAGAACAACTACCAAGCTAAATCTGCGCTCCAAAAGCCAAATGGCGCTCCCTTTCTCCTGAGCCCTACAGTGTGCCCAAACATCAGTTCAAGTCTATAGATATGGCATCACCAAACCCGGGAGAACCCGCTTAGCAGTTTGAGGCATTTGACTTCAGTGGCTCAAACTGGGCACCACATATTGTACACTAAAATAGCATATCAGTGGAAAATTGCAAATTTCACTTCGCCCCAACCGCTGCGTATTAATTTATATTTAAAAAAACAAAAACACCTGTGGGGGTCAAAATGCTCAGTACACACCTTAAAATGCCTTAAAGGAACAGTGTCATCACAAATTTATTTTTCATATGTTAAAGATGTTAGTGCGTTATTAAAAACGTTTATATTTATTTGTGTGTTTGTGTTTTACTTTTTCTTATTTTTACACTTTTTCTTCCCTATGGGGGCTGCCATTTTTTGTTCCATTTCTGTATGTGTCGATTAAGGACACATACAGACATGGAATACGGCAGCCACAGTCCCATAGGGACTGCGAACGGCTCCCGTCCCATCCACTTCTGTGTACGCCGTCTGTGTGGGAACTGCGCATGCGCCGCTCCCACACAGTCCAATTTGAAATTGGCGCCGTCCGGCGCCATTTTCCTGTGGACCGGAAGTCGCGGCCGGACAGTAAGATTACTATTTCCGGTCGCGGCTTCCGGACTTGTGCACTTGGACCAGCGGCAGCAGACGGAGCGGACGGGACGGAGGGAGCCGCGGCGGCAGGAGCAGGTAAGAGATTTCAATGTATGTTCGTGTTTGTGTACGTTTACTATTGTATGTTAACCTTCTACACTGTGTGTTAGCTCAAAAAATGGCGACACACAGTGTAGGAGGTTAGACCGTTCAAACCCCTCGTTTATCCCGGCACTAGTCAGGATAAAGGAGGGGGGGATGCTGAGAGCTCACTAGAGCGAGGGCTTTTTACCCAATTTTGCAATGCTGCAATTTTGGGAATAGCTCCATCTAGTGACCAGCAATGGGAAATATTATAAATTAGAATCTAATTTATAATATTTCCTGACTCGTTAAAAAAATAAAAAAAAATTGAACAATGTTTAATCACCTACACACTAAATGTTTAATTAAAAAAAAACAACATGTTTTTCTGGAAACACATTCCCTTTAAGGGTTGTAGTTTCCAAAATAGGGATCATTACTTGGGGGTTTGTTTTACTATTTGACATCAGAGCCCTGCAATTTTGGGCCAATGCTGTGAAAATCACCAAAATAGACCTCAAATGTGAATGGTGCTCTTCACTTCTGAGCCCTGTCATATGTCCAGGCAAATGAGAAATGCCTTAAGGAGTGTAGTTTCCAAAACGCGGTCACTTCTTGGGGGCTTCCACTGTACTCTGGTACCTTAGGGTTTTGCAAATGCAACATGCCGCCCAAAAACCAAGCCAGCAAAATCTACATGCCAAATAGTGCTCCTGCCTTTCTGAGCCCTGCCGTGTGTTCAAACAGCAGTTTATGACCCATATGGGATATTGCCGTTATCGGGAGAAATTGATTTTCAAATGTTGGGGTGCTTTTTCTCCTTTATTCCTTGTAAAAATTGAAAATGTCATGTTTTGTCAGAAAAATGAAATCTTTCAATTACACAGCAGAATTCCACTAAATTGAGCAAAAAGCCTGTGGAGTCAACATGCTCACTATAGCCCTTGATAAATTTCTTCAGGGGTGTAGTTTAAAAAATGGGGTCACTTTTTGGGGGTTTCCACTAATTTGGTCCCGCAGGGGTTTTGCAAATTCGACATGGCATGCAGATTTTGCTGGAATGGCTTTTGGGTGCCATGTCGAATTTGCAAAACCCCTGCGGGACCAAATCAGTGGAAACCCCCCCAAGAGTGACCTCATTTGGGAAACTAAAGCACTCAATGAATTTATCAAGGGGTATAGTGAGCATTTAGACCCCACAGGTTTTTTTGTGGAATTAGGCCGTGAAAATTAATATAATTTTTTTTTCCACTAAATTGTTTACATTTTTCATTTATACAAGAGTTAAAGGAGAAAAAGCATTTGTAAAGCAATTTCTCCCGAGTATGGCAATACTCCACATGTAGTCATAAAATGCTGTTTGGATACACGGCAGGCCTCAGAAAGGCAGGAGCGCTACTTGGCATGCAGATGTTGCTGGAATGGTTTTTGGGTGCCAAGTAGAGCGCTCCTGCCTTTCTGAGGCCTGCCGTGTATCCAAACAGCATTTTATGACTGCATGTGGAGTATTGCCATACTCGGGAGAAATTGCTTTACAAATGCTTTTTCTCCTTTAACTCTTGTATAAATGAAAAATGTAAACAATTTAGTGGAAAAAATTTTAATATTAATTTTCACGGCCTAATTCCACAAAAAAACCTGTGGGGTCTAAATTCTCACTATACCCCTTGATAAATTCATTGAGTGCTTTAGTTTCCCAAATGAGGTCACTCTTGGGGGGGTTTGCACTGTTTTGGTCCCTCAGGGGCTTTGCAAATGCGCAATGGCACCCAAAAACTATTAAAGCAAAACTTGAGCTCCGAAAGCCAAATGGCGCTCCATCCCTTCTGAGCCCTGCCGTGGGTCCAAACAGCAGTTTATTACCACATATGGGGTATTGCTGTAATTGGGAGAAATTGCTTTTCAAATATTTGGGTGCTTTTTCTTCTTTATGCCTTGTAAACTTTAAAGATTTCTACATTTTATTTGAAAAAAAATAAATTCGATTTTAATTTTTACATCCTATTTCCACTAAATACAGCAAAAAAAAACCTGTGAGGTAAAAGTGCTCACTATTGCCATTGATAAATTGTTTGAGGGGTGTAGTTTGCCAAATTGTGGCTTTTTGGGGGGTTTCCACTGTTTTGGCACCAAAAAACCTCTTCAAACCTGACATGGTGCCTAAAATATATTCTAATAAACTGGAGGCCACAAAATCCACTGGGTGCTCCTTTGCTTCTGACACCGGTGCTTCAGTCCATCAGCACACTATGGCCACATGTGGGATATTTCTGAAAACTACAGAATCTGGGCAATAAACATGGAGTTGCATTTCTGATAAATCCTTCTGCATTGAAGGAAAAAAAAATGAATTAATACATATTTTCTGCAAAAAAATTTGTAAATGTCACGTCCACTTTGCTTTAATTCTTGATAAACACCAAAAAGGTTAAGAAACTTTCTAAATGCGGATTTGAATACTTTTGAGTTTTTAAAATGGGGTGATTTATAGGGACTTTCTAATATAGAAGGCCCTCAAAGCCACTTTAGAACTAAACCCTAAAAAAATAGACTTTAAATATTTTTGAAAATATGAGAAATTGCTGCTAAAGTTTAAGCCTTGTACCGTCCTGGAAAAATAAAATAAAGTTCAAGAAACAATTCCAACAAAGTAGACACATGGGATATGTGAACTAGTAACTATTTTGTGCGGTATTACTATGTTTTACAAGTAGATACATCTAAATTTAGAAAAATGCTAATTTTAGCAAATTTTAAACATTTTGGTATTTTTCACTTTAAATTTTTTCCTATCCTCCTCTTTTATTTAGATATCGGTGCTGTTATATTTGGCGCCCGATATGTAAATAACACCCTGAAGGGTCAATGGGACGTGTAAATGGAATGGGGGCGTGTTACTTATCGCTGTGACACTATCCAATCAGCTACGGGCAGTGTCACATTGGCTCGTGCTGTGTGACCTCTATCGCGAGATCACAGTCTTTCCTTCACTGCCTGACAAGAGCTTGAGAAAGGAGAGCGTGCGCACACACTCACAGCTCTGCCGCCACCACGGAACAGGAGAGGAGATAGTCAATTTCTCTTCTGTCCCGTGGCGGCGGGAGTATCGTTGGGAGCGGCGTCAGAGCTATGCGCTCACGCACACACACGCTCCCACTCTTGAGCTCTCAGCAAACAAGGACGACAAGACTATCTCGCGAGAGAGATCACATTGAACAAGCTGCTGTGACACTGTCAGTCACAGCAGTGGCAAATATAACGGCACCGATATCTAAATAACAGAGGAGGATAGGAATTTACAGCGAGACAGGTTTTGTGCAGCAGTGCCTATTACATGATGCACTCAGCTGCACATGTATGGGCAGGTGAAAAGTTCTCTTTGAGTGTTAAGGGAACAAAATAGTCAAGCCTCCCTCCCCAAGAAGTCATCCCCCCATCCCCACAAAAACGATCTAGAAAGAAGTCCCTACACCCCCACACATAGCATTTGCCAAGTGCCGGACTGGACCGCAAGAGAACCAGAGGATACCTCCAGTGGACCCAGGCACCGAACTGCATTTCGTCAGCTGCTGACTGATGCAGAGCAGAAAACCATTGGCTCCACTGCTAGCTCTAGAAGGCCACAGTCTATGTAAGGCCTGTGGCCTACAGAAGTTGGGAGGATGCAGACGATAACGGTGGGCCAAACTACTATATGGGGGTACTAACTATATATATATATATGGGCAAACTACGCAAAGAAAGACCCAACTACTATATGGGGGTACTAACTGGGCACTTTCTACCATATGTGGGGAGCAAAGGGTCCTAACTACTATATAGTGGCATAAACTGTGACCTAAACAATATATAGAAGCACAAGGGGGTACCCAACTACTTTATTGGGGCCAAGGGGGTACCCAACTACTGAATGGAGACAAAATTGGGACCCAACTACTGTATGGGGGCCCAAAGGGGACATTACTATATAGGGGCACAAAGGGGACTTAGCTACTATATGTTGGCCAAAGGGGACTCAACTACTATATGGGAGCACAAAAAAGGACTACTATTGTGTGGTGGCACAAAGTGGACCCAACTACCCGATCAGGGAAAAAAGAGGGACATTGCTAGTGTGTGGGAGCACAGAGGGAGGTATTACTGTATAGGGAGTAGAAAGGGGTCCCTATAATTGTGTGGGGAACCAAGAGGGAGCATTAATAAACTATAAATGGTTTGTGTTTTTGTAGAATGTGGGGAATAGGTGGGGAGGGTACTGTAAAAGGAAGGAGCCAAATATGTTTGTTTTGCAAGTTCTACAGAGGTGGGTCATGGCTGGAAGAAGTCTTAATGACATTCTGGGACGGATGAAGATGATTCCAATCTAAGACGACATCACCTGTGAGCAGGGCCGCCATCAGGGGGGTATTAGGGGTAGTGGTGTGAGGGGCCCGGCCAAACCTAATTGAAAGGGGGGCCCGGCCACTGCTGCGACTTGTCTTTGGTAGAAAAAAACGGGCCCCTGCAAAGGGGCCCGTTTTTTTCACCAAATGAATGTCGTGAGCTGCGGGCCCCCCTCTCATGGGGGCCGTCAAACACCGCCGACCCGCACCCGCAAACTCGCGACCGTCCGAGCACGCACCCGGCAATAGCGCGCAACCGCGACAGCACGGGCGCTCGCAGAAGCAACAGCACGCACGCTCGCAGCCTCGACAGCACGCGCGCACCCGCGATCGGCCGCGCGCGCACTTGCGATCGACCGCGCGCGCACCCGCGAACGCAGCGCACGCACCCGTGAACGAAGCGCGCACCCGCGGACACACATGGACCCAACTTACCTGGAGCCTGGCTGGAGGTGAAGGACTGGACGTCTGGACCGAAGACCTCGCCTGGAAGACCTCGCCTGGAAGACCTCGCCTGAAGAGGACTGGAGTGGGAGCAGCAGCAGCTCTTCTGACACGGTGAGTAAAGTGTGTCAAAGTGCTGTTTATGTATGGCCCTGTTCACACAAAGTATTTTGCAGGCAGAAAAAAAATCTGCCTCAAAATTCCTTAAAGAATTTTGAGGCAGATTTTGACCTGCCCACACTATCTTGCCGCGTTTTTTTGCTGCGTTTTTTGCCCGCTGCGATTGAGGACAGCAGGCAAAAAACGCCGCGAAAAATGCATTTTCTGCCTCCCATTGATTTCGATGGGAGGTCAGAGGCGGAACCGCGGCAAGAAAGGACGTGCTGCTTTTTCTTTTTTCCGCGACTGGCTCCCATTGATTTCAGATTAAATCAATGGGAGGCGGTTTTGGAAGTTTTTTGGTGCTGATTCTGACGCAGCGTCCGAGTCAATATCAAGGGCCAAAAACTCTGTGAACTGGGCCTTATTGTTAGGGCTTATTCAGACGAACGTGTAATACATCCGTGCAACGTGTGTGATTTTCACGCGCCTCGCACGGACCTATGTTACTCTATGGGGCCGTGCAGACTGTCAGTGATTTTCACGCGCCTCGCACGGACCTATGTTACTCTATGGGGCCGTTCAGACTGTCAGTGATTTTCACTCGCCTCGCGCGGTCCTATGTTACTCTATGGGGCCGTTCAGACTGTCAGTGATTTTCACTCGCCTCGCACGGACCTATGTTACTCTATGGGGTCGTGCAGACTGTCAGTGATTTTCACGCAGCGTGTGTCCGTGTGTCCGCTGCGTAAAACTCACGACATGTCCTATATTTGTGCATTGTTCGCGCATCACGCACCCATTGAAGTCAATGGGTGCGTGAAAATCACGCCCAGCACTTCCGCAGCAGTATAAACTATGAATGAAAACAGAAAAGCACCACGTGCTACAAACATACAAACAGAGTGTCATAATGATGGCGGCTGCGCGAAAACCACGCAGCCGCGCATCATACGCTGCTGACACACGGAGCTGTTATGGACCTTTTGCATGCGCAAAATGCCACGTTTTTTGCGCGCGCAAAAAGCACACGCTCGTGTAAATCCGGCCTTAGGGTAGGAACACACTCGGCATGAACGCTGCGGATTTTATGCAACACATTTTATTGTGGAAAATCCGCAGCGTATTACAGTCGCAGCAGAGTGGATGAGATTAGAACAAATCTCATCCACACGCTGCAAAAATAATGGACCTGCCGTGTGGCTTTTGGCTTTTTAAGCCGCAGCGTGTCAATGTATTCTGTGGGATCGCTGCTCCTCTGTTGCGGAAATGCTGCGGTTCTGCCGCAAAAATCACAAATGAGAAAAAAAAAGAAGGTACTTTTTTAAATTGATAAAGTTTAGACTTACCCCGGCCGTAGTCCTGCTGACGCGATCCTCTATTCTTAGCGCAGCCCCGCCTCCTGTCATGACGTTTCATCCCATGTGACTGCTGCAGCGGTCACATGGTCTACAGCGTCATCCCAGGAGGCGGGGCTACGTTCAGAAGAGAGAGTCACCTAAACCACGGCCGGGGCAAGTCTAAACTTTTTCTTCCCTGCAGGATTCCCGCAGCGGACCCGCCTCACGAAACCTGCGCCACTATTTGGTGCGGTTTTGCTGGCAGAATTCCCTGCGGCTACCAGGGCGGATAAGCTGTGTAGTTTTACTCAGCATATCCGCCTAGTGTGTCCCTTATGATGTCGCTCCTGGAGCTGCTGCCGGTCTCTAAATAGGCAGTTGGTCCAGTAGAATTTGGAATTATTTTTTTTTGTGAACAAGCTTAAAAAAATACAAAACTTTTGTGTTAGGGCCTGTTCACATCACCGTTCGCTTCCATTCCGGGGTTCCGTCTGAGGTTTCCGTCGGGTGAACCCCGCAACGGAAAGTGAAAGTGACAGCACAGCTTCCGTTTCAGTCACCATTGATCTCAATGGTGACGGAAACATCGCTAATGGTTTCCGTTCGTCACCATTCTGGCTGGTTTTCGGACGGAATCAATAGCGTAGTCAACTGCGCTTATGGTGACGGAAACGGAAGCTGTGCTGTCACTTTCACTTTCCGTTGCGGGGTTCACCCGACAGAAACCTCAGACGGAACCCCGGAACGGAAGCGAACGGTTATGTGAATAGGCCCGAACACAAAAGTTTTGTATTTTTTTAAGCTGGTTCCCAAAAAAAAATAATTCCAAATTCTACTGGACCAATTGCCTATTTAGAGACCGGCAGCAGCTCCAGGAGCGACATCATAAGGGACACACTAGGCGGATATGCTGAGTAAAACTACACAGCTTATCCGCCCCGGTAGCCGCAGGGAATTCTGCCAGCAAAACCGCACCAAATAGTGGCACAGGTTTGGTGAGGCGTGTCCGCTGCGGGAATCCTGCAGGGAAAAAAAAGTTTAGACTTGCCCCGGCCGTAGTCCTGGCGACGCATCTCTCTCTTCTGAACGTAGCCCCGCCTCCTGGGATGACGCTGTAGACCATGTGACCGCTGCAGCAGTCACATGGGATGAAACGTCATGACAGGAGGCCGGGCTGCGCTAAGAATAGAGGATCGCGTCACCAGGACTACGGCCGGGGCAAGTCTAAACTTTTTTATAAATTTAAAAAAGTGCCTTTTTATTTTTTCTCATGTGTGATTTTTGCGGCAGAACCGCAGCATTTCCGCAACAGAGGAGCAGCGATCCCACAGAATACATTGACACGCTGCGGCTTAAAAAGCCAAAAGCCACACGGCAGGTCCATTATTTTTGCAGCGTGTGGATGAGATTTGTTCATATCTCATCCCCTCTGCTGCGACTGTAATATGCTGCGGATTTTCCACAATAAAATGTGCTGCATAAAATCTGCAGTGTTCATGCCTAGTGTGTTCCTACCCTAAGGCCGGATTCACACAAGCGTGTGCTATTTGCGCGCGCAAAAACGTGGCGTTTTGCGCATGCAAAAGGTCCATAACAGCTCCGTGTGTCAGCAGCGTATGATGCGTGATTTTCACGCAGCCGCCATCATTATGACACTCTGTTTGTATGTTTGTAGCACGTGGTGCTTTTCTGTTTTCATTCATAGTTTATACGGCTGTGGAAGTGCTGGGCGTGATTTTCACGCACCCATTGACTTCAATGGGTGCGTGATGCTCGAACAATGCACAAATATAGGACATGTCGTGAGTTTTACGCAGCGGACACACGGACACACGCTGCGTGAAAATCACTGACAGTCTGAACGGCCCCATAGAGTAACATAGGTCCGTGGGAGGCGCGTGAAAATCACGCGCGTTGCACGGATGTATTACACGATCGTCTGAATAAGCCCTAACAATAAGGCCCAGTTCACAGAGTTTTTGGCCCTTGATATTGACTCGGACACTGCGTCAGAATCAGCACCAAACAACTTCCAAAACCGCCTCCCATTGATGTAATCTGAAATCAATGGGAGCCAGTCGCGGAAAAAAGAAAAAGCAGCACGTCCTTTCTTGCCGCGGTTCTGCCTCTGACCTCCCATCGAAATCAATGGGAGGCAGAAAATGCATTTTTCCCTGCGTTTTTTGTCTGCTGTCCTCAATCGCCGCGGGCAAGAAACGCGGCAAGATAGTGTGGGCAGGTCAAAATCTGCCTCAAAATTCGGTGCGCGGTTCCAGGCGGTCGCGGGTGCGCATGCGCGGGAGTTTGCGGGTGCACGCGATCAGTCGCACGAGCGGCAGTGTTTGACGGCCCCCATGACGACCCCCATGCTACCCAGGGCCGCCATCAGGGGGGGTATTAGGGGTACTGATGTGAGAGGCCCGGCCAAACCTAATTGAAAGGGGGGCCCGCAGCTCACGACATTCTTTTGGTGAAAAAAATGGGCCCCATTGCAGGGGCCTGTTTTTTTTCTACCAAAGGCAAGTCGCGGCAGTTTGCCGGGCCCCCCTTTCAATTAGGTTTGGCCGAGCCTCTCACATCAGTACCCCTAATACCCCCCCCTGATGGCGGCCCTGGGTACCATGATATAGTTCTGGACGGAGTACCGTTAACAGGCCGTGCCACGGTAGGGGGGCCCAGAAAATTTAGCTGTAGGGGGCCCTGAAATTCCTGATGGCGGCCCTGCCTGTGAGTGACTGGATTTCACTGTACTGTATTAACTTATATAGTCTACAGAGACCTGTATATAACTGGTATCTGCCACTATATATGGTGGTAATATTGGTCTCTGTTTTACTACACACGTCTTACTATACAATTAAGAGTCGTCTTACATAATTTCTCTATAGATGGTGTGCCCCAAGAAATATCTCCTCTGGTGGACCCAAGGTACTTCTGTCAGACACTGCATGAAGTTTCCCCTCCCCACAATAAGTATTTATAAAGAATCCCCTCTTCGCCACACATCTAGTACTTACCGCCAAGTTTACCCTCCCCAGAAAACAGTTTATAATGAACCCCCCCACATATAACATTTGCATTCAAGCCCCCCTCCCACAAAAAAAGATTTATAAAGAAGTCCCTCTTCCCCCACACAACATTTACAGTCAAGTCTCCCCATCCATAACATTTACAGCTCCCCCTAAACAATAGCGGTTTTACCAGTCCTGACGACACGACTGCAGCCACCCGGAGGAAATATGCCTGTGCAGAATAATGCCATGGATTGCGTTGAACTGCTCTCGCTAAAACTCCCAACACTTCCCTGAGCTACCACAGTTTCTTTTATCAAATTTTCAGGAACTGGCAGCAACAGCCCTAAACATCTACTAGGGGGATCAGGCCAGACGGGCAGATGCCTCACTGATATCCAGCCCATCCCTGCCATGGCTCTAGGAACCAAAACACTTCTCACGTACAAAAAAAAAAAATGAACCACTTGCGGGCCACCCATAAACATACGGGTGGTCCGTACTGAACTCTGCAACGACAATCCAGAACGTCCTGCAGATTCACACTGTTGGCCTCTAGACAGCTGTATCGCAAAGCTTCCCCTAGAGACCTACCAGCATGGTCTCCGGGCATGTGATCTTGGTGACAGCCTGTCACAGCAATTCCATTACTTCACCCATTGGCGCTTAAGACGGTCCATGATACAGCTGTTTAAAGACCACTGCATCACGTAGCTTCCCCCAGAGTGCTATCAGTGTGGTTACCGGTCATTTGATCGCTGTAAGGCTGGATTCACACGAGCACATTACGTCCGTAATGGACGGAACATATTTCGGCCGGAAGTCCCGGACTGAACACAGTGCAGGGGGCCGGGCTCCTAGCATAATGTACGATGGTAGGAGTCCCTGCCTCACTGCAGGACAACCGTCCCATACTGAAAACAATGATTACAGTACGGGACAGTTGTCCGGCAGTGAGGCAGGGACTCCTAGCATCGTACATAACTATTGCAGGTGCAACGCGACCACATTGACTTTCATTACTTGTGTATGGGACATAAGTCGCACGGACAAAAATCGCTATGTTACAAAGAACAGAAAGCAATAGAAGAGTAGGGTAAGTACAGGGATTTTAACTCCGACAGATGCCACTGTATAGGCATACAATGGCATTCATCGCCCATAGGCACCAATATAAAACATGTTTTACTTGATTCCTCTGCACGGAGTAAGGCCCCATGCACACGACTGTAAAAACGCTCGTAATTATGGGCCCATAAACTTCTATTGGCCACGGGCACCTTCCGGTTTACGTACGGGAAGGTGCCCGGGCCGTTGAAAAATATGTAACATGTCCTATTTCAGGCCGTAATTACGGCAAGGACAGCCTCATCGAAGTCTGCGGGGCTCCCGTAATTACGGGTTGCTACGTGTGTGACGTCAGGGGATTTCAATTTTTGAATAAAGGGAAGCAGAGAAAATGTCGTGTGAGCGATCATGTGACCCTTTTAAAGGGGTTTGGACATGATTGTGACATTTCCAAGCCCCCTTTTTTTATGGGTCCGTAAATACGGGTAGAATACGGATTACAACAGACCCATATTTATGGGAAAAAATATGGTAGTGTGCATGGGACCTTATGCTGTAAACTGAACATCACGTGTGGCACCCACTTCACCTGCGTAGTCATCAGATACCAAAAATAATAATTCAGACCCACAAACAAATCTTCAAATTAATTCAGACGCCTGACCAAACTTCTAAATTAATTTACACCCCAATCAGACCTCCAAATTAATTCAGCCCCAGACCCTAATTGACACCCCAGACAAGACCCCCCCCCCCCCAAAAAAAAATTCAGACCCCTATGTACTGATCACTTCTGGGTCCTCTTGACTCCAATTTTGGCCAGGCACCTCTTTACTTCTGGTACCTCACGATCCTGATATTGGGGCCCTGCTTCCTCAAGTCCTGACACTGTCCAGCCCCAAGGGTAGTTTCTTTGGAGAAGGGAATGGACCCTGCAATACAATGGGGTCCTTTCTACAAACTAACTACAGCTGGGACTAACTTTATATGGGCAGCGGACAACAGCGGTGGGCAGGTCAACTTTTTTTTTGGGCCGGGCTCCTGCCAGCAGTACCAGCTGTGCTGCCCTGATGGCAGCCCTGCCTGCAGTGCTGAAATAACCTGCAACCTTTCCGTTTTTTACTGGATCTCTCCAGAACCATTGTAAAGATAACAGTATATTAGTGAATGTGTCAGCCTGAGGTCCAAGTAGATGAGTGTGAGTAACAGTTGTAGGCTTTATTCAGGGTAGGCATGGGCAGCTCAATGTTATTTATGCCTGATCCTTTGTTTTCTCAGAGATAAGTGTTACTTCTTGTGTATAGATCCACTTATTTCCCCTTTCTATACAAAGATCATAAGAAATATCAAAAGTATTCGGCCAATGTGGGAGCCAGGGAAGATATGCCAGAAGGCAAATGACCCCTGGACAGCACACAGGTCTGCAGGACAAGCCGGTGGCACATGTGGCTCCAAGCACCTGGTCTAAATCTGTCCTGACCCTATCGCTCACCCGATTTGTCCTGCTGCCCATCCTGCTGCCCGCCTCCTCCACATCTTGCAGCGCATCCTGCTGCCCGCCTCCTCCACACCTTGCAGCCCATCCTGCTGCTGCCTACTCTCGGGACCGAAATCAGCTTGCAAATCATATTCATGGGGCCAACCGATGTTGCTAGTGTTATATTTTGAGTTCGCTGCACTGATGCTCTGCGGCATCGGGGTGCCATGGTAACCATACTGTAACACACTGCACTCTTGGAGCGCTTTCACCTACACATAATTGGTATTGCTGTGTGGATAATGACCCAAACTATAAAACTATTACTTTATTTAACCTGCATGATAGACGCTGTAAAAGAAGTAAAACACATACATACACACATATATATATATATATATATATATATATACATACATACATACATACAGTGAAGGAAATAAGTATTTGATCCCTTGCTGATTTTGTAAGTATGCCCACTGTCAAAGACATGAACAGTCTAGAATTTTTAGGATAGGTTAATTTTACCAGTGAGAGATCGATTATATAAAAAAAAAAAACTGAAAATCTCATAGTCAAAATTATATATATTTATTTGCATTGTGCACAGAGAAATAAGTATTTGATCCCTTTGGCAAACAAGACTTAATACTTGGTGGCAAAACCCTTGTTGGCAAGCACAGCAGTCAGACGTTTTGTGTAGTTGATGATGAGGTTTGCACACATGTTAAATGGAATTTTGGCCCACTCCTCTTTGCAGATCATCTGTAAATCATTAAGATTTCGAGGCTGTCGCTTGGCAACTCGGATCTTCAGCTCCATCCATAAGTTTTCGATGGGATTAAGGTCTGGAGACTGGCTAGGCCACTCCATGACCTTAATGTGCTTCTTTTTGAGCCACTCCTTTGTTGCCTTGGCTGTATGTTTCGGGTAATTGTCGTGCTGGAAGACCCAGCCACGAGCCATTTTTAATGTCCTGGTGGAGGGAAGGAGGTTGTCACTCAGGATTTGACGGTACATGGCTCCATCCATTCTCCCATTGATGCGGTGAAGTAGTCCTGTGCCCTTAGCAGAGAAACACTCCCAAAACATAATGTTTCCACCTCCATGCTTGACAGTGGGGACAGTGTTCTTTGGGTCATAGGCAGCATTTCTCTTCCTCCAAACACGGCGAGTTGAGTTAATGGCAAAGAGCTCAATTTTAGTCTCATCTGACCACAGCATCTTCTCCCAATCACTCTCAGAATCATCCATATGTTCATTTGCAAACTTCAGACGGGCCTGTACATGTGCCTTCTTGAGCAGGGGGACCTTGCGGGCACTGCAGGATTTTAATCCATTACGGCGTAATGTGTTATCAATGGTTTTCTTGGTGACAGTGGTCCCAGCTGCCTTGAGATCATTAACAAGTTCCCCCGTGTAGTTTTCGGCTGAGCTCTCACCTTCCTCAGGATAAAGGATACCCCACAAGGTGAGATTTTTCATGGAGCCCCAGATCGATGTCGATTGACAGTCATTTTGTATGTCTTCCATTTTCTTACAATTGCACCAACAGTTGTCTCCTTCTCACCCAGCGTCTTACTGGTTTTGTAGCCCATTCCAGCCATGTGCAGGTCTATGATCTTGTCCCTGACATCCTTAGAAAGCTCTTTGGTCTTGCCCATGTTGTAGAGGTTAGAGTCAGACTGATTAATGGAGTCTGTGGACAGGAGTCTTTTATACAGGTGACCATGTAAGATAGCTGTCTTTAATGCAGGCACCAAGTTGATTTGGAGCGTGTAACTGGTCTGGAGGAGGCTGAACTCTTAATGGTTGGTAGGGGATCAAATACTTATTTCTCTGTGCACAATGCAAATAAATATATATAATTTTGACTATGTGATTTTTTATTTTTTTATTTTATATAATCTATCTCTCACTGGTAAAATTAACCTAGCCTAAAACTTCTAGACTCTTCATGACTTTGACAGTGGGCAAACTTACAAAATCAGCAAGGGATCAAATACTTATTTCCTTCACTGTATATATATATATATATATATATATATATATATATATATATATAAAATTTGCATCACTGTAAACATAATGACCCGGAAAAAAGTTATTATATTATTGATACCACATGGTAAACTACGTAAATCTAAGATGCAAAAAAATGCAGTGACAAAAATTATGTTTCTTTTTTACATTACTTTAGGGGAAAAATAGGAAAACATGTTTAACTTTTAATAATTATTTTTATGTACATTACTTAAAGTTTTTTTCGTCTGGTACAATACACTGCAATCCCTATGAATTGCTGCGTACTGTTACTTTTACCGGGTGCTACTAAGCCTGTGGAAAGGCAAAAGAAGAGCAGAGAGATGGCAGAGCTTTGGGCCTTTATTAGGCCCCCAGGTTACCATGACAACCATCGGTGCCCTCCAATCACATTGCAGGGGGGCTTATAGTGGGACAGAGGGGGATTCCCTCCCTGCTATCTAAGGGCTTAGATCAGGGGCGTAGCTAAAGGCTCATGAGCCCTGGTGCAGGAATTCAACTTGGGCCCCCCACCCCTCCCCACCACGCCTATGCCCAGCCGCCTTGCAAAACAGCCCCCATGGATGCCCATACATAGCCCTATAGCCACCCCCACACAGTAAAATGCTCCCCGTAACTGCCCCCATACAGTATAATGCTCCCATAGCTGCTCCCACACAGTATAATGCTCCCCATACAGTATAATGCCCCCCATAGCTGCCCCACACAGTATAAATCCCACATAGCAGACCCCATAAAGTATAATTACCCCATAGCTGCCCAACACAGTATAATGCCCCCATACAGTCATACCGACTGAGTCGCACCACGTCAACATGTTGCATTCCCACGAGTCACCGCAGTTTTCAAATGATTGTTAATGTCCATGCAGTTTTTTGCAGACCATTACAATCATTTGAAAACCGCACCGACTTTTGGTAAAACTGCATGTGCTACGTGTTGTACTGGACGATGGTTGTTACGATCTGATTGTTTGCATTAAAGGCTGTGTACCGTTTTGAAGGGGATTTTTTTTTTTTTTTTTAATAAAATATCAGTCAGTGTGTTTTGTGCAACTTTAGAATTAGTTTTTATTAAAAAATCTTTTTACTTTTTGAGATACAGCTGCTCTGTATCCTGTATACAGAGCAGCTGTATCTTACGCTGAATCAGAACATGTCAGGTGCGTGGGACTGACGGGTTCAGTGTCAGCATGTTCTGTGTGTCTCTGACATGCAGGATCCACCTATAATAGTTCACATATAATTACTTAAATGGGTAGATTACAGGTGGATACAGTCAACTACTCTATTGATTCCGCCAAAAAAAAGGAAACCTTGCGAAACGGAAACCATTAGCAATGGAAGCGTTACCATTGAAATCAATGGTAATGGTAACGGAAAGCTATGGTTTGTTTGGTTTCCGTTCGTGGGTTCCCCTAACAGAAAGGTCTGACGGAACCTATGCACGGAACCCCGACGCAGGTGAGAATGAACCCTAACTATTACTGTATGATCTGTACAGATTGGGGGGGTACTATTTTTTTGGGGTATAAGCAACTCCCAGTATATCATTAACATTGTTCAGGTCATACTGGAAGCTGCTAACCTGACTTTGCAAATGATCTCTGTACTGAAATGTATTTGTACTGAGCTTTGTTCTGGTGCTGTATATATGTACTGAGCTTGGATTTTGTGCTATATATATGTACTGAGGTTAATTCTAGTGCTGTATATATGTACTGAGCTTTGTTTTGGTGCTGTATAGATGTAGTGAGCTTTGTTCTGGTGTTGTATATATGTACTGAGCTTGGTTTTGGTGCTGTATTTATGTACTGAGCTTGGTTCTGGTGTTGTATATATGTACTGAGCTTGGTTTTGGTGCTGTATTTATGTACTGAGCTTTGTTCTGGTGCTGTATTTATGTACTGAGCTCTGTTCTGGTGTTGTATATATGTACTGAGCTTGGTTTTGGTGCTGTATTTATGTACTGAGATTTGTTCTGGTGTTGTATATATGTACTGATCTTTGTTCTGAAGCTGTATACATATACTGAGCTTTGTTCTGGTGCTGTATACATGTACTGAGCTTGGTTCTGGTGTTGTATAAATGTACTGAGCTTGGTTCTGGTGTAGAGCAGATTGCATTGTTGCAATTCATTGTATATTTAATCAGAACCTGTCTGGTAGTTTTAACCCCTTGAACCGCCACCATGCAGTAATACATGACCTGACAATATTTCCAAACATTCCCCTGTATGCTTGTTTCAGATGCAAATCTTTAAAATCAACTTTTAAAATAGTCCACACTATATGCTGATCACTATATAAAGGGTCATAGGTCGGTGCCGCTATCCTGTAGAGTCACACAGTCCTAACTGCAAGTCCACCTTTCCATGCTTGGTTGACATCTCCCTGGCTGTTCTAGATCACTACCAGTCTCCTCCAACTTTCTTGGATGCACCATTGCCTTGTACTCCATGAACACGCACAGTTCAGCGAGTTGTACTCTGCCCGGCTTCATCACTGCACTGCGCATGCCAGGGGAGTACAAGACTGGTAGTAATGTAGAACAGTCAAGGGGATGCCAATCAAGATCTGGGGGGCGCCATTTCAATTTTCGTCTCAGGCAGCAGAAAAGCTAGAATTGGCCCTGGGCGGTGGCGCCACTGAAACCAGCTGCCGCCACCCCCTCATGCACTAATTGTATCTGCCTTACAATGACGCTGATTGGCAGGGCAGAAAGATTTGCCCCGCCAATCGGCGCCTTTCAACCGCTTCTGTTGTTGAAAGGTGCTGATTGACGTGGCAAGTCATTCTGCCCTGCCAATCAGCGCAGTCGCTCAGCCCCAGCAGACTTGCTCAGAATAGATCAGGCCTGCTATGACATAGGGTGACGTGGGAACGGGATCGAGGTGAGTATGTAAAATTGTTTTTTACGGTCTTTTTTTCCACTTAAAAGTGTGTGGCATTATCTACGGGGGAGGGGCGAGAGCTATGTGTAGGGCACTATTCACTGGGGAGCTATATGTGGGCCACAATCTACATGAGAGGCTATATATGAGGCACTATGTACAGGGAGGCCATATGTGGGACACCATATACAGGGGGGCTATATGCGGGGCACCATCTACAGGAGGGGCTATATGTGGGGCACTATATACAAAAAAATCCTCCAGAATACATTATTCTCGTGGAAAAGCAGTGGAGTCGTTGGAGTTGGGGCTATCAAGAACTATTCCTCTTTTCATTTACACCCGTTTTAAATTAATAAATCTCCCCATGTCTTGTATAGCTGAAAGGTAGTCCCAGCCCAACACTGGCGGCTAAGTATGGCCTGTGTGCTTAAAAATGCCAGGGCTGATTTTAAGTCCCAGTCCGGCCCTGCTTGAGGCACCTCTCTTATAGCAAATAACAGAAATGGTAGTAAATAATCCCAATCACGTCCATCTTTTGCCACAACTTTCCTTAACATGACTTTTAAGGTCTTGTTAAATCTCACAACCAGACCATCTGTTTGCGGGTGGTAGACAGATGTGCGGAGATGTTTAATGTTAAACATTTTACACAAGCCCTTCATTACCCTTGCCATGAATGGTGTTCCTTGGTCAGTAAGTATCTCTTTAGGGGGACCAGTTCTGGTGAACATATGGAATAACTCGCGAGCAATAGTTCCCTTAAAGGGATAGCCTCCGAATACCAGGTAGCGTAATCTAGGACCACAAGTATATATTGATGTCCTCCAGAGGATCGAACTAAAGGGCCTACCAGGTCCATAGCAATGCGTTCAAATGGTACCTCCATAATTGGGAGCAGCACCAGAGGGCTCCGAAAATGAGACATGGGAGCGGTTATTTGACAGGTGGGACATGATTCACAGAATTCTTTTACTGCTCTGTAAACCCGAGGCCAGTAGAATCTTTGTAAAACCCACTCCTGGGTCTTATCGGCTCCAAGGTGTCCCCCTAGTGCGTAAGTATGGGCCATACCGTTATTTGGTCTCTAGCATTCTTTAAAGTAGGATCTTTCATCTGAGCCGTACGAAAGTTATCATGTGACACCCCTAAATCAGAGAGGTTCTGCTCAGAGGAATTATACTCAATTTCCTCACCAGCAAACACAGCTAGTGGTGACTGACTCTGATCGTCAGGGTATACAATTTCTACAGTTTCAGGTAGATTACTGGTAATGTTTGCAGGTTCACCAGTATTCATCAACACATCAACCACGTGGTTACTATTGACTCCCAGACTCAAGAGAGCTCGTGCCCTCTTCCCAAAGTGGCCAGAACAAGACCCAGTCCCGACCTATAATCAGTCATGCAACAGGTTTTCTACAACCCCGTCTTCTTGGTCATGAATCCACAGGGGGTTTCCAAGGTTATCTTGGTAACGGGGTACTGTTTGGTGTCCCCATGGATGCAAATCACGCTCACATGCTTGCGGGGAGCACAAACTTTGTGGGGAACATTTTCATTAAGTAAGGTAACTAGACTACCAGAATCCAGTAAGGCAACTACTTCCTGGCCATTTACGGCCACCAGACATTCTTGGGGACCTGCTGTAACCCCGAGTTTCGCAGGGTGAGCACACAACAATCGCTGCTGAGCCATAGCGAAATCTATTGGCTCTGCCTCTGTGGGGCAGTGGGCTGCTAAATGCCTAGGTAGGTGACACCTCCAGTATAGACGATCAGTTGGTCCCCGGGTTGGTGGTCTATTAGACTTTGGCGCATCCTGACCTTGTGGCCGGACACTAAGATATTGCCCAGAAAATTTATCTCCCTCATGTGCAGGTTCATCTGGACTTCTCTTTGTAGAAATAGGGGAAGCATGGGTGTGTCGCACAAACTGCTGCACTTTTGGTTCAGGGCCAAGAAAGTCTTCAGTAGTAGTGTAACGCTCCACAAACTGATTCAAGGTTCTGGTTTCTCCCTGAGCAACGCACCAATGTATGTCCAGAGGAAGACCACTAACATAGCGGTCCAGTACTATCGTATCCACAATGTCAGAGGGACTCAAAGTTTCTGGTTGGAGCCATTTGCGAACTAGGTGCAAAAGATCAAACATCTGGGAAACGTGGCTTTTTTTTTTTTTTTTTTTTTTTAAACTGCCAGTCATGGACTCTGCGAGCCCGTACAGCTAAGGTGAACCCCAGATGAGCCATTATCTCGGCTTTAAACAAGCTATAGTGCTTAGCGTGTTCCGATGTTCGGTCAAAATATGCCTTTTGTGGCTCACTAGTTAAATAGGGTGCCAGAATCTTTGACCATTCACCGAGTGGGAGTTTTTCTCTTTCATCAAGTCTCTCAAACACAGTGAGGTAGGCCTCTACATCATCATCAGATGTCATCTTTTGTAAAGCATGTTGCACAGCATTCCTCCCAATTAGAGACACAGGAGGCCTTTCATCCCTTCTCTCTGGGTGAGATATAACTGATTCTCTAAGCACAGCAACTTGTTCCAACAATAGGCAGTTGGTTTCTTGTTGTGCTGCTGTTGCTGCAAGTTCGCCTGCACGAGTTGCTTAACAATGTCCTCCATCACCCTTGACTAGCTTTGTAGGATAGTAGCAGCCTTCAGCCAGGACTTAAGTACCTCGCAGATTTCAAAACAGACAAATTTTCATGCCGTTGTCCCTAGCAACACTGCCCGCATCCTCCACCAATTGTCGGGATCCGGAGTGCAGGGGGGATCAGATAGCACGCAAAACAGTTCTAGAGGTAGGCACACCTTAGCTGTGACAGTTTATTTGCAAATAGAGCATAACAAAGTTTCACTCTTTACAGTAGAGATCAACATTTCATCCTTACTTCAGGTATTAAACCGTAACAAAGAAATATGGGTTTCTCTCACTCAGAGATGGCCACGACAGTGCAGTCTTTGGTTAGAGTCTCAAACAGGAGTCCTTAGCACACATAACTCTACACTCTCAGTGCAAAGTGAGGGTATGTGCACACGAGAAGTGGCTTTTACGTCTGAAAAGACAGACTGTTTTCAGGAGAAAACAGCTGCGTCGTTTCAGACGTAAAAGCTCCTCCTCGCATTATGTGAGGCGTCTTTGACGCCCGTAATCTTGAGCTGCTCTTCATTGACTTCAATGAAGAACGGCTCAAATTACGTTGCAAAGAAGTGTCCTGCACTTCTTTGCCGAGGCAGTCAATTTATGCGTCGTCGTTTGACAGCTGTTAAACGACGACACGTAAATGACAGGTCGTCGGCACAGTACGTCGGCAAACCCATTCAAATGAATGGGCAGATGTTTGCCGACGTATTGTAGCCGTATTTTCAGACGTAAAACGAGGCATAATACGCCTCGTTTACGTCTGAAAATAGGTCGTGTGAACCCAGCCTAAAAGTCAGCACCCAAGTAAATAGAGCAGCCTAGGTGGGATGTACCTGCTTTCAATTAACCCCTTCGGCTCCTGACAACTATTACAATATAACAATTCTGAACCCACACTACTGTATGAAGGCAGAAAAAAAATAAAAATATTTAAGCAACAGAATCGCTGTTTTTTGGTCACCTCCCACAAAAGATTGGAATAAAAAGTGATCAAAAAGTTTATGTACCCCAAAATTATACTAATAAAAACTATTGCTCGCCCCACACTCTACCACCACTCAATCGATAGAAAAATAACATTTATGCAGGCACAAAGATTTTATTTTTAACAATCAGTTTTTTGTCAAAGTAGAAATTCAGTAAAAAAACAAAAAACATAAATTTGGTATCACGGTAATCGTATTGATTAGCAGAATAATGTTAACAAGTTGTTTTTACCGCACTGTGAACAATGTAAAAATGAAACCGATAAAAACAATGAAGGAATTACTGTAACCATGCTTTCTAATCCTGGGCAACCAATTTAACTCCTTCCTCACTTAGTTTCCCTCTCCCCATTCTTGTCTCCCTACTGCTTCCTCCTGTACTGAAGGAAGACGGACTGGCAGGCCCACTCCGATCTTCCCACCATTCCTAAAATAAATTCCAGGCCCAGAAACACTAACTTTTTTTATTACTCTTTTGTTACTTTAAAAAAAACAAAAAACGCTACGGATGGGAGGTATTCCCCATTCAGCGATGGCAATATAATAAAATACAGGGAACTCTGATCCCGGTCGTTTCACCCATTTCTGTTGGCAGCACCTAAGTGGTTTGACAGAGAGGGGCCTCTTTTGGTCACCCTATCGGCACCCTCTTTTATGGTGCCTTGCCTAATGGGTTGTCTATCAATGACAGACAATAGATTGCAATGCCTTCAGTGTGTTATAGAAGTAATCACAGGAACGCACATTCAACTCCCCTATCACAGCTTCGTGGTTCATGCATCCTCTGAATTGGATCGAGCCGTATTTCTGTACCCATCTGAATTAATTTTGGGGACTGGATTTTAATCAAGCCAAAAACTGACAGAAAATCAGAGGCTTACAGAGGTACGGTAGGGCCTCAGAGTGCTATGGGAGCCATATTACAGCTTCGTACAACCTGAAGTTGTACAGAATATAATATGGCTCTTACTCATATGTTGTATTCACAAATTTATACCGGTTGAGATCTTGGTTTTGTTGTGGGTGGTGGGGGCAGGAGGGGCGCCCAAGCTGAACTTTTGCACCAACGCCTACGAGCTACAGCTCTGGGTAGAGGATACTCAACCCTATGGGTATGTGCACACGATAACTGCATTTACGTCTGAAATTACGGAGCTGTTTTCAGGAGATTTCAGGAGATTGCATGTACTCGCGTTTTGCGAGGAGTCAATTACGGTCGTAATTTGGAGCTGTTCTTCATTGGAGTCAATGAAAAATGGCTCAAATTACGTCTTAAGAAGTGTCCTGCACTTCTTTTGACGAGCCGTCTTTTTTACGCGTCGTTGTTTGACAGCGACGCGTAAATGACAGGTCGTCGGCACAGTACGTCGGCAAACCCATTCAAATGAATGGGCAGATGTATGCCAACGTATTGGAGCCATATTTTCAGACGTAAATCGAGGCGTAAAACGCCTCGTTTACGTCTGAAAATAGGTCGTGTGAACCCAGCCTATAAAGAAAGCCAAACCCCATTTACTTGAGTAATTTCTCTTAGTGCTTTGAGACAAGTGGGTGCTTGTAGAGTTGGCATTGTCAAAAGAAGGATGCCAAGCGGAGAATTATCTATAAAATAATTTATCTATATGATTGTGTTTTATTATATATCAATAGTATTTGTATTTAGGCCCCATGCAAACGACCGTGCAGTATTTACGGTCAGTAAATACTGCACGATGGGCCGTGGAGTGTCACCAGCATTTGCGGACCGTGCCCACAGTTCTAAGTATAGTTATAAATGCTGTCATTTCTATGGCCCGGACGCACACCCGTAAGTATACGGGATGGTGTCCGTGGCTGATAGAAATTAATAGGTCAGTATTTTCTAATTATATATAAAAATTACGGTTGTGTGCAATGGGCCAATTTTCGGACAAACGATCGTTCATAGAATGCTCGTTGCTGATAATTTCCCTGCGTAAACAGGGCAGCAATCAGCAGATGAACGAACCAAAAATTATCGTCGTCGTGTGTAAACAGGGAGACGCGCTGACGACATGATAATAATGTATGGGGACGAGCGATCGGACTAACAAGCGCTCATCCCCATCCATAGCTCACGGTAAGTGGAACAAACGAGCGCCGATCAACGTGCTGTCTCATTGATCAGCAATAGTGGCTGGCGCAAGAGGACCTGAAGTCTTTGGTTGTTAAGTGAACAGATGAAAGGGCATAAGATCGCAAAATCTATATATTTGTGGAGTTTAAAAAACATGGGATGTGTTCCAACAGAATGCCCAAGCAGCGCCAACTGTAAATTCAGCACAGCCTGATGGGTAACTTTAAAAGTTCTGTGCCCGTACAGTACTTTCATCACTGTTATACTCCTGACCTCTAATGTATCTGGATAATCTAGTCCGTATAGAATAGATGTGCAAATATAAAGTGTCAGCCAGGCTACTGGTCAAAGAAAAAATATTACACATTGAAAGACCTTATAAATAGACCCTACCCTCCAATACTATGTGTGAGTGTCACCGTAGAAAAATAGCTGAAGGTCATAGCTCATGAAATCAGCACTCTACACAGAAACACTTTACTGTACTAAATTTAACTCCTCACTATAGATGGGAAGAAAAAGCAGATGTAAAGGAAACATGCCAGGCCCCCTCCCTAGCCCTCAAAACCTGAGACAAGAGCTTACAACAGGTACAGCATGTGTGCACACTAATATATATGGCATTTGTGGCTCTATATATTACATAATAGCAAGAAGAATGCCCTTATAGATAGGTGAGAATACCGTTTGCAAAAAATAACCGTAGGCTTAGTAAGAAGATTTGTTTCCCTTTTTAAAATTAAATTTTAATCAAAGCTGTTTAACCATCAGCCCGGGCTGCGGCTTTTATAGAGCCAGCCAGCGGTGATAATGGTCACCGGCCATGGCTGTCTAGTATTAAAGCCTAAAAGATGCCTGTTCGAGATGAGCGAATCTTCCGAATTTCTTTTTGGGTACGATTTGATTGAATCGGCCTTCCAATTCTATCCAAATAAATTCTGATTGCACCTGAAAACTAACTCTCTGATGTCTTCAAGACTGTATCCATCACCCAGTGCCGCACCTGCCATGAGGCGAGGTGAGCCGACAGCCTCAGGCGGCGCCACCTACCCGAAAATGGGGGGCAGCATTTTCAGCCAGGGACGGACACTCCTCCTCCTTTCTGACGCTGGACGCAGCACGCGCCGCCACAGACTAGCGGGTCTGAAGGAGGAGCGGTCGAGCGAAGAGAAGTGACGAGACGCACGAGGTACGATCCTGCCTTAACTCGGTCCTCCGAAGCTGCTGGGACCGGGACTATACTGCAAGGGGAGTTCTGGACATTTTACTGACAGCCAAGGGCTCTATGGGGCTGGAATAATACACCCCATAGAGCCCTCACATCACTATAATTGAAGGATTAGGACGGGGGGCGTTTGACTTACTGCAGAGGGCTCTATAGGGGGGGGATTCTGCCCCCCCCCTTTAGAGCAGTCAGTCAGATGCTCAGACCCCCCTAACCTTGCAGTATATAACTAGTCAGGACTCTATGGGGGTGATAATTCCCCCCTACAGAGCCCTCTGCTGTCAGTAAAATGCCCAAACCCCCCCTTGCAGTATACTCCCGGCCCCCCTTTTAAATTAGTGGGGGTAGGAAGCTGAGTGCAGGATAGCTCCCCCACAGCAGTCAGAGTCAGTACCCTCCTTGCAGTATAATCTCCCATAGCACCCTCAGTAGTTATTACACTGCAAGGGGGGAGGGGTTCAGTGTGATTGGTGCAACTTTCAAATTACTTTTTATTAAAAATTATTTTTACTTTCTGAGATACAGCTGCTTTGTATCCTGTATACAGAGCAGCTGTATATAGCACTGAATCCTGTATGCGTCAGGTCAGCGGGTCCTGCAGGATCGAGCTGTTATCGATCACATCTAAGATGTGATCGATAATAGGCGACCTAATGGATTCAGGTCTCAGCGCTATATATAGCTGCTCTGTATACAGGATACAAAGCAGCTGTATCTGAAAGTAACAATAATTTATAATAAAAAGTAATTAAAACTTGCACCAATCCCAATCTTTATGTGTGTATATATATAACAAAAAAATACATTTTTAAAGGTGTACATAGCCTTTAAACTGTAACTAAACTTTTATCATGTCATACTGACATGTCAGAAGTTTTCATTGGTGGGGGGCCGAGCACTGAGACCCACACTGATCGCTAAAACGAAACAGCAGAAGTGCTCGGGTGAGTGCTGTGCCACTTCATTTATGAGTGAGCGGTGTACGGACTCAGACTTTCTATTGAGCCTGTACACTGCTCCAAGGAAAGCCAAACCGAATCGAAGCAGCACATCGCTCACCCGAGCGAAACATTATTACCAACTTAGTAATGGCAGCTGTCTGATTGAGAGCGTCCATTACTAAGAAGAGGCTTAGTCTTAGCCAGTAATAAGGCTATCACTAACCCCTATTATTACCCCGGTACCCACCGCCACAGGAGTACTGGGAAGAGCTGGGTACGATCCAGCACCCGACCGTCTGAAGTAAAGGGTGGGTACTGGGGTGGTGGCAGGCTGGTAATATCAGGCTGGGAATGGCCAAAAACCATGGCCCTTCCCACCCTGGTAATGCTAGGCTGCTGCTGCTTTATTGTATCTGGCTGGTTTTGAAAAATGGAGGGGATCTCACGTAATTTTTTTTCAACTATTTATTTTTATTAAATTATGTGGGGTTCCCGCTATTTTTCATAACCAGCAAGATACAATAAAGCAGCAGCAGCCTATCATTACCATGGTGGGAAGGGCCACAGTTTTTGTCCCTTCCCATCCTGATATTCCCAGCCTGCGGCCGCCCTGCTGCCTTACAGTCGCTTCAGATGGTCGGGTACTGGATCGTACTCCCCTCGCGGCAGTGAGAACTGGGGTAATAATAGGGGTTAGTGAAAGCCTTTTTACTGGCTAACACTATGCCCCTTCTTAGTAATGGACGCTCACAATCAGACAGCAGCCATTACTAAGGCCATAATAAAGTATTAAAAAAAATAGACATAAGAAACAAATCTCTTTTTTTTTTAAATCTAGACTCCCCCATGCTCCCTCTTTCACCATTTTATTATTTTAAAGAAAAGGTAGATCGAAGTAGTCCAATGAATCTACGACGTAGTCCAAACGGTCCAGCGGAACCTACCAAAAAAAAGTTAGCAGTATAAAAATGTTAAAAACTTAAATTTGCCACAATAGAAACTAGAGGTCAAGGAAAAATAATTCCCCTTCATGTAACTCTGCTTCCTGTCAACTGAAAAGTCATCCGCCAGAGTGAAATTTTTTTCCCCATGGCGGAGTACAAGAAAGTCTAATTCCCAGGTCAAGTTTTCTTGTACTCTGCCATCAAGAAACATTTTTCCTCCTGGCGGATGATTTTTCCATTAACAGGTAGCAAAGTTCTTCCGCAGCGGTGTTAGGGGAGCAAACTCGACAATTGCCCAGTGCCCCCAGAATGGGGCGCTACTCTTGGGCCAGTGCTGTGTGCTTGCCCCTCAGACTTAAATTTGCCAGCCAATCCCTGGCCATTGGCTCCCTGCTCCGCCGTTTGCTCTTGTAGGCCACAGCCTGGTTTAGACCTGAGGCCTACAAGAGAACAGGAGCACGCTGATGACGTCAACTGCCCGGCACGATGACGACACTGCATTATGCCGTCCACACCGGACAACTGAATTCAGTTAATATTCACAAGTCTATTAGGTAATAAAAAGGGGGCATAAAAAAGTGGCATACAAAAGGGTGCATCATTATTGTGGGGGCATAAAGCAGGCATTTTTACTGAGTGGGGGCATTATTACTGAGTGTGGCAGAAAAAGTGGCATTAGTACTGAATGGGGGCATAAAAGGCCACATTACTACTAAGTGGAGGCATTATTTCTGTGGGGACATAAAGGGGATATTAGTACTGAGTGGGAATTCGATTACTGCGTGAGGGCCCTAAAAGTGGCTCTATCAGTGAGTAAGGTATAAAGGGGACACTAACACTGTGTAGGGGAACAAAAGTAGCACTTACTGTGTGGGGCCTTTGTGGGAACAAAAGGGTGTGTACTATTACTGTGTGGGGCACCAAGTATAGTATATATAGGAAGTTTGTGTAGAGGTAGGAATAGTTAGGGAGTGCGCTAGAAAAGCAAGGAGCCAAAGATATCTGTGTCATATCCTGCAGGGCTTAGGACATCGTGTCCGGGAGAAGTTGTCATTGCGGTCTTGGCAGGATGAAGAAAAGGTGAAAGTGAGCGACTTCAATCTGAGAAGACGTCACCTGTGAGTCACTCAATATAACTATACTGTAATCACTTATATGGTCTGCAGAATTCCTGTGTATAACTGGCATCTACCTTTATATGGTCACTGTATAGTGGTAATATTGGTCTATATATAGTGTCTTTTACTCACTAACAGTATTGTGTATTTTTTCTGAAACTGTGTTGTAGTAATATGTGATCTTGGATTTTTCAGTATCGATATGGGGGTATTATTCAGTCACTATATGGTTATGGTGTGGCGGTATTATTCAGTAACTGTATGGGGGTATTATTCAGTTACTATGTGGTTATGGAGTGGCAGTATTATTCAGTAACTGTATGGGGGTATTATTCAGTCACTATGTGGTTATGGTGTGGTGGTATAAATCAGTATCAGTATGGGGGTAATATTCAGTCACTATGTGGTTATGGTGTGGTGGTATTATTCAGTAACAGTATGGGGGTATTATTCAGTCACTATGTGGTTATGGTGTGGTGGTATTATTCAGTAACAGTATGGGGGTATTATTCAGTCACTATGTGGTTATGGTGTGGCGGTATTATTCAGTAACAGTATGGGGGTATTATTCAGTCACTATGTGGTTATGGTGTGGTGGTATTATTCAGTAACAGTATGGGGGTATTATTCAGTCACTGTGATTATGGAGTGGCGGTATTATTCAGTAACAGTATGCTGGTATTATTCAGTCACTATGTGGTAGTAATATGTTCTCATGGAGTGGAGGTATTATTCATTAAAACTATGATGGGATTATTCAGACACTATGTGGTAGTAATATGCAGTCATGGTGTGGAAGTATTATTAAGCCACTATGTGGTTATGGTGCGGGGGTATTATTCAGTAACAGTATGGAGGTATTATTTAGTCACTATGTGGTTATGGTGCGGGGGTATTATTCAGTAACAGTATGGGGGTATTATTCATATTATTCAGTCACTATGTGGTTATGGTGTGGCGGTATTATTCAGTAACAGTATGGGGGTATTATTCAGTCACTATGTGGTTATGGAGTGGCGGTATTATTCAGTAACAGTATGCTGGTATTATTCAGTCACTATGTGGTAGTAATATGTTCTCATGGAGTGGAGGTATTATTCATTAAAACTATGATGAGATTATTCAGACACTATGTGGTAGTAATATGCAGTCATGGTGTGGAAGTATTATTAAGCCACTATGTGGTTATGGTGCGGGGGTATTATTCAGTAACACTATGGAGGTATTATTTAGTCACTATGTGGTTATGGTGCGGGGGTATTATTCAGTAACAGTATGGAGGTATTATTCAGTCACTCTGTGGTTATGGTGTGGCGGTATTATTCAGTAACAGTATGGAGGTATTATTTAGTCACTATGTGGTTATGGTGCGGGGGTATTATTCAGTAACAGTATGGGGGTATTATTCATATTATTCAGTCACTATGTGGTTATGGTGTGGCGGTATTATTCAGTAACAGTATGGGGGTATTATTCAGTCACTATGTGGTTATGGAGTGGCGGTATTATTCAGTAACAGTATGCTGGTATTATTCAGTCACTATGTGGTAGTAATATGTTGTCATGGTGTGGAAGTATTATTAAGCCACTATGTGGTTATGGTGTGGAGGTATTATTCAGTAACAGTATGACGGTATTATTCAGTCACTATGTGGTTATGGTGCTGGGGTATTATTCAGTAACAGTATGGGGGTATTATTCATATTATTCAGTCACTATGTGGTTATGGTGTGGCGGTATTATTCAGTAACAGTATGGGGGTATTATTCAGTCACTATGTGGTTATGGTGTGGCAATATTATTTAGTAATGTTATGGAGGTATTATTCAGTCACTATTTGGTTATGGTGTGGCGGTATTATTCAGTAACAGTATGGGGGTATTATTCAGTCACTATGTGGTTATGGTGTGGCAGTATTATTCAGTAACAGTATGGGGGTATTATTCAGTCACTATGTGGTTATGGAGTGGCGGTATTATTCAGTAACAGTATTCTGGTATTATTCAGTCACTATGTGATAGTAATATGCAGTCATGGTGTGGAAGTATTATTAAGCCACTATGTGGTTATGGTGTGGTGGTATTATTCAGTAACAGTAGGGGGGTATTATTCAGTCACTATGTGGTTATGGTGTGGCAGTATTATTCAGTAACAGTATGGGGGGTATTATTCAGTCACTATGTGGTTATGGTGTGGAGGTATTATTCAGTAACAGTATGGGGGTATTATTCAGTCACTATGTGGTTATGGTGTAGTGGTATTATTCAGTAACAGTATGGGGGTATTATTCAGTCACTATGTGGTTATTGTGTGGCGGTATTATTCAGTAACAGCAACATTACCAATAACACCCCATACTATTACAATCTATGTAAATTACTGTGGTGGGGGCTGTGGGGAAGTGTGCGTGTGGCAGCAGATGATCAGGCTAAGAGACAGTCTGCAGAGTGGCATGTGATGTACATTGACATGTAGGTGATACTTACGTGTGGGATGTGGGCCCATAACTTGTGTATATTAATCCACCACTGGCATCGAGCCAGCACAAGCTGACCACTACAATACAGCAGGTAGAGCAAAGAAACCAGCCCAGGACGTGCCGCTTCAAAACAGCGCTAAGCGCGATCCATCCTGGACTGGCCTGAATGTAATTGCAGAGAGTGACGCCACAAATGAGACTGGCTGCCGAGGAGAGATATGGGGCAGTGCAGACTGTACTATTTGCACTGCACTGATTGGTAGTAAGAAGAATTCTTTAAATCTTTTCTATACTTCAAACATTTGTAACGTATATATTGCGTGTTTGATGTGAAAAACTAGTAATGAGAAATCTCCGATAGATTGGGGGCGGGGGGCCTTTTTATAGTTAGCCTCAGGCAGCAGAGGGGCTAGGTTGACCCCTGCCAACACCTTTCAAGATTTTTAATGCCAATCCAGCATTAGATCTTATTCAGATGAACCTATAATACGTCCGTGCTAGGCGCGTGATTTTCACGCGCGGCGCACGGACCCATGTTAGTCAATGGGGCCGTTCAGACTGTCAGTGATTTTCACGCAGCGTGTGTCCGCTGCGTAAAACTCACGAAATGTCCTATATTTGCCCGTTTTTCATGCACCACGCACCCATTGTAGTCAATGGGTGCGTGAAACCCGCACACGGCACACGGACGCACTTCCGTGTGACGCACGCTACAGTAGTCAAAACTATGAATGAAAACAAAAAATCACCACGTGCTGTTCTGTTTACAAACATAAAAACAGAGTGTCATAAAGATGGCGGCTGCACGAAAATCACGCAGCCACGCATCATATGTTGATGACACACGGACCTTTTGAACGCGTTTTTTGCACGCGCAAAACGCACACGCTCATGTGAATCCGGCCTTAGTGTGTGAAAGGAAGGGATAACCGCAGTGTATTCTTCGAAGGATGCCTTCAGGGCATTACGGGAAAGCCTGTCGAAGGTCATGCGATTTTTTTCTCATCTGCAAAATGGTGCCCGATGCTCACCGGCGCCACATTTTGCTATGATTTGTCCACCGCAAACCACAAGTGTCGGATTTTGCAGAATCCTAAACTTCTGGGAAACTGACCATATTCGATTCATGTAGATTCAATTCGCACATCTCTAATGCCTGTGTATTTTAAATGCATATGCATAAATGTAATATGTCATGTGGGTATATTGCGTTGTATTATAGTTAGAGAACTTATTTAAAAGAAAAAGTCCCCTAATGTTAAAAATAATGAAACAAAGTTGAATTAGTGCCACAAATTAAAAAAATACAATAAACACGATTTGTTTGTGAATAAATAATTGTGTCATGTGACAATGTCTATTAAGATAAACGGTGAGTGGGGTTAAAATAAAATCCACCCTATTGACAAGTGGAATGTTCACACCCAGTTGTCAATTTACTTCTTCATCTACAAGCGAAATAAAGGAACGGCACAAGGCAGAGTTATAACAAAAAGGTGCTCCATCATTATTTCATAGGAAATACAAGTATTTACTTAAAGAGCAGACAGGTCCTCTTTAAGGCCAAACAAGGCTCGGTCCTTTAAGGGTTAATGTAAGAGCAGCTGCAGCGGTCAGCTGATCGCTGCAAGTCCGGCTCCCGAGAGATCATTTTTTGCCAGTGGTAACTGCTGTCAGCTGCTCACTTCTCCTACAGTCAAATGAATGGATTTCCATGTAATACATGGACAGACCGTGCCCACCAGAGTGAGGGCCGCTGTTTGTTAGTGGCCTTCTGTTCTTGGTCAAAGAAAAAGAAAAATTTAATTACAGCATAATAATGCAAGTTTACCAGCGCCACTTTAGTCAGTCGCGAGGTCCTGCAATAAGGAGCAAAATCTCACAGGGAGACTAGTCATTGCCACGCAGGTTTGTGGGAATGCAACGTCAGCCGGGCTGAGCATGATAGTAGTAGCTGTCAGAGAGGATGCACATGCGTAATCCGGAGGGAACGGTCGCTAATTTGCATAGTGGGCGCACTCCGTAAAAGCACTTTTTGTTTTACCTTTTTTTATTAGTTATATTTAGAACTCTCTCTTTTGTGGGGCCCAACTTTTTTGTCATTTAAAACAGGAGGGGGGGGGGGGTTCACCTGGTAATAGTTCCTCTTAAATCACTTCCCAACATCCACCATACTTGCATGGCAGATGTCGTAAGGGGCTGAAGCTGCTCCATACACTACAGGTCTGCTGCTTATTACAGCGGACATCCTGCTCTGACAGCTGGGATAAGAGATAACACAATAGAGATTACAGCATCCAAGGCCCCATGCACACGAACGTGCCTTTGCGGCCGCAATTCCCCCGAAAATCCACGGGAGAATTGCGGCCCCATTCATTCCTATGGGGCCATGCACGCGACCGTAGTTTTCATGGTCTGTGCATGGCCCGGGAGCCTGCACCACAGAAAGAACGGGCATGTCTTGTTACGGCCGTGTTCTGCGGTCCAGGCTCATTCAAATTAACAGCCGCGGCAATGTGCATAGCCCGCGATCTGCGGGCGGCTCGCGGCTGACAGTCCGCTGCCGGCCGACTCGAAATTCACGGCGATGCACATGGCTACGGTCGTGTGCATGAGGCCTCATACCCACTTCAGTCTTTTGCTTCAGGGTGCTAGCCGTTTTTCTGACGGCTAGCACCCTGAACCATTCATTTCAATGGGGCCAGGCACACTTCAGTTTTTTATGACGGTCCCATTGCTCCGTTCCGATCCAAAGTAGAGCCTGTCCTACTTTGGTCCGAGATTCCGTGACCGTGAGGCCCATGCAAGTCAATCAGGCCGACAAAAAAAACTGAAGGCACAAGGAAGGCATCCGTGTGCCGTCCGTGTGTGACGGAGCCGTTGCCTAGCAACGGCCGGGGGGGCAGAAATACATTACAGATATATTACACTAATCGGAAGCCACTTGTCTCGATCAAGAGGCTGCTGATTAAAAATAAAAAGCACTTCATATGTACCCGGTCGTTGTCTTGTTGACGAGTCCCTCTTCTTCCTCCAGTCTGACCTTCCTGTATGACGCGGCAGTCTGTGATTGGCTGCTGAGGCCGCTGCAGCCTGTGATTGACTGCAGAGGCGGTCACGTGAGATGAAGCGTCATCCCTGGAGGCCGGCCTTCTGACGTCATCCTGACGTGCGTGACCGCCACTACAGCCTGTGATTGGCTGCAGCGGTGACATGGGATGAAACGTCATCCCTGGAGGCCGGACAGGAGGAAAGTAAGTAAGTATGAACTTATTTTTTTATTTCATTAAAATTTTATTTTCCGAGCGCCGAGCATGGTACTGTCCAGGGTACTGAAAGAGTTACCGCCGATCAGTGCAGCCCATTAACTCTTTCAGCACCCTGGACAGTACCATGCTCGGAAATGGAAACACGGAGTGCACACGGGAGTGCACACGGCCACTAAAACGGGCACACGGATTCGTCAAAAACAGCTGTGAAAACGGTGTTGGAAGTGTGCACGAGGCCTAAGGCTTTGTTCACATCTCTGCCAGGGTCCCATTCCAACAAAGCTTTCTGTCGGAATGGGGCCCTAACTGACACAAATGGAAACCAAAGGTTTAAATGGTGATGGATCCGGTGCCAATGGTTTCCGTCTGTCTCCATTGTGCAAGGGTTCCGCCATTTTGATGGGATCAGTAAGCGCAGTCGACTACACTATTGATTCCATCAAATGACGGAACAGAGCCCTAGCGCAGATGTGAACGAAGCCATAGCCGTTAGAAAGAGGGAGCCCCCTCTGTCACCCCATTGCTGCCATCTTTGTCCTTCTATTGATAGAACGGAAGAAAAGTCTAATCACACTCCAAGAAGTAGCATAAGTATTGCAATGTATTGTTTCTGCGATCCAGTGGAGCAAAAAAAAAGAAAATTTGGGGGAAAAAAATGAAAATATAGCATTTTTACAAAATAATTGGAAAAATCTATGAAAAAAAAATATATATAATTTTTTATTTTTTGTAACAACTTGGGGTAATCACCATCTTTGGGGTCAAGAAGTGTGGCACACTTGAAAATTTTCACTCCAACACAGCGGATTCAGTTTGAAACCGGCCGCAACCAGCTTTATGGTCTTCATACATGACAAGCAGTTGTACAATACAGTGCAAAATAAACCCTAGGCCGTCCAGCCTCTAACTAAACATACAACTTCCCCAGCTATCAGGATGAAAGGCCTTCTGCCCAGCACCTCACAAGAAACGTGTCCTTACCAAAACTTCTGACTCCCACAGGCTGGCAATGCCAGTCTTCCCCAGACTCGGAGCCCTGTGTAAATAAATCACACCTTTCTTAAAGGAGCCTTAACAGCTGGCAGCTAATGAGACTCCTAAGGCAGCTCAAACCCTGGACTGTCCTGTAGACGGAGTGGAACTTTTACTATTCCCTTCCACTCCAGCAACCCAGACCTTCCTCCAGGTTTCTTACCTAATAAAAATAAAAATTTTTTTTTAAAGGTAACATTTCTCCCCCCCCCTTAAACTAGCATAAGCAATTAACAGAAAACCCTGTGAATTGTATCACCGCATCCGTAAAAGTCTGAGCTATCATAATTTAGCATTATTTATCCCATGCAGTGAACGCTGTAGAACAGAAAAAATTAAAAATCACCAGAAATGCTGTTTTTTGTTCACCTTACCTTTCAAAAAATGGAATAAAAAGTAATCAAAAAATCGTACGTACCCAAAAATTGCACCAGAAAACAACTAAAGCTTGCCCTGCAAAATACAAGTCATCGATGGACATTTCAGTAAAAACAAAACCCCAAAACCAATTGAGGAATTGCTGTTATTTTTCCTATCCACTCCCCAAAATAATTGTAAAAAGTTTACCAGTACATTATGTAGTGAATTAAATAGTGTCTCTAAAACCTAAAACTTGTCTTGCAAGAAAAAAAAAAAACACCTCATACGCAGCCTTTTGTCGACGGAAAAATAAAAACCGTATGCCATTTGGAAGGCAGGGAGCCCAGCTTTGACTGACAGCTGGGCTCGGAGAAGCGTCCTATCCCGCCTGATTAACCACTTAAATCCTGCGGTCAAAAGTGCCTGCGGCATTTAAGTGGTTTCAGAGGGAGGGGGTTGCCTCTGTCACACCATCGACACCCTCGCGATGCAATCGCCTAAGAGACTGCCTGTCAGTTTTACACTGACAAGCAGTAATGCTTTGGTATACAGAGTATACCAAAGAATTATATCAGAGATTGGAAGATGTCATTGTGAAGTCCCCAGTGGAACAAAAAAAAAAATGCAAATAAAGTTTATACAAAAATGTAAAAAGTGCACAGTAACTATTTTTATTTTATTTAGTAAAAGAGTAAAAAAATCTAAATATACACATATATGTTACCCTTGCGATTGTACTAACCCGAACAATGAAGTTAACACAATAATTTAACCACACGGTGAGCGTCGTACAAGAAAACCCCAAAAAGCCACGGTGAATCAGCTTTTTTTTCTACTCCTCCCAATAAAATATAATAAAAATTAATCAATAAGTCCCATGAACCCCAAAATTGTATCAATGAAACTACACCTCATCCAGCAAAAAACAAGCCAACATATGGCTACATCAAACGAAAAATAAAAAGTTATGGATCTTGGAATGCGGCGATGGAAAAATAAATAAGTTTTTTTTACAAGTGTTTTTATTGTGCAAAAGTAGTCAAATATAAATAACCAATACATATTTGCTATCACTATAATTGTACCGACACCTAGAATAAGGATAACATTTTATTTATGCCCCATAGTTAACGGTGTAAATTTAAAATGCAAAAAACAATGCAGTAATTGCTATTTTTTTTTTTCAATTCCCTCCCAAAAAAAGTTATTAAACGTTAATCAATATATTATGTGCACCCAAAAATGGTGCCATTGAAAAATATAACCCGTCCCGGAATAAACAAGCCCTAATACGGTTACATAGACAAAAATATAAAAAAGTTATGGCTATTGGTATGCTGAAGATGAAAAAAAATAAATAATGTTTGATCATTAAGGGGTTAAATAAGCAGTGGCATGCACACGGACCCCCCACGGTCTGGACCCACCCGGACGCCCTATAAATTTATTTTTCTATTGATTTTAAACAGGCTGTTACCTATTCAAATGGATTAACATGATGCAAATCCAGTCCAATAGATCACACTCACGGCTCCGCGCTGCTGGGTCCTTTTTATTTTGGGCATTGCCGAACTGGCCAGTGTCAGGACCTAGTGTGACGGCGCCCGGAACTCATGAGGAACCTGGAACGAGGTGTGGTAAATCTGATCTGGGTGGTCTTTATTTAGATTATCTGGTCTGAGGTCTCGATTCGTTTAGACGGTCTGGGCTGAGTACTCCATTTGTTTTGGAGGTCTAGTCTGAGGTCTCTTTTTGTTTAGGGGGTCTGATCTGAGATCTCCTTTTATTTAGTGGGTCTAGTCTGCGGTCTCCATTTGTTCAGCATTTTGGTCTAGTGTCTGTATTAATTTTGGGATGTGTTTTAGGGTGTGTATTTATTTAAGGGTCTGGCCTGGGGTCTGTATTCATTTAGGCGATTTGATCTTGGGTCTGCATTTATTTTGGGGTCTGTATTAGTTTAGGAGGTTTGGGGTCTGAATTTTATTTAGGGGTCTGGTCTGAGGTCTGAATAAATTTTGAGATCTGGTCTGGGATCTGAATGAATTTTAAGGTCTGGTTTTGGGGATTTATGTCTCCCCTGCCCCATCCAACATTTTCTACTTATATGGTTGATGTGTGTGTGTGGTACCATTGTTTGTGTTTTTTCCACCCCCTCTGAATTTTATTCCTTAATTGGCCCCTAGGAGCAGCAGAGGGGAAGCCAGTCACAGACTGCGGACCACGCCACAGAGAGAGAGCCTGACAAGAGTGAGTTTGTCACGCCTCCTCATCCTCCACATCCTCTTAGATGAGGAGGAGAATGGTCCGTAACTACTGGTGCCGGGAACCTGCCAGGCACTGGAGCAGGGCAGTAGTAGGCAACTCTTGGACACCCCTAAGTGAAAATTCTGGGTGCATCCCTTTATATAAGCACTGTTTCATTAGCACAGATCATGGTTCCCTTCACACATAAAATCTCATCTGTCTTTAGTCCCCCGATATTTATGTCAAATGGTGTTCAATAGTGAATCTATGTAACCCCACCGGCGGGTGCCGCTATTGACGCTGGTCCCCGCCGCCAGCTTGCTTACCTTCTCCGCCAGAAACCTGGTCCCTCTGCTGCTCGTAGCTGCTGGCACTTCTGCTCTGCCTCCCATGGCCGCGCTTCTCCTCCTGCTTGCTGTCGCATGTGTCATAGGGCCAGCGTGCAGACCCATAATCCTCCCTAACCAATCCCTGAAGCTCTGGATTTATTTAAGGTGCTTCCTCTGGTCACCTGGTGCCTGAGCAACTTTGGTGCAACCAGATGTTTTCTGTTAAGGCTCCTGTTTGTATTCTGCTACCTGATATCAGTCCACATCTCGCTACCTGATATCATTCAATACCTGCTACATGCTGCCAGTCGGTATCTCGCTATCTGCTACCAGTCTGTATTGCGCTACTTGCTACCAGTTCATATCCTGCTACCAGTCTGGATTTCGCTACCTGCTACCAGTCTGGATCCTGGTACCTGCTGCCAGTCTGTATTCTGCTACCTCCCGCCAGTCTGCTACCTGATATGAACTGTGAACACAAATCTCCACCAAGATCATGTCTGTACCCACGGTGTACTTCACCCTTGTCTCCTGGTCCGCTGGGCCAGCTGCTACTCACACCGCGACCACCTCAAGAGTTAGCGACCTGGTAATCTCCCGGCAGCCAAATCCAAATCCCCGTACAGAGGTTAAAGGGTGAATACCGGGGAGGCTACTTAGACAACGCCCTTAGAGGTGGCCCAAAGTCAAACCGGTTGAGTAGCACAGTGGGTCCACAACCCTGCTGGTCATTACAACCTATGTTTAAGGGCATATTTACACATGCATTTTATTTTTATTATAATTTTTGGCAGCACAGTAATTTAACAGCCAGATGCTATATTGTAGACTTTTTAAAAGTCATAGCAAGCTGTATTTGTTTCTGTTTTCTTGTAGATTTACAATGTACCGGGTAAAATGCTGATGAGAACAGGGCCCCAAGTAACGAGCAGGAAAAAATTCTCATCTAATTCCAGAACTATTTACATAAAGGTGCTGTGGAAACGGATGGTGAAAGTGATTCAATTTGGCCAGTCAGTCGACAGAGAGCACTGATGTGGATGCTAGGCCTAGGTTTACATAATGCACGTTTTAACATTGATGTTTTTTATTTTATAAACAAGAACAAAGACAGGATCCTTAAAGCGTACCTCCAGTGATCCACTGAGAAAAGCTCTTAGGATATGCATCTCAGTGTGTAAATTCAAGTTTCTAATCTAGAATTGAAAATAGAGTGCTCAATGCTATATTTATAAAAATATAGATTTCACGGCTGTGTGGTATGTGGACCCACTGGGCCACTCCGCCGTAGCAGAGTAGCAGCTGGCCAAACAAGAGTCAATGAAAGTCTTTAAGACAAGAGTACCTGGATAGAAGACTTGGCAGACACTTGACTTGGCACACACTTGGCTTGGCTGACACTTGGCTTGGCGGACACTTGGCTTAGCGGACACTTGGCTTGGCGGACACTTGGCTTGGCGGACACTTGGCTTGGCGGACACTTAGCTTGGCGGACACTCGGCTTGGCAGACACTTGACACTGACGAAGTGTATTCGTCTGGGCCCATGGGCCGGCACGTGCACTGGGCACAGATGGTGCACTCGACTCCAACACTAGACTTCGCACTGGAACAAACACAATTACGGATACAGGATACGGGAACACAGGATACAGGATACAGCTAAGGGACCATTTGCAAAATGAACATGGGTAGACACAACAACGCTCAGGCAAGGAGGAAGATGGCAGAATCCTTTTTATAGTCTCGGGTGCGTTGGGATTGGATAAGCACCATTTCATTGCTGCATGCGCTGGCCCTCTTAGTCCGGGAACGAGCGCAAGCGCACCCTAGGGGAAGCAGTGGAGAGCTGCAGCCGTGTGTGCTGACGTCTTCGGGGAGGGAGACATCAACAAGCTCCGAGTGTCCTGCGGTCGCTGCTGCCCGTGAGCATAACGTGCCGGCGGTCAGCGACCGTGGACACAACAATTGATAGATATATATAACTCAAATATATACAGCGCAGATCGCGTGGGGGAGTATGGAGCGGGCTCACAGACTGAGCCCGCTCCATAGAACGAGCGTGTTGGCTGTATGCAACAGCTGACAAACTTACATCCCTAGATGCCATGGCAAAAGTGACCACGGCATCTAAATGGTTAGAAACAGGGGGGCAGCCCCTTGTGATGTTACATCGGATGTACAAAGAATGTAGGGGAGCTGGAGAGGGTTCATAAGTAGGTAACTAGATTAATAAATAAGATGGTAGGTCTCTTATATTGAAATGCTGGAAAAATTTGGTTTGTCAGGGTATGTTCACACGCAGAGTCAAAAACGGCTGAAAATTACGGAGCTGTTTTCAGAGAAAGTTTTTGAAGCTGAAAACGTTTTTTGAGACGTTTTTTGGAGCTGTTTTTTTAGCTGTTTTTCCATTGACACAATGAAAAATAGCTCCAAAAACAGCTCAAGTAGTTACACGCTCATTCTTTTTACGGGGCACTTTTTTACGCTGTGTTATTTGAAACGACGGCGTGAAAAAATCCCCAATCTGAACGAAACTCAGTTTTTCCCATTTAATTCAATGAGAAGATGTTTGTAGGCGTTCAGCTACCGTCTTTACAGGCGTATTTTGAGGCGTTTACTGTCTTTTGGCCTTCGCTGGACTCATTTATTCAATGGAATCCAGCAAAAAATGTATACCACAGAGTACCATATATGATTTTTTTAACATGTGTTCCTATATGTGACAGATTCCACTGTACGGCATCGGTCACAGGCTTCCGTTGGATGGATACGTCCACTCACAACTCAGCAACAGAGAGGAGAGGCAGCGTTGCTATAACGAGGAGAAGGGGGCTGCTGTAGAGGGGCAGCAGAGGTCGGCGTCTGTTCTGGCTTAAAATTTTTGTAGAGAAGCTTGTTTGTGTTCGCACTGGGACCCTGCAGTTCCCCTTCCCACCCCGGCTGTCTAATTCCCCAGCTGCAGTTCTCCCTTCATCTATCTCATCCCTCCCTGAGTCCACTGCCTCATCTCTCAATCCCCGGAACACAAGTGACTCCAAAATGGGGCACTCCGATGGATCCAGCGATTATTGTCGATATATATAAACAGTTCAGTTACTGGAGCTTTATTTATCTCCACCTGGGGAAGCTATAGTGACGTAACTGTCCATATATTGACGGTTATCACTGGAGCTTCCCCGGTGGAGATAAAAAGCAGTCAGTCCCCCAAAGAAATAGTTTCTCAGTTTCTGGCTGGGGATACTGGCCGCATGCTATAAACCACCCGCTTCACATACATTCACGTCCAATCAGCTGAGGCACTCCCGTGACCGCAGTGTGGGGAAAGTTGGAGTGGGTGTAGAGTAAGTCCAAGGTATATGGGGGATATTTGCCAGAGTGTTCAGGGGGAAGGGGCTATATAGGCAACTTATCCCACAGTATGCTTATTCAGTGGGATACGTTGTAGTCTTCAGTCACAGGTATACGTCGGAGGTATACGTTGGGAGACAGAAGGCTCTTGATTTGAACGGAGCCTAACATGTATACATACACTATATGTGTCATTAATACAAAGAACTGGCACATTATGCAATGATGATGTTATAATACTACGGAGGGATTTGGGGAAGCTGGGGGTTTGGGCAGAGGAATGGCAAATTAAGTTTAATGTGGATAAACGTAAGGTTATGAACTTGGGCCGAGGAAAACACTGGGTAAAACTGCTACTGAAAAAGTTTTGGGGATATTGGTGGGCAGTAAATTGAACTTTAGCAACCAGCGCCAGGCAGCTGCGGCCAAGGCAAATAAGATCATGGGATGCTTTAAAAGAGGCATAGATGCTCATGACAAGAATATAGTTTTGCCTCTATACAAATCACATGGAATATTGTGTACAATTTTGGGCACCTGTGTATAAGAAGGACATGGCTGAACTTAGAACGTGTGCAAAGAAGGGAGATCAAGGTAATTAAGGGAATGGGCAATTGCAGTGCCAATAAAGGGTATCAAACTTGGGGCTAGATGGCAAATGGCATTGAGAATTTTTAAGCGGTAAATGTTGTGTAATTGATTCAACCAGCCCCCACTTGCCACCCCAGACAAATCTTTTCTAAGCGAAACGTATGTTGGCTGTTTCTGTATACTGGCCTCAGGCACTTGCTTCATATACTTTTGTATCCTTTAGACACTTGCCTTACTAACTATTGCATTTCTTGGATAGGCCTGCAGGTTTTTATGTATTGATTCATAATGTTTAATTTTTTACTCTCTTATTTGCACTAGCAGCTTGACCATCCTGTCCCTTCCCTACTATTATAACTTAAGTTACAAGTCTGGTGGATTGCTCATCTTCCTTACTTATGTGACCAGATATTTTGTCCATGACACCCATTTCCATTTTATGTGGTCTGTACCTTTCTCTTCTTACAATATGTATGTTTTTAATGTATATCAATAAACGTTATACTTTTTTATTGCATTTTTAATTCTAGCACCTATGTCTCTATAGGCGTTCATTTGGATTTAGGAGTGTTTGGTTAGATCCAGACTTGTTGAAACACTTCATTATTGGGACCACTGCTTTGTTTTGGTGCTAGTATTATTACATATGTGATATAGGGAGGGCACGGATACTATTTAGAATACATTATCCCACAGAAGCGTAACTTGTTCCTGGGCGCCAATGCAAAACCTGTAATAGTGTCCCCAAACTATCGCATGTAATTTATAGTACTGGTCCACTCATATGGGGCAGTGGGCTTTTTTTTGGCCATTTTAGGCTCCAGGGCTCGAGTGTGACTTTAACCTCTGCATCTCCTATAGCTATTGGTCCTGTTAACTAGCATAAAATATTAGTAAAGTATAGTTGTTATATGAAATGCTTGGATATGTCTTGCCAAAGCACACACGTTAATGTATTGAAATGGTGGAAACGCTCCAGAAATCCTCCATTATTTTTGTGTTACTTTAACCAGCTGCAGACCCCCTATAGACTATAAACGTCTGGGCGGTCCGCACTCAACTCTGCAAGGACGTTCCAGAACATCCTGCAGATTAAAGTTTTTTGCAGCCAATAAAAATTTAAGTGGGGGCACTGTCTACAAGTGGATGTGCAGGGCACTCTCTACAAGGGAGAGGTGGGGATGTATGGCACTATCTACAATGAGGAGGTGGGGGCACTATCTACAAGCGGGAGGTGGGGGCACTATCTACAAGGAGGGCTGTGTGGCACGATCTACAAAGGGTGTTTGACAGAGGGGCTGTATAGCACTGTCTACAAGGGGGCTGCATGGCATAATCTACAGGGGGACTGTATGGTACTATCTAAAGGGGTCTGTAAGGCACTTTCTATGGATTGGGCTGCATGGCACTTTCTGTGGGAGGGGGGCTGTATGGCACTAGCTACAGGGGGGCTTTATGGCACTGCCTACAGGGGGCTATATGGCACTATCTATAGGGGGCTGTATGGCAGAATCTACAGAGGGGGCTGTATGGCACTAGCTACAGGGGGGGCTTTATGGCACTACCTACAGGGTCTGTATGGCAGAATCTACAGAGGGGGCTGTATGGCACAATCTACAGGGGGCTGTATGGCACTTATCTACAAGGGGGCACTATCTACAAGGGGGCAGTGTGTGGCACCGAAGGGGGGCCTAGTCAAAAGTTTGCTATGGGGCCCAGTCTTTCCTAGTTACACCCTTGGAAGGGGGGTAAAGCTTCTGGTTAGCTGCTGTTGTTGTATTTATTAACATTAATAATAGTACATTTACTTTGTAATTATATAGAATATACATCCTTTGCACATTTTCCATTTGTTGTAAAAAGAAAAAAGCATGAATAATGGAAGGCCAATTGAATTTAATTTATTGTCTTTTTTTCTACTCACAGGAAGGACACATTAGGAGCCTGAGAGCATTTCATACATCTACTTTCCAGATTAAAATCAAATAATTTGCTGACATGCTTCGTTACAAAAAGCATAAGAGACAAGCTGAAGGCCTTGCAACAAGTGTGACTCTAATGGATGACACAGACCGGGAGGTGAGCAGTTTCACAGACCGAGCATTTAGGAGTTTATGTGTTGCAGAAGAAGAACCATTTAATGATATTCCTCATTTGCCCTCCCCTCTAAGAGGAATGCCACTTTCTACAAAGTACCATCTAGGAATTTTCAACCTTTCAGTCAGAAAAACTCAGCCCCTGGCACAGATACCCACAACTCCTCGCCAACGTGGGAAGTGGGCTCCAACATTCCAGCCTTTGCTCAACTATGCAAAGGTAGGTTTGAACGATGTAAAGACACTATGTGTCCCTGTGCCAAGAGGTTATAAACAACGCTCAAAAGTGTCATCCCTGATAAAGACATTTGATAATATTGAAAACGAGACACCAGATGACTCTTCTTCGCACACAAAACTTCGATTCTCTAAAGGTTCTCAAAGAGACATGGAAGAAAGTCCTATTTGTGAGACTGCCGAAAAAATTTCCATCAGTAATGAATCACTACTAGAATCTATCAATCCAGATGATTCTCATCTAAATGAAAGTGACAACTTGCACAGGCGTACTGCTAGAGAGGTATTTCTGGAGTCTCATACCGAAATGTGTTCTCGGCTCTCAGGATCTCCATCGCTTTCTCCAGGGTCACCATTAGCTGATCAGGTCAAAAAAGTGGTTAAGCAAAGGGACTCACTGAGAGGGATAGCTTTTTTACATAGTGAGCATAGTGCCTTTAAATCATGGAGTGATATCAATAAGAGATTGGTGGGAGGTGATGAAAGTGACAGTTCAATACCAGGGACACCTCCTATTCCAAGATCAGCAACCCCTTGCTCACCTTTACTTCAAAGAACAAAATCTGGCATTAAGGCTAGAGAAGGAGGAGTAGAAGTAGGTTGGACTTCTCCTGCTTCTTCAGTGTCCAGCAGCTATGATGTTAATCAGATGCTAAGAACCGTGCCTCCACTTCCCAACAGAAAAAATATGAAACAAAATAGAGAATCGAGCCATAAAACTGCAAGAACTCCACTAAATGCAAGAAATCCAGATGTGATGAAGACAGATGAAGGACCTTCATCATCTAAGGAGCAAGTCAACTTAATGAATAAAGTCAATAAATCCAAATCACCAAAACAACTTAGTCATGACGTGACACCAAATCATGAGGCAGAGCTAACCAATGCCTCCCAAACTTTTGTAAAACAAAATGAGGAAAACCAAGCAAAGACAGCTTCCACACAGCAGATAGAAATGTCAGAAGCAATAGAGAAAGAAGAAGTGAAGGAACCAGAGAAAGACAAGCCACCCCCTGGAAGAATAAAAACATTAATACAGCAGATAGAAAAAGAAGTCGTCAAAGATACGGTGCCCGTTCCCTTAAAAGAGATGAAACACAGCATTAGAGATGAGTCTATAGATGTTCCAACTACATTAGAAAACTCACCATTGATGTCTAATACTCTATCAAGCTGCAATGACCATGTACCCCCATGGAGGAAAACAAAAAGTAGTCATAAAATTGTATCTGAGAAGATTCCAAGTAGAAGTGTGGCTAAAAGGGAGGCTACTGCAGCTCATTTGTATGAAAATGTACCCATAGTTAAAGAAGACGATTCCGAAGAAAAACCATCCACTTTTAACATCTCAAATCTTCTAACTCCTGTTATAAGGAGGAAAAACATTCAAGAAGCTCTAGAAGAAGACATTGTAATAACCCCTCCAATTACTGATACCCTTGCAACTAAAGATCAAGGCCAAAGAGAGATCAGTTTATATCAGAAAAGAGATGATTATAAATCTAGGGCAACAAGTTTACTATTCAACTTGAAGGATATGAGAAAAAGGGTCAAAAGCACATATAATCCGGCCATCACCGCAAGAATTGGCTATGAAAATAATTTGATAGCAGATGTTAAAATGCAGGAGAGTGTGGCTCATAATATTCCCTTACAAGATATCAATAAACTGGTAGATGAAACCGAAAATCCAAATCAAACTAATTTTCCAGATAATTCAAGGCCAACAATAGAATCTGAAATCAAAGGTGACTTAACTGGAAATGAATCTGAAAACTATTTATCATTGAGTCCCATGGATCAGATGCCAGCACTTCAGAATGGAGAAACCCCGACAGAAAGAGTACTGTCAGATGCTATGCTCGAGGAGAATGTGGCCTCTCCATGTCTCAGTGCTGATGACAATCCTATCGGCAAAGAAATTGATTATCCTTCACTGAATCTTCATAGCGAAGGAGACACATATGTAGATGGGGAGCATACAGGGTATACTCAAGATGACTTAGCTTGGCTCAAAAACACAGAAGTATATCCTGGGCCAATAAAAGAAGATGTAAGTGTAGAGATAAATCATGATGAATGCTTAGATGTTGTATGCGAGCCATCCCTTTGTGTTTCGGAAACCAGTATGGAGGATGTTTCAAGCCAATCAAAGCAATGTTTTCCCTCCCAAGAGATTGAAAGTCAATGGATCGTTGAACATAATGAAAGTGAAAAGCAAGTTGTTGAAAATGATGAAACTAAAGATGTTTTACAGTATTTTGCTGTTAATAGAGGCAATGGAGTAGATGGAATAGAGAGCAATGGAAAGTGTGAAGTTCTAGAGAGTCGGATTGAAAAAGAAGAATGCCAAAGAAGAATGCTAAAGGAAAAGCCTAGAGCAGAAAGTACATGTGCTGAGGAACCCAGAAGGCTGTCATCCATAACACCCTTTAAACCAAATTTATTTCTCTTAAAAGACAATAAAATTAAATCTTCTCCAGTTACAAAGTCAGTTAGACCCCGTCTTTTTAGGAGTCGTTCTGAAGACTGTTTGGTCTTCAAGAAGTTAGAAGAGAATAACGTTTCATGGCGGATAGAAGATCTGAGAGAGACAAGAGAAAGCAATGGCACAAGTACAGGTATAGTGGGTAAACATCAAAAGCGCCAAACGGTAAGCCCTACATCAGAGACTCCAAAAGAAGAAGACATAGTGTATAATCAAATGAAAACACCGAAGGAAAAAGCAAGTGACCAGGGGCTATGTAAGAACATTTATAGTATTAATAATGACAGAGAGAAACATAAAGCGGAAGAATCAAATGCTATCAATACGAGCAATGGTAGCAGGAGAAAAAAATCACCATGCTTCGAAGAGTCCTTCTTCCATCCGGTTGAAACGTGCGTCTCTGAAGTAACAGGACCATCACCAGACTGTACGACTTTGATTGTGCACAATGCAAGTGAATCTATGAAGGAACTAGTAAATGGAGATCACATATGTTCTCCTGGTATTGATGCTGAAAATACAAATGATTCCCCTATTGATAATGAACTTGTGCAGTTTGAGGATAGTGTTAGTTTTATAGAAGATATTGTGTGTTCCACTATAACAAGTCCCATGTCCGAGAGTTTGACCTGTTCCATTGTTGCCAGTCCCATGTCTGTAAATACGCAAAGTTCTGGTTTTACCACAGCACTTTCTGCTTTAGAAGATATACCAAGTCCACCCTCAACAAGTGTAAATACAAGAAATGGGAAGTTTAATTTCTTACTCCCTGAGAGAATAATTCCAACAGACTCTGAGCTCAAAAACATCGACTTAACAAAACAGGAAAAGGCATTATTTTTAGAATCACAGAAGATGCATGCAAAACCTCCAGCAGTACCCCCTAAAACAGAAAAAGCATTACGTCGTGCCAAGCGTCTGACCAAAAAACGTAGAAAGACAGAGATCCCTCAAAGGATACAAGATGGAGACTTTCGGGAACCTGACATCATTCTAGATGTTTCATCACCTGGCAATGTTACCCCAGCATTAAGTACACCCCAATCGCATCACAAATTAATGCCATGCATGCCAAGGACCCCAGAGCATGAAGAAATGATTTCCGAATCTTCAACTCCATCCCTTCCACTTACCCAACGTAAACTCCTTCAAGACCCTGACTCTGGTCAGTACTTTATGGTTGACATCCCTGTTTGCTTGCGTATCAAAACCTTCTATGATCCTGAAACAGGAAAATACCTGCAAATGTCTTTACCTCCATCAGAAAGGCAAAGTCCAGCATTCGAAATGTCCAACAGTCCGTACACGATGTATCCAGGGCTTACTCCAGTACCTGTTTCATCCATAGCATCATTTGAGGGAGCGTCACAGCTCCTGAATCATGAAAATGTAAACACTTGCGAAGAGGAAAGTTTATGGAATGACAGAGAGGAAGATTCTTTAAAAATGCCCAATTTCATACATTGTGATTCCCGTAACCAGAGCATGACAGGGACTCCATTGAGCATGGACAGAATTACAAGTAGGAGCTCAGATATTATCTCAATGAAGGATATTGATGACTTTGCAATGGAAGCCGTTTCATGAAATTTGTATTAACCATAAAGAAGTAAAAAAGCACAAAAACCCTTATGTATTAAAGACTAAAGTTGTACAACCACTTTAATTCCTTTTTTTAACATCATTTGGTTTGAAGTAGTGCAACAAATAAATAAAAGTAAAGCATACGGAACACGTGTATTACAAGAATACTGACGCCAAGCTCTCAGGTCACTAAAATGAACCAAGAATTTATGGTAAAGTTTATTTCAAGACGTTTGTCAAACAATACATGTTCCGTGTTTTTATAAGAGAAGGAAACCTCTGGTGACTTGGCGCTAGGTGCCCACCGTACTATAAATTTCACATACATTTCTTGAAACGTGTATTTGTTTTAATCACTCCAGCACCGATGCAACCATGAAAGACGAAAGTATGCTGCAACCGGAACACTTATGTTCAATTGTATTACGCGAGATAAAAGTTTATTCGTATTGTATGTCTACAACCATACAGCAAGTATATAAAATGCATTGATTTTTGATGGATTGTGCTTCTTGAATCACTGTCACTACAGTTTTGTTGCAGAGGGTATGATGTGTTGCAGATGAACTCAGCACAATAAAGTTTATGTGAGCTGCTGTCCCGAGGTAGAAGTGCAGTTTTAATTCCATCATTCCCAGTATTTCACAGTCCTCAACGTCTTGTCTGCAACTCTGTGTATTTTTCGAAGCGTTTTGATTTCAACAAAGAATTTACAAGATGATATTTTGCTCAAACATGCTGCCCGATGCGGCTTGACACCGACAAGATGTAATTCTGTTTCTTATAAAGTCTATAAGACCATTTAAGTAAAGCCCCTATTACACCGGTCGATTTTGTCCAGTGCAGCAAGCACCGATCAACGAGACATGATAGGCGCTCGTTTGCTCCTGTAAGAAGGAGCTATGGATGGGGACGAGTGGTCGTTTCACCGATCACTCATCCCCATACATTATTATCACGTCGGCGGCATGTCTCCCTGTTTACACACCAAGATGTGCTTCCGGCAACGATAATATATAACTATTTCAAAACGATACGATGAGCAGATGATTGAGCGTTTTCTCGTTCATCTGCTGATCACTGCCCTGTTTACACAGGGCAATTATCGGCAACGAGCGTTCTATGAACACTCGTCTGCCCGATAATCGCCCAATGTATAGTCCGCTTACGAAATATACTGTAGGGCATCATCAAAACACTTGTATTAAAACAATGGTCTAATATACTGTATCAAAGGAGAGAATCCTAGAGGTCTTTGAACAGACACCACATGTTGCTGAATGATTAAAACTATTACCTATAAACATGATGACAAAAATAATTATAAGAGCAAGGATCTATTCATACGTCGCGGTCCTGTTCACATCTGCGTCGGGTCATTCCGTTGTTCTGCTCTGTTAGAGGAGCAATACAAGGGAATGCCGGATGCGTTGCAACACGGACACTACCGGCGGCCGACGTAACCCATTAACTTTAATGGGTTCCGTCAGCTTTCCATTGGGGTGTCCGTTGTTTTACCAGAAACAATATGTTTCCTCTAGTTTCTGCCGGATCTGTGATGGTGGCCCCTAGCAGAGCCTTCAACGCAGATGCGAACAGCCCTTAACATACAGCAGTTTTGTGTTATCTTTCTGGTGTTAAGAACATGTAGTTTACATGTGTCGGAAGTGTCGGAAACTTGTGGGATCAGAGTGAAGGCATTAACCTCCTAATAATGAAAATTGTCCTGGAGTTTTTACTTTAAATCTATGGTAACATATTATGTAAAGTACTGATCCGAATTGTAGGGATTCAGCTCCTTGAGAAAAATATGTCAAGAAAACTATCTCTCTAGCGCCACCTATAAGTGATTACCCAGTAAGATAATGTTGAATCCTATAAAGAGACCTGAAACAGGACAAATCAGATAGACCCATCTGTAGACAGCACTGTGTCAGGACTGCTACTCCTTGTCTGTACAGAGTAGGGTTCTGTGAGATGTTGTGTGTGCCGCCTCACAAAAAGATACTGATTGTAAGTGAGGTTAGAACATCGGTAATGACAGTGATATTCTGAGATTCATCTTTTGCTACTTGAATTTTTGTGTAATATTGCTCATAGGAGAAACAGTTGTTTGAAAATTTACAGAATTGAGAATGTGAAATATTTTGGAGATCTATAGAATGCTTTCTGATATTTAATTTAAAATGGCCAGTTTAAGAGTGTGGAGTTTACACATCCAGAAAAATTCTCTTTTTTAAGGATGACAAATCTTTTTGGTTTATACTCCGGAATGGTTGTGATTGGTCCTTGATGTGGCCTGTCTAACCATTACACCAATCAAAACACCTTTGGACATGGTCTTTCAGAGTAGTCACCTATAGGTGGCACTGGAGAGACAGTTTTCTTTCTTCTAGATGACAGCTATTTTACATTTTGTTTCCCAGGGTGCATTGCACTAGAGACGCTCTAATATCTTGATATCTGCAAGAAAAATCGGTGAGACATTACAATCTGTTTACAGTTTATTTTACCTAAGAAAAATTTATAAACTGTAGACAAGCTAATAAAGCTGGAACTTTTACACTAAATCAGAAACGTTCTAATTGAAATATTACAGCAATTTGTAATAACAGCATTATATTACTATTCTTTTTTTACTTTTTTTATTATTTTTCTAAATGTATTAACTTTATATGTGTATGTGTGTTTAACCATTTTGCAGAATTGTAACTTCTGCCCCTCCCCCTTCCCTCGCTTTAAGGTAAGACTCATGGCTATTTTTTCCCCTTTAAACTCTAATTCTTTTATTCTTCAAGTAAATTCTTAAAGATGACTGATCTGCTACTAGAGAGAAAACATAGTACTGTACTTATTGGAAAAAGTATAAAGTTACATTGAAAAAGAAAGAGGCTCGTTGTGAGGGGGTTTTTGGCAATAAACTGCTTCCTGACATACAGTCACAACATTTTACTACAGCTAACACTATAGGCAGCTCACTGCATAGATAATTTTACAGCTCTCATCGAGTTCTATAGTACCTTTATAAAACATATGCAGTGAGCTCCCCCTAGTGGTGCCTGCAGGTCACAAGTTTTTAGCATTTAATTCCTTGATTGAAGGCAAGCAGGGAATTTTGAGCTCTAAGTAAAACTGAGCTCCGACCCATTTAAAGATATTTTATGATATTATATTACGGTGGACAACTTTAATATAAAAAAAAGTAGTTCATTAGTCAGAAGATTCAGAGGGGGAGAAGGGCCAATTCTGAGTTTTGCTATGTGGCCCTATGATTCCTCTACCACATAGGATATTTCTTCCAGGTAATTCAGGTGTAAATTATATATTCATACAGTATAGTCCATGGAAAAACAAGAGAGAACATAAACGTAAACAGAGATATGGTGAACGCCCTATAACTACTAGACACACAAAGAATAAGCAATATATATGTCTGAAGTGGAATATATATTTCATATAATTAGATGCAGAATTCATTTATTGTCTGTGAATGACTTGTTATTTACAGGACAAATGTGTAGTTTGAAATTGAATGAATGTTTATTGCATAAAAATAGACATAAAATTAAATTTCCTGTACGTACTTTTTGGAATGAACCGGATATATGTGTAGTTTGTAGTGGGATGAATGTTTATATTATATATGTATTGGGGGTTCATTTATTTTATAAATCCCCCTACCCGTCCCCCCAAAAAAATCATGGTGTGCTCCATGCGATATTGTATATAAAGAGATTTTCTTCCATAGAAGCGTTAATGTCATGGAGAACATTCCCATACAAACGGCTCCTGTATGGCAGCACACGGAGGACATAAGAGGACAGGGCTCTGTCATGTGCATGAGGCCCAAGTCACTGAAATAAGAAATAATTGACAACATAAAAATAAATCCTCCAATGCAAAAGTATATAAATGCAAAGAAAAGGATAGAAAATTTTGATAATACTGACCCCCTGAAAGATGACCATGGAAATATAATTGTAGAAGACAAAGAAAAGGCTGAAATGTTCAACGTGTACTTGTATCTGTGTTTACTCATGAGTTGGCATTGCCAGTACAAGTAATGGCAATATTACATGGGCCATTGATCAGGCAAACGAGTATTCATATGAACGCTTTTTCCCGATCATTGCCCTGTGTAATCAGGGCAACGATCGACCAATGAACGAGCAAACGCTTGTTCATCGGCTGAACTGCTCTTTTATGCTGAAGTCAAAATCATCGTTGTCTTTAGCACATCTTGGGGTGTAAATAGGGAGATTCGCTGCCGACACGATGAGAATGTATGGGGACGAGCGATCGGAGTAACGAGGGCTCATCCCCATACATAAACGATCATTGCTCTGTCTGAAAGGGGCAAGGGAGCGCCGATCAACTAACTGTCTCGTTGATCGTTGCTCGTTTTCACAGACCATATCGGCACAATTTCAACAGCGATTTTCATTCATCCTTGTGTACTTAGGGTACTGAGTTTAGTAATTTATAGACTTGGTATATCTCATTTTCCTAAACCCTCATATAACATGTTCAGTGCCACAGGATTGAAGGATGGCTGATATTGTATCTTTATTTAAGAAGGGTAAAAAAGTAGAACTGGGTAACTACAATCGGCTAGTATAACTTATTATAATATTTTAAGGGAAGAACTACAAAATTATACCTCGGCAAATAATCAAATAACTAATAATCAGCATGGACTCATGACAAACAAGCCATGTCTTATGAACATGTTCGGTTTTCTATGAAGAGGTAAATGCAAATCTGGAAATTGGTAATGTGACCGATGTGATATCTCTAAAGCTTGCAAAATAATGTGATACTGTTCTTCACAGCAGCCTAATGTTAGGAGGGAACGTATGAACATAAGTAAATAATTAATTGACACAAGACAAAGACACGTACACGGTACACAACACACTCAAAATGGGCGTTGTACCACACATCAGCTATATTCTAAACTATTGTGTGACTCTTGTAATAAAACGAAGTTGAATATTGAGCCATCACCATTATGGATTATAGAAAGCATTTTTCCACCTCTCAGAGAAGTTCAACTATATATCTGTAAATATGAAAGATTAATGCCTAATGCACACGACCGTGTGTACCGGCCGGGTGCAGTCCGCGACCCAATAAAATATAAGATATATCCTAACGTTCCACAAATCGGAAAGTCGGGTCTGTTTTCACGGACCCGATACACCCGCTAAAGTGAATGGGTCCGGGAAAACTATCGGGGGCCACTCAGGTGCCGTGAAAAATGGCCCGAGTGGCACTCGGTCGTGTGCAGGGCCGGCCTTAGTATAGATGGTGCCCCCCGTGCGAAATTATCTTTCGGCTCCCCACCCGCATCATAACAAAAATGCCCCATAAAAAAGTATAATGTCCCTCCACAGTATAATGCCCTATATAGTGCCCCCACACAGTATAATTATAATATTTAATAATATAATATATTATAACCCCTTCAAGGACACAGTATTATGTCCTCTAATTATACCCACACAGTATTATGCCCCCCTAAGGGCCACACGCAGTATATTACCCCCTGTAGTGCCCCTATACAGTATAATGTCCTCTTAGTGGCCTCCACACAGTTTGATGCCCCCCTCAACTGGCTGCCACACACAGCCCCCCTTGTAGATTGTGCCCCCCTGTAGATTGTGCCATACTGCCTCCCTTTAGACAGTGCCATAATCCCCCACCTCCTCCTTGTAGACAGTGCCATACAGCCCCCCACCTCCCACATGTAGACAGTGCCATACAGCCCCCCCACCACCCCTTTGTAGACAGTGCCCCCCAAACAAAAAAAATTGTACTCACCTAGTCCCTGTTCCCACGATGAACTGAGCTGCTCCACAACACCGATGACGGGATTCTTGCATAGGCCGGTGTGATCCTGTAGCCTAGTACAGAGTTTCCCAACCTTTTTCGGACTCGAGGCAACCCTGGAAAAAAAAATTTCCTCGGGGCACCCTTACCAAAAATAGTTTTAAGAAAGACAGAGAATGGCTAAAAACAAGCACTACACTCTTAGGGTATGTTCACACAACATTTTCTGTAAGGCAGAAAAAGCTGCCTCAAAATTCATTTAGGAATTTTGAGGCATATATTGAATTGACAGCGTTATTTGATGTTTTGTTTTTTTTTGCATTTTTTTAAGCCGTTGAATCTAATGCAAAAGACGCCGGCAAAAAAGCACGAAACGAGCGCCGCAGGTATTTTCTGCCTCCTATTAATTTCAATTGGAGGTCAGAGGTGGAAACTACTTGAAGACCATCAGCCCCCTACTCACAGTAAAATGACCATCAGCCCACCACTCTCACTAAAATGACCATCAGCCCGCCACTCACAGATGCCCCCTGTAGATAGTGCCACACAGCCCCCTGTAGTTATTGCCGCAAAGCCCCTTGTAGGTAGTGCCACACAGCCCCCTTGTAGGTAGTGCCACACAGCCCCCTTGTAGGTAGTGCCACACAGCCCCCTTGTAGGTAGTGCCACACAGCCCCCTTGTAGGTAGTGCCACACAACCCCTTGTTGGTAGTGCCACACAGCCCCCTTCTAGATAGCACCCCACTTCCTGTAGATAGCGCCACTGTAGCTCCCTGAAGGAGCAGAATCCTCCTGTGGCCGGGGATTCCACTACTGGATGGAGCGCTTGATGTCTCTGTCCATATATGGACAGTGACATCAGGGGCAACTCCTGAAGCAGAATCCCCGTCAACAGCGTTGCCGACGCTGTGACCGGGGATTCCACTCACGTCAGAGACTTCTCCTGGAGTGGAATGCCCGGTAACAGCGCCGTGGATTCCACTCCAGGATTAGTGGAATGGACAGAGACATCAAATGCTCCGTCCATGAGTGGAATCCCCGGCCACAGGGGGATTCTGATGCTTCAGGGAGCTACAGTGGCGCTAGTAGATAGTGTTCAATAGTATCTGCGTCCTAAGGATGCAAATACTATTGAATGTGGCGTCGCTACCGCTGTAGCTGCCACGGCGGTTGCTAGCAGCGCCGCCTTGCCATGGGGGGCCTGTCCTGATGGGCGGAACAGGCGCTCTCATGCCCGGTGCCGTCGCTAGCAGTCGCTATGGCTGCTACAGCAGCAGCGATGCCACTGAGAGAAGCGCCAGGGCGGAAAGGCAGCTGCTGAGTTGCCAGGCCCGGGCGCTTCTGAAACTCATGCAGGGGAAGGGCGCCAGTGCAGCGCCCCCTTCCACCTGATGGAGTGATGCGCCCTGTGCTATGGTACAGGTCGCACACCCCTAAGGCCGGCCCTGGTCGTGTGCAACTGGCGTAAAGCAGATGTCGAGCCCCTGGGAATGGAATTCCCTTATGAAGACTATTCACTTATAAAACTAAGCAGGCTGTTAACCCCATCTCCGGCGTTTCTATCCCTGTTAGATGTCAACGCTGGGGGGGGGGGGGGACGGACCACGTCTGGTCAAACATTTCCCCTTCAGTGACAGCTGCAATATAGCATTACATAGAAGCTATTCAAATGGATTTCCGACCATGTCCGCAGGGTGGCTCTTTGTTATGACTCATAGAAGGGGTTCCAAGTGGAGAACCCCTTCTATGACGTCCACCTGACCTAATAGGGCATATGGAAGGGGATTGTTAATGAGACTACTCCTTTATGCTGCAATAAAACAAATCTAAACTTATCTAGTCTCACGACTACATTTTGCTATCCTTTTCTGGAAAAAAAAAAAAGATCAAATACTACCTGCACTCAACTAAATGTGCAATAATGTAATATAATGCAAGGTATAACACTATATATGTAATATTACAAATCTGAGCGTTTAAACCATAGCATAAATTACACCTTATTTACAAATTCTATATGAAGTTAGATACGTCAAAATTTTAAAGGTTATCAAAATAAATCAGATATACGGGTTAAAATATATGCGGCACAATATATACATTTCCTTATCCCCGGCATAAATGATTGAATGATCAAAACACAAGCCAGGAATGCCACTTCATATCTTTATTTACACAATGACAATACATGTGCATCCTGGGAGAGCCTCTCTCGTTCCCACATTGAAAGCCCCCACCCCCACTCCGCCCTCTGGCCCTCCTGCTCCGCACAGCCACTACATGGAAGCTATGAATTATTAAATCAGTATTTCGTGGTAATACATAATTTCTTATCAATTATTCATGCTAATGTGTGTGTATTTTACTTAATTGTGTTATTGACGATCAAAAGTAATTTCCTGAAAGTCCTGAAGGACAGAAAATTTAATCAGCATAACGGCTGCTCAAATGCACGGACGTTAAGTATTCTTAATTTGCTGAGCAGTTCACTTATTTACGCTCCTTTCCCAGGAAATATGAGTTTAATCAAACTACGGCAGGGAGGAGATTGTGCGTATTCAGAGATCAACGGAGAAGGCCGGTAGGGAGATAAACCCTTTCATTGCAATATTGGGATCTACGTTGCAGTGGTGTTTTTGTAACTTTTTGTCAAGGGAGTTGTACAAACAGAAAACAATTGCTAACTCATTGAGTATATCCCTAGAAGTATGAGCAATGTTACGTGGCGCCGCATTAAAACAGAGTTTATTATTATTCGACAATATTTTACCCATGCTTCGGACAAAACATTGTACTTTTTTTTTTAATTGCACAAAACCCAGGGTGCCCATAGTTACACATAAAAATAACTACTGGAAGGGGAAGCTCATTCTCAGTTTTTCTAATTAAGCCTAATCCCAATAGCCACTGATGGATCCTATTCCTGCATTTAATATTTAAAGAGAACATTTTCATTTTACCTAAGATTTGTTTTTGGGACAAATTTAGATGTAATGGATTTGAAATGCACAGACGGCGATTAGTATAAACTGACGGACACTATATAATGTAAATTTTTCATTTATTCATATGATCCATGATGTCTGTACTATTAACAAGGTGATTTGTACAAACTAAGATTCCTGACAACCCTTGTAACAAACTACTCGGGTGACAACCTTAAAAATATATGTTTTAAAGCCTGTGTACAATATACGGTACATCTACGTTTTCACACATCATATGATTCTGACTCAGGTTAATAAAACATCTTCTCACCCACACAGATAAAGGAAACATTTAAGACAGTTGAATGAGATTCCATCTGTGTAACATGAAAGGGTTTTTTCAGGATTTAAGAAATATTACTGAAATAGCAGATTTGCTCGCCCAGAAGTGACTGCAATGTCTTGCTTAAAGGCTATGTACACCTTTGAAATAGTATATATATATATATATATATATATATATATATATATATATATATATATATATATACATGTATATAAATACATATATATATACATACATGTATGTGTATATATATATGTGTATATATATATTTACATATATATGTATATATATATGTATATACTGTATATATATATATATATATATATATATATATATATATATATATATAAATGTCAGTTCGATTGATGCAACTTTCAAAGTACTCTTTATAAAAAAAAAACATTTTTGAGATACAGCTGCTTTGTATTCCGTATACAGAGCAGCTGTATACTGCGCTAAGAGCTGAATCCGTCAGGTTAGCGGCACTGACGGGTTCAGTGACAGCGGGTGTTATCGATCACATCTAAGTTATGAACTTAGATGTGATCGATAATAGCCCGATCATGCATGACACTGAACCTGTCAGTCCCGCCGACCCGAGAGATACAGATTTCAAAGAAGCTGTATCTTAAAAAGTAAAAATAATTTTTAATAAAATGCAATTAGAAAGTTGCACCAAACACACGGATACACAATTTTATTTTAAAAATACAACAAAAAAAACAATTACTTTCGAAGGTGTACATATCCTTTAAAGGCTTATTACCATCACAGAAAGTTATGACATACTGCTAGGATATGCCATCATGTACTGAGAAGTAGGGGTCCCATCTGCTGTTAAGGGGCAAGTGCAGTTGTTTGCTGGGTCATGGGTTAGTATCATGCAGTACAAAAACAGTGGCAAACACTCAATCTCTTTTGAAAATGACTATATCTAAAGTTAGAAATCATTGCTTCAACTTTAATGAATGCTTATCGTATTATCTGATGGACAGTTTCTTTCCTTTTACACCAGAGTATAAAACATTAAGACACTAAATTCAATAGGGATGCAAAACCCGCAACAGAAAGCCAGTGTTGCGACTTTTGCGGCGTAATCGCAGCAATTACGCCACAAAAATCGCAACTCCTGAATACAAAAAATTATACTTACCGAGAACGCCCAACAGCTTCCTGCAGTCCGACCTCCTGGGATGACGTTTCATCCCATGTGACCGCTGCAGCCAATCTCAGGCTGCAGCGTCACATGGCTTGCAACGTCATCGTAGGAGGCCGGAGCAGACATCAAAGGAGGAAGGGGGTAAGCATGAGCGCTTTTTTACGCAGCGGAAATTCCGTCCGAAAAACTGCACCACAATGTGGTGCGATTTTTGCAACTGAAGGTGCTGCAGTTTCCAGGTCGAATACGCTGCGTGATTTTTTACGCAGCGTATCCGACCCGTGGGAATACGGTCTAAGAATCCATGGAATCCCGAAATTCGACAAAACTATGATGAGAAACAATACTATAAAGTGTACAGAGTTATGTCGTCCAATATGCGTCAGCATTGATTCTGTTATGATCTATTCTACGACATAGACTTTCTAGGCTAGAATCCAGTAAAAATATTAATACTTAATAATAATTGATTTGCCCATAGAATCCTCCAAATATTTTGCTATGATATAAAGATATTTTTCAACTAAAAATATAATTATATAAATCCACCTTTGTTAGGGTCTGTGATAAATATTCATAAAAATATTTTCCTAAAATCTTTCTTCAACCTATTAAATATGAGGAACCGAAATTTGAAAATGTGCTTTTATTTCCATATTTTTAGGGCACCAACATAAAGCAGGAGACACCTCATTTTGTTAACATCTAGTAAAACATAAAGAGAAGCAATAAAAGAATACTGTCAAACATTTAGAATAATACCAAAAAATGTTTTCAAAATCTTCTTCTTCTTCTCGACAGATCCTGTTTTGCCAATCGATACAGACAGTAACGTATCACAATGCACCTGAGTTATTTGAGCAGATCATTCCTTGAATAAAACTAAGTTAAAGATTAGTAAATCTACATTATAATGCAAATTCTTTCAAAATAACTTGGTGCTAAATGTGGCAAAATGAGTACATAAACAAAAGTGCACTGACGGAGGGACAGCCACTGCGTTGACAGATCATGGCACCAGTAAATGTCGCCAACTTTAGACTAGGTTTACACTACATTTGGGCATCATATTTAGTGGGACCATTTGAAGCATTCCACTAAACATATGCCCCAGATGTATAAAACTCTATGTGTATACAGTTGTATATGTCTTCCATTGACTTCTATTGAGTGTATACCAATACATAGCTAGTATGGTCGAAAAGTGACACATGTCCGTCAAGTTTAACCAGAGGAAGGGAGAGGATGCGGATGAAGGGAAGGGTCAATTTTAGAACTTTGTTTCCCTCAACAACAAAAACATAAGACATGAGCCACTCTGTTCATAAAGGGAAAAATGTCCTTCCTGAACCCAAGAGGCGTTATACAGTCATATAGTATTGTCGTGTATAGTCGTATTTATGCTTCGCTAATGGTAGTGTATGGGCACATTAGGTGTAGAAACCCGGAGAATTTGATGTTGTATACACCAAACGTTCACCACAAACATGTTGTGAACCTAGCCTAACAGGTGACAAAGTTTGTCTAGTACAGTTGCCTATGGGCTTATTCACACAGACGGGTGTTAAATTGGTAGTGGAAAAACAGCCGTTTTTCACGGCTGATTTGCATCCGTGTGGGGGCACCGATTTCACAGATCCCTCATAGTCTATTGAGGGATCCATGAAAACGGGTAAAAGTAGGACATGACCTATTTTTTCACGGGCCGTTCACACAGTCCGTCAAAAAAAAATGCCTGTGTGAATAGTCCCATAGACGTACATTGATTTTAATGCAGCCGTGTGACGGCCATTAAAAAAAAACGGCTGTCACATGGTCAATTATCCCGTTTGTGTGAATAAGGCTTGTGCTCGGCAATATTTACGTTTTCCAAGACTTTTAATACTTTTTTCCACCATAAATCGGTACAATCCCACCTTTATCAAATAGTAGATTAATGCTTAAAAGAAGTTACAGTGAAAGCCATTTTCATACCAAAAGTCCAGAAATACTGTTTAAAGCTGTTTAAACGTATTTTCAATGTTTCTAGCATAAAAAAAATAAGTATTTTTTTTGCTTCCATGTGTCCCCCTTAAAGCTGATGCTAATCTGCGCTGTTGGAGGGGGGTCTCCTTACCCCTCTGGTAACTGACAATATAGTACCTTCTTACTTCTTCAGAAGAGGTCTCTTTAGATATACTGCCATGCAAGGCTCTGGTCCTGCCCTGACAAGCAGGTAAGAAAGCTACTGTATTCTATTGGCTGCTCTGATGTGAACAGAGCATCACTATGCAGAAATTTGGCTGTGGGTAGAGTGACTGAGTATGCGTGTCCACAGAGTACTAAACTCATTAGGTGTATGTGAATATTGCTGTACACTTTTAACACCAGGTGGCGCCATACTATGTAAGTAAATGTCAAATGGCATATAAATGGCATATAAATGGCAAACATGATTAATTTTTTATGATCTATACAATGAATATGATATTTAATGGTGTTATAATATTATAAATATTAAATATAATAATTTAACCCCTTTAACTATTCAGTATTCCAGGCTCTCTAATAAATACACTTTGAAAGCATAGGGCTTGCTAAAAAAAAAAAAAAGTCCAAATGAGTTGGCGGCCTCTTAACAACCCGTGAAAGTGCCAAACACTAAATCTACGTGCTGTTGTGAAAATTGGGCATGGTCCCCTACCATACAGCAGAAGAGCTTGTAACAAGGACTGTAGCTATAGGAGGTGAAGAAGTAGCAGTCACACTCCATCCTTGGTGTCTGAGGGGGCCCAATGGTCCCCTGGTACATAAGAAAAAACTAGTATTACAAATGGCACCTTATAGGTGGGGGCTATGTTACAAATTTTGGATTGGGTTCAGGAACTTTAAGTTACGCATCTGCTGGCAACACTCATATTAGTAGGAGAGACAATGTCGTCTTTCCAGAGTTTTTCTAAATTGTGCTGATTTTATTTTAATCTAAAAAGTTCATACTATATCTTTTTATCATCTATTTAAAAACGGTTGCGCCTCGTGCAAATGTGAACTCTATTTTCCATTACAAGCATTGTAGTAAAAGACGACAAATAACTCTCGGGTCCAAACGTAACATTATAAAAATGGACACAACTGGGGTTAATAAACATACTCTAGTTCAGTTTTTTTTTTTTTTAGTAAAGTACCAAATATATGCCCTGTGGGTTTCACCACTACAATGATCCGGTGCTGGCACCAGGAGGAAGTTAGTGCAGGAGAGCAGTAAGTGCCATGAGCAGAGTGGGTAGGCAATAGTGACATTGTAGCTATAGCTAATAGCTGCAGAGCACTGACTGGGGGGTTAACAACCATTGCTGCTGCCTTAGATATTGTTATGGAATTGCTAGGAGAGCGATTCCCTAAAGACTGCTGGAGACTGCTGGGAGAGAGAGTGCATATAAATCTGCAACCTCAAATCCGCCACAACTTTGATCAAAAGAGTTTAAGGTTACGCTACGGTATTCGCCAGAGCCCACCGCAAGGTGGGATGGTTTTTGCTGCATAGAATCCAGGATGTTTTAGCAGAGTTCAATGTTGGATAAGAGGTGCAATGCAGGCAAACCCAAAAAGGATAACCAGACAGACAGAGGTTAAGCAGATAATCCAAATCAGCAAATAAGGGGTTAACAAGAGACAAGCCAAGGTCAGTATTCCAAGAAGTCCAAAAGTCAGAGGTATGGGGTTTAGTCAGAAGCTTGATCCAGACACCTGAAGGTAAGGAAAATCACAAGCAAAGTCTGAGTGAGAAGGACAGGTATAAATACTAAACCAAATCTGATAGGCAGAAAGATAGAGAAAAGAGATAGGATCAAGGAAAAGCCAGAACTGCCCAGAAGCCAGAGCAGTAGTCATGGAGATCATTAAAGGAATAGGCGTTTCCTAACAAAAATGTGCAGCAGTGGTCATTTTTCCTTGTAGCCATTGACCATTGTAAACATAAATCCTCTAGATAATGTTTGTTGGCACAAGAAAAGAGAGGTAAAGCTTGTTATTTGGCCACTGTGGTGCCAATTTTTTAAAATATAAAATTTAGACCAGAGTTATGCATTTAACTGAATGAAGCACCTCTGCTGTAGGGGTTAACATAATGTTTGCACCAATGCTTAAGGGCTACACCTAAAATTTTTGTAGTAAGATTTTTACATTTTTACTATCGAGCTACAGCTACTGTCGAGAGAAATACATTGAGTTGCATGCAAGTCAGGACACTCCTGTAAACTACAGCTGTCACTCGATGGGGAAAATCTCACTACATACTGGTCCTTCTCAATGAATTAGAATATCATCAAAAAGTTAATTTATTTTAGTAATTCAATTCCAAAAATGTAACTCATATATTCTATAGATTCATTACACACAGAGGGATCTGTTTCCAGCACTTTTTTTCTTTTAATGTTGATGATTATGGTAACAGTTAATGAAAACCCAAAATTTAGTGTCTCAGAAAATTAGAATATTATATAAGCCCAAATTAAAAAATGATTTTTAATACCGAAAAGTATGTCCAGTATCTGCCCTCAATAATTGGTTGGGGCTCCGACTCTGCATGAATTACTGCATAAATGCGGCGTGGCATGGAGGCGATCATCCTGTGGCACTGCTGAGGTGTTATCAATGTGGCGTGGTATGGAGGCGATCAGCCTGTGGCACTACTGAGGTGTTATCAATGCAGAGTGGTATGGGGGCGATCATCCTGTGGCACTGCTGAGGTGTTATCAATGCAGCGAGGCATGGAGGCGATCAGCCTGTGGCACTGCTGAGGTGTTATCAATGTGGCGTGGCACGGAGGCGATCAGCCTGTGGCACTGCTGAGGTGTTATCAATGTGGCGTGGCATGGAGGCGATCAGCCTGTGGAACTGCTGAGGTGTTATCAATGTGGCGTGGCATGGAGGCGATCAGCCTGTGGCACTGCTGAGGTGTTATCAATGCGGCGTGGCATGGAGGCAATCAGCCTGTGGCACTGCTGAGGTGTTATCAATGCGGCGTGGTATGGAGGCGATCAGCCTGTGGCACTGCTGAGGTGTTATCAATGCGGCGTGGCATGGAGGCGATCAGCCTGTGGCACTGCTGAGGTGTTATTAATGTGGCGTGGCACGGAGGCGATCAGCCTGTGGAACTGCTGAGGTGTTATCAATGCAGCGTGGCATGGAGGTGATCAGCCTGTGGCACTGCTGAGGTGTTATCAATGCGGCGTGGCATGGAGGTGATCAGCCAGTGGCACTGCTGAGGTGTTATCAATGCGGCGTGGCATGGAGGTGCTCAGCCTGTGGCACTGCTGAGGTGTTATGGAAGCCCAGGTTGCTTTGATAGCGGCCTTCAGCTCGTCTGCATTGTTGGGTCTGGTGTCTCTCATCTTTCTCTTGACAATACCATATAGATTCTCTATGGGGTTTGGGTCAGGCGAGTTTGCTGGACAATCAGGCGCAGTGATACTGTGGTTATTACACCAGGTATTGGTACTTTTGGCAGTGTGGGCAGGTGCCAAGACCTGCTGGGAAAAGAAATCTGCATCTCAATAAAACTTGTCAGCAGAGGGAACCATGAAGTGCTGGGAAATGTCCTGCTAAAATTTAGTGTCTCAGAAAATTAGAATATTATATAAGCCCAAATTAAAAAATGATTTTTAATACCGAAAAGTATGTCCAGTATCTGCCCTCAATAATTGGTTGGGGCTCCGACTCTGCATGAATTACTGCATAAATGGAGGCGATCATCCTGTGGCACTGCTGAGGTGTTATCAATGTGGCGTGGTATGAAGGCGATCAGCCTGTGGCACTACTGAGGTGTTATCAATGCAGAGTGGTATGGGGGCGATCATCCTGTGGCACTGCTGAGGTGTTATCAATGCAGTGAGGCATGGAGGCGATCAGCCTGTGGCACTGCTGAGGTGTTATCAATGTGGCGTGGCACGGAGGCGATCAGCCTGTGGCACTGCTGAGGTGTTATCAATGTGGCATGGAGGTGATCAGCCTGTGGCACTGCTGAGGTGTTATGGAAGCCCAGGTTGCTTTGATAGCGGCCTTCAGCTCGTCTGCATTGTTGGGTCTGGTGTCTCTCATCTTTCTCTTGACAATACCATATAGATTCTCTATGGGGTTTGGGTCAGGCGAGTTTGCTGGACAATCAGGCGCAGTGATACTGTGGTTATTACACCAGGTATTGGTACTTTTGGCAGTGTGGGCAGGTGCCAAGACCTGCTGGGAAAAGAAATCTGCATCTCCATAAAGCTTGTCAGCAGAGGGAAGCATGAAGTGCTGGGAAATGTCCTGGTGGACGCTGCGCTGACTCTGGACTTGATATAACACAGTGACCAACACCAGCAGATGACACGGCCCCCAAATCATCACTGACTGTGGAAACTTCACGCTGGACCGCAAGCAACTTGGATTTACGCCTCTCCACTCTTCCTCCAGACTCTGGGACCGAGATTTCCAAATGAAATGCAAAATTTACTTTCATCTGAGAACAGGACTTTGGACACTGAGCAGCAGTGTTGGTCCACTGTGTTATATCAAGTCCAGAGTCAGCGCAGCCGTCTACCAGGAAATTTTAGAGCACTTCATGCTTGCCTCTGCTGACAAGATTGGCCAGCAAACTCGCCTGACCTAAACCCCATAGAGAATCTATAGGGTATTGTCAAGAGGAAGATGACACCAGAATATGATAAAAAAAAATAGAGAGAAATATCACAAAATTTAGAGTAATGCATACTGCTCGGCTTCTCATATCACAGATACAGGTTTTCAGAGATGCTGAAACAACATAAATAGTCCAAACAAGTCAAATATCTGAATATCAAACTGAAAATGAAAATATTATTTTGTACGTTACGAAATGGGAACCAAACTCTTTGGTTAAATTTAGCCAATTTAGCATATTCAGTTGCCGATACTAGTGTGGCAGAAAATAGCCATTTTTTCCATATTCTTTACATATGAACAGTATGTAAAGTTTGCATTTTCTTATTAACAATACAGATGTAGCCAAGTTTATCTTGACTCTGATAACTTTCTGCAGCGTGATAGCACACAACAAAAGCCTTTGAACAGTCAATGAAAAAGTTAAGTTAAAGTTTCTTGCCACTGTTTATTTAATGCGTTAAGAGTCAAGATAAAGATGGCTACATCTGTATAATGGTTTACAACTCTGTATGCCACCGGCCAGGCTCCATGCACCCAGCTGCCATGTGCCCTACGAAAAATCTGTTCATTAGGAAATGTTGATATTTTAATATATTTATATTAAAAATCAGACCTTTCCCGAAACCAATCATGTCTTTCACCAAACACACAGCTCCACCTGGTGGCAGACTTTGGAAAAATTGATTAATTAATATTAATATACTATTTTTTATATATATTTTTTTAAAAGCCTAGAAAGGAAACCCGTTCACTCCTGAATTCCTGAACATTAGCATCAGCACCGTTCCAATTGGTGATGGTCCGGAAAGTTTGGCAATTCAGCTATTAAGGAAAAAATTCTTGCATGTCTTTGGCAAGGTAAGGATTGAAAAAGGAGCACATCTTTATGGTAGACAAAAAGAGCGACTAATCATAACATAGTATCTAAGAATAAAATCCTTCCCATCATCCACTTCCCAAATAAATAGTGATAAATATAGAGACATTAAACATATTTTGTTACAATAATATAATATTTCTTGCAGTTTTGTGCTGTAGTCATCCACGTTGAGTAGTAATATAGCATTCTTGAGTTCCGGGGGTAACTAAAATTCAATATTTCAAGTTGTTTCAAGTAAAAAACAACAAAATACCCCTCATCTCCACATTTACTGTAGCAAGTTACCATAAGAGTCCAAAATATACTTATTAAAGTTCCAGGATAGTAAAACTTTTGCAGAGCTTGAACTTATTATATAATTGTACCAGAGAGCTGTACAGTATCCCGGCCGTAAAGTGAAGAACTATATGTAGGAATATTTTAAGCCCAAGTCCAAATATAATTGATTCTGATTTAATGATTTAATATGGAGGTGCCTTTAAATCATACACTTTTTTCGGTTTCATTCTGTTCTTGAGCCTGAGATGTTCTTTCTTGCGCACCTTCTTGCGGGGTTGTTATTGAACTTCCAGAATTATTTCCTGTCGGAGGAAGTAACTGTGCTGATTGCAGCACTGCCTCTGAGTGCTCCCTTGCCTTCATTCGTAGAGCTGCCACACTTGCTGTACGGTGGCTCTGACAGCTATAAGGGGGTAAAAAAGAAAGAGCCAGAGGGTCGGACACACAGCAGGAACAAAGAGGACCACCTAGAAGACAAAATGTAGTCCAAACAGTTCAATAACCTCTTTAAAAAATCTTTCACTTCAGATTCTACATTTACAAGTGGTATTACAATTTAAACAAATAAAGTTATTCATTTTATATATATATATATATATATATATATATATATATATATATATATATAATAAAAATGTATGCAATGTTTAATGTACTCTCTGTATATATTTTTCTAAAGATCTCTGCTTGCACTGAGCCTTCAATGTTTACTTCCAGTGAATAAAAATCTGTCCTAGTCATGGGATGATCACACCGCCGCCGACTTGTACACATAACTGTACTGTAACTGTAATAACATCACATGTCCAGGACAGATTAAAGGGGTTTTCCAGCTAGTAAAAATTGATTGCCTATCCTCAGGAAAGGCCATCAATAGCTGATGGGTCGGGGTCCGACTCCCGGGACCCCCGGCGATCATCTGTTTTGAAGGGGGTGCAGCGCTCGTACGAGTGCTGCTTTTCCTTAATTTGTACTTGCTCACTGTGAATCTTCTACATGCATTTAGCGGCGATTCACGGGTATTGCAGCCTTATCCCATTCACTTCAATAGGAGCAGAAGGCTGCAATACCTTTTAATCACCACTAAATGCGTGTCGAAGATTCAAAGTGAGCAAGAATAAATGAAGGGGAAGCAGCGCTTCAAAACAGCTGCTCAACTGGGGTCCCGGGAGAAGGACCCCGACCCATCAGCTATTGATGGCCTATCCTGTGGACAGGCCATCAATTTTTACTGGCTGGAAAACCCCTTTAAATAAAGAAAAAAGCAGGTGTATACATGGGGTTCCCCCTGTGCTAATGATACCAAAGGCCCAAGTCTCTGTGACTTTTCCACAAATCCACATCTCACACCTTTGAAATGTTTTTTTTGTTTATTTTTTTTTAAAAAATGTGTATCAGTGTGTTTGGTGCATCTTTCAAAATACTTTTTATTAAAATTTATTTTTCGTTTTTGAGATACAGCTGCTTTGTACCCTGTATACAGAGCTGCTGTATCTAGCGCTGAAACCTGTATCTGTCAGGTCAGCGGCACTGACTCCAGGATTGAGCTGTTACTGATCACATCTAAGTTCATAACTTAGGTAAGATTGACTACTTGGATCCTGCGTGACGGATTCAGGTCTCAGCACATGATACAGCTGCTCTGTATACTGGATACAAAGCAGCTGTATCTTAAAAAGTAAAGATAATCTGTAATAAAAAAGTATTTTGAAAGTTGCACCAAACACACTGATGCCTAGCTCCATGGACTGTGTAAAGCTATTTAGGGCTACTCCTCTTCACAAACATCACATTAGGGAATGGGGGACTGGCCCATGGGTCATAAAACCCTTCACAAATGTTAATGGTGATAAAGAGATGAACCTGGAAGGAGAGCCATTTTAACTGTAGTTATTGGGAGCCCTCTCCTCTAGGTATCAACCTGATTATCGCCCTAATATTTACCATCCATATAAAAACGAATCTGCGATACCCCCCTTATGCCCGGTGGCATCGCTAGCACTGGGCATTCGGGGCTCCGGGCGACTGCCACATTCAACTGTATCTGCGTCTTTAGGATGCAGATACAATTGAATACTATGGCAGATCAGGAAGCTATCTCCCTGCTCTGCCATTCACTAGGCTACAGGCTACGTTAGGCCTGCAGTCTATAAAGTGCTGGGACAAGATCCCTGCGCAGGCCGGCGCAATAACTATGCAAGGGTCCCGTCTCGTCGTCTCATAGGCTGCTAAGGAGGCTGTGGAACAGCTTCGTTCATCACAAGAATGGGGCTAGGTGAGTATTCATTTTTGTTTATTTGTTTAGGGGGCACTACAAAGCAGGGGCTGTGTGGTACTATCTACAAGAGCGGGCTGTGTGGCACTATCTACAGGGGTGTTTGGCATTATCTACAGGGGTCTGCGGTATTATTATTAATGGGATCTCATAAAATAGGGGAGGGTGAGATGATCTACACAAAGTCTACCTTATGGTTGCCTACCAGGAAGATTGAAACTGGTTGCTGTTATCTCTGGTTGACAATTGGGGGCCTAGCAACTGGTTCCTAGTTGATTTCAATGGGAGGCGGAGGCGTTTTTTTCTGCGGCGGCTTTTAGCTGCTCGCGGTAAAATAAAACGGCATGTTCTTTCTTGCCGCAGTTCCGCCTCTGATCTCCGATTGAAATCAGTGGAGGGCAGAAAAAGCGTTTCTCGCGGTATCTTTTTGCCCGCAGGCGAAAAACGCAGTGAAAAACAACGGCAAAACATACTTACTTAAGGAATTTTGAAGCAGATTTTTTCTGCATGCTAATTCCTCTGTGTCAACTAGGCCTAAGGGCTCATGCACAAGAATGTTGTTTTCTTCAGTGCACTATCCGTTTTTTGCCATGCACAAATTAGTTTGTTTTTCGAATCCGTGTGTCCGTTCTGCAAAATTATAGAACTTGTCCTATGCTTCTATTCCGTGTTTGCAGTTCGTCTCACCCATTCTACCGTATGGTTCCGAAAAAACACAGACAGCACACGGAAGCCACTAGGATACGTGTTTTAAAGTCCGCAAAACAGAAAAGGTTGTGTACATGATGCCTTAAATGGTGTTCACAGGTGAACATACCTTCAAAACATTTCTACTATATGGATAACAAGCATAACAAGGAATCATTTTATTTTGTTTTATCTATCTATCTATCTATCTATCTATCTATCTATCTATCTATCTATCTATCTATCTATCTATCTATCTATCTATCTATCTATCTATATCTATCTATCTATCTATAATCTATCTATCTATCTATCTATTTATCCATCTCATACCTCCTCAGGACGCAGATACAGTTGAAACCAATGCTGAAGCAAGAAACCGTCAGCTCCCTGCTTCAGCATTGGTACAGAGGACTCCACGAGCACAGCGCTACTTTAAGCGTTGAGTCCGGGGAAGCCCTTGATGTCACTATCCAAATATGGACAGTGACGTCAGTGGCTCCGCCTCCTCCTGCAGCGAATCCCCGCAACGGTGTTGCCGGTGCAATGCCCGGGGATTCCGCTCCTATGGGGAATCCCTGACTTCACGTGCCATATACGGACAGTGACGTCAGTGGCTCCTCCTGGAGCAGAATCCCAGACAAGAGTGTTGCTGACGCTCTGGCTGGGGATTCCGCCTCTAGAGGGAGTCCCAAAAGCTACAGGAGAAGGAGGGGTGGCACTATCTTTAAGGGGGTGTGGCACTATTTACAGGGGACACTGTGGCACTATCTACATGGGCATTGTGTGTGGCACTACCTACATGGCCACTGTGGAAATATGTGGGCACTGACTTTTAATATGTGGGCACTGGCACTAGGGGCCGCTAAGGGGGCATTATACTGTATGGATGTATCTATCGATCTATCTATACATCTATTATCTATCATTTATCTACCTATCGATCTCATATCTATCTATCTATCTATCTATCTATCTATCTATCTATCTATCTATCTATCTATCTATCTATCTATCTATCTATCTATCTATCTATCTATCCATTTATCCATCTGTTTATCCGTCTATTATCTATAATCAATCTATCTATCTATCTATCTATCTATCTATCTATCTATCTATCTATCTATCTATCTATCTATCCTGCTACCCATTTTAAATTCTGCATACTTTTGCAAGTCACCTGGCAGTGAAAGGGTTTGGTCTCCATTAGCTGCAGATATAGTGCTGAATCAGAGTATCGCACGGTGAGATCATCTGAACAGATTAATACTTAATGTAATAATCCAGCCTCCCTGTGGTGGGGAGAAGGGGAATCAATTCTGTGAGTCTGACAGGAAGAAGCCCCCTCCCCACACAAACACACACCAAATCTCACCTCCCCATCTCTGATCAAAGCTCTGAACACAGGCAAACAAATCGACCTTCGGAAACAATCATTAACTATTACATGTCTAGAGGAAGAGGATCTTGTCATCGCTCATGCTAGAAAAGAGTGGTACGACAGTGGTAAACTTCCACACTTCTAAAGAAACTTAGACTAGGGCACAAGGGCAGTACAACAGAGATCTTCAACCTTGGGCGCTCCAACTATTGTGATACTACAAAACCCGGCATGTCCTAACAGCCTTTGGCTGGAAGAATAAAGCCTTTGACTGTCAGGGCACACTGGGAGTTGTAGTTTCAGAACAGCTAGAGTGTCGAGGTTTTCTGACCCCTACGCTACAGCCTTACACAGCCACATTGTTGGTTAGGACTGAATCCTGCTGAGTGAAGATGATCAAATCTTTAAAAACTCAACTAGGAAACATGGCAGATCAAGACAAGTAATACTGATCATGACTGAACTAATAAAGACCGATGTCCGAATGAAATTATCCACTATCAACGGTTTTTATACTGCGAAAATAGAAATATGAACCTGAAATCGGAACCATCTTCGGCTATATTTACATCTGCATTGGAGGCTCCGTTCAGAGCTCCGTCGCAGATCCTGTCATGTTTGATGGGAAAAATATGCAACCTTGGTGGAATGGGTCCATCGTACGATGGATCCAGCTGTGTTTTGTGGTTTCCGTTATAGTCATGACAGTTATTCTAGATCTATTTTCAAGCGGAGACTGGCGAATACCAACAAAACCCATCCACTTGAATGTGGTTCGCCACGGTTGACAGCAAAAAGTCCTGCACTAGTCCTGCCGTGAAAAATACAGAAAAGACCACCGAAACCCAAAACAGAGCCAAGTTGTCTCCTAAAAGTGGCATAAACACGTGAAGGGTTCAGCACGAAAATCATGGTGAATCAAGGACCGCATCAACTGTAAAAATAGTTTGCTGATCTGCGAGCAGGTTTTTTTTACAATTCTTAATTCAACATTGCTCCAAGGTATGGGACTAGTAAGTCTGGACTGACAAGAGACGAAGGACTAACAAGTTATGACATGATCGTGATTATATTATGCAGGAGATCAAAGGCCAATATATATATTAAGTTAATGCCCGCTGCTCCCCAATTAATAACTGGCTGCTATTAATTAATCGCTGAGTTATACTACTGGTCATTAAAGGATGTGACTGTGTTGCATGCCCCTGATGCTTTTAACAGTAAGTAATTGAAATGGCAGGAAATCTCCTCCGTCCGACCACACAATCACAAGATCATTCTGCGCTCAACATGAGTAAACGCCAAGGCAATAACTGGGGCAGGAAACCACAGAGCGCTGTGCTGGAAGACGTTTGCCCAGCAATACTAGAAAGAGATAAACTGTGAAGAATATTTATCGCCACTAGGACAGCCATGTGGAACATTTAATGACGAGCTTGTGGAGCGCCAATATTGTGGCTGGGTGACAAGAAAGCCGGTGAACAGGAAGATGAGGCCTCGTCCATAGTAATTAAAAACTTCTACATAATTGTACCACAATTTTTAGTAATAGTTGAAGTCATACTTATTCATCGGACATTCATAGACTCTACAATAATTTAACCGTTTGTTTGGTCCTCCTGAGAACCATTCTTCACTGGGGACTTCTATTAAGATTCGTCCCATCAGTTATATCCAATGTCCATGTTTCAAACACAATGTAAAGTTTGTTCTGCAACCTCCATTATTTTCCATCGTTGTATACTATTGTATAATCTTGTTTGTTGCCTTATTAAAATATAGGTTTTTGCAGTTTACCAATATCCCCGATGCGGGAGTGATGGCTCCGAGGCCAATCAGGACACTGCTACAGATGTCACGTAGCATATAGGGGTGGGGTTTGTAGCGTGCAGTGCAGGTGAATGTCGAATAAGTTGACCCCTTTATATGCTTGTTCTTATTTTAGTAAAAATGTCTTGAAGGTACATTGATTATTAAAGTTTTTTATATATATATATATATATATATATATATATATATATATATATATATATATATATATATTTATAAAACTTTACAATCAATGCACCTTCAAAACATTTCTACTAAAATAAGAACAAGCATATAAAGGGGACAACTTATTCGACATGCCTACTTATGCATCTACTGAGGGCCAACATCCTAATCTCTCCACGAAAAACAAAAAATTATGCTTCTTTGACTTTTATTTAAAAAGACAGCAATGCTTAAAAATAATGGTTCAAAAAAATCATGCCAGGTGCCAGTTCAGCACCGTAACGCATAGTATGACTAAGGCTAGGTTCACATCTGCGTCGGAGGTTCCATTAGAAGTCTCCATTGCAGATCCGGTCAAAAATTTTGGAAGACATAGCACAGCATTGTGTGCTATTTCTTCCATTAAATTGATGGGCACCCTGACGGAAACCCAATGGAACCCATTAAAGTCAAAGGATTCAGCCGGGAACCGCTAGTGTCCGTCATGCAATGGCTATGGCACTTCCATTCTTTTCGTTCCTCTGATGGAACAGGAGAATGGAAAAGAAGAACGCAGATGTGAACCCAGCCTAATGAAGTATTTTTCATCAATATTTTACGGTCTATTGCCTAAATTCTGCAACGTCCTAGTACCTGTTATTTTATTTATCAGAATTCTCTTATCCAACAGACGTTATAGATGGGACCGGACAACAGGTGCTGCAGCCGAGGATACCTATTGGTCATTACATGCCTACAACTGTATTGTGACCATACAGCACAATTGAACAAGACACTTCACTGGCTTTAACACATTACACTATGTAGCGCCATATTGTTTTGTCTTCTTTCTAGAATTATAAGGGTGGAGGCATAGTGTCGGACTAGTGCTCTGTAGGAAAATCCTATGGATAAACCAGAGTGTAAAACAATGATGATCACTGTCCCTTCTTTGTGTCATGATGATCTTCTCAGAGCAGGCTGGTAGTAATTTAATGATGAGAAAATCAAACTTACAGGAAACTACGTCACTAGGTCTTGGAGGGAAGGTACCATTACCCAATGGGCCACCAGGGACAAGAAAGAAGATAAAAAGCTAACTAAGATAAAGCGACCTACTCTAAACCAAGAGAAATTATAAGGTACCCCCTATGCCATCAAGGATTACAAAAGTCACTGAAGCCCCACATACAAACTCGTTATAAGAACAGAAACTACATTTAGTGGCAAGACAAGATTTTTAGACACCCAATGCCCAACAGACAATATTCAACCTCATCCACTTAATGTACACCAGCACCACATTAATGAATACCTAATACATAACACAAAGTCAACATAAATCTGTTTTCAAAAGTTCTACTCGGTGGTTACAAATCCAACCAAGTACTACATCTGTATGGAGTTTGTATGTTCTCCCCATGTTTGCGGACAGGCTCAGATTGGCCCACCAGAGAACCAGAGGATCCTTTGGTGAGCCCAAGCTCTGACACAATAATGGTCCTAAAAATGTCCAGCAGAAGACACCCCATTTGGAGCCAATCACTTGCCGCGAGGGCCTATTTCTTATGGGATAATTCACAAATTACATATTTGACCTTATTGATGATATATCCTATGTGTACAATGATAACAACAAGGACTATGATGAAATGAAAAGTGAATATGTAGATGTCTATATAGAAGGGGCTGGGCCCTCAGAATCATCTCACTTGGTGGGCCTAAGGAGCCCCAGTCCAACGCTGTTTGCGTGGCTTTCCTCCGGGTACTGCGGTGTCCCCCCACACCCCAAAAACATACAGATAGGGAATTTAGATTGTGAGCCTCAATGGGGACAGTGAGTAAGGACAAACTCCGTACATCACTGAGGAATATGATAGAACTATATAAGTAACATAAATAAATAAGCAGAGACTACACTTTTGTAATAGGTAACTGAGTTTACGGTATTTCCTAATATTTACCCATTACTCTAATTTATGGGGAGCCCTGGAGATATCAATTCCCAAGTGCTTTCCAGTAGGCACAAGCCGTTTTATGGAAGCCTGTGTCTGCTTTGTTAAATACAATTAAGGCCTCATGCACACGACTGTAGCCATGTGCACGGGTGTTATTTTCGGAGAGTCACCCGCGGGCCACGCGCAAATCCCGGTCTGTGCACATGGCCGCGTGCATTAATCTCTATGAGGCTGGACCGCAGAACACGGCCGTAATAAGACATGTCCGTTCTTTCTGCGGTCCAGGCTCCTGGGCCATGCACGGACCGTGGAAACCAGAGTCGTGTGCATGGGCCCAACAAAATTAATGGGGCCGCAATTGTTCCGTGGATTTTCGGGGGAATTGTGGCCGCAAAAACACGTTCGTGCGCATGTGGCCTTAATGTTTTATATGTTGTATAGCTATCTGTCAGAAGATTAGCTGCATCCATGCACGATCACAATTCCTTGACATTTAGAATGACTGCTCACCTTTCAGAGAAGCAACATGTGACAAGGCTTGGGCATAGCTGGCAGTGTTTAATAGAGCTCCTGGCAAACAAGATGGAAAGAAGGATGTTGCTGGAGGAACTGCTCTATCATGAGACAGACACCTGTTGTTAACAAGAAGAAATGAAGAAATGAATATGGTGTATGCAAATACTACGTACTTACAACATGTAAAACTGCAAAAAAACAATTCTATATTATATATAATAATTTAACATAATATGTCCATAAATAGTGTAGGCTACCACAAATAGTAACATGTGCATAGTACCCTACTCAAAAAATTCCTAAAAGTCTTTTTAAACTTTACGACATTTTAATGTTTCAATTTAAAAGCACCCTAATGGTCTTAAAAAACGTAATAAATAATCAAATCAAATCTACGATTATAAAAAAATTAGGTAAAACAAAAAATTACAATAAGCTATATTTTTCAAATAAACATTTTTTATTAAATAAAAGTCAATAAAGAGTCCAAAAAAATATTTACAGTACATATTTGTTATCCTCATACTTAGAATGACTGGTACAATAATATTTTGCCAGTTTAACCCAATTAAGGTGAGCGATGAATGATAACAAAAAAAAAAGTTGAATAGCTTTTTTAATGCATTCTGGCACTTTAAAAAAATTCATACAAATTCAACACTACCAAATATTAACCCGAAGATTATGCCAAAAAAAATACAACTTGCCCCACAAGAATGAAGGTCTCAAATGCCTACGTGACCCTAAACATAAAAAAAAGTTATGGCTGACAGGATACGAGAAGGCAAAAGCAAAACAAACATCTCTTGGTCCTTAAAGCCTTGTATGAGTACGAGTACAGAGTCCCTAAAAAATTCAGACTGGATAGGGGGCTGATTCTGAATGATTGACAGCTTTTCTTTATGGGCCTGTATACAAGGAGAACTGTAAATCCGGATGAGATCTGATCCTAAATATACGGCACTTAATATACGCTTTATGCACATAATAAGACCATGCCCTGCCCGAGAGCCACTATAATAAGGATAAAAAAAATTACACTCACAATTACTCTTTTTTTTAAATTAGTCTGTATAAAATCACTATGCCCCTACCTCTGTTGTGCGTCGATATTTTCCTTTTTGCCCCTTGCAGTGTCCCCTGAAGAAGGAGAATTAATATTTCGGGAGGGGGAGGAAACTTCAGCTGTACCTTCTTTTGAACCATCTTGTTCGAAACTACCCCTCTCAGTTTTTCTCCACTTTGCCCTCCGATTCTGAAACCAGACCTAAAATATAAAAGATGTCAAAGTAACGTGTCATTGTGGGGAACATGATTTAATATTAGAATGACTAAAGAGCAAGTTCCATGATGTGATATATGGTAATACGCCTGATAAAGCTTTATTCAGACACAGGTTTTTTTTTTGCAGTAGTCCTAAACCCCAGATACCTGCATTATTTTATTCCTTCGACCCTCCTTTGCCCTATCTTCCGTGCTCCTACCTTATACAACGGCAGGTAACCACTTCACAACTTCCTGTCGGCATCACGGGTGGTCAACGAAAACTAACTACCAATGATTACGAATATTGGGTCTATAACATGTAAAGAATATGGCATTTTAATGGAATGGAATATGCACAGCATTATGTTGGCAGATAATGTTATTATTGTTATTATCTTAAGAGGCTATAGTCACATGACCGTGAAAAAAACAGCCGTTAAAAATCTCCTGGCTATATGACCGTTTTTAACGGCCGTTTGTCATCTACGTGCCATCCGTTCTTTACTGCCGTTAAAAAAAAAACAGATGAATTTCTTTCGTCTGCGTTTTTTTGTCCCGACCTACAGAAAACACCACAGTGCCCATGTGGATAGTGCCACAATACCCCTGTAGATAGTGCCCCAGTGCCCACATAGACACCGCCCACATAGATAGTGCCATAGTGCCCACTGTAGTTAGTGCCATAGTGCCCACTGTAGTTAGTGCCAATGCCTACTGTCTATAGAGCCCACATAGTGCCATTATGCCCATTGTACATAGTGCCAGTGTCCACATAGATAGTGCCACAGTGCCCACTGTAGACAGTGCCCACATAGAGAGTGTCACAGTGCCCACATAGTGCCACAGTACCCAATGTAGATAGTGCCCACAGATAGTGTCCACATAGATAGTGCCACAGTGCCCACTGTAGATAGTGCCCACAAAGAAGGAGCCACAGTGCCCATACAGATAGTGCCAGAGTGCCCACTGTAGGTAGTGTCCAAATGGATAGTGCCAGTTCCCACAATGATAGTGCCACAGTTCCCAAGTAAATAGTGCCACATACGGTGCACATAGCGCCACTCGCCTGTCCCCGTTTACGCCCCGTCCTTTCCTCCGGTGATGTAGGCCTAGTTTCTTCATCGCACCAGCTGCATCACAAAAAAACGCTGAATGGCAGGGAAGGACGCCAATAGTTCTATTGCCTCACCAGCACTGTCAATTGTTATTGAGTCGCCTTGTGACCAACGCCGTCACATGGATTGATTTCTCAAAAATGGCTGCTAAAAACTGCTCCATGGGGGCCGTCAGGCCATAAAAACGGCCATGTCATGTTCTATTTTTTAACGGGCAGTATTCACCGGTCATTAGAAAAACGGACATGTGAATAGACACATAGAACTTTAGTGTTCTGTAGGTGGCCGTTTGACGGCCGTTAAAAAAAACGACCGATGCAAGGCCGTGTGATTAGGCTATATTCACAGGACAGTTAAAAACTGACGCTGCAGCCCATGTGACCACAGCAGCCTGTGATTGGCTGTAGCAGTCACATGGGATAAAATGTCATCCCAGGAGGCCGGACTGGAAAATGAACAGAAGAAAGCGCCGTTATGACAACTCCCAAGTAGTAAGTATAAGCCGTTTTTTTCTAACTTTGCAATTTTTGCGGTGGAATCGCTGAAATTCCGCATCAAAATCACAACACTTGGCTATTTGTTGCAGGTTTTGCATCCCCATTTAATTCAATGGGGAAAACCCGCAACAGAAAAGCAATGAAAACGCAGCATGCTGCGGACTTAAAATCCACACCAAAGGTTAATTTATGAACATTTTCGCTGTGGGTTTTTTCCGCAGCGTGGGCATGATATTTTCTAAATCTCACTCACTTTGCTGCTACTGTAAATGCTGCGGAATTTCCGCATAGAATTTTAGTGTTCACGATTAGTTGAAACCCAGCCCATAAGTATGTTCCCACGCACAGGATAAACTGCAGATCTGGTTAAAGGGATTTCCAGGATTAGAAAAAAAAGCCCGCCATTTTTTGTCCAAGAATAGCGCCCTTCCTGTTCATAGGCTGTGTCTGGTATTGCAGCTGAACCACTTTAAAAAAAATTTACAGACTGAGTTTAATGGACCTGTAATTTTCATACTTTATCTGAGAGTCATGCTATTTTACGCATGTATTTGCTCAAGACATAATTTAAAAGCCCCCTACTGGGAATGCGCTCAAACACCAGTGACTACCGAGTCATCTGCATACTAACAAAGCTGTCACAAATGACAATAATGCTGTTTCTCTTAAGATCCCGGCAGAGAAGGACAACATTCACGTGTAAGCACGGAGATGTCTATGTTTTAAGCAGCTACTCTAATAAATGCTGTCATCTGTAACATGATCATCCCTATAAGTACATTAGTAGAGGAAAAAAACCTTGACACAAAATGAATCAATTAAATACATACAGGAATATCACACGTATGTGTATACCTAATCTTTCATTAGCTATACCGCAATTTCTACACAAATATATATATGTTCTTATTTATATGAATTTACATTGCACTTTACGTCAAGCCATCCTACTTCTTTATCTACCTGATAAACATAACAGCAGCAAAATCCGCTTTATATTTCTGTCAGATCAAAAATGCTATAAGGTCCATGAAGGGGCTGCTATAAGGTCTATGAAGAAGGCTTCTATGGGGTCCATGAAGGGGCTGCTATAAGGTCCATGAAGGGGCTGCTGTAAGATCTATGAAGGGGGCTGCTATAGGGTCCATGAAGGGGCTGCTATAAGGTCCATGAAGGGGCTGCTATATGGTTCATGAAGGGGCTGCTATAAGGTCCATGAAGGGGTTGCTATAAGGTCAATGAAGGGTGCTGCTGTAAGATCTATGAATGGTGCTGCTGTAAGGTCCATGAAGGGGACTGCTGTAAGATCTATGAAGGGGGATGCTGTAAGATCTATATAGAGGGGGCTGCTATAAGGTCCATGAAGGGGCTACTATAAGGTCCATGAAGGGGCTGGTATAAGGTCCATGAAAGGGCTGCTTTAAGGTCCATGAAGGGGGCCGCTGTAAGATCTATGAAGGGGGATGCTTTAAGGTCCATGAAGGGGGCTGCTGTAAGATCTATGAAGGGGGCTGCTGTAAGGTCCATGAAGGGGGATGCTTTAAGGTCCATGAAGGGGGCTGCTGTAAGATCTATGAAGGGGGCTGCTGTAAGGTCCATGAAGGGGGCTGCTATAAGGTCTATGAAGAAGGCTTCTATGGGGTCCATGAAGGGGCTGCTATAAGGTCCATGAAGGGGCTGCTGTAAGATCTATGAAGGGGGCTGCTATAGGGTCCATGAAGGGGCTGCTATAAGGTCCATGAAGGGGCTGCTATATGGTTCATGAAGGGGCTGCTATAAGGTCCATGAAGGGGTTGCTATAAGGTCAATGAAGGGTGCTGCTGTAAGATCTATGAATGGTGCTGCTGTAAGGTCCATGAAGGGGACTGCTGTAAGATCTATGAAGGGGGATGTTGTAAGATCTATATAGAGGGGGCTGCTATAAGGTCCATGAAGGGGCTACTATAAGGTCCATGAAGGGGCTGGTATAAGGTCCATGAAAGGGCTGCTTTAAGGTCCATGAAGGGGGCCGCTGTAAGATCTATGAAGGGGGATGCTTTAAGGTCCATGAAGGGGGCTGCTGTAAGATCTATGAAGGGGGCTGCTGTAAGGTCCATGAAGGGGGATGCTATAAGGTCCATGAAGGGGGCTGCTATAAGGTCCATGAAGGTGGCTGCTTTAAGTTCCATGAAGGGGGCTGCTGTAAGATCTATGAAGGGGGCTGCTGTAAGGTCCATGAAGGGGGATGCTATAAGGTCCATGAAGGGGGCTGCTATAAGGTCCATGAAGGGGCTGCTATAAGGTCCATGAAGGGGCTGTTATAAGGTCCACGAAGGGGGCTGCTGTAAGGTCCATGAAGGGGCTGCTATAAGGTCCATGAAGGGGCTGCTAAAAGATCCATGAAGGGGGCAGGAATTATTAAAGAGAATCTACATTGGTCTTGTCTGTTTGACCGCACTGCAATGGAAGCGAATGGGGAGGTAATGGAATAAATCAGCACCAAGAATGGGGCCATATCTTAAAATTTGCTACGTGCTCTCTTTTAAATTACTGAATAGAGTTTGTATATTCTCTATCCTATATGAATTAGATAACATAGATTATAATAGAAATATTAAATTGTAAGAATTTGCCGCCGCTTGTGGGGATCTTACTGCACAATTGCAAATTTGCCAATACAGGGAACAAATATATTAGTATAATGCAGTCATTTATCCTATGTAATGTTTTCGGCTTGTTCCACACAACAATTATACTAAAAACAGCTTGCTTGGAAAGTACGAAGTAAGAATATAGCCTTGACACAAAATAAATCAATGTACATGAATATCTGTATTTATAGACCCAATCTGCACCCCCCAACTAGGACCAATAGTGTATACATTGGTGATGTCATTATCTTAAGGAGACATAAAGTCGTTAATGTTATCTGGCAGATCTGTACAATTTTGGATTTGTCTTATGTCGAGGGCAAAATGGATTGGACAGTCATCTGGCAGCTCTTCTTCCAACCTCTAGATGTTCTCAATTATTGATAAATACATATACTTTTATAAAACAGGTACAATTAATTGAAACTAAATGTCCAAAACACAAGATATAGATATGGATACTGTGCAGTCCTCAAGAGCTGACTTCTGCACTGGATGTGACCTTCAGCTTGAGCTCAGTGAAGGTCGCCCCCCCCAAGCAAGATGCCCTGATAGGACAAGGCATCAGTGGGTAGCACTTACGTCTTACAGCACTGGGGTCCTGGGCTCAAATCTGACCAGTTAGCCTGTAAAGCCCCATGCACACGACCGTATGTTTCATCCGTAATTACGGACCCATTCATTTCTATGGGCTACTGGCGCCTTCCGTATTTCTATGGATGGGTGTCCGTGCCATGGAAATTATAGAACATGTTCTTTTTTTGTCCGTAATTACGGCACAGACTTCCAATAGAAGGCTATGGACACTTATTTAAGTACGGATGGCTACAGATGTGCATTCGTAGCCGTCCGTAATTACGGAAGCATTGCTATGCCACGCCAAGGGATTACCCAAGATTCCTCTCTGTTTTTTAGCGCGATCCGTAAATACTGATGCACTACGGACCGTATTTATGGACACCGTTCCGTATATGCGGATTATTTAGGGATGACTATAAATGACTACAGATCCGTATTTACAGACAGTATTTATGGATGGATGAAATCTACGGACGCGTGCATGGGGCCTAAGGCTGGGTTCACGCACAGCGTAAAAATGACTGAAACTGGTCTAAAAATCCGCACAAATAAAACTCAATTAAATCCGCGTGTTCTACATGCAAATTTAGTTTCTAATTTTGGTGCGCATATAGCCGCATATTACATTTAACAATAAATTAACAATAATATGGGGTGAAAATCTGCGACATTTCAGATAAGTCAAGAGGATTCCGCAACCGAATATCTGCAACAAATATGTAATGTGTGAACAAAGCCTTTGGCCACTTTTCCACGATAGTATTTAGGTCCGGATTTTGACGCCAAAACCAAGGGTGGGTCCAAAACACGGAAGAGATGTACATTTTCTCGTTATACTTTTTCTGCTTATGTTCCACTACTGGTTTTAAATACTGAGCAAAATAATGGCGTGTGAAAGTGGCCTAAAGCAGAAAAAAACTCGTATTTTAACCCCTTCCCGACATCTGTAGTATATGTATACGGCACACGTCGGGTGGGCGAGTATGGAGCGGGGCTCATGGGCTGAGCCCGCTCCATAGAACGAGTGTGTTGGCCGACACTTCCGGGTAATGAGCGCGATCCTGCTTATTTAACCCGTTAAATGCCGTGGTCAATAGCGACCGCTGCATTTAAATGACTAAAAACAGGGGGGGACCCCCTGTAACTTTCCAACGGCCACCCGCTGGTTGGTTGGCAATCGTCACCAACCGCCGTTGGTTGGCATGGAGAGTGTCAGTATCACGATATACTGCAATACATTAGTATTGCAGTGTATAGTGCAAGCGATCCAGTGATCGCTGGTTCAATTCCCCTAGGGGGACAAGTAAAAAACAGTAAAAATAAAGTTTGTTTAAAAAAATAAAAATGTAAAAAAATTAAAAGTTAAAAAATAACACCTTTTCCCACTTTCCCTCAAGCAAAAAAAAAAAAGTACATTTGACATAACTGGTATCAACGTATCCATAAAAGTCTGAACTATATATCATTATTTAGTCCACACGGTGAACGCAGTAAAAAATAAAAAAAATTAAACCGTCAGATTTGCTGTTTTTGGTCACTTCATCTCCCACAAAAAAATGAAATAAAAAGTGATCAAAAAGTTTCATGTACCCCAAAATGGTACCAAGAGAAACTAGAGCTCTCCCCGCAAAAAATAAGCCCTCATACCGCTAAATCGCCGAAAAAATGAAAAAGTTATAATTCTCAGAATATGGCGACAAAACCACCCAAAAGATTGAGGAATCGCTGTTTCCTTCCTATTCCAACCCACAAATATTTTTTTCCCCAGTTTCCCACTACATTCTACCGTACAATAAATCGTGCTGTGAAAATCGACAACGCGTCCTGCAAAAAACGCAAGCCCTCATATGCCAATATTGATGGAAAAAGAAAAAAAAGTTACGGCTTTTGGAAGGTGGGGAGGAAAAAAACAAAAATGAAAATCCGAAAGATGCCTGCGGCGGGAAGGGGTTAATAGTCACTAGCGCCATGAACATGCTGGTTAAAAAGCAAGTAATCTCTTTCCACACGGAGAACTACATCTGCGGCCCGCTGAGGAGCCTACGCATAAAACAGTATGAAGTCGTGTCTCGCCGCGTCTTTACGTCTTTGACTAGCAATGCTATGTGTATCTACCGTAATAACAAACGATTCACTGTTTCCTAAGAAGACGCATGTTGTTTAAGATTTTCTTTTCCCTTTCAAACCGAGACATAACCATGAAAAACCCTGCAGTGCTAGTATTAAAATCATGGGATGCAAACCTGTCCAAATGCAGTTGAACGGCTGAGATAGGGAAGGCTTAAATCATAGTATACGATGAGTCTAAAGCAGCGAGAGCGCTCAGTCACTTGATAGTTCCCATATTATTCCCAATAATCGACAGTGTATACATCACTAGCAAGCAGCAGTGAACGGGTTACCAGATTGCTGCCGGTTCAATGTATGGGTGTTTATTAGTTATCGGTAATTAATGATTCTCTTTATTATATTTAAGTAGCCTTTAATCCCACGCATCGGCAATCGCTGAGTAATGAGAATCTTTAGTCTAAATTTAGGTCACTTGTGCAGAAGCTTTGTCTGTTAATTGAGAGAAGGTCAGAGCTGGAAGGCTCTTTAATTGAGTTATTTTTCATTATCATATTTTAATGACTTTGCACTAGCGGGCTGGGGAGAAACTCGTTCATTTCCCCATTTAAGGTTTTGTTTGACAACATGAAGCTGTTATCTCTGGCCCATTAATCATCATTGAATGGGTGATAGGGTGCTCTATAGGGTAACCCTCCCCTTGATTCTCACACGCCCAGCACATGCCTGATCCTTTTCTAAATCTGATGGTAATACTATGACCCTGCGATAAATAATTATTTCAATATCTCCTCAATTTTTATTAAATGATCTCAAAAGATAAATGAGTACGATGGTTGTTATTATTATTATTATTATTATTAATATTAATAATAATAATGATTATATAAAATTATCATCCTCTGTATATATATTTACAAAAATGGAAAATAGAATTTGAAGGAAGGTTGCAAATCTGAGGACAATCATAGTAGGGCCCGACCTTCCATCTTGCATCACCTCTGTTTATAGAATAAAAGACTGTCATTAGTTTTAGGGCCCATGCCTATGGCGGCAGAGCTAGGGGAGAATGTTTTGTTATATACATGGTCCACTTTTTTCTGTCGGATTAGTATGGAAAAACTCTGTGTATATAAAATCAGAAGCATACGCATGTAGAGTAGAGTAGAGTCCTCATGCAAAGCCGAGCCGCAATACAGCCATGAGCCCGACCCGGAAGACTTAAGTAGAGAATATGTTGGGGAACAGACATGTCTGTTGTAATGAAATTGTAGAATAAATGTTTAGATTTAACCAAAGTAATAAGCCTTTTATTTTATTTTTTGGTGGTCCCAATCCTCCTGCATTAAAAGGTGTATGTTTTTGGTTTTTCTATTCTACACACAGTCCTTAGGAAAGGACTGATTCAGCAAAACTGGCCTGACTCCAGATACGGTGATGGTGTAGATTTTAGAGGGAGTGGGATCTGTCGTCCCCCCCCCAGGCCACTAATTGTCCAATTCATCTCACTTACAGTTGTGAAAGTGTATGAAAGAGGCTTCGAGACGAGGGAAAACTCAGCTTTAATTATTTGTCTGACCTGGGAACTGTGACCGGAGACACAAAAAGTAAACTTCAATATATGTGCAATCATCTTAAATTCCACACGGTGAGAACAGAAACGTCATATTAAAGATAGTACCATCAGTCTACGTTACAAAAATATAGATTAAGTAGAAAGGAGATATTCTGCTATTTACTATATTCCGTCTCCGAATGCAGAAACATTGACCATATTGAATAAAAATACTGATAGAAACCGTCATGAGGCTGGCAGTAAATAAAGATTCTATAATGCCAGGGGGTAGCACGCTATTACCAAAAAGAAAAAACAAAAACATCCTATAAATGAAATATAAAAACAGAGATATATATGGTAAGGTCTTGTATTCCGAGAGCCAGGATAATGCTGAACCCGAGCTGGGAGCCACTATTCTCTCTCTTTTATTTATTTTTTTTATTTTTTTATTATTTTTTTTCGAGAGCAAGGAAATGGATGTTCTCTGATGCAATCCAGTACCTTAGAGACGCGGACAAATTAGTGTAGAACATTATCACTAGTTAATTATGAATGACCGATTAATCAAGCTAATCTAATATTCCACATTATGTTGATGTTATTAAAGTGCACGGTGAAAGTGACAGATAGCCTTCATTTGCTCTCAGTGGCCAAATGTGCTCTCTGAACTGATGTCAGGAGGGAGGGAGGAATACTGCAAAATTTGGGCCATTTTGTGGCAAAATCTAAACCAAAACATGTCCAGATTCCTATAGAAGACCATTCTACTAAATTAAAGTCATCCGACAAATATATATGTAATATAACACAATTTTTCCATATTCCTATCCACAATTTGTACTTAGACATATTTACACCAAGTCCCTCTACCTCTTTATCTACAGGATAAACATAAAAACAACAACATAAAATTCTTATAAGTCAAAAATAGCTGATAAGGCAGTGAGGTTAAAGACATAGGAGGCCAGCATTTGCTAGTGGTACTAGCCACATAGGATATAGACGGCACATGGAGTGGTTACTATAAGGTCCTCAGGGCTGGTCTTAGTCCAAACGGGTGATGAGAAACTACAGGGAGCTTCTCTGTTCTATAAACACTATATAAGCTAAGAAGAAAAAGGAAAAAATATCCCCAATGGTTATCTACTGTAGCCAGAGAAGCTCCCTGTATTTTCTCATCTGCTAAGGCCAGCCTAGATGACCTTCAAGTGTTGGGGGCACCTGGTTCTCCAGTCTTGAGTTGAAGAGGAGATCGAATGGATAAGCACCAAAAAAGGAGACAATATTTAAATTTTTTCCATTTAAGTCCCCTCTCCTCTTTGGATGTCTCTGGCACGAAAAATGCCTAATATAGAGCTTATTTGTTCGGTATTAATATTTCTCCTGTATCCATTGGATAACATAGATTATAATAGAAATATTAAATTGTAATAATTTGCGGCACCAGATGGAGGGTCATACTGCACTTAATTCATGAACGGAAATGTGCCCATGCATGTGACAAATATATTGGCTTTATGCAGTCGTATGTCCTATAAAGCGGTCTTGTTTTCTGTTTACTGCTCGGCTCGTACCACAAAACAATCCTAATTAAAAGATCTTAATTGAAAAGATTCTTTAGAAATTTGTTCAAGTGTGAAATTACCCAGTGCTTGATAACACACTTATTTCTAGATGTGCGCAGGTTTAACATGATTTAACTAAGCTTGCCCAGAAATATTTACTCAATCAATCATTCAATAAAAAAAAAAAGATATTTTACTTGTGAGCAACAAAGAAAAACATAATCCATGTGCGATCATCACATTATTTAAAAAATTCCCAAAAATTGTAAAAAAAAAATTTAATACCTGTCATTGCATTAAACCCATTTAGACCTTTCAGACCTTGCCTCCACAATAAAGATATTAAATACAAGGCATAACTTGAAGCTCCAGGGCCCCATTGCCTGTGGCAGGGCTGGTGTCATTTTATGGGGCAATTTAGTTTCCCTCGGCACCAGGGCCGAGGTGAAACCGCAATCTGTGCCCCACTTAATAGTTACCCTCTGTATTATTCGTAACACATCTGCCTTGTCTCCTATGCTCTTCTGATGAGCAGGACCTTTATTCTCTAAATTTCAGACAAAAAAGTTTTACAAACCAAAAATTTCGAGAGGTTTAGGACCTGTACATTTTTTGACAATCTCAGTTCTGTATTGCGTAGTTTCCACAGCACGTCAGTCAAGCATTATACAATATTACATAATGATGTCTAGATATTTTATTATTTCTAGGTAAGATTTACTGCAAGAATTATTATATTATCATCACATTCTCATGTTTCGAACAAAGGGAATAAAAAAATCGCAAAAACTGTTCAAATGTCAAGACCTGCGGCTCAGCTGCCTTTCCATTTATTATACGAGTATAAGTATGAAACGATGAGCAGAAAATAAGCCGATGAAAATGGCGCATGTATGATTTATCGCTGTTTCAGTCTGGCCAAGCCCTTTTATTGAGTAACGTGCCGGCACTAAATTGGATAGGCCACTTTGAAGGCAACATCTAGGGATGGGCTCATTTCAGCAAACCAATGGGAAAAAAACAGTTTTCCGAAGAAAGTCATGCTCGACCTCGGAACATCTTAATGATCACGTGTTTTTTTTCGCCAACATATGCTTATGGTTTACAACTACTAAACCATAAGGCATGGCCCAAAAAGCTTGTAACAAGATGCCTCGACAATGCCTGAACTCAATCTGTCTTGGTATAAAACTTGCATTGCTTGCCTATTGCACATGACAAATCCACTGGCACAGGTATTATTGTTGCGTCCTAGAGAATTTTTTTTCGAAATAGACTATTTAGAAAAAAAAATCTCTGAATTCTGGAGAAAAATGTAGTCAACCATTCCAAGAATAGATTATTACAGACTTCTAATATCAATGCTCAACCGGGAGCTCTTTAATGGTATGAGAACAATGGGACATCAATTATACGAAGGATACAATGAATCAATTGGGGATTTATCAGCAATAATATTTTTTATTAAGTATGGAAATGAAACAATGTATTGGATTGTGTTGGATTTGTGTATGTTTGTTCTTTTCATGAAAGTCACCTCCTAGTATTTACATCTTAATGGATCCATTCAACAAGACCCACAGAGGAGAATTTGTCTTCCTATGTTAACCAGTAAATTACTGGTAAGAAGTGTTAATAACAGTATCTGAAATGCAATGGTAAATTAAGTGTCTTTTGGGTGTGAAGTATCACATTGGCCGATCAAATTTTCTTGTACTATAATTTTTATTTTTATTATTTTAGTTATTTTTTTATATATAATTTTTTATATAATTTTTTATATAATTTTTCATTATTATAATTTTTTTATTATCATTTTTTTTCTCTCTCTCCCCTCCCCACGCGATAGTTTCCAGGGTTTTAGGGGGTGACTGTTGATTTTCCAGCATTGTTTGGGATAGTGTCTGTATTACATAATATTTTGTTTAATATGATGTTAAATTGGAACATTTTCTTCGTTTTTTGTTGTTTCGTAGTATGGAATATTTTTTATTTTTTATATTTTATATTATACAAAAAAAAACATTGACCGATCTGTTGTTGTCATTCTGGTACCATCAATGCCGGTATATAATTCAGACATGATGGCCTAGTAGTATACTGATATGGGGCCTAGTAGTAGTGGAAACGCCTTTAAAAACAAAGAAGCGTATTATCGATGACTTATTTCTCATTAAAACCCTGATTCGATAATGGAACAAAGCAAAAAGTTCTGACAAATGATACAAAAATAGATCAAATAACATCCTGCTAGTAGTAAAATGAGTCTGATCAGTGAATGTGGACACTTGAGGTTTCTTACCTGAACTCTGGCTTCCGTCAGGTTAATTTTCATGGCAAGCTCTTCTCGGGTAAACACATCAGGATAGTGAGTCTGAGCAAACACAGCTTCCAGCGCTTCCAGCTGTATTAAAGTAGGCAAGTATCAGCGGGTGAGTCTCTCAGGGCCAATTACAAGAAGATTTCAAAGCTAAACAAAGCGGATGGTGGTGGTAAAAAAGATGCCAGGCACAAGGGGTGGCTTTTAACAAGGTGCAGATAAACTATTGACTTACTTCTGGATTATTCCAGCTGTTATATAGGACTGTGTTCGAAGATTATACCACACGAAGTGACATATTGGCTTTTACAGACTATGTTGAAAAATCATTTCCACTATATGCTAATCCAATAAAAAACAAACTAAATGTATCAATGCAAAATTCATTCTAATTGGAATACTTTATAGCGCAGCTGTGTCTGCCGGACTACAAGAGGATATCTGCTCTGCCTCTGTTAATGCAATCATCATTCCTTTCATGAAATATATATGCTATATACTGAATATATGTATAACGCACACACATATATATGTATATATAAATATATATGGAGTATAACCTGTCACATTGGAAATCACTGTGTTTGCTTCAGAAAGAATGGGATTGAATAACAGTAAACAGTAAGGGATGTACTTACTTACAAGTCTGTTACATTTACCCTTCATGTTCAGATCAATTCTCACCCTCACCGCTATGTGCAATGTTATATACAATATATACAGGTCATCAAATAGGTGCCTCCAAGACTACACATGGGGAAACTGGGGTAATACTGGTGCAACTGACCCCACTAAATGTTTGAAAGGATTTTGGTGCAATTCTTGTAATATTTTATTTTAAAGAAACAGTCCTTGGTTTATTCCCTAGAACTGTATCTATAGGACACCCCACAAACATGTTCTTTGAATCTAGCCTCAGTCACACTACATTTGGCATAAGAAACATCTTATTCAAAAACTGTTCTTGAATAAGATTTAGACAGACTATTGGTATTCTGTACAATATTTGTATAATGCCTTTGTAAAAAATAAATATATGACACATAAGTCAATGTGATACTTCCCTGATGAAGATGAAATAAATATGATGATAATAGAAATAAAGTGAGCATGCTTGAAGAACAATTAAGAAGGATTACAACATCATC